>NW_008240046.1:11346459-11393960 GCF_000691975.1 Corvus brachyrhynchos
AGCAGGAATCTTCCATCTTCCATAAAGATAGGACTAAGACTTTTTTTCTGCAAAAGTAAATTCTTGTTGCTCCAACATTCATTTTTAAGTTCTAAGTGTAACTGAAAATCAACCGCATTTTTTAGTGTATTTTAATAGCAGCAAAATCAAGTCCTAAATCTCTAAGTTGATTGATAGCTGTTCTGTAACCCACGCAGAGGTGTCCACCATTTTTTTCATTGCTCCTTTCCATCATTCAGGAGAAAAAAACAAAAAACTCAGAAATATTTTTTCCATCTTCCCTGAGACTTTATAAAACTGGATAATAAAATCTTTTAAAATTAATGATGTTCGAAGGAAAAAATTGAAACAAGCTGTGAAGCTTGATCAACCAGGATGTTTAAGAAACTTTTACTTTGGGCATAATATATGATATTTTACTTAAAGAACAGTCCTACAGCATGACAAATAACAACTGAGTCTTTTCAATAGATCCCTATTCTGTATCACTAAGTGATTGCACTCCAACTCGTTCTCCCTAGCTGACATGAAAAGGTATTTCCCTGGGGGTGTCAGCAGAGCTGTCAGTGCTGCAGCCCCAGTGGCAGCCGGAGCCAGCTGGAAGTTGAATCCTGGGTCCGCAATCCAGGTTTCAAGTTCACTTTTCCCAGCTTTTTTATTGCCTGGATGCATCAGGCTGAAGGAAAAGTTAGGCATGCCCAGCTAGGACATCGCCCAAAAATTGTTTATTTGGCCTACCTTTAACCCGAGAGGGGAAAGGGTGCTGGGGAGGAAGATTTTCTACTCCTTTTACTCTGAGAACCAGAGGTTTTTCTTTGATTTTCCAGTGGAAGAAAATGGCACTTCCCCTAACACAGCTTGGTGGCACAAGTCACAATTCAAGTGCAAGTGATGATATCAGAGGCTTGTGCTGAGTTATAATTTCATCTGAGCATCATAATATCTGAGACCTCTATGGTCTACCTCAAGTGTCACTGTGGTCTTATTTCTGTGCTTTCTGGAAGAAGTCCAAAGCATTCATTTTAAAATATTACTTTGTATTTTTCTAAAGCACTGGGCAGTTAAGCATAAATGGATATTATAGAGAGTCAAGTGAGAACATATGTATAAACCACTTTTTAACTTCTGACTAAGTTTCTGAAGAATTAAAAGGCTTGCACTTCTATGTTCATATGAATTTGCATCATTTCCTTTGCATACTTCAAGCTCTAGAGATATTTTGTGACACTTCTGGGATGATGTCAACCACTGCACAAGAAAACTACATGAAGAATTTTGCCTTTACACTGTGAGGATAGAGTATCTAACATGAATTATGTGCACACCTCCCAGAACAATTCTTAAGTAGGCATATCAAATGGTAATACTTCAAAAAGTAGAACCTCTTTGTGTGTTGGTTGCTATATTGTCTTATCTCTTTGAAGAGTCACTCTGTTGAATATCTAAAACTTACTGCGCACAGATACAGTGAAATGTCACGAGGCAAGGTATTTTGATTGAGTGTTTTAAGGTCTGTTAAACTCTGCATATTGTACTTTCATGCTTCTCTAATTTTAAAAGCATTCTTTTGATAGATTTTCTTATTCCTACAATGTCACAGCATTTACATGACTCTCAAAATCAAGCTTTGTGCTTTATTTAGCTCCCTGTTCAGAAAGCAGCATTGAAAATTACTTTTTTTTTCTAAGACCAAGACAGGTTTCAGGTTTGAGTGACTTTAACAACTTCTTCTACTTTTTTTATCTTCTCTTTCGTGCTTTTAATTTGTTTGTTTGAGGTATTGAGAAAATCCAATTCAAGTTTTCTTGTAAAAGAAAGTAACACTCTTTATTTTTAAAAAAACCTTTTTCAAAGCCTGAACCATTTCTTGTTTTCTAACTGGATAAACTAGAGAAATTTTTATACTCATTCCCTGTACAGACTTAATGTAGATAAGCATATCAATCAAACTCTGAACAAGAATTTTAGTATCTTCTGTGACTGATAAATGTTTTTCAAACTTGTCCATCATCCTCTGAGCATAATTTTGTAATGAAAACAGGAGGAGATGAAGTATTGGAGCTTCTTCCCTGCTTTCAGTTCTTTCTCAGCCTTTGATTATTTCAACTTGAATTTAAAGACTTGACCCTTCCTTTGTTTGATACATCCCTTCCACATCACAAAAGCACCCACAATGGCCCTCTATCTTAATTTTAGTTTTCTTCCTCCTTTTCTAAAGCAAAGAAAATATCAGTAAGCAAACAAAGAAAAAAACCTGCAAAGAACCCTAATTTTTAAAATTAGAGCTAATTAAAGTACTGAGTTCCAAGGATAAGCTTGCACTTCCATAAATTTGTAAATTCAACATTTTAAAAAGTCAGTTCTTAGATGTAATATAAGTTTGCTGGGGTTTTATTTATTATTTATTTGCACCTGCAACTTTTCAAGCACAATTACTCCTGGATATAAGCAATACAGCCTAACAACTAGGCTTGAAACTCAGGAGGCTTGCTGGGACTTGTTTGAAATGCTGGCACATAACATCTTCTCCTTCCATAATGGTTGGTTGCTTTGCTGCAAGTAGTTAATTCATTACTTTGTAAAGCATTTCAAGGCACTCAGAATATAAGAGGTGCCCTAAAAAAATAAATTGCACTGTATTCTCTTCTGGTCTTTTCTATTTCTTTTCTATTCTGTTTTAGCCTATCTGCTTGACACTGATCTGTCTGAATAGATCTTTATAATTTCAAAGGATTTCAGGTTTTGCACCACATTGTGCAAAAATGTGTAATGTCTGTGGAAGCTGTAGTTTCATAACAGTCATTCTGGAAGTGTATTATATCTTTACATCTTTTTTTTCTTTGGTGGATGCTTTATTTTCTATAATCTATCAGATGTTTTAAAAATGCATTCTGGGTGGGGAACAAATT
Organism: Corvus brachyrhynchos; assembly: GCF_000691975.1. Classification (NCBI taxonomy): domain Eukaryota; kingdom Metazoa; phylum Chordata; class Aves; order Passeriformes; family Corvidae; genus Corvus; species Corvus brachyrhynchos. The sequence continues at coordinate 11,349,369 of NW_008240046.1, forward strand.
AATTTCTTGTACTTCAAATGCATAAAGTTCTGTGATATTGATGTAAGGCAAGATGAACTGATGCTTCTGCCAAACAAATATTTTAGTCATAATGCTTCATGTTATGCTCTGTTGCTTTTCCTTGGAAGGAAGACATCAAACACACATACTGTTCAGAATGTAATGTGCTTTGCACTCTGGAGACATTATTTTAGTTTTAGCACAGAAATATCTAAATAGAGTTAAACATTTGCTAAATATTTTAGTCAATACTAAACATATATATATATGTATATATATAAACATGTTCCACTACAGAATAGAAAAAAATATCAAGCAAGCTGCAAAAATCCAACAAGAAGCATTCTGAAAAATGAGAATGTAAAATCTATCCCTCTGTCAACCCAAGATGCTATGAGTTAATGAAAGCAGGTAACTATTTTAGCTGGTCATGAAAGATCTTTATTATGAAGAATACAAGAGCTTATGAACTTCATTTTAAAAATTGAAAAGGTACAACTGACATGCCGATAACTGGAAGAACTTGAAGAGAAAATTTTATATTGCTGTTGTATTTTTCAGGTTGAAAGTAATGAAGACATCAATCCTGTAAATGCGAATATGTTTCCCAAGGCCACTGTCACCAGCATTAGTCTAAATTTATTACAGCACTCACTGGTATGTCAGTTACTCTTTTTTTCAACCTGAGTTCTTCCCTTCAAAGGGAGTGAAGCTGATCTGCAGCAATCAAGACAAGTGGCATTTTATGCAATCAAAACCACAGGATTTTTTGACACTCTCTTGTGATGAACAACACCTTTTAATAAGTCAATTATTTTACATGTAAATGAACACTGCAAGTGAAACACACAAGGAACTTCAACATTCTGTTCTAGTGAATTTATTAGAGGGTGGGATGGTTGTGAGTTTACTTTAAGCTAGGAGTTTTCTGTTGGCTATCAATTTTCAATATAATAGTAGAGAAACACAGGCATGCTCTAGAGCTTCACTCCAAGTCAAATCACTCTAAATCAAAGCATGATTATTTTCTTTGTCTAAAACAACCATAACCTGAGAATGATGATTCTGTAGATGCTTCTGTACCTGTCTCTAGTTTGAGCTTTCAAGTAATTGGAAAGAAGCAAAATTCATCTCTTAGGAGTGCAGCCATCACAGTAACAACAATATTCCAATAGCAATGGAGCTATAAAAGATGACCTGTGTTAGGAAAAAACCCACCATAATTCAGTGAAACTACAGAAAAAACATTACCTAAAAAGCAGTATAAAAAAGGAAAGGAAGTCAAGTTAACAGCAATAAGATAATGAAATTGTTTAGTCTTTCAGTTTAGAAAATTTAGGATTTTTCCTCTGAAGCTGCGTATGGAACCTTGAACATCAGACTCCAAGCTGCTACCATATGACCTGAAGGAGTGATATCTTCAGTTTTTACGGCTTGGATACTATTATTCTTTCTCTGTAGCCACTTAAAATTATTATCTTCAGCTGATTATAGATAACTTTGTTAAAATTCCACCTGAAGGAACAAAAGAATAGTTACTTGATTGTTAAAAAGATAAAATCATTAGTAAAATATCCAAAGGAATAAAAGAGAATAGAGTAATAAGTCAAAAGCAATGTATCTGTGTCTTGATCTCTGTACATGGATTCCTTCCATTTAGTGTTCCAACTGTTTCATACAGGCCTTGAGAAAGGTCAGACTTCTGTATATGATACTAATACTGTCCACCTAATATTTTAGCATCTTGATATACTTCTAGATCTCTTCTTAAATAGATTAAGTCATTACTTAGAAGCTATATACTAATGATTCAGTTAATAAATTTTATGCCTTGCACCTGTAGTAGCTGTTTGTTCCTTATGTGCAGAGAAAGTGGACAGAAATCCTTTTAAAATCAAAGAACAAAGCCATTCTTCTTCTCAGGTAATTAGCCTGAAGAAAATCCCCAGAGTCTGGTTAACTGATCTGAAAAATCTCTTTTTAGGCTAAGTTATACTGCTGTCATGCAGATGGCTTGCTCTTCTAGTAAAAAAATTAATTAGGCATTGGAGGATGGGAGCTGACCAAGATAACAGATGTTATTTCTGATTGTCATATATCTAAACCTCATTGTTATTATTAGAATCATATTAATTATTACCATAGGATCATAGAATATGCTGGGTTGGAAGGGTCCCACAGAAATCATTGAGTTCAACTCCTGGCACTGCACAGGACAGCCCCAGAAATCACACCATGTGCCTAAGAGCAATGTCCAAACACTTCTTGAACTCTGTCAGGATTGGTGTTGTGACCACTTCCCTGGGGAGCCTGTTCCAGTGCCCAGCCACCCTCTGGGTGAAGAACCTTATTCTAATATCCAACCTAAACATCTCCTGACAAAGCTTCCTGCTGTTTCGTTTGGTCCTGTCACTGGTCACCAAGTGACCTCAGCTGCTCCTCATATGTCTTCCCCTCTACATCCCATTGTTTGAAAAGTAAAGAAGTTTAAGCAAAGACTACATACTGTGAAAAAACATCCTGTTCCAAGAAAAACAATTAAGTTCTATGTCTATAATCAGTGGGTCTTATCTAGAAAACAGGCAAAACAGAATGATAGCAATGAAGTATGTACTTCTTAATCTTTATGTTATGGTAGTCCTTGAGAGAACACAGCTGAAATATGCTTCTGTGTGTTGATTTAGTCTTTCAAATATCTGTGGTTTGCAATACTGACTTAGACCAGTGGTTCATTCCAAACCACTGCTTTCTAAAACATCCTAGCCTAAAGAGGGGGACTGTGTCTCAGAACTTTATTGTTATGTTCTCCTTCCCCATCACATTCATCACTAGTGCTATCTCTCTGGAAACATCTAGCTGTGTAATGTTAGAGACATGAATGTATTCCAGATGGACAGGGGAACCAATAGTAGGTTTAGATCATTCTTTTTCTTTACAGAAAATGTTCCAAGTCTTGTTTCTTTGGACATAGTATTTGGAAAACCCGAAGGATAGTCCTCTGCTTACAGTTCCATTTTCTCTGTTTTGAATGGGTGTTGCTAGAGTCCTTGGCAAGGCTATGATCTCAGTGCTTTTCCAAGCTGCAGATTGCGATTGATGGCCACCTTTTCTCAGTTTCTCTGCTCTTTCCTGCTTCATTCACACAGCCAAATCTTTACACACAAAAAATGACTAACAGCAGCCTTTGCCCAGCCTGCTTTTGTGTTTTGAGGAGGAACTTATGCTTGGCATTGAGTAAGAGACCCTTATAATGTCTTTAAAAAGTAAAAATTTCCTACAAATTCTTTAAAGTAATTGGGTGACTACACCTTGTAAGTCAAATGACTTTTAAAGTAAGCCAGTAAAGTAGGTGTCAGCATTGTAATTTTCATTTCCACTTGGGTTTCACTGCTTACATTTTTTTGAAATATGTAAAAGATTAGGCTAAAATCTCTATATAGTCTTTCTTATAAAAAAAAGGTTTGTACCATATTCATTATACAAGCTTTTCATGAAAAAAGAAGATCTCATTTTTCATACTAAAGTAAAAAGAGCTATTTTTTCTAATCTTAAGAAGGCAGATCATGGACCTCAGCTTTTTTTAACATATGTGATTTTATTTTCACCAAGCATCTTGGGTTTTTATCAACAAAAAAATAATAATAATAAAAAAACCCCACCAAAACAAAAGCAAACAGAAACCCCAAACAAATAAACAAGTATAAGAAACAAAGAAAAAAACCCAAAAAAACCCAAATCAAACCAAAGAAAAAAAAACCACCAACAACAAAAAAAAAAAAAAAAAACCCAAACCAAACAAAACAAAACAAACCACCACAGAAATACCATCAACTTGCATGTCTATATATGGAAGCCAAATGAAAATGTTTCTATATTTATCAAGATACACTAAAATTGCTTGAAAGTTTTCACAGAAGACTTTATATGTAAAAATTTTAAACCTTAGTTCAGCCTCTAATTCTTATAAAAGGCAGCTATGAATTCCGGGCTCAGATCCTACCTTGTCATCAAACCATGTCGGTTTTCACTGGATTTTAATTCATTACAAATGAAAAAAAACCCAACCTTTAAGTAGTTGATAATGAGATCCATCCAGGATGCATTTTACTCAGTCTTTGGATTTTGAATGGCTCCAGCTGGCATGAGGAAGTCCTTCTCTTCAAGGAACAGTGATAAGATCATAAAATAATTTCCCTATGTTTTATTTGTGACAACTAAGACAACCTCTTTACTTTCTGGCCCAAAAATATGGGCCATGAAGTCTTCCTTTGGTGAAGAATATTTACAATCCTTTATTGTATTATATCACATCTGTTAATGGCAAAAATGTGCCTGATGTAACTCTTATTTACATTTATGCCATTAGTTTGACATGAACATTTCCATTTTTTTAATTATTAGATTTGAAATGGCTATAGCCCTTTGTTAAAACTGTGCAGTATTAAAAGAATTTCTTCTTGATTATGCTTTAGAATTCATAAAACTTGAGGAAAGCTATTCTTGTCATAAGAGTTTTCTGAGGGAATGAAAATTTAAAATAAAATCAATGCCAAATACAAGTATGTCTTAACTATTTATCTAATTTATAATTGAGTATCCTCTAAAAGCTTTGTTCTGTTATGAATTATTTTGACAGCAAAGTTTCATTGTGGCTTTTGATAGTTTATGACCTTCTAAATACAGTGAAAGCATCATAAACAATGTGTCATATGCAGACATTGAAAATAACTGAGAAAGATCACCTACTTTATCATTCAACCCCTGAGGCATCTAGAAATGTACAGATTAAAGAAAAAAGGTGAAAGTATGGAAATAAACGTACAAGAATGTCATTTTTTATAACAGCCATCACAAATCAGTTCTGCATGGAATTCTGAAAGAATTCTGCGAAATATTTGTGCGGGGATTTGTGACTAAGGAAAACAAATTATTAATCTTAATGAAACACCTAAATTTTTGAATCAGAACCAAAAGAAAAACACCAGTCATTTTACAAACCTGTGTAAAACCTACGTGACTTAGACAAAAAATATGCTGGGTCTTGTCTACTTGAGGACCACACCAGGAATTTCAAGGCCACACAGATTTGGATAAAATGCCAAAGATTTTTGGATGAACCCAGCTATAGTATGTGTCCAGAGAAGTAGGAAGAAATTCAGTCATATTTGCCAGTTGCTTGGACAGGAACAGAACTGGGGGGTTGACACTGATCTTGCTGTAATCAAATCTCTCTTAATCGGAGAGAGTTTTTAAAGTCCTTCCTAGGAGCTCCAGGGACAAACGGGGACTCTCAGCCTTCGCTGCTTCTTGATAGTTGTTTATTAAGTCTTATCAGAGAAACAGAGTCACCAGCGTGATCCAGACATAGCACAAAGCAGAGAATGCAGGAGAAAGCCCCATTATCAAGATTACACGGCCTTTCTAAAGGTAAATCAACCAATGGTTACTAAAAACGTACATTATTTTTACTTTTCTGCCAATTATTTAGTAACACAGCCAGGAACTGCGGAATTCTTTGTCCAATCATCCCAAACTACTTTTACTGCAGAATATGGAGTAGTAGAAGAAGAAGAGGAAGGTTTGGAGAACAACAACAATCCTCCATTTTGATGGTTTTTGCTTTTATCTATTTACTACATTAACAAACCCAAAACCTCTAACTTTTTCACCCTGTGACAATCTTACATAGTAGTCTATCACCTAATTTACACTAGTGTAGTTTCTAGTTCTTTTCTAATAGTAGGCAGTTTTTTTCCATGGACAGAGGTCAAAAGCTGTGTTGCTCAGGGGGGCAAAATTCTTCAAAACAGGCAGAGAAATATTCTCTGCACTCTGGGTTCCCACAGGGGGTGACGTTGCCTGCTAAGTTCAGCCTTTTCATTTCAACAAGGATTCATACGCTACAATACACAGGTGTCCCATGTGGCAGATGAAGAAAGAGATAATTTGCTTGCTACATGCCTGTGCTCCATCTGAACCATAGACTATGGTTAAAATTTTTAAACAGATTAACTGGTTTATAAGTAGTTTCTTTAACTGCTTTGTTTTGAATTAATTCACTTGCCAGTTTGTGGGAAAAATATTAGCTAAGCTGAGTACAGGCAAAAGAACCTGCTTTAGAAAACTGTGAACTGTAATATGACAATATCAATGCGACTTTTCAAGAGATTATATAACATATTTGTCAGTCTTCACTGAGTATCCCCTGGTAAAATTTTTGGTTTCTAATTTGATTCTTTCTTATGAACAACTGTACTTACTCAAGATGTACTGCTGCTCAAATGAATAACTTGAAAAACTTTCAGAGGATTTGGAATCTCACTGATTATGAGGACACTAGTACTCCTCCTCTGCCTTTTTTTTCCTGGCATTTTGTTTTACTCTTGGTAAAGGTTTCTGATCACTGTTGTTGTTTTCAGCCAGCCACTTAAGGGGATTTTTCACAACTATTACGTATATCATTAAGAGGCTGCAGAAATGGTCTGACATTGTTCAAAGTTCAAAATCCAACAATATCAATGAGACTCTGAAAAATGAAACACAAAGTCCTGCACCAGCAGAAGAACAACCACAGGTGTCAACACAGGATGGGGACCAACAGACTGAGAAGCTGTTCTGAAAAGAAGGGCCTGGGCATTCTGGCAGACAAGTTGAACCTGTGCCAGCAATGTGCCCTTGTGGCAAGGAAGTCCAATGGCATCCTGGGTAGCCTTAGGAAGAACATCATCAGCTCAGGGTCAAGGGAGCTTCCTCTCTCCTCAACACTGGTGAGACACATCTGGAGTTCTGGGTCCTTTTCTGGGCTTTCCAGTACAGAAAAGATACGGATTCCCTGGAATTAGCCCAAAAAAGGTCCAGGAAGATAATTAAGGGATCTGTCATATGAGGAAAGTCTGAAAGAGCTGGAACTGTTAAGCTTGGAGAATAAAAGGCCTTGGGGAGTCTTAACCTTGTTTATCTGATGGGCATCAATAAAGAAAATAGATTTTCTCAGCGTTTCCCAGTGAGAGGACAAGAGGAAATGGGTAAAAAATGGAATATAGGAAATTTGATCTAAACATAAGTAAGAAATAAGACATTTTTTTCAGCTGTGGATACAGCTGAGCACTTGAACAGGTTGCCCAGAGAAGTTGTGGAGTCTCTGTCCTTGGAGGTATTAAAAATGCAATGAGACACAGCCATGAGCAACCTGTTGTAGTTAATCATCCTTTGAGGACAGTGTTCAACTAGATGGTCTCAAGAGGTACTTTCTCTACTGTGAGTCTGAGATTCAGGGAAGCAGAGTGACTTTTGGGAGTATTGTAAATTATTGCTTTCTGCTCTCTTAAGTAGTTAAGGCTTATGTGAATACTTGATTCCAAATCACAGAATGGGCTTTAATAATTAAAATTATTAATTAAATCATTAAACACCAGAACTATGCTAGATAGTCTTAATCACCCAGGCATACCACATAGCTGTTTAATACCCAATATTAAGAACTGGTTGAAACATTTGGCTAATATTTTCTATTCCACTGAGGTCACCTGTTTCTCAGAAACAATTTTTGAAAAAACATTGCTGGGGAACCTTCATCTGTGAGGGCTAGAAAAAAGTGAAAGCAGAGACAAAAGCAAGAGAGATGATTACGCTTCCTAAAAATTCAACAGGAAAAAAAAATCAGGAACTGAAACACACAGAAAGAAAGACAGCATAGTTAGTGGTCTGTGGACAGAATGACCAACAAGAACAGTCTGGTTTGGAATGATTTTTGGATGAAAAAAGTTCTCATGCAAGCAAAAACTTTTGTCTCAACATGCAAACTTCTTACCCACCAAACAAAAAAAATATTTGTGTCTCTCCTTTGTTATATGTCAGTTTTCATAAAATTCCAGGATGTATGTTTGAATTCCAGTACAGAAATAAAAAAAGTTTCAGCACTGCAGCGTTCATAATCTTGCCATCTTGATCGCTTTTGATTTGCCCATAATTCATGTTTGAGAGAACATGAAAATGGGCTTAAAAATAATAAGACTTCTACGCGATCTTTATTTATAAACTTTAATGTAAAGAAGGCTTGGGCCAACACCTCTAAGACATGAATATGAGCAAGTAAAGGCATGATTTGTAGGTCAGAACAATATGCAAAAAGTAGTTTGAGGGCATATATGCTTATTTGCATAATTAGATATGAGTTGAACTGAGATAACCATTCTGTAATTACACATACAGAAGAAATGTTTGCTACAGAATAGCAAAAACCCATGCTGTGTATCCAATAAGGAGGCTGTTATGACAGTATTTAATGGAATAATAGCTATAATGTCAAGCTCTTACAGATCATCTTTTGTCACTAGGTATCAAAGCGACTTACAAGAAGGCTGAATTTTTTTCCTTTTTGTTCCATGAGGTACTGCTGATGTTAAGTAAAAAATGCAACGGGATCTCTGAACCTTAACCAGATGCATGTAAATCTAGACAACAGACCAGTGCTAAGACTGGTTTTGAACAGCAGCTACCACAGTTATGTGAGTTTACTGGGCACCATGACCTTACTGGGTATCCAGCACCTCTACTACCGTGCTCAAGGCAGGATGTGTTCTACAGCGGGTAAGTGGATGCTCCAAGTGCAGTGCTCCATGCACTACCACACCACATAACTAACGCTATCCTCTTGCTCTTATGAATAACAAAAGAATCCTAATTCTTTCATAATGAGCTGAAAATAGGCAAGATAACTGAAAAAGGTATTGTGTCCACTAAATAAAACACAAGAGGCAGAGATTTTTGCTTCTGATATTGTGAAACAACTCAGTTTAGGATTTGGATCTCACTAGAAATTATCAGAGGTAATGAAACAGCATTTTTTAAACATGTTCCATCTTTGCACAAGTTACTTATTAGAAGAACATTTTATTTAAATTTGCAGGCCCAGATTTAAAGTAAATATTTCTGGATCCTAATGGTATAATTTTTTTCAGATTTAAAAAGAATAATTTATTGCCACAGTAACTTTTTGTGTGCAAAAATATAACTGTGTTCAAAAGGATAGGTTAATTGCTGGTTGCTAAATGCAGTGATCTAGATAGAAGCAACCATTTGAGACAGGAATGCTCTGCCCCAGTTATTGCCGGGAAACAATAATGAAAAAAAAAGAAGGCAGTACAGTTTAGAAATTCCCTGTCTCTTACACTCCATTCTTATTACTGACCACTGTCTAAAGCAGAATTACTGATCTGATCCAGCACAGATGTTCTTATGTTATGTTGAAAACAAAAAGAAGATTACCTGTAATTTTTTTTCCTATCTTCTCACAGTCAGGCTTCTATCTGAGGGAGTTTACCACAGGGCTTGCAGCCAATGTTCTGGATGTAACAGGCTATAACATTTACTCTGTTTATGGAACCAAGCCTTGTTTAGCCTACACTTCACAAACTGAATTTTAAATTTCTACAAAGTTAAGAAGACAATACACACTATCTAATTAGGAGAGAGGGTTTTTTTAATTATTCATTCCTGCCAACTCTGTTTTGTTCCTTCAACTACAAAATTTCTCCCTCCCGGAGAACTGGAATTCCCCTCAGTTAGAAAGGTGCTTTCAAGAATACTAAAAGGAAAAAAAAATTACTTGCTTTTGAGGTGTGCAGTAGCAAATGCCAGATATGAAACAGATATAAAACACATTCTCTAGTACATGACTGATTAATGAATTGTGTCCTTAAATTTTATTAAAGTAATAAAACAGAAACCTTGAAACTGAATCTTTGCATTTCAAAATACCATAACAAACAGTCTTTGAACTTAGGAGAAACAAGTAATGCTAGTGGTTTTCTATCCATACCCATGATGGTCTGGGGATATAAGCAAGGCGAGGTTTGGAGGCAAAGGTAACCTTTAAAAGATCAACTATTACAGTCAGAGAAAAATAAAACAAGATGTCTTTGCCACCAGAAAAAAAAAATCCATTATTTGGGATATATTACTGAAGGTCTAATTAGCATGCAAAACAAGGATTTTTTTAATTTCAGCATTTCTATATTAATTGTTCTATTATGAGACTTCCTGTCGAGAGAAGGGTAAAGATTTCTAAATGGAAAAAAAATACAGTCTGGTATAATATTAAAATCCATGTTTGTGTAGTATAACTTTAGAAAATCTTTTGAGAATTTATAAAATTTAAGAAATTTTTTTTATTATTATAGAAGAGGTTTTCTGTGAACAATTTCTGGCTTTCGAAGTTACTTATTATGGGATCTTAGTATCACAGGACAAGCCACTTCAAAAAGGAGCTCAGAAGGTCTCTAATCCAGCCTCTTGCTTCAAATGGAGTCAGCTATGAGATCAGAATGCTCAGGGCTTTATCCTGCCAGGTCTCAAAAACCTGCAAAGAAGGTGACTGCATAACCTCTCTGGGCAACTTCATCTGTCTGACTGTCTCATAAAACAACAGCTGTTCCTTATATCCAATGTGAATCTCATTTCAGTGTTTGCTGTCTCTTGTCCTCCCATCCTAGAAAACTGTGAAGGCCTTGATTCTGTGTTCTGGATAACCTCCACAGACATGGGCATGGGCATGCTGCTGCTCTGTTAGGTTCCCTTTCAAGATCTTATTTTCTGCAGGCTGGACAAGCCTTGGGGCCAGTGGGAGTTTTGCCTTAGATTTTTATGAGTAATGGTACCACTGGGCAGTGCATTCCCTGGAAAATTATTTGATTGGTTACTTATGCTGCCATTTAAAACATAGCCAGAATATGGGACAAGATGTCAAAGTCTGTCTAAAATTTAAGAAAAACAAATAAGTAAGTTTTACCACAGTCATTCTTTGGTCTACCAGCTGACAATATGACCTGGCTTTAGCTACGCCTAACATTTATCTAATTTTGTATCTACATGTATCTGGCTCTTATGATCCAAATGCTCTTCCAGAGAAAATGGTTTATGGACTCCTATAATATATACTAATGTAGAATTGGAACCTGTAACTGTTTCACTCACTTTCACAGCTAGAACTCTTCAAATGCCCCAGAAAAATGAAAATCTGTAAATCAGTATATCTCTGATTTATTTATATTATAGCATGTGGACAGAATTCTGAAGGTGTTGGAAGAAAACATAGTGCAACAAATAGCGTCCAAAGGATGCAACTGAAGCCTGGTTTTGGCACTACAATGCCTCACCTCATTACATGGAGCATGTTGTTAGAAAACAGTTCTGTCTAGAAGACAAATTAGTTTCTTGCCCCAAAAATTAGCTAGAAGGAAAGACAGGAAAGAGGGAGAAGGAAATTAATGTTGCCCCAACTTTTAGTAGATTCAAAGTATATTTTTCATCTTGATCACTATTCCCATAAAAGCAATTACAATATATTCTATTGCAATTTCATGGCACACTGCCAAGGTCCAGCATTCTCATTACCATGGCAAATTGCCAAATACCTAGAAAGAGTAATCTGAAAACTGAGGAAAGATGAGATATTTGTATTTCATCTGTTTAGAAGCATGCAAACTGGATGCATTTTGTCTTTTGAAGTTCAGAAAGTACCTTTAGAAAAACAATTCATTTCCATTTTAGAGGCATCATCTGAGTAAGTAGCATTGTTGTAATTCAAAAAAAATCAGATAGTTCTGTAAGAGTTTTCTCACTATTCTTTCCTCCGACCTTTTTCTTATTCAGGTTATGAAAATACTTCCTTTCCTAAAGCGCCAAATTAATGGTAACAACTTTGACACTTTATAGGATACTATGTGTATACCGCTTCTTGCTAGAGTTCACACCCTTATTATCTCATTTATCACAAAACACAGGAACAGCTTTCTGTTCTGGATGCCAAAAGCCCAAACAGAAACAACAACAGGAAGGGAATGAGTGGCAAAAATAGATTAATTTTTTAATCTATGTGTTTGAAACCTGTTGTTCAAGTATTCACATTGTTGTTTTGGAATTTGTGTCAGAAGTCATTTTGAAATTTCAACTAGTACCTGTATTCTAAATTAGAAAATAAAACTTTTTTTACCAAGTTATTAAGTGGTCACATTCATTTTCACATAATATTAATCTCCTGAAGAAATAAAAAAATTACAGCACATTCTCTAATAATAAACAAAATCCTACTTGTTTAAGAAGAAAAAATTACCATTGTTTTTCATTCTGTGGACTGATCTGATTTTCTGAAAACAATTTGTGATTTCATCAAATATATTTGTATTCAAATCACAATCTGTGGGTTCTATGCGTATTCCATATTAATAGCATGTATGAAGTTAATACTTGAAGTTTATATGACCTAGAACCTGGATCAAATTGGTTTAATTTTTTTTTTTTTTTTAGAAAAAGCAAAACAAAAGAAAAATACAATCAACTGAGAAAAAAACCCACCCTAAAGACCCTTAACTTTTCAGAAATTAAATAATATTGTTTCTCTTTTCAAGCTCTTCAAATCACATTTCAGGAAAACACATGGACTTGTTGGAGGAAGGCCAGAGTGGGGACCCCAAAGATGATCCAGCAGACTGGAGCCCCTCTCCTATGAGAACAGGCTGAGAAAGATGAGGTTGTTCAGCCTGGAGCAGAAAGGTTATGGGGAAACCTTAGCCTTTGGGTGTCTATGGGGGTCATAGAAGTAAGATGGGAACAAACATTTTAGCAGGGCCTGTTGCAATAGGATAAGGGGTAACAGTTTTAGACTAAAATAGGATCAGTTTAGATAAGATATAAGGAAGAAGAGTTTTTACAATGAAGGTGGTAAAACACTTGAACACATTGCCTAGAGAGGTGTCAAGGTCAGGCTGGATGGGGGTCTGAGTAACTTGATCTAGTGGAATATGTCCCTGCTTATCTGGTAGGAGTTGGACTAGATAAACTTTAAAGGTCCCTTCCAACCCAAACTATTCCATGATTCTACAATTCCATAATTTTAATCTCTTCTCTTCCCTCCCCTTCCCCCACCCCGTGCTTTGTCCTGCCTTGAGCTGGAGTTGGGACATGCACCCAAAGAGCAAAACATGCTCTTTTTAAGTGCTTCCTTTACTAGCATTCTTCTTCTTCCAGTATCAGCCAGGCGTGCCCCTTAGGATCCTATGGCTGAGAGCCAATGCTCCTACCTCATCATCAATTTCTGCTTTTGAGGAAGAACCTTTGAGACAGTAGGCTGGACTGGACCAGAGTAGGAATTCTGTATGTGCTTGTTGTGGTTTAATCCCAGCCAGCAACCAAGCACCATGTCGTCTCTCACTCACTCTCCTCCAGTGGAATCGAGGAAAGAATCAGAAAGTTAAAAGCTAGAAAACTTGTTGGTTGAGATAAAGCCAGCTTAACAGGGAAAGCAAAAGCCACATACACAAGTGAGGCAAAACAAGGAATTCATTCACTGCTTCCCATGGGCAGGCAGGTGTTCAGCCATCTCCAGGCATGCATCATGAATATTGGTGACTTGGGAAGACAGCACAAAATGCCATCACTCCAAATGTTCCTTCTTCCTCCTTGTTTATATACTGAGCATATGATCTGGAATGTCCCTTTGGGCAGTTGGGGTCAGCTGTCCCAGCTCCATCTCTTCTCAACTACTGAGGCACCCAAACCCTCCTTGCCAGTGTGGCATTATGAAAAAGCAGAAAAATGTGTAAACACTTTTGCTCAGCAATAAAAGATAAAATCTCTATATGATCAACCCTATGTTCATCAAAAATCTAAAACCCAGCCCCATACCAGCTGCTGTGAAAAAAAATTAACTCTAACACAGACAAAACCACCAGAGTGGTAAAAAATTAAATAGAGTATAAGGATTCTTTTCAGAAAGCTGCAAAACCAGCAGGAAAACCTGTAACAGTCTGATGACAATCCTTCCTCTTATTTGTAAATAAGAACAAACAGAATAAATACAGAACAAACAAAGCACTTCTCTTTCTAGTCCCTGGAAAAGCATACCAGGGGTTTTTTCACATTATAGTCCCTACAAATGCGGCATTTACATCTCACTCCAGACTACCAGAATTGCCAAATGCAGTGCTACAGGTACTACACAGGGAGAACATCTGCACTGAGCAGAAACAACATTTTTATAACTTTGTATTTTTGAATCTATTGGCAGAATGTCACTGGGTTTTATAATTTTTGAAAATAAATATATATTAACACATAGCTAGAAATAATTTCAATCAAAACTATTTGTAGATAGCTAGATTTAAGCTTTGGCCTCAGGATAAGTGAAGCATTTATTTAATATCTGTTCAAAGCAGCCAATTATTGCCAACAAAACAAAAAATTAAGGGAATTTTATTTCCCCAGCTGGAACTATAATTACAATTTGTATTCCTTATAACTTCTTGATAATCAAATCAGGATTAGTAGTACTAGCCAATTATTGTACACTAAAATATTAATGTATAATAATACATTTCCATTAATTTATAATAAAATACATTTCCATTTGAGATCATGAAAAATTTTTATTACTTTGAAATTACTATGTTTTATTGCATATTATTAATTTAATTCTATTAAGTATTTATCTCATTATATATATTAAGTATAATATTTTAGATATTAAGTATCTATTTAGTACTGTGAAAATAACAATTTATAAGTCCAGATATAATTTCTCTTAAGAATTCAAGTGCTCTCCTTATTTGGTATCCTTCAACTTTTATTCCTGAAAGAAAGGAAAAGCTGGACTTACCATGAATGAGAGAATAATATTGTAGCCCATGAATGTATTAAGAGTTCAGATTAATGTAAAATACATTATTTTTCAGGGAAATGGTCAATTTCTTAAAATCTTGGAGATGATATTTAGTTTTATAACTCAGTAGACACATTCTCCGTCTAAACAAAGCATTGTTTTAATAAAATATTTGAAAGTGAAGAGGAAAGGGGTTTAAAAATGCACTTAAAAGTAGATAAAATTTAGTCATGACAAGTTTTGAAATACTTAAGGGCTTGAATCTCCCACTCAAGTGAAATTCCATTTCGCAGAAAGAACGCTGGAAGACCTGATGGACAAGACGAATTTGAGCCAGCAATGTGCCCTTGTGGCAAAGAAGGGCAACTGCATCCCAGAGGTTGCATCCCCGGGTCGAGGGATGTGATTCTTCCCCTCTACTCAGCACTGCTGAGGCACATCTGGATGCCCATTCTGGGCTCCACGTAAAAGAAAGGCATGAATTTACCAGAAGAGCTGTGAAGATGTTTAAGGGATAGAAGCATCTGTTGTATGAAGAGAGGCTGAGAGAGATGAGACTGTCCAGCCTGGAGAAGAGAAGGCTCCAGGGCGATCTTAACTGTATTTGACAAGTAGCAGTAAAGAGGACAAGGGTAGGGTCTTCTCAGTGGTACTCAGTAAAAGGGCAAGAGGTAATAGGCAAAACTGTAATACACCAAAGTTCATTTATACATTAAGAAAAACACTTTTTCCTAATGAATTTTGGACTCTTAGTACCACATTTTCGTATGTGTTATAGGAGAGATGGGATTTTTTCCCCTTCCACCATGGTGTAGAGACCTCATTATTTATGAACCTCAGAAGCCGGATTTTAAACATTTTAAAGCTGTAGAAGACATGAAAATTTTCAATTAGTAGGATACACCTCCAACCATTAAAGTAATAAAAAGATGGGGAACTAGGCGTAGAAAATTGTCAAAAAATAAAAATGGCCTTCAGTGTGACATAGATAATTTTTGACTCAGCCATAATGAAGTCATTAACAGCAGTCAGTTAGGATCATAAATATTTTTTGCTCATTAAAATAAAGTGCTGAGAGGTCTTCAGGAACAAAAAGTATAGGGTTTTTTACTGGATCATTGTGCAGAATACTGAATTCTTCAAAATTCAGTCAAAATTTGAGAGATTTTTGACTTTAGCCCAACTACTTGGTCTAATAATTTTCATTTTGCTTGGTTTTTTTCTCTTTAAGAAATGTTTTCTCTCCAGGGTTTCTTCAGCAGGTTTAAAACGAAGGTCTTTAATACATATCCCAACTACTTTATACCATCTTATTGTTTGATTTGTTAAATTTCATATCTGTTCTGTGCTTGTATTCATTGTTTTGGCAACTACTTTCCACAACATATCTAGCAGCTAATTTTATCCTTGAAACATTCAACTTCATTTTAGTTTGATTTGGCTTTTATCCAGCTACAGTTGTCAGGGATAATACAAATCCCAACACAGTAATGCTAAAGGATTTAGATTTGTCCCACACATATTCTATACTCTTAAGTGGATTTGTTTCATTTATCCTCTCTACATCCTCTTCTTTCTCAGCTTTGGATCAGACTTGGAAAATGGAGAAAAATACACTGGATATATATGAATGACTGTGAACCCTGAACATCAACAACCTCATTTTGATAGCAGTTGCTCATCAGTTCGTTTTATATGAGCTTGATTGACTCTTAAAAAGATCTTCCACCTGGTTCAAGTCTTTCTCATTAAAACAGGAGGACTGTAAACAACAGTCTCTGCAAGACACAAAACACCAGAATTCTGTTTATGTAGATGGTTTTTCCTGCTGCTATTTGCAATTAGGTCTTAAAAGTTTAAATGAAACTGTGCCTTTATTTAATGTAGTTTCTACCTTGGCAAATTACTGGTAGAATTCAAGGTTTTACTTTTCAATCTAAAAGGGCAATAGGACTTACTAGTAGAATGGTACTGGCACACTTGGTACTGAAAATTGGATAGGAGCTAAAGGTTGGTTTGAAAGAGAAAAAAAAAATAGAGGCGCATTTTAATATGTGAAACTACTGTACCCAGTTTTTCAGAATATAAACCATTTTTATTTCAAAACCTTTTTGATTTTCTTACATGTCAAAATTTTAATGAATTCTTTCAAATTTTCAAAAGTACTGGAAACTTAATGATTTGTTTCTCATATCTGTAAGGAAATTCTTGTCCCATTTCAGAACCAAAAATTTTATGCAACTAAATTCTTGATGTAATGAAAATAAATTGCCTTTAATATAGATGCTAGTCACTGTCTGAAAAGTTAATATTCATCTTGAGTTAATACCTTGCTTTAACATCTTTTCTATGTTTGTTCTTCTATTTAAAAAAAAATGCACGCTATAAATTATTTAATTATTCCGAGACTTTATTGCTGTACACTTTTCATTTCAAGTTGCATTCTACAGAAAATGTATTTTATTTTTATTTAATTCCTGGCATTCAAATATTTTGTATGTCTAATTCTTTCCAATATACTTAGAGACAAATACTGAATAAAACAAGTCTTGTCTGCCTGCGTTTGCTTTTCTTTTTAATTCCATGTATTGTAATGAAGTTACTGCATGCCTGAGCACAACACCAACTGTCCCCACTGCTAAGTAAAAAAGATTTTAAATGTGTCAAATGTCTAGAGATTTCAACTGTTCCATTTTACTTAGAAGGAGAAAAGATTGCCAATGTGGTAAATTAAACGCGCACAAAATCATTTAAGTGAGTTCTTCATTTCAGGTGACAATCATTTTTGATCATCTGAAGATGCCCTTAATTTATAATCTATTTGATAATTTTTCAGACACATATTAAATTCTGTTTAAAATATTTATCAACATAGTAACATCTAATTTCTAATGAACTACAAATTCCTGAATTTTTTTTAAATTACATTCCATTTAACATTGGAGGTTTCTTCTCTCATCCCCAATGGAGTGTACTGACAATTTCAAATTATCCTTTACTTGGCAAATATAATTTCAAATATGTTTCAAGTATTCTGTCAGGCTTTTTTCCAAATTACTGATTAAAATGCTCTCCTAACCTTATTTTGATATCTATTGAGCATATTACACCCAGAAATGGTGGTCTATAATGTTTATTCTTTAAGCTCAAGAGTTTGACATAAGTTTCACCACACAATATTTCCCAAAAAAAGTGCTTCTTTCAAAAAGAGCCTATGAAAATTCCCTATGCTAGCAGCTAGCACAAGAAATGCCTGAAGTTTTTATTAGATTTACTCATCCCAGAAACTTCTGAAAGCAAAATCCTTAGTAAGCCTGATGCCTAAAATATTTCAAGGGCAAATAAAAACCAACTACTTGCAGTTTTGGGTTGGTATTTCTTTTGTTTGTTTCTAGGGTCACAGAAATACAGAATGGTTTGGGTTGGAAAGGACCTTAATGATCATATAGTTCCAACCCTTCTGGGCAAGGACACTACATCAGGTTGCTGAGGGACCCATCCTACCACTTCCAGGGGTGGTGCATCCACAGCTTCTCTGGGAATGCTTTCCAGTGTCTCACCACCCTCACAGTAAAGAATTTCTTCCTAATATCTCATCTAAACCTACTCTCATTACCCCTTGTCCTATCATTAAATGCCTTTGCAAAAAGTCTCTCTCCAGCTGTCTTTCAGGTGCTCTTTAGGTACTGGAACGCTGCCATATGGTCTCCTGGGAGCCTCTTCTTCTCCAGGCTGAACAACCCGAACTCTTAACCTGTCACCGTAGGAGAGGTGCTTCATCCCTCCAACCATCTTGGTGGCTTCCTCTGGATTCACTCCAACAGCTCCATGTACTTCCTGTGCTGACACCCCAGAGCTGGATGCAGCACTCCAGGTGGGGTCTCACCAGAGCAGAGTAGAGGGGTACAATACCCTCTTTAACCCTGCTGGCCAAGCTGCTTTGGATGCAGCCCAGGACACAATTGGATTTCTGGACTGCAAATGCACATTGGCAGGTCATGTATTTATCTAAGTGTCTCTTACAAAAAGAAGTGGATCAGTCCCTCTGCAGATGTAGCAGATTATCTATGAATTATTCAGTATCAAAATACATGTGACAATGGTCTTCTGTTATGAAATATACATAATTCATAAGACATCTGTTCTATGTTTTCACATTTAAGAGGTACAAAGTGCAAAACAGCAAATGGTGTGAAATGGATACATAGGAATGTTTTATTTCATATCATTTTTCTCTCAGGCTGTTTAATCAGGGCTAAGGAAAAAGCCATGTACCAATTTATTCTATATGTGTATTTCTTCATTGTTTTGCTATGAAAACTAATTTCTAGTAATTCTCTTTTTGATCATAATCTCAACAGAATTAATCAAGAATGGATACCATGGGTCCATTTAGTAGAAAACAAAATGCAAAATATCTGTCAGTTGTGCTAGATATAAATCCCTTATGCATATAAAGTAAGTAGTTTTTCTTACATGTGGGTTTGCAAGCATATATGCAGGCATATATATGTTTGTGTATGTGTATATACTTGTATAGATACTTTGATATCACAACAAAAATAAGGAGGAATTCCACTGAACACTCTTTTTTCTTTTGTAAACTAGTGCTTAGAAGTACCCTACCTATAAGTCTTCAGAACCAAACAAAATCACTTGGCATTCAGAACTTTCTAGTTCAGGGTGTTTCATTAAACTGCACAATAAACAAAAAGAATATTAAATGGTCTCTGATCTCATAACTGCTATTCAATGAGAAATAGTATTCACATGCCAGGAAAGCTCATTTTTCAAATACTGCCTCTGTCTTGAATAGGATACTGAATTGAAATCTCATTACAGTGGACAGTAACTCTATCCGAATCTTGCACTTTGCTTCCGTGATTTCAGAGCACTTCATTTAACTTTGCTTCTCAAACTTAAATGGCTTTCTAGAAAAAAAATTTCAAGTTATAAAAGAAATTTATTGAAGAAAACTTTGTACTGAAACACAGAAGAAAATAACAAAAATTTTACTGATTTTGACACAGTTAAAAAGGACCTAGAAAAACATTTACATCATCTCCAAAAAGGAAGCCTATCTCAGCTCACCATAATTTTTTATTCAAATAAATATACACTTTTTTTCAGACAAATTTGTTGATTTTTTTTACTTAGTCTTAGAACTTGGTCTTAAAATGCACTGAGAACATGAAAACAAACTCAAAAATAATTAAAGGTATATTTCTTGATAAAAATCTAATGCTTATCATTATACATACCTAAGAAAATTAATCTCAGTGCATATGGAGATATAGTTTGCTGTCTTCTGGATTTAGACTAAACTTATGAAGTATTCTGAAAGGTTTGAAAGATACCCATGATCATCAGCTGTTCCAGTGACACTAAGTGATGAAGCCTGGAGGTGAACATTACTGCCATCCTAGAATCAGACACTATATTTGAAGTTCTCAGGTCACATTATTTGTCATTTCTTGCTGCAGGCCAGTGGGCAACCTGTGTGGCCAACTTACTGTCTTGTCCTCAAAAGAGCTGTTAGACTCAAGCAATTTAAGACTGGCATTGCCTACCAAGTCGAACACCTAGAGATTCAGAGAAGCTTCTGAAGATAGCTGTAGAAGTTTCTCCCTCTACAGTTTAGAGTTCTGAGACATTGCTTTTCCATCAATTCAGCCTTTTCTTGTCAAAGACACTAGCTGCATCTTCACTGATGCCTCTGCACTAAAATGTAAACCACTCAGTACAATCATAGATGCTGTGCTTCCCAAATACAGACCTTTGGTGCTGCTTGATCAGGCAAATACTATTTTCACAGAATTAGTGAATCTTGACAGAGTAGCTATGAACAACAAAAGTGTTTATCAGTAAAATATGTGACTGCTATGGCTGTTAATATGTGACTAAAAGCTTTTGTGCAACTAAGTAAAGATTCCAGCAGCAACTTAATCACTTTAATTCACAGAAATATTTTCAGCGCTTGGACTTTTATGTGTTTCAGTGACGGAGTCCCAAGGCTAGATTAGATGAATCTGACATTGCTGTGTTCAGGAAGTTTGTTTGCCAGATACAATTTCTTTTAAAAATATTTTATCCACTAATAATGCCATACTGTACAAAGTCTAATAATTATTCTTCTTCCTTTGAATAAAAACCATTTATCTCATCTGCTTTACTACTTCATGCTTTAAAGCTAAGGTTCAAATCTTCCTTGGGCTATGGGATGGAAAAAATTAGAGATGGTAAAAGAAGATCTTGTTTTTCAAGAACCTGATTTTCCATAACAGAGGACCATGCAGATAAGAAAAGTGAGTCTGTGATCTTAACATGGAAAAAGAAATCTGAAGTACTTCAGCCAATGGACAGGAAGCCTTTCATGTTCTTAGTCAAATCTTATGGTAAAATAGACCTGCTGTTAAGTCCAGCTATTTCTCTTAGAAGCAAGATGCTAATAAATCTCCAGTATGAGTGCCTGGCAATGCAGACTCTTGGCTGACTACAGCTGCCGCCCCTTGGCTGGGCTTTCTCCCTGCCGGGGGCAGTGGATTGCACCCCAGCTTGTGAGACTCCTCCTGTGCTGAATGTGCCACCCAGCAGCAGCCGGCCCATCCCCGTGGCACCTGACAGAAAGTCTCACGGAGTTAGGATCAAGGATGGCAGAGACCTATGTGCTAGTCTGTTGTGCAAAGCAGATCATGTCTTTGAGCAAGAAAGGTCAGAGACCTGACTCCGAGTGTCCTATACTGCAAACCTCCATCCCCTGCCATGTTTTCTTCAAAATGAATATTCCAATCTGTTTCACAGATGTGTAGAGAACACTTAGAACTATTCAAGCAGTAATAACAGAAGTGATTTCTTGGGTAGTCAAATTTGGCATAGTGAAAACAGAAGTTTTGGCTCAATACCTCCCATACTCTGAAAGCCTTAAACTTCCAAACAGAGCTAAAGTATCTTTAGAAATAGATTCACGAAAATAAGTCAAAATAGTTCTTTTCTTATGTGGGAAGTAAGCAGTACTCAAAGCAGGCCCACGTCTGGTTCTGTCAGACATTATTTTGATTATGAATGGGAATGAGGAACTCAAATGCAGATAAAATAGGTTTCCAAGAAGAGGGAAGTTATCTTAGGATCTACCACAAGGTGATCCATGTAATCAAAGAGTAAGGTTTAGTAGACTAAGATCCTAAGTGGCATAAGAATGAAAAAACCTAAGTGAAACTGAATGCAGTCAAAGCTTTCTAAAAGGAGCTTGAAACAGTTAAAGGAGGAAAATTCTTATTGTGTTGAGACACTTGCAGGAGCATTGAGATCCTTCCATAGAAACAAGACCCATTATGACCTTTCTTGTGAAGTCATAAAGTTTCAATGAGAGGTTTGTCACCCTGCACTAGATTATTAATAGAGTAGCAGCAATCAGAATTATTGAACTTCAATATGAAAAATCTGTTATTTTTGAAGTAGTAAAGAAAATTCTTTCCCCAATTAAATTCATTGCAGTACTATCCTGGTAAGGTCATCACCTCTAAAAAAATCCAAAGTCTTTAATGAGAATCGTGAACATACATTTACTCTACAAAAATTTAATGTTTTACAACTGCATCTACAATGTATTCTTTAAATTAGCAATCTTAGCACTCTAATGTAAATTTTTGTCTTTAAAGATTTTGTTGAATTTTTTATGATTAATTTATGGATAGAACTTGTTTCTGAATAACCAAGAAAGCGATGAGTAAGAACTTAACAATTTATTTATTTTAAAGGCTTTGCTTTTTTTCCAAAAGTCTTTCCAACACCACTGAGTTTTCTGTACAAATGAGGATGTTTAAGATGCAGAATTATGTTAAATTCAGTTACACCAGGAGTTAGAAGGATGAGAGAATACAGTCTGACAAATAAGAGAAAAAGGCAGAAGAAAACCAAATTAATTACTGTGTGTCTAGGAGGATCAAATAGAATTATAAAAGCTAGAAAATTAAAATAAAGCAATTGACAGATGGTAGCTGTTTTTAACTACTCACTGCACCACTAACCCAGGGGTAGAAGGATATGAGAGAATACAGTCTGACAAATAAGAGAAAAAGGCAGAAGAAAACCAAATTAATTACTGTGTGTCTAGGAGGATCAAATAGAATTATAAAAGCTAGAAAATTAAAATAAAGCAATTGACAGATGGTAGCTGTTTTTAACTACTCACTGCACCACTATATTGACATCACCTATTGTTATACGATCAATGGTATATTATCACATATCTACTCATCAATTGGATGGACTTGGAACATTTAGTAGCAGACAGGCTGTTAATTTTAAAATCCCCCAGAATGCTGGGGGGTTTCTTATCATAGCATAGCAACAAGTTATCCAGCGTTGCCTTCATGCTACACTGAAGGCTCTTTCATTTATGCCTATAAATAAAGCGCATTTCTTTGATCGTTGAAAACTGTTGAGTACTTTAAGATTCGTGACTAGTTCTGAATACCTAACAGTTTCTGTACCTTTTCTGATTTTGTTCCTGTCACTGCTACTACACACATGCTACATTAATTGCACACCTTCCTCAACTGATCAGAGAATGCATTTTGAAATTCACTTGTCTTTAATAGTAATCATTTGAAATGTAGAAATCATATTTAAAATTAAATGAAATAACACAAATGTTTATGAAAATTTCAATATATTGCACCCAATTGGCATTACATTCAGATACATTTGACTCCAGTTGTGAAGACAGAAACGATGAGACAGAAGAGCAAAATAATCTCTAAAGTCATTATCACTTGCTCTTATCCCCTGACCTGGCTTAGAGCCACTCTAGCCCAATGGGCAAGCCTTTACTCTGTGTCCCTATGTCTTCTTTTCCCTTATATCAAATGAAAGGAGATAAGGAGAATGGAACTAGCAACCTGAGCTTTAGTGGTGATAGGAAGGAGCTTAAGCTGAAAGTTTAATAAATTTCTTAGAGCATAAAATAATGCCAGAGAAAAGGAGTGAGCCCATGCCCTGAAAACAGCAGCCCCTTTTTTTTCCCAGCCAGTGGACAAAACACACAACAATATCTCTATCACAGAGATCATTAGTTCACTATGTACAAATAAAAATGTGTCATTTCTGGAAGCCCATAAAATTCTGGATCCTTACAAACAAAATCCTGGTTTGGATTGCTGCTTTAGAGAATAGGGAAAGGAGACAGTATCCCACTTCCCACATCGAGAGGGCTCTTCAATTTGTTAAGGATGCCATGTGTTTCTTCACCTTTGAGAATGCCTTACAGGTGAAGGCTATGGGGATGCAAGAATAGATACTTATGCCATTGCTTCTTTTAAGTGCTAGGAAAAGCAAACCTTGCCTCCTTCCAAAACAAAATAAAAGCTAAAATAGTTACTCATTATTTAACTTTTCAGCAACCATTTTATGAGATGAATGTTAGACCATAAATTTACGGTCTAATTCCACCTCCCTTCTTCTCCCCATTATAGCAAAAGTAAGTGTAACAGGGGTGGGAGTAGGGGAAACAATGTCGTTAGGCCTATTTGGTTTAGTATTTTGTTTAGATCAACTAAGAGCTATTATGGTTACTAAGTCTTGTTGGGTCAGTGAAGAACTCAGTGTGTGTAGCTACTTTTGATTTGCACTGCCTGGTTTTCAGCCACAGAACTGAAATGCTGTACTGCAGTAAGACGTACTCTCCCCACATCTGTAACCTGGATATGAAGACATCTATTAGTAATTACTATCTACTTTCAGTAGAATTATATTTTCTGGCTTTTTACAATAAGTCTGGTACTCTTCTCCTTCACCACTTTAACAGCACTGATTTGAATACCCCTGCTTAAATGCTTTGTACATAAAATGTAACACTTTCACAGAACTTGAGAATAAGGACTGACATAAGGACAAAATAAAATGAAAGTCTAACAAAAACCTGACCTTGATAAGCACTCATTAGGCTATTTTCATCTGTGGGATTAGCAGACTACCATCAGGTGCAGTATATAGCTCTTTATTCCAGACTTTGGTCTAAACTACCCCACAGAGAAATTAATGCACATGTTTCAACAGTCCATCAATCTCACTCTAATGGGAGTTTTGTCTTGAATTGGGTGAGGCAAGCCCAGCACTAGCTGCAAACATCAACGAGTAAGGGAAAAAATGCCAAATAATGAGAACTCACACAGACTCCAAATTGCAGTTTATTTTGACAAAGCTGAAAATAATTACCTGTTTAATTGTCTTCATGTGAAACAGCCTTTGTAAGGTGTTCTGATACTATTGTGAACAGTCTTCCATGAGCATTTAGAAAGACATATTTAAATGTTTATTTATTGGATTGCAACACTATCATCTGTTAATGTAACATCATAAAGTGGTAAACAGAACATAAGGAACGTATTTATTAGTATAATAACACAGCAGAAACTAATAACTTTTCCACCATCCTCCAGTAACTAATGTTCAACCCATTTGCAAGAAGCAGAGCTACACTTCGTCCTTTGTAATGCTCTCACACCTAACCTGAAAGGGGGAAAAATGCTAATCAGTGATCCTCTGATCCACAAATCAGGCTCTGCCAAAAGACATTTTTTCACTAGTGACTAAAATAGACTATGAAAGAATCTTCTATTTTAATCCCTGTTCTGCCCCTGTATTATGCTGTCACCTCTTTTGGCCCTTGTACGCTCCATGAAAAAACACTGAATTACTATAAAGCAGCTCTAAAACATCCCATATGTATCTTTGAACACAAAACCAAAAGAGTACCCAAAATGCTTTGAAACTAATACTGTCTCAAAACTTAGCACAAAAATCCATGTTGAGGTATGAAATGGAGTGATAGGAGTAGAAAGAGAGCTTAAAAATAAGTCTAAATAAAGCTTTTTTTCCCTAGTAGAATTACAATTTTTGATGCCAGAAGCAAGGCATAAATAAAATATTAAATCGCTTGTAATTTGTGTAACAAAATAGTGCAGGCCATTCCAATTAAAGATAGGTTTACACAGCAGTCAAAAAACAGTCTTGTCCAGTAATTGTTTATGAGTTTTTATGGTTGTTTTCCTCTCAGGACAATCTTACAAATTATGAAAAGAGGAATTGTTTAATTCATCATAAAACTAAAAGGCCTTTCAAAATTTGTATTACTTTCAAGTTATGGACGTTAGCAAAACATGTTTTTAAGCTGGCTTTATATTATTTTTTATCCAATTATTTGTCTAGAAACAAAGAACCACAATTCACTTTTTTACCATCCAGTACAGATACGCTGCAAGAAAAATACAATAAGCTGCAATAAGCATATAAATTATGGAAAGGCTCAGAGTCCAAATGTGCATGCATAGGAGACTGACTCTGTGCCATATATTCAGAAAAAGCCCCTCTTGTGTTAGCTTCTGATTCTTGAGTAAGAATAGAAGGAACATACTTGTACACATCATAAATTCAGCCCCACAATAGTATTTCAATAAATAGTCTTTCCTCACCTCTCTCATGCCCTATCCCACTGCAACAAAAATATAGTAACAGGACAGAAGTGCAAAAAAATTAGTGCAGAGTACATGGTATGACCCATTATACATAAAAGAACATTCTTAATTTTAAAAGCAAAAAAAAAAATGAGGCAAGTGTCTATAAAAATCTAGTTCCGTGAAAATTATGTACATGGTGGTTGTGGATTTGGCTGCCCTAAACAATAGTGCTTCAGTTTCAGAAAATATTGTTGCCTTCCCCTCTCTCTCTCATTTGTATTTACAAAAACAGTACAGTCTTGCTGTAGAATGAGGACAGAAAAAAGGACAAAAAGAAGTTGTCTGCAAGCAATGTCTGAGAAATACAGCACATAATAAATGGCAAGTCAACTTGACATGGCTCCAGTTATGCAGGGAAGTATTCAGGTAAGATCAGGAACAACCAGTATATTTTCTAGATTTTAACACTACTGTAATATATTATTCCTATTATAAAATGTTCCAATGGCAAAGGAAGCAGTGATAACAATGGCAATTTTGTATTCCAGGTGAGCTGCAACAACTGCCTTTCTGGAGCCTAATATTTTATTTTTCCACAACCCCTCTTTAATGAAAAGACTTTGCTTTAAACTGCTGATATTTTTAGCTAAAATTTATTGTGATCAAATGTCAGAAAGAGCTGAAATTCAAAAGAGTCATCACAGTAAGATTGTTACCAACTGATTCACGTGCATCTACTTGTAGCCTAGTTATTAGTCCATTCTGATCTACTCTTATTTATCAAGTCGGGGAAATATATTCCATTTCCAATTCAAATGTAGAGCTTAGTGCATTAAACAAGTATTCCACATAAGAAATTTATGGATTAAATATTAGGATAGGAATCCATTCATTAAGAGGAAGGGGAATAAAAAAGAGTTGTAGAATTTTGGTGGCCTTGCTTATAAAACACAGGAAGATGTAGCTGCATATAAAATCAATCTGTAGGAATGGTACTGTGTAAAAGAAAAACTGATGTTGATGGATGTGATATAAAAAGCCATTGTTTTATAGTAACTGCTTTTAAAATTTCTTTCAAAGAAATCTGTACCACCGAAGTTATTTGAAGTACATCTGACTGCAGTGATGGTCTCATCACCTCAAGAGTTCACCATTTTTCTGTGTAAAATTATTACAAATATACAAAGTGGAAAGACATTTCATTTGGAATTTACTTTAAGTGATCTCTGAAGCCCACACAGGTTGTGAAGGAAGGCACAAAACCAGTAGTAAACATCATCTCAGAAGACAAATTTTCTTAATAGCTGCTTGAAAAATCCCTGGGGATTTTTCTACAACTGGCAACAAAATCCCCGGGGGATTTTTCCCCAGGGATCTAATACAACTTTGTCTGACCTTTAGCTAAAGGTGCCTTCTATTGATTGATTTCTTTTGCTGGTCCCTGCACGGAGTGGTTTCACTAGATGGCATGGGTTTTGTTTTGCAGCAGTAGTGCACGATGGAAATGAGTTGAAAGCAAAGATACTGAGCTGTGTATCTTCATTGGAAATAATTTAAAATTAATTTATCTACAATTATTTTAGTTTCTTATATCACATTTTACAGACGATTCTAAAACATTTCAGTCAAATAAATTTCTCCACTATTTTTTTTAATCACAATATAAGTTTTATGCTACACCTTTCTGAACTCTTGGGTCTGGCTATAAATTATTTCAATATATGTTTTAGTTTTAAAAAGTTAGACCTTTGATTTCTGGCCCATCACTGAATCATCTGATGACAATGCACTCAGCTCATACTTGAAAAAAAACAAGTGTGACTTTAGTGTTTCTGGCAGAACTACTAAGGGTAGTGTCTCTTCTCCACAGGACTTGTGCATCTGCTCCCAGTGTGACTAGAGAACATTCTGTGAAAAGACTGTTGAGCTTTCTGAGGGAAGCCAACTCCACAGCTACAGGAATATGACACGTGATCAAAATGCCAAATTAATTAAGAATCTTGACAATACACACAGAAGGAGAAGCTATGCTGCAGAATACACCATGTGTTAGGTTCATGTGCAGGTGTACACATTTGTGAATGCACACAAAGCATCTTGGAGTATTTGCATCAAAAGCCTGCACATGATTCAGAAGTTTGTGTTAATATAAACATTATAACTACAATTAGAATTTGGGAATTTCTCTGAGATATGTCCCACATTTTTCTGAGCTGTTCTACAGATGGCTTTGTATTTTGGGGTTGGAACCCCAAATCATTTAATTTACACAAGACACCACAGTGCCTCAAAGATGGCACATTAAACTTATGGTTTCCAGCTTTCCATCTCTATCGTTTGTCCATTCCTGGCAAAGGTAAGCACAGCACAGAGAGAGCAGTTTCCCTTCGATTTGACCATCATGTACAGAAAGGCAGATATTTTGTAGGATTACAGTGCAGTTCAAGTTCAAGGGCAGTTACTACACCTCAGAAGATTCTGAGATAGGTTCTTATATTTGTGATGTTTTAATAAACATAGGATGACAGGGAGCAGCCAGTAATCTGGGGTAAGGTCCAAGGAATCACGAGGAGAATAGCAGTCAGAAGTAGCCATGAAAAAAAGCCAAGTTCTATGGAGATGTCCAAGACTTTCCTTGTCATGACACACCACATCATGACATTTGGGTTTATAGATCACAAAAATCCTGAGGCAAGTAAATGGCTGTTTCTTGGTGTGTGATGAAGGGGAGAAAACAAATGAAATTGTAATTAATTACTGAAAGGCTGCATTAAAATTTTGTGAAGTTCCTCAAAGGTCTCATCAGGTTTTCTTTGAATGAGGACTGTAAAATCAGCAATATATCATTTACAGAAATAAGGAACATACAACAGAACTGCAAAGACAATTAATGTTAGGAATAAAATCATTCTCTTCCCATAGTGGAATATTTCAAGAAAGATACTCCCTCAGGGACTTTTCTAAAATTATATATGTATAACATATACACCCCCTACAAATTTAGGACTTATATATTGTAAGGTAAGATGAATATAAATCTTCTTGCGTCTGTGTATATTATGTACATGACTGGAAATAAGACAAGGGAGTTTAATAGAGTGCTGAGTCAGTCTCAGGTGTCCATGGGGCTCAAATGAATAAGTTCATAACATTCTCAAAAGTTCTGGATAAATAATTTAACCTGTAAAATTATTCTGCAAGTATTTCAAAAGTAGTGTCTCAACATAAGTGTTGTACTTCTGCTGTTACTGGAAAGAACAGAACCCACAGGCACCCCCACCACTACAACCCTCAGAATGCTGACACTTCTATTCTTTCATGTAACACAAGATAAAAATTTGCAATGCATGTGAAAATAAAAGAGAATAAAGTTTGGGGGACACAGCAGGTGTAAAAATATGTCAACGTCTCTCCAGCCTTCCATCATTTTCTCCTCTTTTATCTGGCAAGCTTTCATCTATCCTGTTTCTCTGTGTTGGCTGTTTAGTCTGGTTGCACATAGCTTGTCTGGTCCAATTCATTCTTGATATGTAGCCTTAAAAAATAGAGTATGTCTGAATACAGTTGGTGATGTGAAAGGATATACACAAGACAAGATAGGTCAGGAGTGCAAATCCTTATGATCTGAAGAGTCTCCTTTTGTAGTCCACTTTGACCACTCTGAGAGGCATTGCAAGGGCTTTAGGCTTTCAGTTAAGTTAAAACCTAACATTCTCTTGAAAATTTCAAACTTGCTGTGTCCATTATAAAAGTTTGGAACTTGAGCACAGAAAACAGTCTCACAAGCTGATCTAGTAGGGAGCAGGAAAACTATCTAAAAGTCTGCAACATGGGGATAATATTGGGCTGGGTTGGTGAACTCTGGAGATGGGAACAAAAAAAATGACAGACTAGATGAATATCATATGAAGTTGCTCTTTTATTTACTTAATTCATTACATCAGTGAATGAGAAACCCAAAGTGAATTTTGAATTGGATAGGATTATCTCCTACTGGTTGCAACATAAAACAGTCATGCTCTTTTACAGCTCAGGTGATCAAAGAAAAACATGAGAAACAGCAGTAGTAGTAGAGCATACACTGTAGAAGAGTCACATAGCACACACTGTGATGAGAAAAAAGGAAAAAATTGTAAAGGTATTCTTCATAGACTTAAGGATAGGTATTTTATAAGAAATAAGGAAATTGTGTCTAACCTAGAATGCAGAAGTGACTCAAGCAGGAATTATGTTTAACAAGTTTGTATCATCTTGTATGCGGTGGTATCAAAATTGTGGTATATATTGTAGGAGCTCTGAATCAAAATTAATCCTATTTAAAACATTGTTTTAAACTCTCGATATTTGCCTTCTCCCAGTGTTAAATTATCTTCAGCATTTAAAAATGGGTTTTATTAGACAGCTAGCTCAAATCCACAGTTTTTGAATAAAAAGAAAGAATTTTTATTATAAAAATATCTGTATATTGCAGTTACCTACAGTAAAATTAATCCAAGCTATGCCATATTGAATTGATTCACATCACCAAATTAAGAAGTCAATAACTCTGTCTGTGATTAAAATTGAGTATAAAACCTAATCATCTTACTGAAGGGTGAAAGAAAAAGGAAGGCGACACCTCCCATCTGTAGATTCTTAATTCTATTCTAGATTTAATTGTAGGCTTTCGAATGTAATTATCAAATGGTACAAGAAAAACATACTTGATATCTTTGATAATTAACTCTTCATAATTTATTGCATGCAAAACCATCGCCACATTTGAAAACTTCTTTTGTCATCATAGGACCAGTAATCAAATACCACACTTAGAAAGTATTTGCTTCTCCAATCAAAAACATCATATGGTCAGATCATCTTGTCAGATTAGATTTTGACCTCACTGTTAAAAGATGGCAGAATCTGACCACAAGGAGGGCCACCAAGCACCCTCTTCTTGCAGTAAATCCAATTCAAGGATCCGGTTCTCAACAGTATGATAAGGCTCAGTTCTACAGCTGGTAGTCAGACGTCCAGGGTAAACCTGTAGCCCATCACTTCATCAAAGTTTTGGTGCAAAACTAATCATTTCAGCCTGATTATCTTCCTAGCCTATCTGCAGATGTGGAAATAATAAACAATTTTCACATCTGAAAAAGAAAGAATATTTAAATTGTGTGCACATGCAGGCACCTTTGTATGTCAAATAGGTCTTACAGAGTTCTCATACTCCCCAAAAAATATCGTTAAGTTACCTCTCCTGTTCTATAAACACTGGAGTGTGTGTGATAGCATTCACACACAGCAGGGATAAAATAAGCAGAAGAAACCTATTTACTGCCACACAAAAGGAGGAAGACAGCTCTGTATAGTGTGTCATTCTCAAACATCAAAATGTGGTAAACACCTTTACCAATTGCCTCATAAGGGAAATCTGACCCTGACAGAGCAGTATCTGTAAGAGTAAAATAACCTTTTGCCCTTTTCCCTCTCTCACAGTCTCATACATATCACATCAGCTGCTCCAACAGAAGGATGTGCCACGAGGTCAAGCCTCCCCTGAGCTGAATGGGGATTTTCAGCAACGATTTGTGACCTTACCAAACCAAAAAACAACCTCTATTCTCCTGCTCCGAGCCCTTAATTAGAAGAAGGCTACTGCATCAGTGCCATCTCTTCATCCCAAGTCTTCTCTTGTTTCTCCAGATAGACAGTTAGGAAATGATAATATGTGTACCTCAAAGAAAGCAAATATAACCTATGTACAACTATGTATATTCCAGCTTTACCCATACAAAAAAACTACCAATTTCAGGCTCCAATTACAGTAATCAACACAAAGCACAGGAGCTGAAAGCATGGTGAAATTAGGCACACAGACCAGCAGACAAGTCCAGTGGACTGTGAAAATAATAGACTAATGGGTTTTATGTAAGGGGAGGCATGTATGGTTAATGCACATATAAGGCCTATAAATTGTAAATGTTTGGTGTTAGGACTATTGGGACCTGTATTAGAATCAGAATACATTTTTTGAAACAATGGTGAGAAATACAGGCTGTCATACCTACTCTGTAAATAATATTTCGTTTCCATGGATGTCAACCTAGTACTTTACAAAATAAAACAATGGAACTATATTCACTTACTCTGCTAGAATAATTACCATTCTCATTCTGAAATAAATGTTATGAAGACATTTGTTTTGAAAAATTATGCTTTTGTATTTTGTATTTTGACTGTATGATGTATTTTGACTCAGGATTTCCCCGTTCAAAGGGGTTAGGAAAAGCACAGCTTTTTCAACAAATAATGCCATTTAGAATTTTCTGGAGAAAGTCTTTTTTCAATATCAGTTGCTCCCCAGCCAGTCCAGCTATTCCTACACAAAGGTCATGCCCAGAAACAGGGAGGGACATCCCAGCTGCTTCCAGAAGCCCCATTCTGCTCACCCCAGCCAGATACTGCATTTCAAAAAAAAAAAAAAAAGGCAATTTTCAAGCTGAGAAATCATTAGACCAGACAGCAAGTTGCCTGATACCATCAGAGGTGTAGCATAACCTTGAAGGAGAGGATGAGTAAATGGGAAAATATGCAAATAACTGCATTTCAGGATGGTGTAGAGTGAACTGAATACCTCCACTGCCAAGACTGGAACTGGTGTAAGCACTAAATGTGCAGGGGAAGAAATCTTGCTGATAGATATGTGACAGGAAATTATAGTCACTATAACTGTACAATTAATTCAATAATTGTCTATTTAAAAATACACAATTATTAAAATTAAAAAATTCCTTTGATTTCTGAGTGATCCCTGCTCTTCTTCTAGACTACTACTAGCAGTAGTCAGGTTGGACTCCTTTTTGAAAAAGAAGTGCAAATACTTGGGAGGAATTTGGTTTTGTTTTTATTGAAAAATTCTATGGCATTTTCTTGGTTTATCTCTGGAGCTCATTCTCTGTACCACCACTCTTTCATCAAAGGCATTATTTCATATACATGATTCTTGAATGAAGCTAATACACTTACAGCATTTGTGTTCTGGAGTAGGGACTTCAAATTAAATTCATGTGAGTATTTTGCTCCTCCTTGCAACCTTGTCTTTGTACATGTAGAAGGAATCAGTTACTTAATTTCACTATCAGAAAAGAAGGCATTAGAACTAAACTTTTTTCTCAGAAGAGAACAACTGAGCTATTTATTTCATGTTAAGCTATTATGAAATTTATATTATGTGACCTGGCTATTTCTGATGATACAACAATGAAAAACACTGCCATTTTTTAATATTTAATCAATTTGTCAAATGAAAGAACATCAAACTGAATTGTGACTACAGAAATGAGAGAAAATATAAAAAATTCTTCTCCAATGAACAAGACATAAGTGGAGGTTCTTAATGCTTCCCTCTGACCTAGATGGTGAACGGATTTCTGCAGAGCTCTATTCCTCATGCATCTATATACTCATACCTATTAATATTTTCATTAAGTGACTGGGTGGTGAATTCCTGAAATTAGGATTAGAAATATGTTTAAACAGAGAATTGAACTTGACGAACTGGAGATACATCCTGAAAAATAATTGGATGTTATTTAACAGAGAGAAGTAGAAGTTACTAGGGATGGCCATCTACATAAATACAAAGTCTGCAATAATTGGGTGGGAAAAAACACTCTGAGAGATGTATATAGTAGTTATATTAATAAGCAGCTGAACATAAGCCAATGGAGTAATGCTTCTGTAATCAGCCAATTAAGCCTTGGTTTGTTATATATAAACCAAAAATAAATGTAGTAATCTTTTGATTTGGACAGCACTAGTAAGGACAAGGTGCAAGAACTTTGTGTCCAGCTTGAGGAAATACATTTCAAGAAAAGTGGCAAGAACTCCAGGCGAGGATCACAAATATGAGAGGTTTTAAAGCATTATTTAATACAGTATATTGAACGAAGAGATAGAAGAGTTTAATCTGAAGGAGAGAAACTGAGAACAAACAGAATTAATATTCACCTAAATAAAAAATTCAGGAAAAGGGAAGGAATTATCCTAATATCATATTCATGTGAATATGAAAAACAGCAATTGGCTTAAATTATAAAGAACAAGATATTAACAAAAACACATTAATAACAGCAGTAAGGTAATGCCTGGGTCACACCTTTTGGGAAAGCTATGGTATTTCCAGTGCTGGAGGTGTTTAAGACCAGGCTGCACAGATGTCTCTCAGACTTTACCTGCCCGTAATTGGCCCTGCCCTGCACAAGATGAATGGACACTGACTGAATAACCTCTTGAATCCCCTTCCAGCAATATTATGATCTAACCACCTACAATTCTCATTGTATTTAAATCAGTGCCAAAGCATTTAATAACCTCCCTTCTTTTTTCCCCATTATGACCTCTAAAAGACAAGCTAATAATAGCTTACTCTCCAGTTTAAAAGGCATTGGAACAATTGCAACCTCCTCTCACAAACCACTCCAGACAGAACCGATGAGCAGACTTCTACATGCCTGTGCTCAGACTCCAATGTAAAAT
Organism: Corvus brachyrhynchos; assembly: GCF_000691975.1. Lineage (NCBI taxonomy): Eukaryota > Metazoa > Chordata > Aves > Passeriformes > Corvidae > Corvus > Corvus brachyrhynchos. The sequence goes on from NW_008240046.1 coordinate 11,384,001, forward strand.
GTAAAAGGGTGTGTCTTTTGCTAGGCAGTGTTTTAAGTAATGTTGAGTGCTCAGCATTTAAGTAGTAAGAAGACCCTTCACACTTCCTCTAACAGGATCAGTGATCTAAGGGCACTTTGATGACTGAAGGATGTGACACAAAAAGGCACACACAACCTACTCCCCCTCAAAAAAACTTAATTCAAAGCAACAAAACAACACAAAAAATCCCACCAGCCTCCCTTCTCTAAAAAAAACCCACCAGGAAACATAAAAGATGTGTGTGACTCACCGAATAAACAGAATGGTAGAACTATCTAGAGCTTTAACTGCAGCATCCTGATTGAATTCCAGACTGGGAGTTTGGGTTCTACTAAGAAGGAAAAACTCAACAGTTTTTCTGTTTGTTATCTGAAAGCTAATTCTGGTATTAAGGAACTATTCCATCAAGATACTTGTGTGTGCTTCTGTGTATTCATATACAAACATAATTACAGATACCAAGTTTTACCTAAGAAAATAAGGACACCATTAAAGCAACTAAGTTTTCCTGCAATTAGTAGCCCAGAAAACATGGAGAAGTTCTGAAGACTTTCCACTGTGAAGAAGAACCCATATACACTATGATTCATCAGGGCAGTATTCCCCACTTTCCTATTTACTTCACCATGATATTGTGTGCTCTCCATTGGGAAAAGCCTCACAGCTAATGTGAGCAATACTGCAGCAGACAGGTTTGTGATTTATGAGAAAAATTTCCGGATCACCTATCTTGTACATATAATTGAAAAAAGAATGGTAGTTTGGTAGGAGCTGGGCTACAAAGACGAGGTCTGAAATGTGGTTCTGTAACTTTAAACAACTGAACATTACTGCAAGTAGATAATTTCCATTTACCTAATACCTTTCCTCTATAGATTGGTAACTATTTCACAAAAGAAGGACACTTCATATATTTCAGTAGGTGAGAAAGCTGAGAAGAGAAGTAAATAGACAAATAGATCAGAGAAGAAAAGTAAATAGCCAAAAGTCACCCTGTGGGCCCAAGTTTAAGCTAAAAAAACATACAGCTCTTGTGTGTCTCTCTGCCTTAGCTGTTCAACTATATTGAATGCAGTAGGCATCACTTAATCACACAGGCATTTTAAAATTATCTGTTTAAATGAAGATCCTTGTCGAGTAAGAAGAACCTTTAGTAAAAAAGAAAGTCCTATGGAACTCCAGTCACTACTACTATACTATGTTTTCTAGTTAACATTACAGTAGGATTAATAAAGGTTTTCAGAAAACTGAAGGGCTTAACTAATTATGAATTTCATTCACAATTCAGCTAGGAGTAATTAATATCCTGGGAATTCTTCATACTCTCTTGGAATACAAGCATTAAAAAGATGGCAATATTCCTACCCTGATTGTTCATACTGTCTGGCAGAAGAACAGAAACCACTTTCTTAACCTGCAAAGACAAGATGCACAAGGTAGCTAAATGGAGAAGTTACTTCAACTTAAGCCAGACTAAATTACAAAAATGGAGAACAAAAGAAAACTCTGTTGTGAAGAATTTTGTTTCCAACTAACTTATCCAAAAGGATTTGTCTTCATCTGAGATTCAGAAGCAGAAAGATGACCATGGAGATTTTATTTTTGAAAAACAAAATCAAAAATTAAGAGCTTTTTTTCATAGTCTGCTTCATAGATTGACTTGCAAAGACCAGATGCTGATTCATACCAACACATAAGGCCATAGGGTAAATGGATAAGGTGCCAGATTTTAAAACCAGATATTGAAACTCCTGCTTTTGGCAAATTTTATGTTCATATGAAAGCAATTTAATTAATTTAAAAGAATTTCATATAACATAAGGCACAACTTGGTGTACAGTTATTAGTATTGGGCTCACATTAAGGACCTACAGATCTGATTCTGCAGAATCTGGAATCCATTTATATAGGAAGCCTGCCTCGAAAAGGATTTCACCATCCTTTTACATGCTATTATGTTTCCCTACCTCCAGCTCACCAAATTTTTTTGGTCAGCTTATTAATGACTGATACAAGGGAAAATTATATATAACTTATTTTTAGCAATTGTACTATACCAATAAGGGGATTAAAAGCAAACTGTAGAAATAAAATGCCTTTCCTCTTAATTAAGCCACAGTGGGAATAATAAGTCACTTTCTCTCTTGTACTGTCATTTATGAATTCCATAAACATAATTTTGAATGCAAGAAATCAGGTATTTATGTGGCCCTATGGATTTCAATTCCACAATATTTGACAAGGTGCTTGGTCAGAGATTGGACTCAATGATCTTAGAGGCCTTTTCCAACCTGAATGATTCCATGATTTTATGAAGAGAAAAATGGTTTTTAGGGTTTTTTCCTTTTTTTTTTCCCTTTAATTGTATTTTATCAGTTTTCAGGTTTAAAGAAAGGTTTCAAAGGAATATTTGGTTCATTCTTACTTTCTCATTTTGTTTATAGGTAGGACTGGATTCAGATTTCCTCAGTTTAAGCAGACATAAATCATTCTTCCTAATTCAATTTGGGAAAAAATCAGTAACTGTACAGTTTTAATTTCATAAGTTAATTTTGAAAAACTGTTACTTTTTAAACTATCTTTCCATTTAGATAATCTCATGATTTGTTTAATCAGTTCTCAAGAACAAAAAAATGTTTCAGGCTAAAGAGAAAAAATTGCTATATATTAACCATAAGACTTCATTATGAAAAAAAGGATTTGTATTAAACATGAAAATAAATTTTTAGTCAAAATCTTTATTTTTCTAAACAACTTAAAGATTACCATTTGTATTCCTGTGAAATATTACAAGTGAGAAAACTCACTTGTATTTCATACAGAAGAACAAAGGGGAACAATGTTGTTTATTGTCAGGCATTTCACTTGAAACAGAATGCAAAAGACACCAAAGGGATGTGCTTTCTGCTGCCACAATTCCCTTTAAAAAAAAAAAAATTATAGTTATTGAAACCAGAGAGAGGAAATTTCTGAAGAAATTGTTTGATCAGTACATCCATTATGCTAATCAGTCATCCCCGTTTGCATCATTATAGTTTAGCTTTCATAGCTATAAATAGAAGAAACTGCTGGAACCAAACAGAAAGGTATACAACTGTATTATTACAGCAACTAATTTATAAAATTTTGCTCATGAATAAAACATCAAATAAATATTTTCATAATTAGTTTTTCTTTTCGTGGATAATGAAAACAATCACAAGCACATTTGCTTGTTTTTCTATTTTGAGGTGTATTACTGAACTCCTAAATTGAATGTTGGAATCTCTTCAGAGAAAATAGGTAAGAATGTTCCATCTTCATCACTTTTTCAATAACCAGTGTTGAATTAGGAGAATAACACCAAAACAGTATCTTTGACTCTTTCAATTTGCTTTCAGTCATGCTCAGCATACTTTTGTATTCATCCCCCATTCACTTAACAAATACACATTTTTCGCAAGAACTATTATCAGGGGAAAAAAAAAGAGAAAAGAGAAAGACAAAGCCAGATTCTCATTTGTTCTGTGCTCTTTTACACCTCTTAAGCAGTGTACAAGTGAGAGAAAATAGCAGCAGCTGACTAAGTGTAGGTCCTTCTGCAGGAGTGCAGGCACTGCTCAGTAGAGGCTACAGGACTCTACTGAGCTACAGTGCAGTGCATTACAGGAGAGGAAAACAGACAGCCAGTGGGTGCTCACCTTTCCTCTCAGTATTCTTTAGTGTTATATTATCTATTGCAAACTGAAGCTACCAGGCACAACTTAGAGTGGCTCGGGGGCTATTCATATTTATGGTGGTTATGGAGTGATTGCAATCACTCACATGAAGCAGAGACTTGCCCCATGGATCCCAAAAGCTCCAGCCTCTTAGTCCAAAAAAATTCTGGCTTGAGATCATGTTTCACTCTTCACTTTCATTTCATTCACATTAGTGGTAGTATATATGTTCAGAGTAAAACCAAAGACAAGGTTTCCTACAAAGATCATATCTAGTGAAGTCACTAAATAAGCCAGGCAAGACTGTGAGCATGCATTTTGCAGCTCAGACCAAGCAGAAGCATGTTGTTGTTTTATGTCAACAGTTCGTGCAGGTGGTGGACACTGTTCTCAGTCTTGGAGATTCAGGTACAGACCCAGTTTACAAAGGCTGCCACACAAGTTAAAGCTAGTCCTCTTTGAAAATAAAAAGAAAATTTAAAAAAATAATAAAAAAGCTTTTGAACTGTCTTCTCTTACTTAAAAAATATTTGTTTTGTGTGTTTTGCAGAAGAGTTTTCTGACTCATGATCACTTTGGTACAGCATTGCTAATGCCTTTACAAATGCAAGACAAAACAAACTGGAAAGAATAAGAGAAATTAAAAAAAAAAAAACCATATATTTGACAACCATGTGTAGCATAGGACACTTTTTCTTTGCAAAACCCCTTAGCAAAGTCCTAACACAAAGGCATTTGATGACTCAGCCATGGTTTGCAGCTCTTTGCAACGGATTCTGTGCATGCTCACACAGTTACACACATGAATATGATGAAATACAATTTAATCTAAAATCATCACTCAGTCATTAAATCTTTCAGTAGTTTAATATATTCAGGAATGATGCTGTGGGCTAAGCTGGTGTAGCCAAGTCTCAAAGCATTAAAACTATTATAAAATTCCATGGGGTTCTTTTCCGCTAAATTATTATCCCTCCTTGAGAGACTCAGGGAGGTTGTGCTTGTTTTGTACATGTCCAAAGCCTAATTCTGACCAATCCTAATTACTTCATGCAGATCAGGTGCTCAGTATAAGATACTGTTCATATTCAAGTCATAAAAGAAACTTTTGGAAGAATGACTATTGTTAGTAAAGATAACTGAGTCCTCTGTGGACATGTGGCAAATGGAAAATCATAAGAGCAGTTTTATTTTAGAATAAATATTTGATGCATAAATGAGAGGAATGTCATCATTATTCTAAAAGATTGTATAGCACTTAAAATATGATCATTAATTTGTAAGGAAACATATCCTCTCTTTTCCCCTCAAGTCTTGAATTCTTTGCTGTAACTGATAAAGTGGGTAATGGGATATATTCTGCACAGAGATGTAAATTCTAAAAACGTATTCTACCTTCAATAAACATAAAATATCTATGTCTTATTGGTTTTGGAGTACTTTATCCCCCTTTTTTTTTTTTTCTTACAGTCATCAGCATTTAACTTTAAAATAATTGACAGAATGGAAAACTCTTTATGATAATATAGAAAGATAAAACATCAGGAGGGTGGTAAATCAGGATTTAAATAAAACCTCACCTTATTCTCTCAGAATTCAGTGTTTAACTGTTTTAAAATTGATGTAAGTTTTTAATTCATTCCAGAATTTGAATGATTGATTTTAGAATTATGAAGCTTACAAAAGTTGTATGTGGTACAAATAATGTGGAGAACAACAGGAGAAAATATGAAATGGTAATATTTCAAATGAGAATCAACACATTCATTTGTTCCATAAAATCTAACTATTGCCTATTGAAACATTTGCTGGTAATTTAGAAGTTGGCTTATTTTAATTTACGATGTGAGTTTTAATAGAAAATGTGACAGCAAGTGAAAATAACTGTTAATTTAAATTATATTATTACTTGAAAGTAATTAAAGCTAGTTTTGCTAGTGCACATGTGTAGAAATTACTACATTTCTAATCTTACTGATTTTATGGCCTTTCCCATGAAATTTAAAGCTGATTCCACTTCTCCAGAAAAAGAGGAAACCAGTCCACAAGCATACTGAAACTACATTTAACTACTTTGCAAGCTGATTAGAGTTATAATATCATTCCCTGAATCACTGTTATTTTGCAATGTAGTACATGAATCTGTACACTCTCACAAAGATGTGTTTTGTTCCAAAACATTATTTTCAGGAATTGTTCATAGGGTCAAGACTTCTTCCAAAATCCTCCTTATTATAAAATTTTAATTCTTTTTCTGAGCAGAAATAATGATTCTATAGGATAGGAAATGTGTTAATCTGTCTTACAAAAATCCTGCCATACAAAAATAAATCTTCCAAACCCAAATTCTTTTACTATGAAGGGCTTTAATCTAAATTCCTTGTTTTCTCTCTTTCCAGTTATACTCCTCACCAACTTGCTTTAAACTTGAATAGTGCAATAATGTAAAAATATACCCCCTGGTCAGAAACTTACATCATTTCCAGCATAGACAGTTACAGGCAATTATAATACCAAAGTAATTACATACAGAATCATGTGAACTCTGACAACCCACTGAATGGTATTCCCCTGTAGGTTACAGATTAAGCGAATCAAAGTGTTTATTAGAACAAAAAGTTTCTTTTGGTAGCTGAATTCACCTTCCTCTGTCTGTGCACACTCCTCCTAAAAATCCGAAAGTATTGAGGCATTTTACAGAAGCAGTTTGTGTAAGAGCCCTAACAAGTCCCAAGCACAAGAGCATGGTGGGAAAACGAGGACAATCACAAATCCAGAACCTTTATATAGTCCAGAGTCACATTCTTCTTTCTCAGTCACACAACTGAAAGCATTTTCCAAATAAACTGGCCGGGGCAGCTGCCAAGATAAAATATGGCTTTGGAATCCTGAAACTTATTTTTGTCCAGTTGTCAAAAAGTTTCTCATTTTAGGCTCCCCTGTCATTTTGGTAAAGGTTCTCACCAAGGGCCATTGGTCACTTTTCAGCACAAGAAAGTGAAAAGTGTTCTTGATCGAAAACAAAAAAAAAAAAAAAAATCACAAAATATTGTAAAGATAGTGAAAATTTACTGTGCAATATACCATCTTTTCTTACGAATTATATTTGAAAAAGCATGGTTGTAACAAAAAAAAAGTGCAAAACACATCAGGGTTCCATACAGAGGTGTATTTGATGATGATGAAAATGAATAAGCAAATAACTACATTTTTTGTCAATATTTAGGGCTTCCAAATCAAAATGACAAGAGTCATTTTGAGAGCATAGAGCCCATCTATGTTCTGTATCTGCTGCCAAATTCAGCCAAATTAGAAATCAAGGTGTAAAATTATCTAATTGACAGAGGGGACTGATTAAAAGGTAGAAAAAGAGCAGAAAAAAGACACTAACAAGCAGACATGGCAATTGTCAAGTTTTCTATATTTAATCTTGCATTTCATTTGCAACATTTTATTAATCTTTTGATGTTTCCCATCACCTCTTATGACCCATGCACTTGTAGATCACACTCATTTGCAGGCATGCATAATCCCTTTTGAATTTATACAGTCAATAATTTCATTGCATACATCTTCAAATCTTGAAAATCATTTTGGTATTTAGTCAGTCATGTCACTGTATGTGGCAAACGACCAGTGATTACAGCTACTTTCAGTGGGGATGTAACAGGCAGTGATAGCGAGAAAATTGGTGCAAATTATAACATAATAACTTGCATCTAGTGATACTGGATTTAAAAAAAAAAAACCCAATAAGCTGTACCCTGAACAAGTAGCACCACTGGATTTTATTTATGCTTCTACAGACATAACAAACCAATTATAGTTTTCAGACAGGGAAACCAACTTGTACAGGTAGAAAAGCCCCTCCTGTCATGTGGTAGGGTCATTGAAAATGCAGGTAAGCCAGTGGAAAACGGCAGTGCAGAACACCTGGGATCTAACAGTGTCCGGCTGATTTGATTCTGTATAAAGCACAGGCCATATAAATGTGTTCCTAAGTTCAATTCAAACATTTAACTTAAACAGTAACCAATGAAATGTCTTAATCTTGAGAACTTTTTGTTCATCACAATTAAGTAAAAAGCAGCTTTTATGGATATAATTGTCTATACAAGTGAATTCTTGTACAAAACCTTGGTTTAATAAACTAGCAAAATTTTGACATGGTTTTTTTCATGATTGATGAGACATTCTAAGTTACTTTTGTATTCAATCTATCAACTTTTGTTCAAACTTTATGAAGATATATTACATGCACATCTCTATACAAAATTAAGTTGGAGAAATACTCTAACATATTTCAAAATTTCACACTTAATTAGGCTTTTTGAGAAGTTATTGCCCTTTTTAAGTCTCAGGGGGTAAAAGATGATATTTTTCAGTAACTGCCATATTAACAGACAGGAAGTCATATCAGCTGACTGAGAAAGACCTGATTTCTTATGGGAACAAGTATAAAAAAATCATTGGATTTTGACTTCCAATTTCAAACTCTTTTCTCTGGATAGAAATGACTGAAAGCATTAAAGATACTAAAAGAAAACAGTGTTCTTCAACACAGTTTTCAAAAAATTGCTGGATCAACTGCCTGTAGATCAGATGTAAAATGTGTGATTCCTCTTCAATCCATGCTGATAATTAGTTTACTACTTTAGTGGTTTCTTTATCATCTTTATTAGCAAAGTTAGTTGTCTGAATGGCCTTCACATATAGATAAGTTACCTTCTGTAGTTACCTCTTCCTAAGTTACCTCGTAAACATTTCCATGTACAGCCCCATCTCATTAGCATAGGCTTGTCTATTTCTATTCATGTAAATAAAACTATCTAGCTTTCTAGATCAGTCCCAAAAGCATTGCTTTTACTTCAGTTTCCCACTGATCAAAGAATATATGATGAGTGGGATAAGCAGAGACCTTGAAAATAAAATATTTACTGAGCTCTTGTTTGTCTACAAAAAAAAAAATTAAATGTTCAGCATTAAAAGGTACGGCCACTGGAGATTTGCCTACACAGTGCTGAATAAATATAAGGCATGTTTGGGTTTGTTCCCTTGTGCCCTAAACTCTTTCCTCCCACCCCCTAAAGTAGTTCCCTGCAGCAAATTGGCTCCATTAACATGTTTCTCTCTCTTTTGACATACATGGCAACACTCCAATATTTACTTGGTCATCCTCCAGTGAAGTACAATATCTTTTGGTACTAAAGACTCTGAAGACTATTAATTGATTTCAAACAACACTACCACACATACACTGAGTTTGCAAGGATCTTCCAAGTCAGTTTGAAACTTAGTGGGGGAGCCTTGGTTTGTTCAAGGCAGTGCTGAACAATGAAGTTCATTATGTCACAATCTATTTGAACTTCAATTAAACTTGAATCTGTGGATATCCTTGGCTCAGGACTAGTACATAGCAGAACAACTGCTATCTTTTCCCATCAGGAGGGAAGTAATCATTGCAGTAACTCATTTGTGCTGGTGACTTCTTAAAATTTCAATATGAATATGAATCTAATTAGGGGCCCAACACAGATATTCTCCTGTGTTAACATATATACACACTGCTCTGACATTGTTATATAAAAAAAAATGTTAAAATAAGTGATGCAAGAACTTCAGAAGCCTTGGGGTTTGGACAAGCTTCAAAAACCAGCAAAGACATACACAGTTAAAGAAAGAAACAAAGAGAATCCCACAATATCCTATGATCTTCCCTCCCATCCCAGATGCTTACCACCAGAGAGCTTCTTATCGCTATCATCCTCCACATGGGGATGATCCAAAGCTGTTTCTTTGTAGAACAAAAAGAAGTTCCAACACAGATGCTTTTTGTGCTTCTGTTGTCTGCCTAACCTCTCTTTCTCTCAGTTACTGCTCCTTGCTGTATAGCAGTTTTGTGTTGACCTATTGGCAAATTTGATAATAACAGACTGTTCTTTAAGAACCTTTTTCGTTCTCAATGTAACTTAAAGTGGGATGTCATACAGCATCTTCTAGCCCCATTAATTTCATCTGAAATGACTGTTTCAGTGTTTGTCAGTCTCTGTCAATTTAGCCTTCCATTTTGCTGGGTAGACAAAAGATGGCTACCAAATGTCAATTTTCTCAACTCATGTTTAAAAGACATGAAGTAAAAACAGAGAAACAGACCAGAGGTTTAAGTTGAATTTTAATTTTAAGGCTTTTTTAAATTCAGCAGCAAAGGGGCTTTTTTTCTTTTTTTTTTTTTTTTTTTTTT
>NW_008240046.1:11394003-11468607 GCF_000691975.1 Corvus brachyrhynchos
ATATATATGTAACACAGATCCACTCTGTTTGGCTGTAGTGTATCATGTTCTGTCAAATATCTTTGTTTGGGTGTAGAAACACTCAAAAAGGTCCATGCAAACTCTTCCACAGGAGAGAGTCTGAGATTATGTATATAGCTGTAACCAAAGTTAGTGACTTTTCAAAATTGTAATTGTGTATAAGAGGGCTGTCGCACTGAGTATATCATTAAAAACAGACTAAAATAGTAGCAGAACAGCTACCATGAAAAATTCATGTTGCAAAATTAACCTATCCATTTTAACAATATGTAATCATGCATAAGAGAAGGTTTCTTTTAGGAATGTAGAATGACTCAATGTTAAATTATATGATAGCTGAAAGTATTTAGGACTGTTCAGAATCTAAAACATTAAAACAAGGTTAGAAAAAAACATAACTCTGGAACTCTATATATACAGAGTTATATATATTTTTGCTTACAGAGAATGCTTATATGGGAAGCTTCTATTCTACTCTTAGTAGCAGGAAATTAGAAGAGATATACTCAGCTTTTGAATTTCAGCTTGAAAATTCCAGTATGAGAAAATCATGGGAAAATATCCCAAAGGACATGGTTACCGTACTTGCTTTGCTTTAAGCAGCCTGCCCAGTGTTTTCCTTACTTTGATGGTTAACTAAACACTAGAGATTTATTGTTGGCTATTTTAAGAGTCCTTCAGTTTTTGAGAGCTGCAGAACCAATTGATTTTTCAAGAGTAATAGCATATCAGTACCAAAAAAAGAGAATGACATCAAGCAATTGTCGCTGTTGTACAAAATGATAAAAGAATGTCTATGCTTTTTCTTCTTAAATCAAGAGGAGGCGAGAAGGAAGGGAAGGGAAGGGAAGGGAAGGGAAGGGAAGGGAAGGGAAGGGAAGAGGAAAGGGAAGGGAAGGGAAGGGAAGAAGGAAGGGGGGAAAAAGGAAAGGAAAGGAAAGGAAAGGAAAGGAAAGGAAAGGAAAGGAAAGGAAAGGAAAGGAAAGGAAAGGAAAGGAAAGGAAAGGAAAGGAAAGGAAAGGAAAGGAAAGGAAAGGAAAGGAAAGGAAAGGAAAGGAAAGGAAAGGAAAGGAAAGGAAAGGAAAGGAAAGGAAAGGAAAGGAAAGGAAAGGAAAGGAAAGGAAAGGAAAGGAAAGGAAAGGAAAGGAAAGGAAAGGAAAGGAAAGGAAAGGAAAGGAAAGGAAAGAAGGGAAGGGAAGGGAAGAAGGAAGGAAGAAGAAGAAAATGAAAAAACTGAAAACAGCAATAGAAAGAAGTCAGCATGGTTCCCACACCTAAATATAACAAGAATGAGAATTGCTGAACTTATTTGCCCTGAGGGGGTGATAATTTCTGTCACACTGTACAAATTAATAGCTTTTTTTCAAGAATATAAGAACTGAAGTCTGGCACAAATACAGAATGTACAAAAAATATTAATGAACATATAGTTCTATGACTTTTAGAAAATATTTTTAATTACTATTTGTATGTGATAAAAATGGAATGATCTACCAAGGAAAGTAATGAACTTATGAGGGAAGTGAATTGCTGTTAAAGAACATGTTGACTTCACAGAACAAGGAACTTGCAGATTTCTCAGCACCAACTATTTCAGTTTGCAATGCAGCCATGATTTCCAGAAAAATACAGACTCTCCTTTCTCAGAGATGTAGCCACAGTATATTGGAAGATTTTCTGTTGAGTTCAATAGTTATTAGAGGAAAACTAATGAGCAGGTACTGACAAGGCCCCAGACAGATTCTGTCACATATTTTCAGTCTTGGCCTACGCTTGCCCTGGTACCACTGACTACAACCAGAATGAATCTGCTAGCAAACAGAATAATTTTTTTTAAAGCAGAAAAAGACCACAGTAATAAAAATGCTAGAAATATAAAAGAACTGGATGTCACCAATCATGACTTTCAAGAAGACCCTCTGTTCCTTTTAAGTAGATAATTTTCTAACGATTAGATGAAAAAAATTATCATAAATAATTTATATTATTTTTTTTGCCTGCCTAAAAATTCTGAAATTCTGAAAAACTTAACTACTGAGTATTTTCTCTTTAAGAAATCTTAGTCTGCATCTTGTTCACAAGTCCATTATGAGGCTTAGACTTTCAGAATCAAATTAATTTTGAATGGAAGGCAAAAATCTCGTGTGACACCTTGTTTCTGTGGTTTATCCATTCCAATAGAGTAGCATCTATGTTCTGACTTATCTACATACATGGAATTCATCTTTCTAAGAAGTGAATGAAACTTTAGAGTAATACACTACTTTCAAGTTATTTCTTATGTCTATAAGTATGAATTTCAAAAATAATGAGAAAAACCATATGCCTAAGTATTTTATTGAGTCTGAGAAATGTATTTTATGTACAAAAGCTTACAAAATAAAATAATTTTTCTTTTCACACACATTCTGAATTAGTCATGCTAATATTTGTCTATTTTTATACATGTTTCTTCTAGAAAAAAAATGTTGCTGCAGTATTCTTGGAAAGAGGATATAAAAAGAATGTGACCACAGCTAGGGTACTTTTTAAAAAAATGTATGAATATACTTGGGGTTTTTTACAGTATTTATCCTGATTTATAAATCACCAAGTAGTATGAATTTAGTGGAAAGACTTTTTTTCTTAGGTAAGTAACTAGATTTTTTCTCCTGGATTACAGAAGAATTTTGGTTCCATACAGAGCAATATAAACTCTTACTGGCATCTCCTTTTTAATTTTTAAAACAAAGCATCATCTCCTTTTCTTCTTGAAGACAAGAGAAAAAGAGACAGTAAGTATCTCACATTAAAAATGAATACCAAATTTGACAACTGTTATGTGCTCAAATTAACAAAGATAATTTCTGTGATACTGTGCTGTTCATTTTTGTAGAAGTATTTTATTTGTGTGGTCTTTCATGGCTGTGGGAAATATGAAACAAAGCTATAAAAAAAGAAGAGGAGGAATCTTCTGAGTATATTTAACCACAAACACATTATACTTTCCTACACAAAAAGAATAGTGAAGCAGTGCATCTTGAATGGATCTACTCTTTGAAACATGAATATAAGTAATGAAACATATTCCAGTCTTTTCTATTTATATATTTATATTGTCACAAATAATGAATTCTCCAGCATGGTTCACAGAGATGAATTCTCAGGAAACAGACTTACCAACCAGCCGAAGGAAAAAGAAAAATCAAATTGCTCTTATATCAAAACTTTATAATGAGAAAAACAATCTTCACACTGAAAACAACCTTGCAATACCTTTGACCAAAATCCAAATCTTAAAGGGATTCTTAGAGTCAAAAAAAAAATTGTTTTCTCAGTCTATTCATTTTTAGATGTGATTAGACAAGGGAAGTTGGGCACGCTCTGGAAAACCTTCTGTATTCACATTACCAGACTCTGAAGAATAAAAATATCTGACAAGATTCAGTGACTCTGTGTGTGCTTATAGTCATTGGACTTACCTTGACTTTGTGACATTTAGATGGCAAGAAAATTGCAAGAATTTGCAATTTTTCTCTCTTCTTGCAATTCTCAGAATGTCTGAGAAGTTGATCCCTTACATTAGAGTCTGTATTTTTTGCTGCTTTGTCTCTGTGCACTAAAGGGTGCTCAGTTGGGACACATTTTTTTGAGATCTCAGTATGCATATGAAAATCTAATGTGGGTACAAATAGAGTGTGGGGCTGTGTTTACAGTTACATCTGCACATGTGTTAGTTCACATATTAGTGACAACCAAAGTAGAAAGTTTTCCCTGTTTCAGACAGCTCCTTTGTTAAGGGTCTTTCCTTTCTTCATCTTTTGAGGTCTTTCCTGTATTTAACACTCACCACTGCCAAATCCTTAGCTAGAATTTCTGTTCAGAATAAACTCCTCCATCTGGCATTAGACCCCAGTAAAAGCTGTGATTGATTCCCTAACACTAATATCTTTAATTATTCCAAAACTCAAGTCTGGAGAGGATAATTTGTGGACAGCTCTATGTGGTCAAAAACCTTACTTGAGCATAAGCCATCCTAGCATAAGCTATATCCTAGACAACGTCAATTTCTTAAGAATTAGGAGAGACTTAATTAAGAACTTCAGTTCACAAATATTAGATGCCAGACTTATTTCCAGGGTCCTGTGAATAAAATTTCTATAAGTGGAGTAAGCTACAGCCAGAGACAGGCACATGCTGCACTCCCAGAGTACAATAGAAGCATGGTCACACTTATGTACTTGAGGTTTTTCTAGGCCAACCACAACACTTTCCTGGAAAGTGGTAAACCAAAAAGTTTACTTTCCCTTTTTTTCTTCTTTTACAGTTTCCCATCTACTCACAGATATTGTAAAAATCCCTACAAATTTCAAACTATTCATGAAACACAATTCAGTCAAAGTTTTCATAGCTTTTTTTCCTTTCATATTGTTTAATTGTTTCAGACTTCAAGAATATTAACAAGGATTATTTCAGATATTTCATTTTTCGTTAAGAATGATTCACCATGTGGATAGCCTTTACTATTAATATTACTCATAGCTTCTTAATAAGTGGAGTTACTGCTTGCCTTGAAACTGAATCCATCCCCTGCTTGGCTTGGCTTGGAATGCAATTAAGTGTATTTCAGGCATCACAACACTGCTTTCAGATTGAATTGTTACATCAATCATCATACAGGACCAGTTACTGCTGCAAATTCAGGATGTAGAACTATTAGTGGCGTAAGTGGGAGCAGAGTGGAACTGAGCTTCATTAACTAGAAAGGAGAAGAGAAGAAATATTTAATGAATTTGCATCCAAATCAAGAGACCTCAAAATGAGACAAAAATTGTCAATCGTGTCACTGCTTCTAAAAATAAAACATTACTTATTTGTTATCAAAACACTTTAAATAAAAGATATATTAGAAAAAGTGTTTGATTTGCAAAATAAAAGAGAATGTTTTATTTTAGATGGAAAAAAAGAATGTGTGACCTTCATCTTCACAAAAAAAAACCAAAAATCTTTTATTGACACAAATGAACCTTCTGTTACTTTTTTTTTTTTCATTTTGGCCAGAGAATCACAGAAAAAATAATCAGTTTGTCACATAGCTCCACATAGAAGACTCCCTACTGCTGTTTGTAAGTCTTTCAAAAGCTTAGTTCTTACCCACTTTTGTAAAACATTTTGGGCTCCTCAGCTCAAAGGCATTGCATAATTGCGAAGCAGTACTGTGTTTATGCTGTTACCCTCAGGATATAAAACATAAGAAATTTTTGTGGCCTGTGATTTCACTCTATATACTGGTCTGCCTTAACTATTTCTACTTTTATTTCTACAGTTTGCAGCTGTAGGAACTGGAGCACAGTTGTGTTTTTTTAAAGAAGAAAGCTGCTAAATGTTTAATTTTGAGGGACCTTTCTCAGTTTGAGATAGCCGTTTTCCTTTACAGTCTTCTAGAGGCTTTTATATTGGAGCTTCTGAACAATTGGCACAAGTTATGCCCCATAAATATTCAACAAATTTGTCCCTCCAGTAAAACCACGTTGATGATCTGCTTTCATGAGTTGTTAATCACATTCCACCCCTGCTGTGAGGGCTTGAATCAGCCATTCAGTACAGATACAGTTAGTTTACAGATCTGGGGGCGGAGGCTGGTGAGCAGAAGGGTCATCAAGGGGAGTTTATCCAGCAGTGGAATAGCCAACATGGGTTGCATTATTCTGCAAAGTAAGGAGAGGAAAGCTGCATGAGCTTTGCAAGCAGTCTTTCAGTGGAGACAGGCACTAATGATCCAAACTTCAAAGATTACCTTTGCTTTGTCCCTTCAGTAAAGAGTGTGTGCGTAGAAAGCAAAAGGCCTGGGTTTATTAACAAAATTTAGAAGCTTTTTTCCATATTTTAGGTGAAGAAGTCAGACTCACTGGCTTCTTTGGGATCTGAGATTATTTTCACATAGCCCTTCAGTTTTAGTTAGTGGTTAAAGAAAGAAAAAATGAAATTTAACATCATGGGCAGGAAAGGGCTGATGAAGCATACTAGATGTATGAAGTAGGGTCAGTCTGCACACTGAAGAATAACTTCTACTCAAGTGGGTTTACATGTATATTGTCAATTAGCATCAGGTTTACGTTCAAGCAAACCCTGAGCAGGGGTCCACAAAGTCCTTCATTCCAGCCTGCTAAGGTTTCTCATCCTCTTTCTTGAAACCTTTTCTCACATTTCTGAAAAGAAATGTTGCTCTCCATTTTCTGTGATTCACAGGTGCCTCTAATCTGAGGAATTGTTATACAAGGAATACCTTTGCTGAGGAATTATGTGATAGATTACCTGACACTATCTGTTTCAGTCTTCATAGAGAGCATTAGTGAGTCACTTTTAATTTCTTCTCTGCCTAGTAGGAGCAGAGCAAATGAAGTCATAATTTCCTTCATTCTTTCTTTTTAGGGTGGCTTCTCCCTCATCAGGCGTATTGAAAAAAAAATGTTTCTTTGGTCTATGTGAAACAATAATCCTACTACTCTTCCAAGCACACTGCTGCTGCCAGGCTACAGGACTATGTCTCCAAACATTATGATGCTATCTAGTGTTTGGATAAAGGATCTGTCAAATATAGTCAGCCATATGTCAAGTAGTATTTAAAAAAATTTTGTGTCACCCATTTCATTCAGGCACAAGACAGGGACCATGTAACTCTAGATCAATGTGCTAATACTTGGTGCTTTTCACTGGATGTTGTAACAGAATTACCAGTCATTACACCTCCTTTTGTTGCTTTGCCTAACTAACAAAGCTGATCTTCCTGATCAACAACACTGCTGTATGTATACTATGTGAGGAATGAATTCCAGAACCACCCTGAGAGAGGCAGACACTCCTTGTAGAAGTGTCTTCCTACTTAGGAAGGTAACAAGTAGAACTTAATACTGTCTCTGACCCTGAGCTTGCTTTCCCCTCAAACTTTCAACAAGGTTCAGCTCAAAATCAAAACTCTGTTGTGATTCAGTGAGATCCATGGAAGACTGTTTGTGCAGTTTGCCAGATAATATGAATTACACATTTTTTGAATGTGAAGGGGTCTATCTGCTTCTGCACAGGCTTACTATTCATTAAAGTACTGGTCTGTAAAGAACTTCAGCTATGAACACGCCTGAATCAGATTTGGTCCTCAGTTGCTCTTCTGTCTTGAATCAAATAGGAGTAAGCTCTGGCCTAAACCAGACTTCCTTCTAAGGTTTTAGCTTGGTGTGCCATTGTCCTCCACTAAACAAAACAAAGCAGAAAATGAGGTGCTCTAGCACCTCCCAGGATGCAAACATTTACTGTCTTTTTCTGATTATGTGAGGCAGGTACTTATACCTGTTGCTCAGCATGACATTTATTCTGCTTTTATTTGTAAAGTTTCTGTTGGGAACTATACCTTGGCCTCATATGGAGGTGGGAATGTTTGTAAAACCTTGCTGGAAAAAAGTGGCTATAGTACAGTATAAAAGCTTTGCTGTTAAAATGATGGTACTATACTTCCTGGCAAGATAGTGATTGTATTATAAAATCTGAATAAAGATTTTCAGCCTGTATCAAGAATGCAGAATGTGACAACATTATAGGAAGTGAGAGAAACTAGAATTTTCATTATAGCTTGCAACATTCTTTCCAAGTCCTAACTTAGCTACTGGAAGTGTTTGCAAATTGCACTGCCTTTAGATGCTGCTATTTAAATCAATAGCTTTAACATTGCCAACTTCCACACAAAATGAATAGCATGCAACTAAAACAAGTAAGACCATTTTTGTAACTTCAAAAGAGGTATAAGCTTGGGTTCAGGTTTAGCACTTGAAATGCTAAAAAGAATACCAACAATATTCAAAAACTAAGCACAAAAAAAGGACAGAATTTCTGAAAAAAAAAGCTTTTCCTTGTTGTGCTATCTTTGCTATATACAGATGGCATGCTTTCAAGAAAACTCCCATCTTGTTTGATATCCATTACATTTGTGTTTGTAGGGGGATTTTTGTATATATTATCAACCTACTTTATATTTAGGAGAAGCACTTTTGAACTCAATTCTACCTAATCTCTCAAGAGATTTTAATTGAGGGATGATTGTGCTTTGTATACATACAGATGAAATCTTCTAATAGTTATTTGAATTAAATAAAATTGACATTTAATTTCTAAAATCCCCCATTTATTTACAGGAATAGTTTTTGTTTCCTGCACTAAAAAATCTGTTCTTTTATCTGTTTACAGGCACTAAATCTGTCAGTGTGGTGGAAACTGCACTGTGTTGGAGCTTCACTGAGCATCTTTTTCTCTATTTTCATTTCTGCCAGCTAAAATATGAGGCTGTGAGTCTTTTTCAGCTCTGAAAAATATTTCGTTCAACACTCATTCATTCTGACTAAACAACTTTTTAAGTTTTGGACAATTAGATTATTGCAATGCAGTAATATTTTATGTCTGAGGAGTGACTTATTTTTCTAAACTGTTTTTTTTCACATATTTCTGAAATATTTCTGAAACTTCTGGAGTTGCATTGATAAAAAAGCTATTGCACTCCTTGCATTTCATCTTGTCTGGACCTCTAAAAATCCTTGCCCCTTTTTACAGCATGTAGAACTCTTTCATATGTGTAGAACACAGTTCATATTGGAAGTAGAAGCAATTACAAAGAAATATTTCTATTTGTTGGTTATCTTTGTTGAAGTTCTTGACATCATAGAAAGGGGTTATAGATATTAGCAATGAAACAAGATATTTTTTCTTCCTGTTTCTATGCAGCCACTTTTAGTGGCTCTTAAAAAATTCATGATTCCCACGCAAAATGCAAACTGTAAGAGGGGCGATTTTCTGATTGCTTAATCACATGAACTAGACAAACACTTAGCTTGTATCAATTCTTCAAGCATGATGTCATTATAATTAAAATAGCAGCTCTCATTTTTTTAGGATTTTAAGTCTTCTTGTAGATTACCATTTGAAAACTACCATTCTCAAAGGCTAATTAAAATTGCATTATTACTGCATTTCACAGCTAAGATAATACCACAGCTAATGTAAAACTGCTTCTTAAGACCTCAAAAGGTCCCCTTAAAGCAAAGACTCAATGCCTAAACACGTTTCCTCAGAAAAAACTTCTGCCTTCTGGCAAAGAAATGTATATCTGAAGCAGCAATGAAGGAATTGCATACATTACATACCAGGTAGCAAGTTACTTTGTGAGTCACTTTATGAATACTTCTTTAAATTTCATTTAAAGTTACATACAACCTAATTTTATGCATAAATCTTGATTTTTTTTTTTTTCTGGTCTAAAATTAAAATCATACTATAGGTTTACCAAAAGGAGAGATTTTTTTTTGTTAAAAAATTATAGAACAGCCTTGGGATATCTGCTTCTCTCATTAGGTTCCTTTCCATAAAACTTAAACTGAACCATCACCTACCGATGGAAAATAACAAGGCCTAAAACATAACTCATAGGTCAATAATTGACAAGTAACTTTTTGTGTCAAACAGTTTTCTGCAAAAAGATACGAGACCTAAATAAGCATGAGGTGCAGTTCTTATTAGGTTAAGCTGTGCAGATTGTCAGCCAACAACACACAAAGAAGTGCTGACACTAATTTTCCATTTGGTTGTCTTTTACTGCCTACCTCCAGTAACCTATTACCAATTTGTGATTAGATAAACTGGTGATGACCTTGGCACACATCGCATTGTGATGATTTATCACAACCCAGCAGAAACGGTTCACAGGCATAGCTCCTAGGAACGGTTATCCAAGCTCCGACCGTGGAAGTTCTGGGGTATGTTACATCCTTAAGGCTACACAGCCATCAGCTGTGCAATGTGACCTAGCACAAATCACCAACTGGTTCCTCTTCTCGCCAGACCCCTCTTTTCTGCCCATGCTTTGACCTTCCTCTCTGCACCGTTTCCAACTCCAGCGCTGGTCACACTTGTATTAGTTCTTGCATCTGCTGCACACCTGCTTGGACCTTCTCAATAGCTCTTTTATCCCAAAGTCTTGCAGGCTTTGATATTCTGTATTCAAAATCACAGCCAATCAGATAAAAATGTAGTGTTTGTATTTATTTTTAAGATGATTCACAGGGACACCATGGGTGTGAAATTTCATGTTAAGAAAAAGAAATTTTCACTTGTACTCCTTTTGAGGGCTATGTCATTAAAGAGCTCAAGATTCTTAAGGAGTAGAATTAGCTAATCTTAAGAACAGAGAAGATAGAAGAAAATTTTTCTCTCTGTGATATAATTTCACAGAGAAGTTCAATTTTTATGATGCTAGAGTTTTTTCATACCACATTTTTTCTAGTAGTTTTTTTCCTTAAGTTTTATACTTAGCGCAGCTGAATCATTCTTAGCATAGCTGAGTCAGAATCTCTGACACGGGGGAAGTGATCACGATCCTAGAAACGTGTATGAACCTCCACAGCACGTAACATGAAGCTGTTGAGTGCTGTAGACTCCTAAAAGACATATGTTACTAGTCAGATTTTTGAAGCCTGACTCACAAATATCCTAATATTCCATCACAACTAATGACAGTTTGAAACAGATTATATTGTAATCTCAATGTACTGCAAAGTAGTGTTCTAGCACCAAAGGCTTTTTCTCCTCCTATGTCATCTGTTCCAATTCTGCTCTTAATCCCATTCTTTCTCTTTCTTTGATTTTTTTATTTGTTCTGTGTGTTCAAATTAATCTTTTTTGTGTCTGCTTCAATTTTCATCTTCCTCTATTTCCCCTTTGTCTTCCCATATCCTTTTTAAGAGTTACCTTAGTTGGCTATCAGACACCACCACTTCTCTCATCAGCATCACCTCTGCTATGGTAAGATTGAGACATTTTCAAAGAAAGCAGTGTTCTTTTTGATAGTCCTTGACATGCACCTTAAAAATCTTACCTGTTCCTATAAAGACTTCCCAGAGTTTTGACCAAACATTTGCATATAATACATAAATACTAAAAAATCCATCATTTAATTACAGCCTGTCTCAAAATCCAGAGAAGTTTTCTTTGTCACCTGGAGTTGGCAGGTCAATTTTTTTTCCAGACAAACATTTAGACTACCAGTTTCTACCCTTCCTGTATCGAAGGTAGTTCCTCCCAAAAGCAGGCATTTAAAGCAGTGACCTCATAGGTAGAAAATACAGAATAGCTGTTCAGTAAGGAAGACTTCAACCTCTTAGCTGTCACGGGCTGCCCTGCCTCCTATCAGATCATACTGCCAGTCTCAAGAAGTTTCTGTGCTTCACCATACAGAGATCTACTTCAAGACTGGGTTTTCAAAGCTAAATGAATTACCAAAGAGACAAAAATAGAAACCATATTAACAAAACAAGTGGAAGGTTACAATTTGGTCTAATCTTATTCCTTGCCTGTTTATGTTTCCTCCTTATGTTGCAGGCTCATCACCCCATGTGCCAAACTGTCCTCTGTTCAGGAAAAAACAATGGTCCCAGGTACCTGCACAGGCATCTCAGGTCCCTCATGAGTGAACTACTCACGGAAAGTTTCTGCATCTTATGAAAGACAAATGTGCATCATTCATCTAAAAATGTTTGTTTTGGCTAAATAAGATTGCAAATGATACTTAGATGTGCAGAGTACATGATGGGTTGATTTGTAGAACACATAACATGACGGGGCACTCACTGGTAAGTTAGGAAACTGAGATTCATATCACTGCTAAAACTCAGTCACCTCAAAACTCTTGAACAGGTTGCAAAATCTTTCATTTTATATCTGAAAGTTACACAGAAAAAGTAATTACTTCACGGGAGAATTCAATGGATGAAGACATTAGGCCATTACCATGTGCACACTTACAGCAGTGCTTTGTAAACATCAGAGCTCTCCATTGCATTTAGAAAAGCTTGTATGCAAGATATGTATTTGGTAACAATGACATTCAAATGGATTTTTATTTTTCTGAAGCATCCTTAATATAGGTAGGTATTACTGTCGATGGCACTTGACTACTGTTTAGTTGCTTTTCTTCATAAAACAGCATTTTGAAAAGGCTTGGTTTCTATGCAGTATTTCATATACACACATTTGACTAAAATATGTATTTTGACAGATACATAATTTGCTGTGACTGCCTAAAAATATCTTCCTTCCTGAAAAATCACTCATTTTTACTATATTCCTGATCGTTCTTTATTAGCTTATTATATTAAAGTATTATAGCCTTATATCTTTCTTTTTGTTTCCATACTTTGCATTTTTTATTCAACTTTAATTTTTCTGTAAGCTCAGAATTATTAATTATATTAATTAGGGGACACACCACTAGATGCTATAACAAATGTAATATGTATTTCCAGGGACCAACTGAAAAGTAGTGCTCATAAAGTGTGAAAACATCATCACAGACAGTCCCTGCTCTCAGTAGTTTTCATCTGACTGAAAAGATAAACATGAAAAAAGGAAGTATGACATACAAGTAGACCAGACATCACACTATTAATTTCAATTTGGTTTGTAAAGAATGCAGACATATATATGCAGTCAGTTGTAAGAACTGAGGTTTACTTAAGAGAAAATAACGTAAGTAGAAAGAAATGTGAGCACAGGGAAGGGAACAGAGAAGGCAAAGAGAGAAGTGACTGGCCCAAGGAGGGGAGAAGGGTAGGACAAATTACCAGTCCCTAGGTGACCAGATAAAATAACAAAAAGACCAGTCATAAAAGATTCCCAGAGATCTGATGCATTTCCACACAGGCATAGTACTATTTCATTTGATGTAGGAAATCCTCATTCAGTCAAACGGGATCCTTTATGTACATATGCACTTCTCTTCTTGGTTTGATAGATTACACAAACCCCATACAAGATGGTAACAGAATGCTTAAACAGCAGCAGCCTGGGAGCAGGACTGTTCAAACTCTTCTCTAGTACAAACAACATATTGCCAAGCAATGCCAAGGGGATGCAGCACAGTTTTGGGACCTGGCTGGGCTCTTCAACCCCTGTCCTGATGATTCTAACTGCTTGGGTAGCACAAAAAGATGTTGCCCCTGGTAGCAATCTGGAGAAGTATGGGAGAATCTGAGAGATTTGTTCCACTTGCCCCATTCTCCATCTCAGTGGAGTAGGTTTACTGGCAGTGAGCCGTTACCCGGCCTTCGTCAATCCCAGATAAGACTGTGACTTAAAGACAGATTCTCTTTCTCAAATCCTGCATCAGCTTTTGGCTGTACCCAAGCAGCTGGCTTTCTGACTTTAATACTACTTAAAAGACATCTGTTTTCTGAGGCTTATCTAGTTCAGTAGCAGTTTTTTTGATTTTATATTGATACCAAGTAAAGCTCCTTGGGACACCTTGCATGAATGGTGTTGTGAAATAGAAATTTGTATTTGTAACTGCTGTTTACCTCTGTGCAGAGATCAATATCTGCTGTATTTTGGCCTCTTAATTCACAAAATATGAGTTTAGAATGCAATCTTTTATTACCTATTCCTCATAACAAATCAATGTTCCTATGTGATATCAGTCTCCCTTCTTCGGACTTAAAATCTGTGGCTTTGTAGGCTTTTTTACCTTCCAGTAAAATAGATAAAACTCTGAAATTGCTTTATTAGGAGGATGTAACACGGAGGATTGGAACAGCAATACAGGCTTATCTTTGCATAGTTTAACTATATTTTTCTGTAATAAGCAAATAAAATACAATATATCCAATAGCAAGCTGGATTTAAATTCCAAAGCAATGACCCTAACTGATCTGACAGAAAATTTGCAACTATCTTCAAATTTGAGGAAAAACTGAAGTTGTTATCAAAGCATTAGAAAGTTATTAAGTCCTTCTTAATACCCTAGTGATGTACTAATAAGTTGTTCAAGCTTCAGATCATAAACTTTTTACAATTTGAAGAAATAGCAAATCACCATGATTTATGTAGTTTTTACTTCTTTTTTTTTAAGGACTACTGTAACTTAGTTTCTTGGGTATCATATTTATTCATGGTATTTCCTGTTTAAGTGAGTACTAAAAATGGGCATGGAAAAATGAAAGTTTTAGGGAGGTTGAAATAAGAGCAAAGGCCACTTAAGGCTGGCTTTGGAAAATGTGTGATAACTTACTGAAATCTTTGCCACTATGCCTTCCTCTTGGCCAGTGCATCCCACTCCACGGCACTTGACTCATAAAAATATGATAAGAAAGCAAATTTATTGGACACAGACCCCTTTAAAGATGGTCAGTTAAAGTGCTTCTAGTGATCAGTAGGCAACTCCTGAGGCCACATTTCCCAGGCTGTAGCTGATTCTGGGTCTGACTGTCAGGTAACAATTTTCCCTCACAGCTGCAGCAATTCATACCTGTTATTAATAAAAGACAGACATCACAAGCATAGTTTATCACTAATTTTCTCTCTGTTTCTTCTAACTTATCCTATTATTATCCGAAATGGTTCTGCAGCATGTTTCACAGAAAATTTTTAATTCATAAAGGACAGAGGCCAAAAATACAAATTTGGGTCTGTATCCTAAAATTGAACCATCAAGAGTTTTTGTTGATAAATAATTCCACTGATAACAGCAGATCCATGTTACTTTGCTTAGTCTTTTTGGGGCACTTTGGGTGATACTCCTCTCACCTAACTTCAAGCATTTGAAAATATTTGACTAGATTCCTTTCTTATGGAAATAAGAAGGTGACCTGCATTTTGGAGGCACTAGTCTCTCTCCAGTGACTAATAACATGGCACTGACTTTGACTACATGGTGATTCAACCACATACAATTATTTGAGATGAACTACTAGATGACAAATGTAGACTATGTATAATTGTTACCCATTTGATAGATAGATTAGTTGAGATTGATCTCACTACTAGAATCTGCTAGTGGATTCTACTAAAACTAATAGATCATAAATATAGAATATATATGTCTTTCCCACTTGATGGAAAGAGTCCCCGTAGATACTTTGCCCAAAAAAAACAAGGAAAAAAAGGCCCTGTAATAAAATAGTAAAAGGGCCCCTTGATTAACTCAGTTTTGTCAGGGAAATTTCTTGCTATAAAATTAATTTGAGCAACAGAATGTGATGTTTTTCACAGAATGGCTGTTTTATCTAGTTGACACAGGGAGGCTTTTAGAGAGAGGAAAGTATTTCAAGGAAGATCAAGAGAACGGCAAAAATATATTCCCTTTGTGCATGTGTATGTTTGTTTGGCATGTTTTTGGTCTGGGTTTTTTTGAACAAGCATGGCTTTTGAAAATGACTGCTATTTTCTGAGCTTCATGATAAGTAAAATACTGTACATAATTACACTACAGAAGCAAAGGAGGGTTTCTATTGATTTAATCTATTTATATCTCTCTTAATCCTATTTCATCCATTCAGTTTTATCACCTTTCAGTCTCTGCTGCTGTCTGTTATCACTCCAGCCCTGAACCTCCCACTTTATATGGTCTGGCTATAACCATTGTAGTCTTCTTATTTCTGGCACTTAGCTGATCCTATCCTTAAAAACTTTTATCCCCTACTGAATGTAATCTGACCACTTAACTTTTTTATATCTGCTCCTTTACTCCATTTTTCTGTCTCCTTTTACCAGGATATTGAATATCTTGTGTTTGCCTCTTCACTTGGGCTATATGATTCTTGATTTCTGTGGGCTGAAGTAGGTCTCAAGGCAGACAAATAACCAGTAATCTGTGTACCATTTTCAGTGTTTACTTTAGATATGGTATTATCTGATAACAAATAGAGTGACATTTATTGGGCTTTTTTATTCGCAGGTTTTTCTGTCATCTCATGGAGAAAGCTGTCTTCATGACAGAGTAGTAGCTTGTCACTATACCATCCCTGGATTCAATATCAAGGCCTTGCAGGAATCAACTTTCAGAACAGGCTGAATTTGATGTCATGTACATTTTGATATGTCACAGATTACTTCATTTAACCTGATAGAATTGTGCTGCTAGTGGCAAGTTCAAAATGAGACTGTGCTACATCCTCCTGAATAGTCATGCTGTGTGCACAAAACCTTTCTCCTCTTCACTTACAAACATCAGAATGCCCTGGAGGAAAGAAAAGCAAGCACAGAGTGAACTATGTACTGTTAGTACGGTCTGGAAAGAATGGGAAAATAGAGAACTGGCCATTGGTCCCATAAAAAATATCCACCAGGCAAAAAGGAAGAGAGAAAACCCAATAGTTCTTGGGTTTTTTTTTCATTTCAGGAAAATGTGCTTTCATTTGCAGTTCTAGGATTAGAAATAGCATAATAATTTAAGAAAAAAATGTGACTCATAATTTCTCATAAAACTTCAGCACAACTTCAGAAAACACAAGGCATTTTCTTTGCATTCCTCAGTGAAATTCTCCCTCAGGAATCTTCATTTTTGGAGGGAACACAGTTAAGATGATACATAAAGAAAACAGAACTTTTCAGAGTTATTTTGCAGGAATTATCCAACCATTCTGATGTAACTTAAAACATTTAGAAAGTACTGAAATAAGTAATTCTAGACATGTCTTCTTGGAAAGTTTTAGAATTAGAAAATTATACACCTGGAGCCTTTAACCATTGAAATACTCTTCTGCCTGGTTTAGGGAATTCTTTTAGTCTGCCTTCTCTCCCTTCTGTTTTTCTCCTAAAGGCAGATTACAATGTCAGGACTAGGACAGCAACATTATTCAGAATAGTCAATTAACTCTTAATTGTTAAATATGATAAACTGAATAATCTCAAAAGAGATATTTCAAAGTAGGTTAAAATTAAGCTAAAGGAGCATACGATGACTAATGGAGAAAATAAAGGTCAACTATGTCCAGATGGTTCATTTGATGAGCTACTCACAAACACGAAGGTGTTCTCTAAGAGCACAATAAAGATCATCTGCATAAATAAACTGAACAATATATTGACAAGTGCAGTACAAATTTAGGTTCTTATGTTCATTTATTTTGCTAAAGCTCAGAAAGTAGTTGCTATTGAGGAAACAGTCAGTGAATTACTGTAACCATGTGTAATAGGTATGAGCAAAGCACAGCACACCAGGTGTTATTTGCATGAAGTCTCCACACCATAATTCAGTCTTTAAATGTGAAGAGGAGTGTCTCAGGGCATTTAATCAAAGATTTTCACATTCTATACTAATTACCCATACATTTTAGGCACACATTCAAACACTCCACTACTTGATCATTATAATTATTGTACATTCCATATGTCTGAAACATGCCAGATTTGTAATTGGAAGGAAGAAAATTATCTTGAGACATGCTCTAACAAAACAATGAAAATAACCTAGGAACAATGCCCTTTTTGTTCTGCCTACAGTATTTTCCTGCTGTGTATACAAAAGCACAATAAATGTTTAATCTGAATTAGAAGAAAAAACTTCCTGCTATCTAGATACCTTAAAATCCAAAAAGAATTTAGCATGCGAAGTGTCTTTATATACAACTGAATCCACTTCTATATTTACTCCTAATCTACAACATAAACCTACCCTCCATCCTTTTGTGCAATAATCTTTCTGAAAACAATCCTACAAGGGGCAAAACATGACAAGAGTGAGATAACTAGTCTGAAATGTAGTTTGGAAATCAAGTCCTAACAGCACAAAAAAAAAATTCTCACTGTGCTGGCATACAAAATACCAAGCTGAGTCACATTTTTTAAAACTAAATTCCAGAGATGCCTACAATTGACATGGCTGAGTAGTTCACAATGCTTGGCTTACACCTTGCTTCTACAGCTAGACTAGGATCCAAAATTATGTCATATCCTACATATGTTCTCCAAGGAATTCGACTTGAGCAACATCATCAGAGCATATCTACTACACATTCAACTTTGAAGATCATCTCAGCAACTAACTGCATCTTTTAAAACATGACATTTCTTCATCATGAAGAGCTGTGCAATTCTAACAGAGTTGATTACTTAGCCAGTTTCAAAGGTGTGGGGTTTTTTTTTTTATTTATATTAATATGATTAGAAAAAGAATAGGAAATGATGGAAAAACACATAAGCTGGAGCAATTCAGTGCCTAGGACAGTTTCTGCAGAGGTCTTCGTCCCTTAGAAGGCTTTAAAAATTTTCCAGTTCTTTAAGGAGTCAGTCATTGCTGCCTCCAGATCATTCACTTGTAAAGTCCAGTGCCCAGTCTACCAGGTTGCAGCATCATGTTGTGTCTCAGACCCATAATAATGTCTGGAAATTTTTGAGTAAGTGGTGTAGGTTTAAATTTGTTGAGTCAATAAGGAAATATCAAACCAAGATTTCTGTATTTCTAGCCAAAGGCTCTGACCATAAAGCTCTTCATAGAACTGTATTTCTTTAAAACCCAGGCACTCTTCAGGAGAGGCGTCAGCTTGACTCAGGGACAGGATTAATAACTCAGACACCTACCCAGTTGTTTAACACTCAGCAGCTACATGCACAGCATGTTATTCTAAATGTCACTCTTACTTTACCTGGGAAATGCCTGCGATCTTGGGTTTCTAATATAGAATTCTTGCTTATGAAGAAGGCCATAAGAGAAATAGAACCATGTAGTGCATTTATCTGAATTGATCTTTTAGTATTCATTACTTTGATCTTCCAGTGTTAGGAAAAGAATTTGCAAGTCACTTTCTTTGCTAGTATTAATTAAATGTTATTTTCTTAGTAACAGGCTCGTTTTCTCGGTGCTGTTCTGAGAAAGCTGCATGCCTGATTACCTGCAGCAGCAGAAGCTTGTATGGGTCATCCACAATGTGAGTAAGTATTTTCAGCATTATTATAATCTTACCATGGAATTTCCTTTTCGTAAAAAGATATATTATCTCAGTGGTTGCCCTGGAAAGAATGAAACTGTCTTACCTATAGCTGTCGCTCAAAAAAATGTCATATTCATTGTCCATTTTAATATAATTTATGTGACTTGTGGAAGTGGATATGTGCTATGCTGATAATTCTGCAAATACAACTCTCCAAAGCAAAATTGGAAAAAAACACCATTGTAGTATAACCTACCTGCACCTAATATGATTGGCAACTGAAATGGATACAGTGGTAACAAAATCAGTGACTCAAGATCCTTCAAGCCTCTGTTATCACCCAAAGGGGGTGCCACAGTCAGGGCACATACAAAACTTGTTCCCTCCAGATGAAGTACAGGTGCCCCAGCCTTAATGAAAATTGCTTTTTCCTCACTGTTATGGAGTTTCTTAACTACAAATACTTCCACATGCATAATAATATTTTGGATCATAATAATGATTATTTTGTTTATACTAATATTTTTATCCCTTCTGATGCAGAATAGAAGAGTTTGCCTATGCCAAAAGCTATTTTAGGCCTATTTCTTGCTAGGCTACTTCAGTAATCCAAACACTATCTACTTAGATATATTTTATTACTTCTGTTTCCTATTGTTCAAGTTACTGGGGTATCCTTCACTAGAAGTGAAACCTTGAAATATTATTGACTTTGTGGCACTACAACCGTAGCAGTGGGAGAGTTGTGCCTCTAAAGATACCCATGCAATATTTGTTTACATAAAGGCTCAAGGGTAGTTTGTTACTCATCAGTCGTTTCTGCTGGTGAGAAGCAGGCTATTTTCATGTCATCCTCCATATCAACCTGTACACAGTAATTGCTACAAGTTTTGAACATTTTTCATTGCAGTATTTCTGCAGCATTCAGACTCCCACTTCTGAATTAAAAGGTGACAAAATCAGAAGGTTTCCTCCAAAAAAAGCTTCCAACAGTTTAGGGAAGGTGAGAAATAAAGGGACTGGAAATGCTGAAGGAAAGGGAGTGGAGACACTGGGATATGGCACGTCCTTTTGCATAGATTTCAGCATTACTTGTTCTACAGGGCTGCAGCTGAAATGGAAGTGAGTCTACATCAAAGCCAAATTGCAAGCCAATTCAATAAAAACTAATGAAAGATGTGATTATGCCTCTGTTTCTGATATGTATCTGTCCCACGCTTGATTCTGCTGAAAATTCATATCCCAAAAACTTCTATGTAAACATTTTGTAGGAATTAAAGTTATTTGTGTCTCACAGTTCTGAAAAGCTTCACCCAGATCCATTTGAGATTCTTCTCTGAGTGTGAAGATCTCTACCACCAACTTGATCACTCTGAGTGATTCCATACTCTGAAGGGACCTGCCCCAGACCTTAATTCTCCAGCTCAGCAAGGCAGATGAATCTGTTGTAAACTACTAAGTTGGGGTTTTTTTCTGCTAATAATTTTTATGGCTCCATTCCTTTTTTCTTAAACCGAAGCCAATCCATTCTTCATTATATTTCAATGTGAATGAGTCACATTAATGAATCACAGTTGTCCACGGACAGGGATACATATGAAACATGTAGTAAAAAAACCCCACCCATAGCAAAACTTGGTTCATTTATATCCCAACATGCAGAGAAGGAGCAATGTATTCGAGCAATCATGGTGTGGTAGTCTTAGACAAAATCACCAAGTTATTGTACTCCGTACCTAAAATATTATTTCTGCTTTTGTTTTTTCCTGAATTGCTAAGTAAAAACATTTTGAATGCACTGTATGAGGTCATTTCAAGTGAAAACCTCTTTCTCCTCTTACATAGACTGTGGCTCCCAATGGCTCATTTTACTCTTCTTATGTGAAGAAGCACAAATATAAGCACAAATCATAAAAAAGGAACAGAATATAAATTAAAAGAAAACTATTTTCCCATAGTTTTTCTTCATTAGCATGTCACTTAACAATAAGGATGTTATTTCTCTATCTGACTTGATCTCCTTTTCACTTTCTTTTCACAGTTTCTTTTTAAATTTTGAAACAACCAGTTCACATATCCTCACAATAAGTAATATTTCTGGATTTTTTTTCTGCCTATATAATATAGTACAGATATGGAAGATATATGTGGAACCAAGTTCCTCTGGATTTGCTATTGCCATTTCACAAGGCATACTGCTTTTACAAGAAGTACTCTGTCAAAACATGTCTTAAGGACTAAATTATCTTCTCATTGTTCAACAGGTATAACAGGATTCAAATTTCTTTTCAGAAATAAAAACTGCTCTCATCTAGTACTTCATGTCAGGAACCAGAACTGCAAAGCCTTAGAAAAAAAAAAAGCTTCTCAATTAAAATTGCCATCTCAGCAACATAATACTATCACAACACCTCCAATTAGATTTTTAGCAAATTGAAACTGATAAAGTAAACAAATTGTATGTCAGTGATTAGCAAAGCACTGAGCAGAATTTAGTCACTGAGTTGAATATATGTGAATCATTGATGGTAAAACCTTAAAGATATTTAACCAGAAAAAGATTATGTCAAGGGTAAGTATGAATAACATCTCTTCAGTATATTTTGAGCAAGTGCAGAAACAAGCAGTCGTATTCATATATGGAAACTGTTACTGAGAGCAGTTTAATAGAACATTGCCACTGGGGTTTTTGTCTTTAAATAATTACATATAAAAGTAATTTGTTAAAATAAATGTTTTTCTTTTATTAAAAAAAAACAACAGCTAAATTTTCCTTTGGAATGTACAGCTAAGTTCTGCTAATAATAAAATTGCAGAATATTGCAAGCTATTGCATCATTAATCCCTGTATAACCATTTAAATATTGTACTCATAATTGCTTTAATAATGTTTTCCCAAACTGTCTTAATGATTTGCAATAGCTCCATTTTCCTGGACACTCTAACCTACCATGCAAGTAAAGGGGACAGAAATTTATACAACCAATGCAAGACTGAACCTTGGCAAAAAAACCTCCCAAAATCTATTCACTACATATTAATTGTATTTTATGTCATCATGCTCATTTCCAAGTTGTGTTTAGCAGCAGGTTTACTGAGCAAACCTCAAGTGTTCCATTTCCAGTCCTACCCTGTGGACACTTACAAGCATCCTTTCCAGAAATGAGAACAGGCTGGGCCCCCATTTTGTGCAGTCTAGGAGCTTCTGTGCTCCAGGAAGTATTGAGACTTCCAACCAGATATTTCTGTCAAACAGTAATTAGAAAGTAAGAGAGAATCCATTGGTTGGTTGTTCTTCTGTTCATTCACCAAGTGTGAAGAACAATGCTTCTTAAAGGACTTTTTCTTTTCTCCTGGACACAACTGAAAACCTGTTGGTGCTGAGCAACTTAAGAGTTGAGTGGAGAAAAAGATTAATGCAAACATCCTCTAAAGTCTCACTCTCTGCATTAAAATACTATGTACTTTCTTCTCAGGCAATATGCCAAATGCAGAAAAGTTTGCTGCCATTTCTTTTCTACTTTTCTTATAATTTCTTCTGAACTGTAAAAACATGATTTATAGAAAGGGGGAAAAAGGATTCCTTTCTTATTTCATATTACCCCCATAGCTCATGCACCACTGTCTTGAAAACACCTATGGTGTAAGCAGCTGTATGATATACCAGAGGGTTTTTGTTCCTGTGAAAATGAACAATATTTGACCTCAGAGTTAATTTTTCCATATTTCCATTAATGCACCTGATAGTAGATACAGATGTAATTAAACTGAGGCCTGTGATCTGTCATCAGCCATTTCAAGTTATTTAAATGGTTTTTACTCTGCTGCTTTTGGTCTGTGTTTCTCAAAGTCTGTTTTAAGTAGAAGAGTTGATTTATTTTCTGGGATAAAAAACAAGACAATAAGAAAAGAAATCATTATCATTGTCCTGGAAACATTTTATTATTCCTATTATTCTCTTTAAATTGTGTATAAAAGTTTCAGGACACATTTTATTTATACATATACATGTATATTATTCCTTAAAAATAGAACAGAGCTAAGAAAAAAATTAATTAATGGCTTTTAATAATGGTAGTACTGGAAAAAATACTGAGCAAGTGATAAGCTGAATTAAAGTGCCCACTTGACCAAAGGTAGCATGCATTTTTTACCTCTGAAAACAGTAATTTCAGTGTTTGAATTGAAGTATTTTGAGCACAAATGCCACAGGCAATAATATCTATCTTCAATTTCTTCATGGCACAGTTGGCTTGAGTGATACCTTCCGTAATTTATAAGTCTTAAGTATAAAATGACAGCTGTAAGTGCCTTGCAGTAATTCACGTTCCTCTTTGCATTGTCACACAGGATGCTTGGAAAATCACAAACCTCTGGAACAGGAACAGCAATGCCAGTTTAAAAGGAAGGTCATGACAAACATTATGTCATGGTATTGTGGAACAATCACAGCAAGATGTTAACAGCCCAAAACTCTTCCTAAGTTTTACACTGGAAACCAGTGTAAAAATGCTGTTAATATCAATGAAAGCCATAAATGCTTGTCTGCTAAAGAGTGAAATACCATGGATTTGCTTAACCAGTTCAGATGACTCTCCCAAATTTCTAGGAGCACCAGATGAGACAATATTTATACATATGCAGATGGCAGGACTGATTCTCCACTGCCTTCCACTGGCACATTTGTAAAAATTTGAGTGGAGCTTCTGTTTTGACAAGTCCTTCACTTTAACCAGCCTTTGGTCCTCTTAATATTTTCAGCCTGGTGAAACAACTGGCCACCTGCCAAAGTTGTTTGAAACCCCCCCCCACCTCTGACCTTCACAGATTAACAGATTTGGTGGGAATGGTAGTGAGCTTGTTAGGCTCATTTGTTAAAATTCTTTTGAACAGATGTCTTAATTAGTTGCTTATAATATTAAATTCACATTGTTTATGCTAATGGGGCTTTTAAAGAAATTGATCCAGAGCGTCTTCAGGAATACTGAAGTGAGAACGATGGAAATGAAATTGTCTCAATTACAGATTAATTTATAAATTCCCTTCAGGGAGTCATATCTCTAGTGGAGATTTAGAGCAAAAAGCTGAGTTCCAGTTTTGCACACAGTCAAAAAAATTTCCCTTCATCTCCAGAATAAAGCAAAAAATAAATAAGATGGTTGTAGAACTATTCTATGATGCTCAACTTTTTCTAATTCAAAACCAAATTTGTATTTGTCATTTATTTTGAATAGCAATATCACATCGTACTTAGGTCCTTGGCATTTCCAGTGTCAAAACCCATTTGGCATTTCTGAGTCACAACTGCTGGCCATTTTTTCTGCATTCTGTCTCTTTTGATTACCTGGCACACCAATATAAAGAACACATTTGAGAGTGTGAGTCAGTATACTTGTACCAGACATAATGGTCTTACTGATATCAGTGGCCATATCCTCAATTGCATTTCAAAGTTCAATTTAACTTAAGAGGACAAAGTACAACCTTCTTTAAAGGTCACCTTTTATGAACTGTTCCAGTAGAGTTGACTCCTGAATGCTATTTGGAACAGTTAGCCATTACACAGCCTGCAAAAAAAGACCTCCTGGCTACTGAAGTTTGGTAAGATGTTATGACCTCCCTGGGCAAAATCCCTTTTCACACAGCAGTTTTCCAGCCCAGTCACAATATTCGTAATTTCACAATGTTTTTTCAGTCTTTGAGGAAATAGTATACCAAGCTTGGGAATAGATAAATATTATTTTGTAAGTAATTCAGAACCCATGACTGAAGTACTTCCCTTAAGCAAAGAGGAACATGTTTTCTGCATATAAGATAGAGAGTTAAGATTCACTTGTTTCATATGTATTTTTGTCAAACCCTTGGTGGTCTATCTAGTGAATATGAACATGCATAGGACTTCACTGACGAACCTTCACTGAAGAACAGAGATTTTAGCTTCGGTTTCTACAAGAAGAATGCACTTGGATATACAGAAAAGTTTCCACGGAATAACAGGTACTTATTATCAGTTAAGGTCTAAGTTGGGATATCCATGGAACTCAAAATTTCTGTGAGCTAAGGATATATGGAGTTTAAGATATTGTGTTTCATGGGATGCTTAACAGCATGTTAATTTCTGGAAACAGGTTCAGTGTGTGGTCTCTGTGACACTTAGACCATCTTATCCCATATTATCCCATATCTCAGATCTTGTATCTATCCAGGATTAACCCTTCCTCAGGCACAGCCTCTGGCCTTGCTGCCCTGCTCCTTGTAAGCCATCTAAAATGACTGTGGGAGCTATGGATTGCCTGTGTCACACTACTGTGCCCCATCCTGTGTAGCATTCATCCCCAATGAGGGCAGAGAGTTTTCTCTTTTTCTCTGTATGTAATCTATTTTTTTCCTAAGACTTTATATTTCTCTTTATTTTTTGAAGGAGATTACCACTTTTTAGTCCCTACACTGCATTTTCAATTATTGGTCTTAATGTGTACTGGTTTTGTTTTAAATACAAGCAACAATTTCTTGTTCAGAGATTTTTTAAATAAAAATATATAAGTATATGTTAAAATAGGTTTTTATTATTACATGAAGTATATATTATACAACCATATGTATTTAAATAAATATACATATTTGTGATTTTAAACAACAAATATGTATGTTTGTAAACATTTTGAGTCTAAGGGTACATGAACCCAAAACAAATCTCTACATGTCTTAGGATATATCATCAATCAATTGAAAATCAATCCCCAAAATCAAAAATTCTTTCTACACTCTATCCCCTCTAGCATAAGACTCCATACACAATTTCATTATTCCATTTTTTGTATTTACAAGTCTGCATATAGGTATGGCAGATGGCCTTAAGATTCATACAAACTTTTGCCAGATCAAATCTATTTGAATCTGAATTAAAAGTGTCAGAGCTCAGTGGAGAAACCACTCTTGACCTTTGAATTAAGGACAGTGGGATTCAGTAGAAGGAGAAATCTTTTAAAATGTAAATAATCAATGTACATAAAATGCCAGTTTCCTCTGAAAATACCTGATTTTTTTAACTGTCCTGCTATACTTGGTTTTGGATTTGCCTAGGTGGAATCTGAGGGCTGTGGGTGGAGATCAAATCTGCACTAGCCAACAAGCCATAGTTACATCACTGTAACATAAACCATAGCTATACTGACACACTTGGACATCCTGCAAGTAGCATGTGCTCCACTGACAAGCCTTCTTCTTTCAAGTATTTCTTGGGAGCCCTTTTGTTTTCAAACTAGCCACTTAAATATTCATATGACTTCAAATCTGGTTTTTGGCTCAAATAATAAGCTTGTTCCCAGAAATCCTATCATTAAAAAAGGGAAGCTGTACCACTATCACTTTAAAACATAGTTGTTTTACTTATTGTTAGAAAGATAAGTATGGACCAAAATATTTGCACCTCTTCACTGATTTTTCAATATGCTGTGAAAATCTAGATTCACAGAGCATAGGTGAGCATGATAGCAAAAAGGCAATTTATATTGTCCTCATTGGAGGGGCCATGTAAAATGGGTATTGTGATTTTGAGAGCTGCACAATTTAATACTAATAAAAATTTGTTACTTCTTGCTCTTTGAAAGTGACAAAATTATTTGAACACCTTTCCCATTAAAAAGAATGGGCAAAGATATCTCTAAGGAATAGTAATTCTGGCTCTTCCCTTTTCTGTTTTGCACACAATTTTTTAGGAAAGCTGTTTAAGTCAGTGGAAGTCTATTAACGTAAGAGCATTTTGGAGAAAAATGCACAGTTTCTTTTAAGTTGCATTTCAATTCTTCACTTTCATTCTTTCAGCTCCAGTAGTAAAATTGCATAAACAACATCTAAGTTTAGACTAAATTATTATGTCAAGTCAAGAATGGGAGGGGTGGGGAGGAGTGTATTATACCATTTAAATTAACCTATTCATTTAGGCTTTCATATCAATGAAAAAAAAAAAACCAAAACTACTTTGTTTCCTTGTCTTCCAAATGCTTTTTTTCTTCATTATCCAAGAGCAAACTCAGTTAAACTAGCATATTTCCCACCACTGCTTTTCTGTCAAGATTCAGGGGTTTTACCTTCCCTTTGCAAATTCAAGAATTTTTCATCATCAAGCATCATTACTAGCTACTACATGGATAAACACCCACAAATATATAATTAAATGCCATGTGAAGAAGCAAGAAGCAGGAAAGATGGTCTTATTAATAAATGCTTAGCATTCAATTGAAAAAACTATGTTTGTGGAAAGCACACTGTAAAAAAACAGAAATGGCAAAAAAAAAAGGCTATCAGGTCTTCTGTTGTTTGGGGGGGTTTTTCCAACTTTGTGCAATCAATGTTATTAAGTCCTTTCTAGCTAAATCCTTGGCAATCAAGCATGACAATGCTTGGCTTTTAGACATATTCTGCTTAATGAAGAAATATGTGTGTGTCTGTGAATGGAGTTGTGTGATCCACTGAAGGATGACATCCACAGGTATGTTGATCTGGGGAGCCACTCATAACTGCTTGTTTAAAGTGTTGAAATAAAAGGTTGGATAAAAACTTTCCCCTTTTTGTAAATATAGTTATGTCTGGTGAGACACATCTCTCCTGCATACTCTACCACTGATAAAGTTGGAGCCTGTGCACCAAAAAATGCTCTACAGTCTTCATCGTTTTTAATGGATTTGAAGTCAGTCTTCGCCGCATGCTGACACCCACAAATAAATTTCACTGGGATTTTCCTATTAGAAAAGAATATCTTTTAAGAGAAAAAAATATATTTTTTTTGAGGCTATGGAACAAATCAGAAACCTCTGTATAGCAAACGAAAATGTCATTGACATTTCATCATCTGAAGTAGCAGAAGTTACTTCAACGAAGAAAGGTTGGGCACATCTATAATGTTGCTAAGGAAAAATCAGTTGTGGCATAACAACATGCCATTGCCTGAATGTCTCCTGTCATGAACTCATGCCTGTTGTCCAAGGTGAGTTCATAGAGCAGAAGTCCACTACCTCTCAGGTAAACCCTATTCTTTGTGTTATAGAAAAATGTATCTTCAACAGCATCAGCCATTCCTGCAGAAATGAGCATTTGGTCTGTTTATAACATCTGAGCAGGACGTAGGAGTGAATCCATAAGACATTTGCATATAAAAATGCCAGAACATGATTATTGACAGTTGTATCATTTAAATGTGAAAAATTCTAAATCTTAAAGAAATGGGGGAGGGAGAGAAGGGGGGGAGGGTGCGGAAGACGGAGGGAGAAAGAGACAAAACGTGATTTATTGTCCTTTTTTCACCTTTTTTTTTAATGCATATGTTCTTGGGTATGAAAGAGAAGAATGTGCAAAACCAGATGTGGAACTACAAAGCCTCCCCACAGACTCTTTGAGAAGGAAGATGTACATAAAGAGCAGTCTGTGTGGTCATTAACGTACAAACTTATTCAGAGAAAGGATATGATATATGTTACAGCAAGCACATAATTCATCACAAAAGCTGAGATGGATATAACTATCCCAGAGTAGCAGGGAATCAGTGTTTCTCGCATGATTAAATACAGCTAGTGTTTGCAAACATGAGGAAAACACTGCAAGTCTTATCTAGGGCACGCAAAGTTTGTCAAGAAAAGTAGCACATTCCTTAGACAAATCTGATATAGCTGTAGCAGCATGAGACAAGCTGGTAGGCTAACTAGCAGCTAAAACTACACTATTATGACATTCATGATCTAAGACATAAGACCTTCCTTTCATCTGAGAATCTCACTCAATCTTTCAGCACAGAATGATGTGTAGTTCTTAATATTGTCTAAGGCAAATTCCAATGGTAGCTCACCCTCATTGCCGCAATAGCAGTAGCCTCTCTAAATGTCAAGGGCAGTTTCTGGCCACAGTTCTCAATCACCTTAAGGAAAATGTCTCCATATCTCTCCTATAGGATTTTCAAGGGTTATAGAATTTTTCTCATGAATTTACAGCCTGAACAAACTTTATTGTTTGACATTTTTTTCTGCAGCACTATTCTCACTTTTACATTTGCTGTCCAAAAAATAAAGCCCTAAATATCCAAGGCTTTTACCACTTCTAAATGGTCTAGTGGCTCTTCAATTAGTTACTGTTTCTTATACAGTGCTTCTTCTGAATTCCATGTTCCATTCTTCTTTTTTTCATTTTTCTTATATTTTCTAACACTGAAGGTTGTCGGATTTTGTTAGTGAGAGGCACTAAAAATATACACATGAACTTTATGGTAAGTGAAAAGTGTAATTTCTTTCTTTGTTTTGACTGTTCATTTATTAACCATTATATCTATCATTGCTTTTAATGCAGTGACTTTTTTTCTGAAGTTGTGGTTTTCATGTCATCTGCTGCTGCTGTGATCTCCTCACTCCCTATCTTCCTCATAAGCTTCTATTCACTCCAGCCTGTTTTACTGTATGACACAAAATGTTTTTGTTATTTTCTGAATTTCCCAGACCAATACTTCAGACTTACCCCTTCTTTACAGCATATATTGCCAAAAGCAGCTTCCCACTCATTCATGCTGTCCCGTAACACACAGTTCCCCAGTGTCATTATCACAGAAGCATGTGTTCTGAAGTGCACTTCATGTTAAACTGCTTCATGATGTCTTTCAAATATCCTTACATTCAGCCTAAGTGGAATGCTGAATTGGGTGGTAGCTACTGATTGTGGTAGAGGCAAGAGCAAAACATCAAGTGTGATTTCAACCTCATTAAGTTGTTTATTCATAATTCAGAAGCAATGTGGCTGAATCAGCATTATTTCCTCTGTAAGAGGTTTCTGGTGTTAACTCTTTTGTTGCCTAATATCTTGCACAGAGCAGAGACAGAGCAAATCCCTATTCTGTTAACTCTTTTAAATGAAAACATCTAAGGAGTCTGTAGACACTTTGTATCAAGAATGACAGCAGCATCCGTCCATTAGGGAATAGTTGTCTTTGCCTTCCTCCAGATTTCAATGATACATAATAAAAATACAACAGAAATTAAGTGTTATAGCATTTTTGGCTCAGACTGCCTTTATTTTCCAGACTAATTATACTAC
Organism: Corvus brachyrhynchos; assembly: GCF_000691975.1. Classification (NCBI taxonomy): domain Eukaryota; kingdom Metazoa; phylum Chordata; class Aves; order Passeriformes; family Corvidae; genus Corvus; species Corvus brachyrhynchos. The sequence goes on from NW_008240046.1 coordinate 11,423,814, forward strand.
TTCACTCTCCTACTCAGACTGCCTCAAAGCTTCTCCAGCTGGCCATGTTCCTCCTGCACAGCATCAGACAATACTACTGTCTCCCAAACCTTTGATACTGCTACTCAGAGCAGCTTCCCAATCCAAACCTAAAACCATGGCAGTCTTCTCATTAGTTATAGTAACAGTTTGAGTGGAATGCTGTTGCACATCACAACAGTACATGTGAATTAAAACATCAACAAAACGTAGTTCTGTTTAGAGTTCAGTAGTAAGAGATGGGTGGTCATGTGCAGCTATTTCTTAACAAAAGGCTTTACTGCTTTACATAGAGGAATTGCACACTACTTAAGACAGAGCTAAACTCATCCATAATTCCACCCAAGTATCTGAATTGATTGAGGCAAAGACCCAGCATTAATTTTCACTCACTTATTCCCACATAGCTCTGCAGAAGCTAATAGAATTTCATAGGTTTGACCAGAATTTGACTTCAGTTTGCTGAGCACATTTGTTTGTTTCATGACAGACATTTCTTGATGGGTTATGTTAGTTAGAACAGAGCCAGATGCTGATTCCTTTCACAAAGCAAATTATATTTTGAGTGATCACACTGATACCAGCACCTTGCTTTGACTAAAAAACAACCAGCCTGTGTGTGATAGTGACTCACCATAGGAGAATGATCTGGTACATTCTGTTTATCTGTTCTTTCCACTTAGCCATCAAACACCTCACTAGGTACAAACAGTTCCACTTGGCACCAGTTAAGTGCTATTGAATCCTGAGAGAAGGTAGGACATAGTTTACCTCTATGGTCCGATAAATCCTGTTTATATTGCTAGATGCTCTTAAGTTATGTGCTGGCAAGGCAAGCTTCACCACCTGCCAGAGATTTATGGCAAATCTGGCAGAAATGGACAAACAGAAGATATTCTCAACAATATACCCCTTTATTTAATTTCTTCCCTTGCTTCATAGACCCATAGCCAGTAAACCAGCACCATCCACCTCTGCAGGTGACTGCAGAACTTCTGGCTCAGACAGGGACACAGATGCCCTGAACCACTAAATACCCCTCGGGTATTTTTTTATATGCTGAGGGTTCCATGCCTATGCACCTGGTTTGGGATAATGCATTTTCATTCAGCTGTTGATGACTTTGAATCCAGTTGAGAAAACAGCTCATTTGAATTCTCCACAGCTTGTTTGATTCTACATCTAATTCATTACCTGATCACTTTTAATTAGAGCATTGCAATGGAGGAGTTGTTCTATGCAGTTAACAATTATTTCCTCTCAGTCAGGACACAGGATCTTTCCTCCTAGGGTGATCTGCAAGAGAATACTGAAAAATTCAGGTTTGTTTGCAAATCAGAAGGAAAGGGTTGCTGTAAAAATCTTAGAAGACAATTTTCATATTTTATGTCACAGGAGTTTTCACAGTAGCCAAAAGATTTTAGTTTTATATTATTTTTCTGGTGTTGTTATCACTTTCTATTCCCAGCATTTATTTTCCGAAATACATTTTTTGCTGTAATGATAATATACTACTTCTCTTTCTGGTTTTCCTTTTTCATCTGCTCTTTTTCTATAATCATAGCCAAATTTGCCTACACATTCAGGAGCTTTGGACCACCAAGATTTCTCAGTGAGAAATTGTTATTTTTGGCTTACAACAAAATTGTAGGAAGATGGATACTAACATTTAACTAAAGAAAAACTGTATGTGGCACATACTTGGTGTTTGGGGCATTATTATAATTTTCTCAATGTAACATTTTTTGTTCAGGTACTGTTTCTGGTGTCATGGATGAAGACCAATAGCACAGAGGAGAGGGTGCTGCTTGTTGAGAAATTACATTGTTTGAAAGCATAAACAGAAGTATGCACACAAGCAGGAGGAAAAATGAAGCACTATTTTTGGTTAAAAATTAAATAGAATAAGAATAGTAGGTGTTTGAGTTCCCCTAAGTAATAATAATTACGTTTAGAGCACTCTGTAGACTACCGGCTTTGAAGCATGCAGAAAGAAAAGTAATGACTGATAAGTGTTTGCGAGTGTTCAATTTTTAATGGTCAGAAGCAATAACAGCTCAGTTTGATATTAAGGACTTATTAACTCTCAGCTCTGTGTCCAGTTGTACACTAAAATTATATATTTGACATAATTTTTTTGCTACTTGTATCCTTGACCATAACAAGTGAATGTCACTGTACCTCAGTAATGTATCATTATACAATTAGAAGTGCTTGCTTGCATAATTACAAATCAGTTGTGTGGATTTGAGTTGCATGTTGCACTTGTAACAGATTTGTTATATAGCCAAGATGTGAGACAGTCTCAGTTCTCTGCTCTTCTCCTATTAGCTCTGAAACAAAATTAGACTTCCAAGAAACAGTAGAATGTCACTAGGCCGCTTAATTAATCAAACTTACTTAAAGTATCTGAAGCATTATTCATCTAGCAGATGTATTACGTGAATCAAGATAAATCTACCATTGTAACTTTCAGTTTGTACCTCATACCTTTCTGTTAGCCTGGATCAGGTTTTAATTGAAAGATATGTATTAAAGATTCAAACTCTAGTCAGGTACAGCACTTTCCCTAAATCAGCTGTCTTGTGGCTGTCTCTGAGCAAGAGGATTCTCTTCTCCTGGGTTTGCTACTGTAAGACTCCTTTGGCTATGCTTCATCTACCCTTGCAAGTTTAATCTCTGGTCCAAGAACCCATGGATTGTCCTTTTTTCTATCCCCCACTGTACTATTCAGGATATAGCAGGATTTAAAAATTAGCTCCCAACTCATAAATCCAAAAAGCTCCATTGAAGTTAATGGAGCAAGACGTACTTGCTCCAGCTGATGACCTGGACCTCAGGTTGTTTCTCAGTGTTTATGTGCTGTGTGCTGCTCTTGGTCTGTCTCATGTAGCCTCATGTCCTCAGAATCGTCTTAGGAGGGTCCAAGATCAGCTTCAAGCCTTGCCTCAGACCCCTGAGAGAAGGATCAGCCACATTCACCTTGCTACCAAATAGTGGTTCTCATTGTCAGGTGTTAGCAACAAACCTTCCCTGTCAGGGGCAGCTTTATAGCCTGACAGAGCATGTGGTATGCCTGAGTTTCTCGCTCAAACCACTGAATGAATGCAAGTAGATACTCCTCTCTAGTGTGTTACAGTTGTTTGATGGGACCTTCATCCATGAAAGCACCTGCTTCTGTACCTAGAGCATCAACAATGCTAGAAACTGACTCAAATACAAGAAAAAGTGAGAGATGAGGTTTGAAGGTTTAAGGACCAGCATCAAAAGTTCCCACAGAGGTCTGTCCACATCGAAAAGCAGTCCATAGCTGGGCAATGGCATTGCCCACCACTAGGGCTTCAGGGTGAGATTGCCTTTTGTTCCAATGCATTTCCCTTGCCATTCCAAACTAAATGCCAAGTCTTAATAGAAGAGCAGGCAGGTGATTAAATTATCTGTAGGTAATTGTACAACTAGTGTACTGTACAAAACAGTGGCCAGGTAGCCCGCACTGCATATCATCTCTGCTTCTACTTTTCTTAAGAGAAAAGTATTCTCTATAAATTAGATTAGCTGCCACATGCTTTTGATTCATATTAGTTATTTCTGAACCTACAAAGCAACACATCAAGACTGATCAACATCAGCACATTGCATGATAAGCACATTGGTTTGCAGGAAAATGCTACCTACATTGACGTATGGAGTTGTCATGCTTTTAAATTCTAGTCTTAAACTAACAGCAACAAGAAAAATACGTGTATTTTTATCATATTCGTGCTTATATTCCATGTAACCCTACTACTTGACAATATGCTGCTGCTGGATATGTCAAAAAATTATATGACTTTTTCCTTTTTACCTTTACTCCCACCTATTTCCTCTTCAATACTACCCTCTCTTTTCACAGGAATCGCCTCTTTGTTTCTTTAATTAATGGACTAGGACAAAAACTGCCATGTGGTAATTCATGGAGGGTATTCTCTAAGCTGGTGATTTGTATCTATATGGTACCTCTTTTTTTGTTCTCACAAGTTTCAAGAGACATCGCCCTCATGGACCCTTGCATAGGGCAGTTAATATATAATTTTCTCCCTTCTTTCAAATCCCTTGTCCCTGATATAAATGGAGAGGCTTTCTGCTAGGGCTTCCAGTCCTAGAAAATTCTTCTAAACATTGATTGGTTCTATTTTCCCTTTTTGAAATGAAATTCATGAGTAGCAACACACTATTTCTTCCTGTCTTAGTTTTATCTGTTGAGAATTTCCCATTTAGACTTCTTGATTCCTAAATAATGAAACAATAAATTTCAGTTTTAGAAAATGTTGTTTCTTTGGAAGGAAAATAAGTTGATTTTGTCTTGGGTTCAGAGTAACCTGTGGGTGCCCCTGGATTCTCTCCATGATCTACTGAGGATGAGATAAACAGCCTGACCACTGTGGGAAGAAGAAAGTCGGTGAGAGGAAAACATAAAAATGTGGGGGTTTTTTCACATATAATTGCATCAGGAAAACTAGATCTAAACTTTGCCACTGATCTCCTTTGACTCAGTTGTCAAAGACAGTAGGTGTTCCCAATTTAGTATTTCTTCTCTTCTATATGTACTTCATTAAATAGAACCTTGAAAACATAATAAAACCTTTTTCTTACTCAGATTTTTTAAACCTTTCTTATACAAATAGCCAGAATTATTTAACTCTACTTATGTAATGTTTCTCCCAGTATGGAACAAGACTAGTTTTGATTCCACAAACATTTGGTGTCTCACATCTATATATTACAGAATCAAAGTAAGATGTAACCTAAGTCAATCCATCCTTGTATTTATCCCTTCCACTTTCCATAGTATGCCCAGAGTAGAAAAGTATCCAGATAAATACTTCTCACTTTGTTCCATGTGTACTTTTGGTGTCCTTACAGATAGTGTTTCTAAATTTAAAAGTGGAACTTTTTCTCTGCAAGCAGGATATTATGAAAAAAACTCCAAATACATCTAAATACCACATTTTCTGCTAACAAATGAAAGAAATCTGGCATCATTGATACCAATAGAAATATTATTATTAATTTTAATGAAGCCAGGATTTCTTCCAAATATGAAAACTTTGAATATGTGTTTTAATTTTCATGATTCCTCATATATACACCAGAATCATGATGCTACAGCCTCCCAAAATTTCAAACCAAATGACATTGGCTTGTGGATATCTTAGAATAGGAGCTTCATAATCTTCAGGTACTACAACAAGGGATCTGTTCATTGAATAGGTCTTATTCAGCATTTTGTATTACCTCTGAGGCAAAATTCCACATTATGGGACAATTTCTATAACAGGAACATATGTTCCGTGTCCAGAGTATTTGTGATTTTAAGTCACACGGATTGTTTTACACAGTTTAGTCTTTCTACACTCATCACACCTTTCTGCAGAGAGGCTCATGAAGAAAGAAGTTTCATATAATCACACAAATCACTAAAAATCTACAGCCACCAAATTACTTTTCTCAGAACTTGCATGTCATTTTGAGAGAGTCCCTTAGCATTTACTAAACTTCCTGCCACAGAAGACTGGCCACCTGATTGTCTCATCAAGAGGTAAAATGAGTGCTGTGAAAATGGATGTGGCAGGACAGAAGGAATACTAGCACTTAAAAGCCAAGTGGAACTTCATAAAAAACACAACCACAGAAAGACCTGGAAATGTAAGTTACTTTAGAGTTCTGTACAACACAAACATGATGAGATGAATAAGCCTAAAACTACTTCTCACTGTTGAATATACTATAATAACTCACTACTTACCACTGGACACTCAAATCCTGCAGATATTACAGGCTTGCAGGCAAACCTGGAGCCTCTGAGGAATTCTTAAAGATATCTGAATTAGAAAAAATACATTTAAAACCTCACGTGGACAGAACTCTCCCCCCTGAATGCCTTTAGAAGCCTAGGCATAAATTATTCCAACAAATGTCAACTTCTGGAGACCATAGGGGATTTTTTTTGCAGTGTTTTTATGAAATATTAAGTGTCACTAAGTGTAAGTGTGTGATCTTGGTTGCTTAACTGACTTCAAGGGATTAATTTCTGTTCAAAGAGACTCTTCTGGGATTGAGGAAAAGGCAGTCAATAGACTAACATGAGGCACACTAGCAGTTCTAGGTTGGAAGGGTGAACTATCTGGGCTCAATGACATTTGAATAGATTTAACTGTGCACTTCTGTAGGTCAATCAATCTTATTATGCCTTGTGGGCTGCTAGCCAGCATGTGAGGAAGGAACTTAATTACTTGAATAGGCTGACTAGAGAAACTTTAGACAATGGTATATGTAACATTTATAAAATAAACTGTCCTTTTCCGTGTAGGTGTTTGGACACAAAAATAAACAGGTAATCAATAAGTAGACAAGACTCTCTGATTCTATGATTCAGGGAAGAAACTATGTACCAGGCACAAAAGACTCCCAGAAGACTTTGACTCACTTCCTAAAAGCTGACCATTTTCCTAACAAGCTAAACCATGCAGAATGATATGTTTATTATTTTGGCTACAGCTATTTTCTGTCCTATTTAAAGTAAAGGGTAATTGTGGTTAAAGTCTCTTAGAAAATCTGAATGTCTCCTCTCAACTAACAGACGCTTTGGAGAGTGCATTGTAAATCCAGCACAGCTAAACATTCATGAAGCATTGCAGAGTCCAGGTATCATCAGTAGCCTTGGGAATGATGTGAGAAGCGAAATGTGGCAGGCAGGGAACCTAGGCACTGAGGATTACTGCCTGCTCAAGACAGCCCCAATAGCACAAGTGTGTAATAATTAAGGACCTCTTGAGTATCTAGCCAGTGCTGTGACCTATCTAAAAATGCCTTTGTTGTTTTATTAACCACCCCTATCTTTAATTATAGGGGCAAGTGCCCCTATAAAATGCATTTGTTCATATTTTCAAGTTGGAGATCAAAATACTAAAAAAATCCCAAAGTATTCATTCCCAGTATGTAATGGTTTTACCTATTTTAATTTTATAAGCATGTAGGAAGTCCCTATAAGCAAAATTTTCCTTAGCATCATGCATTGTGAACAAATGGATTTAGTTGAGATAGATCACAGAGGACCTTCATGGGTTGTAAAATTCAGGTGCAGCTTTTTATTCACATCTACAATTTCTTAAAGCTTTGTAAACATCCAAACTGTATTTTAGTTCCACTGATATGATGGCCATATTATGCTTTTTATTTGAATACATTGCTCTTGCTGACACCAATGTGTCACCAACCAGCATGCTGGGGATAGAACTCTTACTGAGTTGTTTGTAATAGGAATTCCACTCTTCCTATTGCTCCCTTAACACCCAGTTATACACCATAGCTATCCTATACATCCAATATAACGCATAATACTGTTGCCCTGAAGTCTGGCAAAGAATAATGCGTTTCATCTTCATAGGATATGTCAAACACATCTTACAGTGCAGCACATAACTGACAGGTATAAACCTATGCTGTCACATAGCTCCACTATTAACTAAAAAACCCCTACTTACAGGATAGAATTCTAGATTTAGTAAAAGTTTTTCAGAACTCTATTTGGTTGTACCAGAAAATAACTCAGAGGCTTTTAAAATAATTTTGTATTCATAACTGTGGTTAAGCTTTATTGTATGTAGGTCAGAAGGCAGTTTGATAAATATAGAAATGGTACATTTTGTATTCTTCCACTGCAACTATGCAAAAATGTTATCAGGCAATTAATTTTTTCATTAAGAAGGCCGTAAATACTTTTCCATTCTCATTATCAAGATATCGTGTTCCATAGCAAGAGAAAGTAATTTTTTATTGGTTGTGCAAAAGCAAGCTCACCTGTTTATATTTACCTTTTCTTTAATATTTTATTTTCAATAACAAAAAGTCACTTTGACCTTATTAGAGAAACAAGGACCATCTACCTAGTGTTACATGGCAGTAAACACACAAGCAAACTGAATCCAAAAATGGTGAGTGTATGAGGAGTCTGTTTCCTTATGCTCAGTTTGTTCCAAGGCTGTGGAAGTTCCTTGCATCTGTACACACATGTGCAGACAACACAAGCCCCCATGCACATGTACTCATATCCGAACTCTGTAGTGCCACTGTTATATCACCCCATAATTATCACTAATCCTAAAGGTAAACTCCAAGTATTGGCTGAAAGCAAGGTGTGCTTTTATGCACCTTACGATCCCAGAGAGGGATGTTAAGGCATGACCAAATTATGATGTGCTACAAAGCTTGCCACCTGTGTTAGCCCTGGGACACAAACCTGGTACCTGAGCCTCTAGAGCACATTTGTCCCACAAACACATCTGTTCTTTGCCATAACATCCACTACTCTCTTGAGGGGATGACTTGCAGGAGAAATTAGGCCCATTCAAACCTCTTCTACCGGGACCACGTCCAGCTTCAGTAAAAGAAGACTTTTTCAAAAAAACCTTGGCTCTGTAGCATGCTAATGGCAAAATATCAGAACCTTAATTCTGCTCTGACCTTTCTCTAGCACACTTCACAACTGACCAGCCACTTCTCAGGAAACAACGCAATTCATTTATGTAGCAGATGTCAGGAACAATATTATCACTGATACAACAGCATTTATAGAGACATCAAGAAAGCATAAATGAGTAAGAGAAAGGGTATCCTAAGGTTCACCTCTTTCTCCAGTCCGAATAGGAAGACTTTTTTGAAGCATGCTGAATTTTAAAGTTACCCTTTGAGAAAGTTTGGCTTTCCCAGATAAAATAATTTATAAATCAATTTAAAATGCAATGGAGAGAAAAAGTACCAAGCACAAAAACAAAACACCCAAAAAGACCTGCACTTGTACAGTTAGTCATTAGTCTTGATTAACTCCTAAGCTGCACAGAGTTTGCCCTGGCTCTGCCACAGGACTAATCTCAGATGGCCACAGTCTTCCATAACTGCAGAGAATGTTCAGTGCGTGTAACTTCAGCCACCCAACAGTTACCCTTTTCATCTCACTTTCTCTGTTAGCACTGATATTGTTATAATTAATGAAGCAGAAGATGTTGGCATTATAAAAGAAAGTGTTAAAAAATACCAACATTCATATTTACTCATGAATCTTTCTGTAGACTAGTGGATAACATTCTGATCTTTTTTTAGCAGGAGATAATCTCTTTTAAAACAGAATTTCTCTTTTACTGAAATATTATACTGTATCCTGTTTGTTCTGTGTAAACATATATTTCAGCAACTTACTTTTTGCAAGTTAGGCTTGCACAAAGAAAGAACAGTGTTCAGGTCTGTTCTGTATTTGCAAGCTAATTTACACAAGAGCCATGGAAAAGCTTCCATTTGACCTGAATCTAATTCATTGGTCAGAGTACATGCTTCAGGGGGTTTTTTGCCATATTTCTTCCTAAACTCATACCTTAAAGTCATCATGATTCCTATTTAGATGAAATATAACAAGACATATAATTACTTTCTTTGCATCTGTTCATACATACACATTTCCTCATCAGTGGAGATTCCATTTCTTGGCCTTTAAATGTGGAAGTTTTTTAATTAGCAATGAAATACTCTTTTTACTTCACTTACTTCTAGTTGCTTTTTTTAATATACCACTATGCCTTTGGTTTCTCATATCCATGTCCTTTCCTTTGATTTTTGAGGCCTGTGATTTTCTGTGGTGGTTTCTAAGATAAATACTCCCTCAGGAAGAGATGGTAAACATCGAAGCACAGTAAAGAAAATGTCAAAACCAGGCATTTCTCTGTGTCTTATCTGTTTGGTTTCCTACTTATAATCAATAAGAAGAGCACATGTTCCATTTCCACTGTCAGTGTGAAATAGGGCAGATCCCAGAGCACATTTTCTTTATATTTAACCAAAACCTGACATTTTAATAGAGATGATTCCTAAAGGTTTTATGTACTAGACATGAGGTATTTCACTTTATCTGCCATTCCTGACAACTTTTTCAACTTTCCTTGAAACAGACTTAAATAGGAAACTTTCAGTGTTTGTGCGTTTTATTGCCCTTAAATTTGTTTGTGTACAATTACATTAAAAGCTGAAAGAAGCATGAAAATCAACAGCATCCATGACTTCTGTGCCAGTTTTGAGAGCACTCTAGCTTAAGCTAGAGTTTACAAAGCCAACAAATGCCCTCTTCCTCTTTATTTCATCAGTGTCCTCTACTGGGGGAAGAAATTTATTTTCTAGTTTAGTAGTTATTCTGAAATATAAAAAAATTTACTGGCCCAGAACAAAAATGGAATGTCAGTTTTAAACTGAAAATTCAAAAAAATTATACGGCACAAGTAGAGGAATTCTTGTTTTGATATTTAAGTATGGTTTCAAATTAACAATTAATTAACAGAAAACAACTCAAACAGAAATTTCAAATACATATATTTAAAAATACCAAAACTAATCCTGTAAGAATTTTAGCATATAAAAAAAGGTGATACTTACAGCAAGTGCCTTAGGGTTGCCAGATGTGTAATTTATTTGAACTTTTTTATCCATCTTATGTGACCTAACATATTTAAAATGGGTGTTGTGGCCTATTAAACTATTCCAGTCCTCCAGTTGCTTCCTTGCAAAATAAAAGGGGTTGCAATATCACAGCTCAGACAATTTCTCCAACTGAAATCTTAGTTGAAAGTAGAAGTGAAAACACCTAAGTGCTAATCACTACAAAGCACTGATAGACTCACTCTAAAGTGGTGCAAAGATTTCTCCTCAGGAGCACAAAGATGAACTTTATTGCCACAGTGGCAAGGGCTTGGATGCCACTGACTCACCTCTGTGCTGGAAGATGAGAAGGGAAAAGAAGCAGCCAAGAGAGGAAATGACAAAAAAATAGTAGAAGAGCCTGGCTACTCACTGCAGCAGCTGATGTTGACAATTCCTTCTAGAAGCAAAGTTTCTGCCATCATCTCCTAACTGTTTAAAGCAAGGCACCATGCCACACCATCACCTGCCTCCAGAGTAGCATCAGCCACCAGATGGACTTTACAGGACATTGCTGCAGACCACAGTCATTTTGTTGCTGCCAGCCCTCTCCCTTCTCAGAAAACCACATACTTTGTCTTTAGAGTTGGCTCTACTCCCTTTGCTTAGGAACTGGGAATGGGTCACTGCAGGGCAGGTAGACAGTCAGAAAACATTAATTTCTTTAAATAAAGCAGCTGTTTGCTTTGAAGCATCAGGCTTGGTCACCTTATAAACTCAGTGCTGTTCAGAGTTTCAAATGACGCCTGCCTTTGCAACCCACACCTGCTAAAGCTGATGGCTCCATTGCCAGGATTTCAGTTCTCCATTCCCCAGCAAATGTGCTTGGCTCCACATTACCATCTTCACTTTTCAGTGTACATTTATACTTGTTCCCACCTGTGATGGAACTAGATTTCATTGCAAAGGACAATGGCTTCCATAAAGTGGAAATATTTCTCAATCTGATTAATTATCTATTCACTCACAGGCTTTTTCCAGATGGCCTCCAGTCTGCAAGATCATCAACAGCTTTCCCTTTCAACCTTAAGTATACTATAGATAAGAAGGCAGTCTCCTTTCCCTGGAAATATCAGCCCCAGATGCCTACTTTTCTGGCACTTTTCCTTAAGTTTTACATAGTGATACTTGCTCACACTAGTGACGTATGTCAGGCACAAAAAGCTGCAAGCTTTAGGGCATTTAATGCAGCAATTCTGAAATGTTTTTTCTTGCCAACCTCTTATAATTAGACCATGATAATTGCATTTATGTAAAGAGTAAATCACATCTTCAGTCTTTACCACTTTATTACTAACCATTCTGTCTTTATTTTCTTCCTGCTGCAGAAAATTAATTGACTCAGCAGAAATTGTTACAATTTCCTGATGTAAGCTATTCTATCTGTTTTATAGGTTCATATGCTCTGACTTATGAATATCTATTTGCTATGATCCATATGAGTTGTGACCCTTAGTATATCATGATGATGTCCTCGTTTATTTTGAAGGTGTGGTAAAGGGGCAGAGTGTATAATCTAACTGCACAGAAGCAGGAACAAAATGAGCACTTCCCACTGATTATATCCTCTGACCTAACAACGGTAGCCAAACACACCCATCCTTGTAAATATTTTCTATTTCTAGTACTGTTGAACACTTGGAAGTATTAGAAATAATATAGGTAGGTGTTTAGTACAGATCCAGAGGAAGTACTTCAGTTTAAGCTGATTTCTGTTGTATACCAACAGAACAAGTCTCTTTTATTAAGAACTGTGTCTTTCTGGTACATTTGCTATTCAGTGCACATTCTTGAATATTTAATTACACACACAAAGAGTTTAAAAGAAGCACAAAAACAAAATACCTTTCTACTACTACATATCAACCAGCTGCTTCTCCATCTGCTGCATTCTGTCTGCTTCATCATAGTTCCAACCACATTTACCTGAGCCCTGACTTTATTGAGGCTCCTGAAAACCCATTTCTTATTGAGGACTTATGCATGGAATTATCTCCATATCTGCTTATGCTATACAATTTCTCAGATAAAATACGACTTTGAACATATGTGCTTGTTAGCTTGAGTATATTATTCTCCTTTTTTTTCTTATATAGATCAAACTCTAGTAGTGATAAAATCCCCCTGACACGCAAACAGTCAGAAATATACAATGAAAATTGCCATAAGCATTTTTATGTATGCCTCCATAGAAAAATATGATTTGATGCAAATATTAAGAACGCGTCTTGAAAGTTGCAAGAAACAGTTAAAAGGCTGTACCGTATTAGAGGTACTGAGATGGAAATGGAGATAGAGAAATGTTTTCAGAATCATGCTCCTGTGGCAGACACCACAAAGAATTTGGCATCTTGGACCCTGGTGACACACAAAAGCAGGACTCTGCTTCCCTTCCCACCCTCCAGAATTGCAACTAAAATCAGATCTGAAGAAGAGACAAAAGAATCTTTGGCAGCAGGCTGACCAACCTGCCGAGGGGAGCTTTAAACGGGAGGATTTGAGGGCACTCTAGACCCAAAGTGGTTGCACTTGTGCCATTGCAACCAACTGGAGAATAAGCCAGGCCAACCAGAGCAGCAACAAATGTTCCTTAGCTGCTTCCCAGGATGAGGACCAGAAGACAACCACCCCAAGTGTATGTGTACAATGCACACAGCCTGGGGACCAAACAGGAGGAACTGGAGCTCTGCACCCACTCAAAGTCACATAATCATAGGAATAACTGACACGTGGTGGAACAACTCTCATTACAGGAGGATTGTGATGGATGGAGAGGCTGTAAAGACAGAAAGAAGAGGAGGAATCGTCACTCTCTGCATTAAGGAGAACTTGATCGCACAGCATTCAACAATGGCAATTTTGGAATTTCTATTTAATGCCTCTGAATCAAGATCAGAGGGGCTGTCCCCAAAAACGATTGTACAATAGGCACCTACTATCAATCTCAAAACCAAGATGATAAGTCCAATGAGGCAATATTTGGGTTGCTTAAGCAAGCTTCAGGTCAATAGAACATGGTTCTCATGGGTGACTTCAACTACACAGACTTTTGTTGGAAGAAAAATACAGCAACTCACGACATCCATCAAGTTCCGGGAATGTGTACAGGACTGTTTCCTCATACAGATCTCAGATGTGCCAACCAGGAATGAGGCACTACTGTATTTGCTACTCACAAACCAAGGTGCACTATTATTATGAATTTCCATGTCACATCACCTTTTTTCATCAAAAAGGACACACTTGTATAGGGGGATATGCAGGAAACTGAACGTCATCAACAGTAAACTGTTTGCACTGTAACGTTTTTCTACTAAAATTTTAAAGAAGCCTAATTGTCACCTCAGCTGAATGAATATTTTTCATGATTTTCTGATGGAATATATAGACTGAAGTTAGTTGGAATTGTAAACATTCAGTAGATTTGAAAACATACAATTTTTTTAAGTGAGTACCTTTAGAAAAACTGTGACTTACTAGTTAACCACATCTGTGCTGTAATACACACTGAAGTAACTAAAAACTTCTTGCAGTGATTTCAACAGTCTGATCTCTAATTTTTATCTGTGGATGTGCATGTAGGCATGCATAAGTATATGTGTACATTTACATTTTTCTGTTTTAAAAAATACATAGATAAAGGCCAAACCTGTATGCTATACCACTGATGATGATGAGTTTATCTTCCCAAATATGTTTGTATTTGGCTTATTGAAATAAGACAGACAGGACATACTATTCTAATGTAAAGTCTTCATATCTGCAGCTTTACAGGTCAAAAAAAATTATATTAAATCCAAAGCCTGAAGTGAATCCTCAAAAGGAAAACATGAAAGAGAAAACAATTAGAAACCTCAGCAGATAATTGCTGTGCAGGTTCCACACAAGAAATAAAATGAAATATAGGAAGATAAAACAATGACTCATCCTGTAAAAATAGGTATTGGTAGATTATCTGTAGTAAAGGAATCAGTCAGAGACTGGTTGGGATGATTTTAAGAAAGCAAAGTTTGACACTGAGAATGAATGTAGGCTTGTGTTTATTGGTCTTTGTTATACACAAAAATCTATAGTTATCTAATTAAGTTGGGATAAAGAATATATAGATACACTATGATATTGAACAAACTCCCCTGCACATATTTACTGTTGGAACTTGCAGATTTTCCTTTCTCTTCCAATCTTCTTCAACCTTTTAGTGTTCATTACCTAGAATTTCATTGTCTCATGTAAATCGTTGGTTAGGAACACATACACTTGCCCATACCAACAGGTTGGATTGGGTCCAGTCTCCAAGAAAAATACACAGCAGCTAACAGAAGTTAAAAAACTTATGTTTTGTGGCATTTCACTATTTTTAAATAAGAAACAAACTTTACATGAATCCTCACATTTTCCTCTGGATAGCTAGTAAAATCAGCAATTAAACATCACTTTTTTAAACTATTTCTCCAGTATTCCTTCGTTGACTTTTGACACAAACTGGCTGTGGGTGCTTCAGTGGTGAGGAAGACAAGCAAACTGTCACCAAGATTGGCTCAAATTTTGAATTAATATAAGGAAAGAACTGCCACATGAGCAGCACCATAAGAGAAAAAACTAATGGTGAAGATGAATACAATATATATTTGCTTCCTAGGACCCTGCTAGCCATACTCATAGCACTCTATCCCCCAAAATTCTCAGAATGTTAGTATAGGAAATGTATCTCAAAAACCCGCCCACAAGTTGTTTCCTTCACGTATATTTGCATCCTAGGTGTATTTTCTAATTCCATTACCTTTGTCTATTGCAGATTTAAACTTACATCATTCTGTATGTATAGTACTCATATTCATACTTCCTTTTCAAAAACTACCTTATTCTCCAAGGCTTGTTACAATATTTTGAGAAATAAAGAAGCCCAGAAGAGTAAAATAAATATTTACTTTTGAATGCAGTGATTCTGAAATTCTAATACCTGAAGGATGGGAATCTGGTAAATGGGAAATCATTTCTAAAAAGATTTATTTACATCGTAATTAGTAAAGGATATGAGAAATGTGTATGAGTAACTTTTTAAAAATGGCTAGTATTTATTTACTTACATAGAAGAAAATCAATAGACACAGGAAGGGATTCAAAATGTTAAAAATTGAAATCTTTAGATTGCTTATTTAATTTTGTCTAAATTTTCAAACCCCCAAATTTTTTCAAGAGATAGCTATCTTGTCAGTAGCACCAATGGGCTTAGTTGTTTTATGGGTTTACCTGTAACAGATGTGCCATTTTTTTGATAGCAACATAAAGTAACAAAATTATCAAATTGCAAGGATTCGTGGGTTAATGGAAGAAATAATGAAAACCTGCTGTTTCTATCTATGCATTAGATTTCAGATTGTGACTCCCTTCCAACCTAACAGTCTATTACTGAAGTTTTTATATTTTAATTAATAAATTTTTCTCATAGTTAATATAAATAATATTAGACATCAAGATCTAGTCATTTTCTTTCTAAAAAGGTTAGGTCCTCACAATACTAAATGTCAAAGTCTTTTCTTAAAATGAACTCGAAAGCTTGGTCTTCAATTATATGAAATCAGAAGAAGATCTTTAAGATTTTTTTGTGTTCCCATTAAACTCACAGATAATATTGAGATAGGAGCAGAGTCAGCACGAGGCACCTTTCTCTCTGCTTGGGAAATTGTTTTCTGCACTTTTGCATTGCTGACATCCTCAAAAGGATGCCTTATAACCCAGCGTGCAAAGGTGAAATCCTTTCACAGCAGAACTACAGTCAGGGAGGTACATGCGTGCTGTTCATCAAGGGTGAATACTGAAAATACTTACCCTGGAGGTAACAGTAGGTTAGTATGTATCTTAAATAGCCCAAGGAGTGAGCAATAATGCCTAATAGCAGTTAGTGTTCTGTATCTGATCTTCTCTTCAGTGTAATTAATTGGAAATTTTTCTCTGTCATGAACAGTACCAGTCCTGGGCCCTGCAGTCTCTAAAAGAACCTGTTGTAAAATACTTCCCAATTTCTTTCTCATTAATGAGAACATACAAATATTAGACCTGAATGTTTCACTGAGTGATTTTGTTCAGTTCTGCTACACTAAAATTAAAGGGATTATTTATCTATGAAGTAAATCTAAAACTTGACTAGCTCTAGCTGACAATCAGTTTTTAAAGGTGGAAGAGAACCACATTGTACAAATACATTTGAAGCTTTTAGGGTCACACACACACCTATGAGAACTAGGTATCATGAGTTTTTACAAGAGCTTTTGTACATTTGCAATCATTAGAACTGCTTTCTTTGATAACTGAGATGTGCATGCATAAAGAAGATTCACAGAATAAAAAAAAAACAAACAGAAAACAAAACAAATAAAAAACGACCAAAAAAAGATTACATGTAAATGCCCCCAGTGAGAGTTTCACTCCCCGGTAAAATACATATTATTCTATCAGTGACTCCTTGTAAAATGGCTGCTCCAGGCATAAACCTGATGCAAAATACATTCCATAATCTAACCTCCATTAGTGAGATCATTAGCAGATTTTGTAAACACTAGCTGTAAGCATATTTATGAGGTTCTTTATTCCCTTCTATTGCTCAAAAAAAAAAAAAGAAAAAAGAAAAAAGGTTTTATTAATGCATTCCACCAATAAACATCTTTTTAAGTGTATGAAAAGCCTGTTCAAAAGAAAATACAAGTATTGCAAAAACTTTTGTTGAATTAGGCAATAACGCCCTATTTACAGTTTCTTTTACTTAAAGCCAGGACCAAAATACTTGTGGTCTATACAATTGCTTTCAACATTTCACACTTAGTCAAATGGGGTGAGAATGTAAACAAGCATATCTAAATTAGTATTGTGAACTTACTAGTTTGTATATTTTGCAAGTTTGTTTGAATTTGTTGCTTTGAACTAGAATGGCATGATTTATATTGAAGAACCCCCTCAAAAATATTCTTTGTGAAGTGCTTCCAATACAGGAAAAAAATACTCCCCCCCCACCCTTGTCTTAGATACATTACAATATTATGTACCTTCTCCTCTTTATCCAGCTGATCTATTACTTTGAGGGTACTGCATTTCTGAAAAGCTGGAAGAAACATTTGTACATCACCCATAGATCAAAAGTTCACATTCAATGTATATGAAATGCTTAATTTCGTGCTCTACAAAATATCACAGCTTCCTTATCACCCTGTTCCACCCTCTCCACCCCTGCTTCTTCTCTCACTGAGATATCTGTACAAGGTTAAAGAGACAAGGTCAAAAAGAACTGAACAGTAGACGGTCCTCTACCAAACACTTAGAAAACAATCAGTCTTATCCCCAGCTAATTCTGAAATCTGGGCAGGTGGTTAGTCCTGTAAGGGGCCTGATCTGCACAGAGTGCAAATCAGTGTCACTTCACTGGAATAAAATTAGACCAACTTCACACCACCTAAGAATATGCTTTGGGATTTAGTTTAGCTAATGCCAGAGCTAAGAAAAAGCAATCCTTGATTCTTAAAACCAAGGTCAACTTAGGCAAGCGGTAAGTTATTGCTTGTTTTCTTTGTTTATCATTTCAGCGTTGTTATTTTATCTTTTATTAAGAAAGGAAAGATATGTGCTTTAAGGTGTATCTCTCAATGCCTAGAGCATTTTATAGGTCTGTGTAGACAACTGATGCTATTGTCAAAGTCAATAATAAGAAAATGTACTCTGTAAATTGCATTTTATTCTCACAGTTTAAGGATTTTAGTATTTTTAAATAGCTGCAGGGATTCATAATGCAGGTATATGAAAATTAGAATTTCTTCTTATTTTGCAAACATTTTATTATGCATGCTATAGGCAAGCTAAAAATGATAGGCACAGCAGTGATTAGGAATGGATATATTTTTGCCACATTATAATGCACAAACAAGTTTTATGTTTTTCTACATAGTACTAGAAGCTCAAATTTATTGAGTCACAGAATCTTATCATCACTCAGCTTTTAAATTAAAGCAGCATTCATTGATTTATATCAGACATAAAGAAGTTCCCTTGTCGCAATTCTTTCTGATACACAGGGTATAATTCCAATAAAGTATGAGAGTATGCAATAGGGTCATTAAGAATTATTTGCATGCATGTAGAAAGAAAAGCAAAATATGTTCATTTTTACTGATAGCCTCTTCAAAGTGACAGCTTCTTATTATCTCTTATTACATACTAAAAAACATTCAACAAATATGATTGAACAATTTTTTACTTTATAGGGTTTACAGATAAAATATAAATGCAATACACCTAAAAGTTAGAAACACATCTGTGAGAAAAGGATGCAATCATATCTTCTCTTGTTAAATATGACAGGGTAAAGATCATGACAGAGAC
The DNA here is from genome assembly GCF_000691975.1 of Corvus brachyrhynchos. Classification (NCBI taxonomy): domain Eukaryota; kingdom Metazoa; phylum Chordata; class Aves; order Passeriformes; family Corvidae; genus Corvus; species Corvus brachyrhynchos. Next base: position 11,442,696 of record NW_008240046.1, read on the forward strand.
TACTTTGATAGCTAAAAATTCACTCACTTGTCTGACTAGTAATAAGTAGGCATCTTATCCTATTTTCTAAAAGTAGTGAACAAATGCCCAGACAGTAAGTTTAAAAAATAGGTTAAAGTGTGTGGTTAATTAATTTTGACTTTTTTTGAGGCTGCAGGTTGCACATATGGGCACTCTTGTGAGCTGTATTTGTTCCCATGAAGAAAGCTTGCATATCATGGTTACTGTGTATATGTATATATATTCTTGATTATACTTCATATCTATTGGGATCCTCATATTCACTACGAATAGTGAACATTTCCAGAGGTGCTGTAGTAAATAGCAACTGTAGAAAAAGCACCATTGTTTGCTCCAATACTTATAATCCTCCTTCAACACCACCTTCCCCAACCCAAACTAACAACTAAAGCAAAACGATTGTTTATTTGAAACTGTTCAGAAAGTTGGAAAAGACCTCCAAGGTCATCAAGTCCAAGCTTTGACCAAAACCCCCCATGCCAACTAAACCATAGCACGAAGTGTATTTGTCTTCTGAACACTTGCAGGGATGGTGACTTCACTTCACTGTCCTCTTCCAATGCTTAACCACTCTTTCGGTGAAGAAATTTTTCTTAACATCTAACCTGAACCCCACCTTGGCTCAGCTTGAGGCTGTTTCCTCTTGTCCTATTGCTAGCAGTCTGGGAGGAGAGGTTAATCCCCACCTCCAGCCTTGCCACCATCATGTTTCTGTGATTCTTCATTTCTTAAGAAATTTTAATCAAGATTCCCAAAAGGGAAATGAGTCCCATTTTTATTCCAGAATTTCATTAAACTAAATGCTTATTTCTGCAGACTACCGTTGACTTGGGATGTTGAAATTAAAAACAAATTTCTCCTGTTTATTGAGAAGGTTATGGAAAAAAGCACAGACCAGAATGATCAGAATTCAGAAACAGTGACAATATTGGAAACCTTCTATATTAAGACACTTTACAATATACCCAGCAGTCAATTTTTAAAATTAGCCCACCAATGCTAAGATATTTCCTCATGATAAATAAATGCCTCCTATAAAATCAGAGAGCCCATTAAATGCATATATTCTAGTTTTTAAATAAAACAGAGCAATATAGTATATGATTTTGATATTGCATTTGTAAACTTTTGATATGAGGCTTACTGCTATTGTTTCAAATAACCCAGGTACCCTATATGTAAATGTCATATAAAATGGACTCCAGTCAATTCCTAAGAGGGCCCAAAATACTCTCTCTGGTTGAAGAAAAATGCATGGAAAAGAAACATACGCATTGGGGATTCTTTTTCTCTAGTAATTTGATTTGACAATGTGCTGGGTGCTTGCTATTATTTCTTATTTCAGTTGTCCCCAGTTTTCAGGAAGGAATTATCGTCTCTGTCATTTAATGCACTGCAATTCCATAAACATGAATGGGGATAATTTAATGAATATTCTGATGCTAGGTGGATCTTGGTGGTGAAACTGAACAGAACAGAGTAGGAATTAGATCAATAGAATTGCAAACATTAAAAAGAAGGAAATTGCTTCACAGTTACAGTACTAAGCTCTTCTAAATTTTATTGTGTAAAACGCTCTTCATGCTATTTTAATTAATAAAACTGTTATCTACAATTTCATTAAATAAAATCCATGTGTCTATTATTCAGGTTGAAAAATGGTGGAAGTCCCTTAGATAATGGAACAACTTGAATAGAATAAAAAAAAAGCATCAGAAATGCTCCATCTGTAAGGATTTTATTAGCTCTTCTATTTCTGTTCAAAGTCAGCTCGTTAGTATATCCTGCATGGGAAACAGTATTTAAATTAACTTGGCTGTCTTTGCATGAAAGATGATGTGAGATGACTATGTGAGCTTTTCAGCTTTCCAGCAGACTGGCAATAACAAAAACCAGCAACATTGTTTATATCTTAGTAATAACATCTCTTTCTGTAATCAATATTTGTGCATTGCTTAATTTCAAAAGAGCCCACTTTCTTAGGATTGCTTAGAGATGAGCAGTGAAGGAGTTGGAGAGGCACTATATTACACCAAAGGAGAGAGAGAGCTGCACTATATTATTCCTCAGATTCTTGGTATTTCAGATAAAATTGTCTTTTATTCTTTTTGGTGGAAGATAAATTGCCATGGTGTATGGTCATGAATTATAAATAAGTATACGGGCAGTCTTTTTAGAACACCTTTCTAACACTAAGACATTTGCATGTCACAATTACTGACCTGGAGTCAAGCTGAGTTTTGCTGGTTTTCCTCCAATAATCTGGAAAAAATTCAAAGGACCTCATGATAAATTATAAAACTCCAAGGCTGAGTCTAAAGCAGAGTTACTGGCAAATGCCATGCTGATTTACCTGACATTAAGATGAACATGCAAAAAGACGAATAGAATAAAAACTTTTTTCATCACAAGGCTAACTCCACTCTTTACTAACAGCCCTGAAATTTCACCACCTTAGCTAATATACAGCATCTGGATAACTTATTATCTAGGGTATAGATTTTTTCTATTGGACCTGATTTGACTTTTACTCCACCACACTCATTTGCAGGCACTAGTGGAAATCACCCTTAACCTTACAGGTGCCTTCCAGTGCTTCTTAACAATGCTGTTTATTCTTTTCAAATAAACCACTGCTGATCAAATCAGCAACAGATCTAATTTTCCTTAACACATTTCTGGCATTAGGAGCAAAATTATAGAATAAATCATTATTAAAGTAAATTATTTAAAGCAAGAACTTTATCCCATTGTTCTGTGCACCTAAATAGACTCATATATTTTCCAAATTTTATTGGAATTTCTTTCAAACCAGTTTTAACTCTGAACTTGTGTCTTCACCTAGAGGACCTCAGAATGACAAAAAAACCCAAAATAAACAAAATGCGTAAGTGCTTTAAATTCTGATACAGTTCAAACATATTCTATTTCCTGTCTCAAAATGTTTTTACCTGCTCTGAACCTTTTACTGACAATTTTAAAGATAGGATTTAGAGAATTAAGTAAAATATATGCCTTAAAGCCCAATTCAATTTCCTAAGTTTCACAGAATACTACCCTACTATTTAATAAAATATCATACTGTGTTTGTCACAGGGAGCAGAAGTGATAGGAGAAATATTTTCCTTCATTTCAGCGCAGATCACACAAACCTAATTAGGATAAATATTTTTCTTAAATTAAGTTCATAACAAGATTTGTCACAGGCAGTTAAGAAAATATGTAGACAGTATGTCCAACAGAAAATATTTGCTGAAACTATTCTAAGTTTTGTTTATTTTTGCATAATTTACATATCATATAGTCTATGTTATTCATATATAGCAACAGGAATCCAAGTTGTATGAGGGTTTACTCATCAAGTCATTTGTAGTTACTCTTCGCATGGTGTATTCATCTGTTCAGGAGAACTGTCCATTCAAGATTTATATCTGATAAAATATAGATTGGTAATTGACACCCATGACATGTCTTTCACATAAATTGGGTGGCTGTCCCTTGGTAACAGTTTAATGCTAGCTAAAAATGATAACACTCTGAAGAACTTCTGCAGTTTGTGGTTTTGCACAGGAAGTGCAAGTGAATATAACAGTCTGTGATCTTTCTCAAATTATTTTTACAACTTTAGTGAATCACTGTATCACTGTAGGTGGTTTAGTACACTTACAATAGGAATCAAGAAATAATTTTAGCTATTTTGAGTGTGGAAAAAATAATTTCAACAGGAAATTTATGTCAATAATAATAAGATTTTGTATGTAAGATTTCTCCTGTCGACAGAAATATGTCTTTTCCATATTTTGAAATATGGGAAACATATTTCAAAAACCTAAACAATTTAATAAAATCCCCAAACACTAACCCACTTTTTCTTTTATTTTAAGGCCTGCCTAGTGGGTTAGGAGATAAAAAGCAGGTATGATTTTTATTTCTCCCTGCTAGATACAATTGCAGATTTAGAGAACTGCATGCTTTCCTTTTCGAGACAATGTTTCAACTCTCAATACACAGAATCCTGAAAGCAATGAAAGAATGAAAAAAAAAAAAAAAAAGAGAGAGAAAGGAAGCTTGACAGCTGTTATTTTTAGTTAAGGATATTATAGTTTATAAAGAAAACTCCCAGAGAAGAATGCAATGTTTATGTGCACATTCCTTACAGATGATAGTCATTAAAGAGAGGCTTTGTGGTTAACCCCTGTCAATGGGAATGTATGGATTCTGGTAGGAAAAAGAATTATACACTACCACAATTTGTAGGAAAGTTTTATTTTTAAAGTATTGACTACATGCTTATGAAAAAAGAAGTTTGAGGAGAGCAGTAGGGAAGCGAGGATTTGTTCTTGCTCTTCTTCACATCAGTAGATGAAATAAGCCCCTCTTGATTTAATAGAGGAAAATCTAGTTTAGGAAATTTTCTGCTTAAGGTAGAGAGCCTTTTCTAATTTTATATTCAATTTACAGTACATTTCTATATCATCAACTTAGGGTACTTTTTAAGAAAAAAAACCAATTAATTTTAAATGTTTTACAGCAGCTTCTCTAGGTCAGAAAGATATTTTGGTAAATATCAGATGTTTGGCTATTATGATTCCCTTAGGGTTTACTTTGTATCAACAGCTTAATAAATTATTCTGTAATAGAAGCTGAATCAGACACGTATAATTATTTAAAATTGTAGAATAATAATCACTACTGTCTCAAGTAAATCATAATATTACAATGAAAATGCTTTCCTCCTCTATTTGATGGATTGACTTTCTGAAGAAAAAATAAAATAGAATGACTGAATGAATGACAGAATCATGGAAGAAACTCCCTTTGGGGTTTTCATAAAAAATTTTTCTTTCCAGCAGTCATATAGCCCTTCTGTCACTTCAACTAGGATGAAACAATATAAAACAATTTGCACAGTATTCCACATGGTATTGCACATTGATACACCTCCCCCAGAAGTCTGAACACACACCTAATCTTAATCAGGTAGTAATAAGCTTTAAAGAGAAAGAAGCTGATATATAAAGTTTAATCTCTTATGTCTTAAGGACAATCAGGGCTAAGTTTCAAAAAGATGATTTAAAAAGCCATGTAAAAAACTGTAATGTGGCTGAAATAGTCATTTTTGCAGAAAAAATTATGAGATATACAAATATATGCATGCACAAATCCAACTATTTTGTAGGAACAAATAACTTGTCCAGTTTTAATTGCATTTGATATTGTATAACAGCAGATATCACACATGAGCAGAATTTTGAAAAAGCACATTCTCAGAGGAAAACTGAGATTCTGCTTTATAAAATTATTAGAATGTCTCTGAAGAATCATCTGATGTTCTAGGATTCTCATTAAGTGGGTTACATTCTGAAATGTTCCAAAGTTAATTGTCCCATTCTCATTGAAGTCAATAGCAATCAGTGCTGATCTGTACAAAAGATTCAACCTTATTTAGGCAATTTTTTGGTTTTAGGCGCTTTCTTCACTGAAAGGATAGTTAAGCCCTGGAATGATCCAGGGAAGCAGTAGAGTCACCATACCTGGGATTGTTCAAGAAATGAGTGGATGTGGCACTTAGTGCCACGGCCTAGCTGAAAAAAGTGGTGATTGGTCAAGGATTGGACTCAGAGTTCTTGGAAGTCTTTTCCAACCTCAATGACTCTATGATTCTATTCTACCATCTCCAACTACCTAGCGTAGCATCTTAACCTGCCTATGGGAGGAACTGCTTGTGTGAAGTTAACTGGGATATCTTTGATACAGCATGGCACAAGGTGGTGTAGAAACATCCTGCTGTAAATCAGCAGAGGGGAAGTGACCAGCTGCTGGGGATGTCACTGCTGGTGTTCTGGAGCATGTTGTATGATGGATCTCTTAATTTTGGAAGATCGCAGTGAGTTAAAAAAGCTAAATAAACATTGGGTTTCAATCCGCTAGTGTTACAGCTTTGCATACAGAGTTGATACAGGCCCAGATCATCAGTTGTTATTAAGTGGGTATCAGTGGAGCAACATGAACTTGAAGATGCCTTGATTTACACTTGAAGTTTGTTTGGGTTTGGATTGATGGCTTAGGGTTTTTGTTTGGTTTGGTTTTTCTAGTTGTTTTTTTTTTTTTTGGGGGGGGGGGGGGACAAGTTGTCCTTCCTATTTCTTATCTTATAATCTGTGGTTTTTATATCTTTAGTCTGCCCATCTGCCCAGCCTTCTCTTTACCTATTCACCTATGTTTGGGCACTACATGTTGTTGTAGGATGTGAATTAACTTAATATATAAACCTCAAAAGGTAATAATCCCATCTTGCAAGACTTTGTTTAGACCTCACCTAAAATCAGCATGAGCAGGATATGTAAGACTGGAAAAAAGACTTAATGAGGACAGACTTAATAATATACAACTACATGAAGGGTTAGTGGGGGAAGTGAAGATATGAACCAAGAATGAACTCACCTTCATTGCTGTATTCAAATATAAATTGTATGCATAACCTAAAATGATGAACACAGATATGAAAGGGGAAGAAAAAGGGAAGTGTTTAAAGTTTGTTGAGACAGAAAGAGATGTGTCAAAATTTTGCACACAACATTTATTATTCTTACTCTAAGCATAAAATAACTGTATCGTATCAGTTCCTCCTTACAAAAAATAGGAAAATGCTGAGACATGGGAAAGAAAAGCCTGGTAAAAAACATTCCTCAGTTACAAATGCAGCACTGCATTACATGGTGTCACTGCTTAAAACATAAGAATTATTTCAAACCCTTTCTGCAGTTTCTAAAAGGCCTTTAACTGTATTGTCACCACCAGACAAATCATGTCTTTTTCTTTCTAACTGGAAGATGCAACTTTATAACTGAATTAAAAAGCTACTGTGAAACAATGATCCAGAGCACTGTCTGAAAACATTTATTAGGACAGTCCTTCATTCTGTGGTTGTACATGCTCAGGGCACAGTTTTTGACAGGGACTAATGGAAAATTACATTTTGATGTCTAAAGATAGTTGCGAAAACAAGAGAGAAAAAATTGATTTTTTTTTTTTTTCAGTGTATTACAGTGCTTTGTAGTGGGAAAGAGCTGCTTTTAAAATAGTAAGATGCAGATGAGAGTGTGTAATCTTACCACCTCCTCTCTTAGAAGGCGGAGCAGAATGATAGCAGGGAATTTGAAAACTTTAAAATTAGATAAGAAAGGATGAAGAAATGTTCTTCCCCAGAGAAAGCAGCCGATGACAAAGGTGTTATCTGTCATTTTACACTTCAGCAGTAATTAACCAGATCTTAGTCCCTACAACCATACTTACAGGTTAATCAGACTTGCCAGTCCTGGACTTCTCATGTTTTGCTAACTTCTTCTATAACCGATGCTGCTACTAAGCATAGATTCCAATTCTTGGATTCCTTGTCTTGTTTAACTAACCTAGTATTCAATTTTTAGAGAGGTCTCTGTCTGGAAGTATAAAGAACATGCCTTACATTTTTCCCTCACAATGCACGTTATTTACTATAAGGAATTTTGCTAGTGTTCACTTCCTGAAGAAAAAGAAATAAACAAATATTTATATATCTATGTATCTCTTTACTTAAATATACACATATATGAAGATATATTTATATAGTAAAACATATGCATAAAGCATTTCTCAGAATCTAATATCAACCAGAAGAGGAGGAGATGCAACTAAAAGTAAAAAAGCAGATCACTCACTTCACTTCTCATACTAAGGAATAGCATGGTTTGATAACAACAGAGCAGTGGTGGAACTATACTGGAAAACAAAGACTATAAATTAGACTGGGTGTTTCAGAGATGGGCAAGGGACTGAGCCATAATCCAAGTTTTGAAGGACCTGACCCATGCAGCCTCTCACAGGTCTCAGCAACAGAATGTTTGGGGTCTCTGTGGCTTTTCACGCAGCTCAGATGATGAAGAATATGAAATAGGATTAAGATATGCTTCTCCAGTTTTCTTACACTTCTATGCTTTTTTTCTCTTCTGATGTCCCCAGACAATTCAGGACATAAAGAAGCCGGTTCCCACTCAGATGCATTGTAGAGAGACATTGTCTCTGAAGTTCTGCTACCACACAATGATCCCTTCTTTACTCACTGCAATTTGAGGAGATCACCACGGCAAATGTGGGAGATCTTGAGCACAGGAAAGCGTGCAGATGAAAAGAAAGGAAGACAGACCCAGATGATACACAGCATTTACAAAATACCCATTAAATGAAAACTTTTTCTAAAATCCCTAAGGTAAAGCCAGGTTGTGCCACAGAGTTTAGACATTTGAACCTAAAGAATAAGTAGAGAAAGGTAATCTAAAATCAGTTGAAACTGGGAAACAAAACAAAACAAAACAAATAAGCAAACAAAAAAATTCCTTATTCAACCTTCTGTAAACAATATGAGACCAAAGACTATAAACTCTTGATTTTATAAACCTGAGCTACAAAGCAAGGGCCAAGTTATTGGTATGTCACTTCTCTTTGAAATTAATTTTATTCTGCAGTTCAGCACAATTAAATCTTTGTCTTTAAGACATCAGTGGAAAGGAATGGGAGTTATTTGCTTTTTTTTTCCTCCCCCCTCAATGACATCTCTTCAGTAGCAGACAGGAATTTGCCCTCTGTTTTCAGTTTGTATAATATCATACTGTGCTTAAATAACCTACAGGGTGAAATTCAACCTGATGCACTTCAGTTCCTTCAGGAAAATACAGTTCTATTTTCCTTAGCAAGTTACTCTTCTGAGGTTTGATATAACATCTGAAATATTGCATTTTAAGGATCAAAGGAAATGTCACCCATGGGGTACAGTGATGCTGAAAAATACAGAAGCCACAACTCCTGACAGAGGAACAAAGTTTAAATAAAGATACAACAAACCCAACAATGCTGGGTCACAGTACACTGAGAAAAGTCAAGCAAACAAAAATGGGTCATGCTCCACTTACAGTCCTACAAACTACACCAGTAAACATCCTTTGAACAACAATAACTTTAGTCTACTTTTCTAAATGTTCAATGTATGTATTTTCTTTAGACAGAATCATATAAACAAGGCTTGTTTTTTTCTCTGAAGAGTTGCTTTTTTTTCTTTTCTGTCTATCTATATAATTGCTATGCACAATGGAAGCTCTGTTTCAAAGTTAAATTCAAGTAAGGAGGACTAATTAGTCAAATTTCTAAAAGGGTTAAGCTAGTCCACCTAAGTCTCAAGTACAGGCAGATAGGGCAGTCCTAGAATGTAAAGATGAAAATCAAATTTAAAAAAAATAAAAAATTACAGAAGATAAATTTTGGGATTTCTTATCTTAAAACAACTGTGCAAGCAGTACATAATTGCTACAAAAGATTGGTTTTTTCACAGCAAAGGATGTATCCAGTGAATGCATCATTGCCTTGCTTTTGTGTTATTCAATGTCAAACCTAACTTCTGCTACTGTATCTCTTATTCAGAGGAACAGTGTGTGGATCTGTAGACTGAAAACAGTTGACATAAGCAGAATGCTGTTTGCAAGTCTGCTTGGTCAGTCTTCTCATATTATTCACAACAGGCATTGAGGTCACATAGTGCTTTTTTGCATCTTGCCGGATGATTTGAATTTATTTTAAACAGGAGGATAATAATAAACAACAGGCAGTAATTAAGACCAAATGCTGCTGTATCTACTAATGCTTTTAAATGTGAAAATCAGATCTGTTTGAACTAATTTGTATTTTGAAGACTTAATGAGTTACTTGGATTCCAACTACACCTTTTTACCTGAGGAGAAAGAATATATTGTCTAGTCTTTGGGAAATATTTATTCCTACTTAGAATTAAACTATAGATAGAAAGTCTACAGATCTTAGTATTTGTACAAGAGAAGCATTCATTTTTCTGACATTCATTTTTTCCTTCAGAAATCCTGTAGTTGGTAGAATCATGTTCTCAAAATACTGTAAAGTCTGTGCTTCTCAGCGAGCCTCTTCACCCTTAAAGAGCTTCCTTCTAATTAAACTTTATATTAACAACTGAATGCAGACAGGTTTTCCTGCCTTCAATTATATGAAGTTAGTAATTCACTGGCTATATGCACATTAATTTACCTAGAACTTAATGGAATTTGCCTACCCAGTTTCAATTGATACTCACATTCGCAGAGCTATGCTGAAACTCCATTCACATTCCATATATTCTTGCCTGGTGAAAAAATAGTTGCACATGCATGTGATTGCCTCTTTGGATCCTTTTCAAAGCCTTCTTTAGGAATCTGAATACACCCTTCTGTGGGAAAAACTGCAGAAACAAAAAAAGGAATGAAAAATTCTTTAAGACCATCCTTCCTCCCAGAAGTTTCTCAGAACCTGATTGAGGGCTTCAGATATAAGGGATCCTAAAAGAGCAGAAACGATCAAAGCCTCCAGCATCAAAACATTTTGGTTTCACCTTTCACTGCACCTCCTACTTACAGCTATTGGTGTAAAAAGAGTAAAGCACAGAGACAGAGGACACGCAGCCCTGGGAAAGAGGTTTAAATGGGATTCCACCCTGGAGGAAGCCTGGCAGAAAGGTTATCTAAGTTGTACTATTTTTCTGCTTTGATCCCTGCTGGGAAAATACACACCTTTCACTTTCTCAACATCTGCCATCCAGAGAAACTGCAAAGTATCTGCATCTACAAAAGAATTGTATGTTCTATATATACATGCACACAAATATACTCAAACATACTGAGAACATAAACCAGCAGATACTTACAGTGATTCATTCACTGTGAAATCATTCTCTGCCAAATCAATGAGTTACTTCTGTGCAACAGAAGGTAAATTTCACTCATTGTGGATGATTAATATCGATTGTGTTTGGCAGGATTATGCCAAAGAGTAAATGAAAAAAAAATTGTATATTATGCATGAATGGTATTGTAAACATCACAGGCTATATTGTGAAGGGTATCTTTAAAAATTTAGTTCTGAAACACTGAATTTTGGAAACAGTGAAAGAAGTCGAAGCACTTGGCTATAAGAAAATTTTCATTAGAAAAGTAGGTTTGTTGTATGCTTCCTATTATACCTAGATCAAAGAAGCATATGATGTGCCTCATGATTCTAAATAATATTATGTTTGTCCCCAAGGTGTTCACATATCCTAAAGGAATTGGCAATATAAATCAATTGCTGTATAGGTGTAAAGTATAATAAATGGATCTTGGTGTACCAGTTATTACAAATTATCGCTCTGCATGTTTCACTGATTGGTATGAGAGCATCTGTACTGACTTTTACAGGATGGTCAGGGAAGTTCATGTATGTTCTGCCTGCTTATGAGCTGAATTGCTGAAAAGCCTTTGTAAGAAGAGTGCTTCTCAGACCTCACATAGGATAAATAGCTATGAAGAGGTCAGACATTTAATCTCTTTCCTGATGCTTGAACTGTAGGTGTCTGTGTTTTTGCATTTGGAAGGGATGAAGAAAAAACAAACAACTGTTCATCCATTGTTATTAATCATTTACAGTGAAGTAACTATCCCACATTTGTATGAGCTAAATCTAGCCAATGTGCAATTAATTAGATGCGAGGATCAAAGCTCCTTGTTCCTTCTGATGTATTATTTTTATAATATATTTTTAAATGTTCTGTCTTTTCTTTTTATGCCATCAAAGAATAATAGAATGGTATGTGACGTGATCGTAGATGTTCACACTGAGTCAATACAACACATGCAGAGGTTGAAGCTAAATAAGAATTTTTGTACTAATTTATTCCTTATGTAATTTACAGAAAATTCTGGTAAAGAAGGTCATTCAGAAGGACATACATTTATCTCTATGAACTTAGCTCATGGGTTATAATTGTCAAGGACATTTAAAGGACAAAAGTGCTCAGCATAAAACTTAAACAATTGGTTATTCGTCAGATCTGTGAGGAGGATTTTTAGGTGTCGGTGTTTTTTTGGTGGGGGACGGCTTGTTTTGGTTTTAGATTGTTTTGGTTTGGGGATTTTTTTGGCCAGGGAATCCAAAACATCATAGCTTTATTACTTTCCCATCTTTTTAATATCAAAGAAAGGGCACATTGGTCCAAGTGGTTCTTATTAAATGCTTGGAATATGATTACAGAAAATCCCTTCATGGCAGTTCTTGCTTTGCAGGCCTTAGGGGGTGTTTGGGAGGGCAGATGATCCTGGGACTATCTGATTTAAGAACCATCTCTTTCTACCTTAGTTACTAACAGAAGAATATAAGAATGGTCTTAATGGATCCATCTGCCCCAGCATTCTGTGGTCTAACTGTGAACAGTAGAGATGCCAAGGGAAGAATTAATTAGAATTAATTAAAAGAATTAATATGAGGTAACAGCTGAACAGGTGGGCCTGGAAGGTTGCAAACAGTGGTACAAAGTCCAGCTGGAGGCCAGTCAGGGTATACCCAAGAGGCTGATACTGGCACCACTGCTCTTTAACACGTTCATTAATGACCTAGTCACTCCTCACGCGAGGAGAGGCTGAGAGCTGGGACTGCTCTGCCTGGAGGAGAGACAGCTCAGGGGGGATCTTATCAGTGTGCATAAATATATGAGAGGGAAAGAAGATGAGGGAACCTACCTCTTCTCAGTGGTGCCTAGTGAAAGGACAAAAGGCAGTGGGCACAAAGTAAACACCTCAAGTGCCCTCTGAACATAAGAAACACTTTTTTACTGTGAGAATTGTCAAACACTGGCATAGGTTGCCAGTCATGGAATCTCTATATTGTTGCAGATATTCAAAACTCAACCGCACACAGTGCTGGACAACCAGCGCTAGCTGACCCTGCCTGACCGGGAGGTTTAAACTAGGTGATTTCACATCCCCTTCAATCACTCAGAGATTCTGTGTGATCCTGTGACAACAGAGATGTCTTGGGAAGAATATTAATGTAAGGTAAGCACATAGAGATATTTCCCCTGACACTCTGTCTTGGGAATTTCTTTAAGGCAGAAATGGTGTTTTGATATTTAATAGAACAGTCATAAATTTCATAATTTCCCAGAAAAGTGTTCTCTCCTTCTTTCTTTCTGCCACCATTCAAACAATGATTACTTAACACTCTGAAAAGGCACTATTTTCAACCTGTCTGCCGACTCATAAGATCCACTGACTAATTTCAGTCTAATATTTTTAACAATATCCCTGCAATCTGTGAGTGTGTTTACAGTATAATTTACACATATGTATGGATGAGTTCAGGAGCAACTCACCATTTGCATTAACCTTTTGAACAAGGTAATTTCTTAACTTGCTACAGCACCTTTGGACACCAATTCCTAATATCTTAGATAAGAGCATGCTAGAAAGCAACACGTAGGAAATCACGCTTGCTGATGTAGCCCAGTTTATTTACTACATATATTTGTGTTAAAAACCCTTAATCTACTAGATCTCTTCAAGGCCTTTTATAATAAAGACAAGCTTTATCAACCTTCAAGATTACAAATTTTTTTCATGTTCTTAGTTTGAGAAAATGTTCATGGAATCTAAAATATTCCCTAGGGATTATTAGAGAGTAAGTTTTGAGCAGACATATCTTGAAGTACAGGTGCTGAGATGGCACACCAGTTTTGATTTTTGCTGTTCATTCTTTGCTTTTTTTTAATTATGTCACCCTTTAAGACTTCAGCCCCCAAACCATAAACTATCAGCATGTTATTATACTGCAATAGCACATTACTTTCCTAAATGATGCTTTTCCAAGGCATGAGATAAAAAAAAAAAATTTAAAAGCCATTCACCAGCTTCAGTCTTACATAAAAAAGTATAGAAACATGCAGCTGGTTCCAGGGTAGTCTCCTATAAATGTTAATGATTGTTCTGACTTTGCTGAGTTATTTTTGGTGTCTCAGTATTTCACAACTAATAACTTAGGTTATGGCCCTTAGGTGCTTGAATATCAGTAGTATTCAGTGACATTTTGGCATGAAAGTAATTAAAAAATAGGACCTTGGCATGCTAATAAAAGGTCTTTGTGTTTATCTTCCTCACAAAATGAATATACTAAAACCTTCTAACCACAAAGTGTTATTACAAAAACAAACACATTGAAGATTGGAGTAAACAATGGTTATATGATATGTAATAAGAATCTATGAGTTACATACTATTAGCACTGGATTTTGAGAGGGATCAATGATGTAGGACAGTTCCATGCTAAAAGGACTTATACTAGAAGGGCAGCTTTGAAACATTTTTTACTTTTCTTGTGCAAAGGAAATGAAACTAAAATGCCAATAACATCAGATAGTATGCTACTGAACTGCATTTATTTAATCTAATTATCCAATGAATTTAAAAATTCCATTCTTAAATTTTGCTATTTATAGTCAGATAAAGAAAATCCCCAAATTGTGAGTTTCCCTTGCCCAGGTAACCTTCTATCCTACATGTTCCCTAAGAACATTCAGGAGTCTTATATCATGCTCAGACAGTTGTTTCATCTGGGTTCAGAGAGAAATGAAGTGTGTTTCATGGCCACAGATCTAGGAAAAACAATAAAATGAGAGAGAATTAAACAAAGCAGATGGAACTGGGCTTCTCAAGAAATTGAGGGTGTTCTTACTCAGATTGGTCACATCCAAAAAAAAATCTTGTCAAAGCAAACAGACTATATCAACCCAGTTGTGATTAGGAGAGCCAAAGGAAAATTGCTTACACAGAACAAACCATCAATTTCTTAAGACAATAGATATACCCAGGCCAACCATTTAATCCTTATCGATAACTACTTTTCCTATGAGGCCACTGAGCGTTACAGCGGCAGCAGTGAATCCTTCGTGTTCCCCAGCATGAGCAAAAAACATTTGTATTCTGGAATTAGTTGCCAAGCTTTCCTCACTGGTGTTGCATTCTTCTTAGTTACTCTCCTTTAAGTCATTTCTTCACCTTGATGACAGAAACATGGAGCAAATCATGGAGGGATCCCTTTTTAGTACTTTAGGATAGAGGACAAATTGCAAATTCTATTTAATATATCGTTGCTTTTACGAACACTCTCATATCATCATCTGGAAATGAAATGCTGCACAACACAACAAAAATTATTTCAAAGGACAGACATCTTTTATGTAGTTTCTGGGGTGGAGGGAAAATAGAGAAAGCAAGGGTTTGGTTTTCTTTTTAAAAAATGCATTCCTGACACTTGAACTGCAAGGAAGAGCATACTTGTGTCTGTCTTTCTCCTATTGTGTCTGTTTCAGGATATATATTAACTAGTGAAAGGGTCATCATGGTATTAAGAAGTCAAACAAAATATTTCTTTAATAACAGAATGAACTGCATACATAAATAAACTATGAAGGTCTCACTTAGACTAGACCATGTTATATAGACTAGTTTAAAGAAATATTACAAGATCTTAACCAAATAGAAAAGGAAGCTAAATAGAGCTCAGTCATTGGCTAACTCTTTTTGGTTTTAATAATTCACAGCTGGAAACTTGATAGCTGTCTTCTTAACAAATAAATAATGAAAAAATTTTTCTGTGGCTTGTATGTGACATTTTTCCTGAATTTACCTTAATCAAAAAACACTATTGATTTTTCTATGGTTTAAGACTATGCTAAATATTTTTTGATCTTGAATTTTTTTTAGGGTACAATTCTGCAACTGGTTTTTGCTTATGGAAGCAGCATTGTCCAGTAATAGTTAGAGAATTTCTCCTTACATTTAAGCAGGTAACTTTAAGGAAAAATTATTGTCTGTATTAATCTGCGAATAGTCTCGAAAACTCAAGTCCTCGATATCCAGAGCAACACAGAGGCATGGCAGTACAGGCTTCACTCTATTGCTATTACCCACTTAATTGCATTTTCAGCAAAAATGTTAGTCTTATGATAAAGTCCCTAGAAGTATCCCTTTTCATCTTCTGAAATTTTAGGCATGTATAAAATCTTTTTTTTTTGCATCCTAAACACATATCTACACAAAACTAGATTAATTCACAAACAAATTTCTTACAGCCAGAGATGAGCTATCAAAAGGCCAGTATATTCAGTCTCCACTGAAATGGGCCACATTCAAGTCAGTGACCTGGCTGTAAAAACTCCACTCTCTCTCCATGGAGTATCCATCATCTCAGATAGCCTTTTTACTATGTAATTATTTATTTCCACTAAACTCTAAAGTACTGTATGATGATTGGGAAAATACAGACAATTTAACTTCCATATTTGATATTTCATCAAAATGCAGAAAACTCTTTCATGATCAGAGCTTTTAGTCCTCTGTGCAGTGATGTTTGCAATTAGAACACAATTAGAATAAATACAAAATAAGAAATACAGTCCACTGTATGTGAAGATACTCTAGAAAAATATTTTAATCAAAACTGAAGACATTCAGTGTTGCCAAATATTAAAAAAGCACAAAATCTTCATAACACATTTTACAAATACAGTTAACATAATACAATCAAGTAGTGCTGTTATAGCCACTGAAATTTAATTATGTATAATCTTTTTTCAATGAGCCTGCCTGATTGAAAACACTCATTTTCATCAGAAAGAAGGACAGAACTAAACAAAATTTTAATAATACTTTTATTTATGCAGTTAGATAGTTGTACAGTCCTTGTCACCACACAGACTAAGCAGTTTAACAATGTATTTTACAGTTTAAATCATGCAAGATGAGAAGACTTGTATGCAGCAATATAATTTCACATAATGTAGTTTCTGCCTGCTGCCTCCAGTAATGAAATAAGAAGATAGCCAGAATATTTCAAGTAGTTCAGTAAAAAATTTATCTCTTGCCAGCACAAACATAGTTACTTACTGAATAAACAAACTTATTCTACTGCGAGAAAGTAGCAAGTCTTTTTCCAGTCTGCATTTTACTTCCATTTTGCAAAGGACTATGAGAGCATTGTGGTAGTGATTTCATGACAAATAATCGCTCAGCTGCTTTTGATTCCCTGGAATACTTCAACCCTGACAGGAAAGTACAGGTGATGATAAATTCTTGCATTTATTTTATATGGTTTTCTTTGGGTCACCAGTTAAAAGTGCTACTGTACAAATGTTTCTAGCTCAACACACACAATCCTTAGAATTGTTTCCTTTGAATAGTGTCTTGATAATATAACATATAAAAACGGAAGTGATGGGCTTTACAGCACAAAAATGATAAAAAAATATCTGAATTCAGCGCATTTGCAGGAAGTTTCAAAACCAACACCTGAAACAGAAAGGCCTCTTATTTATATTGAGGAAACACTTGATATTTTGCTGACCTCAGTTAGATTTTCAGCAAAAGTTCAAATGAAAGTGCAGTGGAGTGCCATATTCCTGAACACCTATGGTGGTAACAGTAATAGGAGAGAAAACTAAGCAGGAAGAAAAGTCAATAACTTGAGAGCAGAGAAGGAGTTATCATCAAAGCCAGCCTTCCGTTGTGTACTCAGATTCCTATTACAGTTACAGGATTATAAGTACACAGAAAAGTTGAGACACAGAGCATTAGCAGAAATATCCTTAAAACCTGCTAAAAATGAAAGAGGGGAGGGGAACAGAAGAGAGAAATACAATGATGAGCAATGAAAAACAGGTTTAGGTATGATTTTTCTTCAAAATCATTTAATTCGATACTATGCCTGTAAAATGCCAAATGCCGAATTTAAAGTCATCTTTTTCCTTATTACCCTCCTTTACTAGACTGCTCTTGATTAACTGAAATACATTTTCTTATGATTATTACTTAATCAGTTTCTGTTGGATAAAATACACGTTGAAGTACTCTTTATTCCAGATTTTGGGCAGCACTGCAGCACTGTGATTTATTTTGAATATTGTAATAGGTCTGGTAGAGTGTTTGACTCATCAGCCTTGAATAGTATATCTGATGTTGCTTCCACAGGTCTGAAAAATTCCATCTGTGCAAGATGTATGTAGATGAATGAATCATCACAAGCATTTATTACTGGTTACATCTGCTTTCAAGGTACAAATAGATCTAACTATGCTGGCTAGTTGAAAAATCTGCATGAAACCTGCAAAAATTCCCGGGTACAATGGTAAGTTCAAACATCTTAACTGAATGCCAGCTCTGTAACTCACATAGTACCTTTTCTTAATGTGAAAATACTTCCTTCTTTCTCATGAAACTCATCTGCAGAACTCTACCCTGTCTACCTCACCAATCTACTTTCTTCTTTCTGCTCCCTATGTAGACCCTCTTGGCAGATATATCTTTCTCTGTAGTTTGAACTAAAACAAGGGTAATTTTTTCTGAACTTAAAGAAACTGCTTAGGAGTTGTGTTTAGGTGGCATGCAAATTTTATTACACAGCTTCAGCTTCCAAGACACCACCTTTACAAAGACTGTCAATATAAAGTAATAATACAGTAGAATTTTATTTTAAGGACAATTCATGCCTGAAGGCATGCTCTATAACTTGCTGTAGGTAAGCAATGATGTTGCAATTACAAACAGAAAAGGACACAATATATTTCTTGTGACTGACACATTTATATATGCTTATGATGTGAAAATGGGACGCATTGATATTGATTCTTAGTTAGATCCTATTTTGATATATGCTTTTATTTAACAGACATTGCCCTTTATGTGATACCATTTATATGAGGGAATTTTTCCATACAGCCAGAGTGATACAATATTGGGCTGAATGAACACCTCTACAGTGTTCATTATTTGGCTAATTTAAATAGTAATAACCTATCTGATGCGCCATAACAGTACTAAAGATTGTATAGAGTACTAGAGATAGTATAGACTAGAATTTAAACATGGCATAGCTGTATTATGGAAGATGATGTGTTATATTGATCTTGGACATTCTGTGATGCTTTCAATGATTTAGTTATTTAAAATACAGAACTTTGTAAAAAAAGAGAAAGAGTAAAGAAGGCAGCAAATTATATTCTCTTTGTTTATAATGAAAGAGAGACAGAAGGTTAATGTGTGCTGAAAAATAGGAGAAAAAAACAGGTTGTCAAGTCCTATTCAGTAGCACAGAGCATATGAGACAATAGATAATTTTTATACATAATATATATATTAATTCTTTTATTTGGAAATTTTCTTTTGGCAACACAATTCCTTTGCATATACCAGAAAAGAAATGACACTGCTCTATGACAAGAATTGTGATGGAAAGCCAAATCATGTAGAGTGGACAGACCAAGACCTTTTTCTTACACAGAGCTGCCAAAAAAGGATAGTAAATTACCTTCAAATACAGGAAAAGTAGATTTTATTAGCTTTTAAAGTAGAGGATTTCAATTAACAGTGCCTAGGCAAGACAGAAAACAAATAAAAAGAGTTCATAAAAGATTCTTTCTCTGCCCACTGTGCCCTTGCAGGAGAGGTTCTTTTTTCACATGCTGGACTAATTTCAGCTGGATGAGCAATGTTTTGAGAAGTAAAGAACTGCCCCCTAGTACTCATGAAGCCATTGTTCTATCCATGACTCCCTACAGATAACTGTGCATCCTTTTCATAAACTGTCCTTAAAACAGAGACTCTCATCTCCTTGCTATGATGCTGTACTTGAACTAGACATCGACAAGGAAAGGGGACTTGTCATGCTGAGCACCTTCTGTTAGTTCCTTAAATATTCAGGCACTTTCAAGATCCAACAGCCATTCATTGAACTCAGATTCTTTTCATTGATTTAAGTTGGATTTTAATCAATAACACAAAGAAGAACACCATGCAAGCAAAGGAAGAAAAGGTTTTTCCATACATACACTCCTTCTGGATCAGACAACTCAGTTTACAGTAGATAAGATATCATGTAGGATGGGAAATGCTAGTCAGGAGAGTCCTCTCTTACACAGGATGAAATAATATTCCCGAATACATTGAACTCTAGAAACTGGATACATGTACACAAGGCTTAATCAAAAATGAATCCTAATATTAGTAAAATGGTATTAAAACTACCAGTAAAGACCAGGAATCTTCATCTTGATGAAATCTAAGGGCTCTTAGCTGTAAATCCAGATTAATTGCAGCAGAAGAACCAGGTATAATATTCCATTCTGTGGAAAAAAACATTGAGTCTTAGTGATGACAGAAAATGTCTTCCTTTCTATCTATCAGCTTTTCAAAATTCTGAATTCATCTAGGTTTTTAACTACTTGGATTTGCAAATCCTAAACCAAACCATAACCTAAGAATAATTAAATCTGGATGAATAAGCTATCTAGTCTTAAATAAACATGAAGTTTATGACATGGCAGATGTCAGCAGTATACAGTAAATGAAGTTAATTGGGTTCTAGACTTACATGCTATATATTTTAATACTATAGATTTATAAGCTGTAAGTCTAGACCTAGTCTATTAAAAAGGACCAATGACCAAAATAAGAGACTTGATGACTTGGTCTCAATAGACACCCATGCCTTTCCTTTTTTCTCATAACCTGAAGAATTTTGAAGATATTCAGAGTATTACATTCCACCCTTAATCATCCTACACTAAATTAAAACCATCCTACCAACTCAGGAACATTAGGTAAATCCATTGCTTATGCAGAGTCCAAAACTTATTTCAGATGTTTATGAGTACCAGAGTCACTTGGTCCCTCTACTTCCTCTATAGTTCTTCAAACTCTAATTTTGGATTTGGGACCAATTCTAGAATCAAAAGGACCAATACCTTAGTGGCACTTGCACAACATCACTCTTTTACTTCATTCAATCCTATTTAATACTGCTGTCACCCAAGCTCTTACAACTTCAGTGTTGTGATATCACACCAGCTCTGGGTTTAATGGAACCTGAACAATTAATTCCAACTACTCAAAACCAAGGAAGTCAAACTATCACTATTTTTTAGCACTATGTCACAAAAACACCATCTGGATTTCAACTTTTTTTAGTGTTGAAAGATTTGAAAGCTCTAAAAGAGGTAAAAGACCAGCTCAAGAAAACAGGATGTTTACGATCCAGTGGAGAACAGATTTCTTTCATCTCCTTTCGTCCCAGAAAGTCCCAGTCATGTTGGCTCTGGGCTGGTGATAAAATAAGCCTGTGTTTGATAAAATAAAAAATACCAGCCTACATAGCTTAAAGAAATAATTTTAAAATTAACAACTATTATAGCCTAGCCCTTTTCTGATCTTTTCAAACAATTAAACTGTCCTTTAATTAGTTAAATCTAAACTCAATAGTTACTTGTGTTGTAGGCATGAGACTGTGAACCAATGCATTTCTGCCTTGAGATCGGTGGATCTGAACTCTATAGAGCAGTCCAAGCACCACTCAGTAGGAAGATAACATCTGATGGAGCAGACTTAGTCTACCTTGCTGAGCCAGACAACACAAAAACCCCTGCAGATCTCCATCATCTTTCCACCCTAGGGAATATTGAAGATAAGTGGGATGTTCACTTTTGTTTGGGATGATCTAGCACAAACCATTACCCTATCTTCAATCTAGATCTTTAACCAAAATACCAGTACTGTCCATAACGGTGCAGCTGGTTCTGTTCCAGTTGCCAGTATGGCATAGAGTAGACTAAATGTCATAAAAACAAACTTACATTATGTGATTTTTAAAATTATTTATGAAGGTACATTGGTGAAGAAAAGTGTGATGAGGAAAAGTGGCCTGTTTTTGAAGGGATGTTAAAATATTTCTCAAAAGTTGACATACACAGAGGCAATCTGTAAGACCAAAAGGTTGTAAATGTGAGGCTGCCTAGCTCACTCCTGTTTAAAGAATATATTTCTCCTTCCTGCTGCTAAAAAAACAAAAATGAAAAATCACTCTATAACAGATCAGCTGTCTGTGCCAATTTAAAGGCTTAGAAAATTACTATTGGAATATTTGGATGTCCTCACCCTACTAGTACCTGAAGAACTAGAACCTAGAAACATAAAATGGTCTTTTAAGTATGTTTTAATTTTTTCCTCTGTAGCATTGCTCCAGGTTTTCTTTACTATTGCATATGTGTGTATTTAATACATATCCACAAATAGTTGTAGCTTGTAGGTTTAATGATTGAGTCGCCTCAGTAAACTCCTCTTTAGGTTCACAGGGCACACAATAAATTGTCAAGTAGCTGAGATTGTTTAGCATTTCATTATACCAAAGCTGATATATGACTATTATTTTGACATTGCTGCCTTGGATGTCTTGAATAGCCCTATGAAAGAATACCTAATCAAATAGTCGGTGATATTTACGCAGTAATAACTTTCTAGGGCAAAAGAAAGTCAATAAAAATAATTAAAATATGAAAAGTTAAATATCCTTGCTCAAATTCTGTCAGATAAAGAGATGTATGCTAAGGTAATCCTAACGATTTTCAGGGGTTTTGAAAAAGTTTGGCTTAGGTAAGAAAATGTCAGCACTCTCTCAAATGTATATTTCATAGAGCTTGCCCCCTTTCCCCCCTGTAAATGGCAGAAGAGGGGAAGGGGAGGGAAGTGGACATTTGTAGTTCAGCCCAAGTTTTCGAAGAGTAGGCAAGAACAGCCAGAAAGACAGAATTATTTTTTATTGCCTGGGTCTGCATTTACTAGACAGGAAACAAACTAGAGTGGTAAAGGAATATATACCCTTGACT
The DNA here is from genome assembly GCF_000691975.1 of Corvus brachyrhynchos. NCBI lineage: Eukaryota > Metazoa > Chordata > Aves > Passeriformes > Corvidae > Corvus > Corvus brachyrhynchos. The sequence goes on from NW_008240046.1 coordinate 11,465,266, forward strand.
GCAGGCCAGGGAAAGGATAATTATGAAGTTTTGGGGAGTTGTTTTGTTTTGCTTTCCAAAGGCTACAACTAATTGAGGTCTGGAGAGTTCTTCCTAAGACCAGATGAGGAAAAGGAGAACGATCAGAGCAGAGCTGTTACCAAACAGTCTCCTTCTCCCTGTGTAAATGCGGTTCAGATAAAGTACAGGTTTTGTGTTGGCCTTTTGTACTGTACAGAATTTAGTTCTTACTGTAAAACCAATCAGGTCAGTTCATATTTAATTGACAGAGAACTCACTTGAAACTGTGTCTGACCCCTTTACTGAAAAGATATATTTGCCCTCTGTCACAGACCCTCGATGTTTATGGCCCCTTTATTGCCCCTGAGGCACAGGCTGCTATTGTGCTCAAAAGTGCTTTTTTTGAAGCTGCACTTTGTTTAGCAGTTGCAACGGGTTTACCCTCATAGAGACCAAGACGAGTTATCCTCACCTTTGCCATCTCTGAGCCAGTGCAATTCAAAGTGCCAGTTTTGATCTTCAAAGTTTTATGCAGCTGAAGTCACAACTATTAGAAATTATCTTCTCTTTAACAAAATGGGAACTGAGAAATCAGTCCAAAATACTTCAGATATCATTCCCCAAGTGCATACCTCAAGCTGGGAGCAGGAAAATTTCTTTGGAGGACTCTTGAGTTCGGTATTTACTTCCGATCTTACCCAGCTAACTATCAGCTCCTCTTTGTTAAATACATAGCAAACAAGAGATGAAATCTGTGAGGCTAGGTTTTGAGATAAATTAGTGAGAAGAGTGTTAGTGCCATAATGCCTTAGAAGAGGATGATAATGGTTATGATTATGATTATGTGGAAATACAATTTCTATTTCAGTTTTGGGGAAATTCCAAAGTTGAAGGATCCATGTTTCTCTTGAAAAAAAACAGTCTAGTCCAGATAACTCTTTTTGTTGTTTTTTTTTTTATTGATAGCTGAGCTGAAACTTGTTTCATCTTAGGCAATTTGATAAGGACAGACATATGTTAATAGATGACAGGGACAACCAAACATATTCTGCAACAATGGTTATAAGACTGGAAGATTTTCAGCGACATGGATGGTGCCCTAGACACCCAAGTGTGATTTCAAGTATTCTCTTTTGTACCTTTCCTATAGGTTAGCAAAAAACATATCACAAAGATACCCTTTCACATTATAGTGAAAGCAAACAATGATTGTAACAGCTTTATTGACACTATTTCCAAGAAAAAAATAAAAGGGCAGAGAAAACACAAAAAGAAAATGGAATATTCAGTAAATATCAAAATGACTTTGTCAATATTATTCAAGATGTTAGAAACCTGTTTTAGAAGGCAAACCTATCTATATTAAGCAGACTTACGAATAAACTTGCCTGGACATCATGGCTCCAACACTTCATGTGAAGTGCTAAGCACCATTACCCACTGTTGGAGAACGATGGCAAACCCCTTTGTTCTTCATCTAAAGTTCTTACTGTCAGCATAGCATGTGTATAGTAGGAAATCCAAATCAGAAGCCTTAAATTTTCTGTTATCTTCACCAGACACTATTTAGAGGTCTTCCTGTCCAACTTATGGGACATTATTGCAATTCTGCCACTGCACTTCTCCAGGCATTAAGAATTAAAGTTTAGACAAAGTTTAAGCAATCTGTGGCCCTGACCTTTCACTACTTAACTCAGCAATCAACCACAATATGGTAAGGAATCTGAAAGGTAGGAAATTTCATACACCAAAATTATGAAATATTTGCAACTGTATGGAGTAGAAGTGTGGTTTACATTTGTTTCTAGCCCTTAGCTATAATGGCCTAAAGTATTTCCCTTTTAGCCCTTTTCTGGAATGCTATTTTCAATGCAGTTTATTTTATGCAACTTACTTTGAAGCAGTTTTCACAGAAGAAAAGGTCATTTGGCCCAGTTGCACTTGGATAAGGACTCAGTATAATTCCATTTAGGGTCTTAAGAAAGAAGATGAGATGCTAAATAAATCAGTCAGCTGTGTCTGCTGTGGAAATCTATAAGGACAGAGAATTTTGACATTAAACTTTCCAGAGGTTTGCTCAAAGTGAACATTCCTAGACTGAAATGGCATGTATGCACTGCTTGGAAATGTACTTAGTATTTATATACTGCAGTTTGTATCTGCTCTTCCTAACCTAGAATCCTGAATGCTCATTTGGCTGATAGATTTTAGTGGTGTATCTTATAGGAAATAATGATCCAATGTCTTCAGAAGTCAATTTGACTTTTGGAAGAAGGCCATGACTTTAAGGTCCTTAGGGATAAATTGTTTAGTAAAAGAGTATTTTACCTTCTGAGAACCTCAGAGTGCTTTACACTATAATGTACTGTTACACTGTATCTCTCAGGCAAATAACTTTTAAAGCATTTTGTGTAGTTTTCCTAAAATTTTATAAACCACGCCATTCAGGACCTAGTAAGGCCCCTCCTTTCAGCCAATCCCTGCCACTATGCAGTGCAACATCCCCTGAACTTTGTCGAGGAAGAGTAATTGGTGCTGACTTTGAATGAGGGAAAACCACATTATAAATACATCTTGCTTGCTTGTGATGTATTATTTTGTAGAAGGAGCTGCCCTTTTGCACATTTTTGGTGTGCTTTGAGAAATACACCTCCCTTGAAGAAAAAGTAAAGGAAGGAAAAAGAAGAAGAAGAAAAAGGAGGGGGAAAAGAAAAAAAGGAGAGGAGAGGAGAGGAGAGGGAGAGGAGAGGGAGAGGAGAGGGAGAGGAGAGGAGAGGCTGGGGGAAGAGGAAAGGCTTCTAAACTCTGATCTTAGAGGTCTGGAACTTCAGCAGGTCTGGCATGAAATTAAGCAGCCTACCACTCTTCTGACTGCTACAGCAGGCATGTGAAAGACTATCTGAATAGCATTTATCCTCCACCCCCTTGCCACAGGCCAAACTTTCTCTTCCTCTGCTGGGCAAAATGTGGAATGTGAAGAAAGAAGAAATATTTGACCTATCCATTTTGCAATAGCAGAGGGTTTCCTGAGGAGGGAAAGCAATAGAAGAAAAAAATAGGATAGGGAGGCGGGGGAAGGAGAGAGGGAGGGAAGGAATCGGCGCAGCGTCCCCAGTCTCACTCTCTCCGCTGCTGTAACTCCTCAACTCTGCCTGTTCTTTGCCTGGACATGTCTTAAGAAAGTTGGATCTCTCCCTCCCTCTCGCCTTTCGTCTTCTTTTTTTTTTCTTCATTCTTCTCCCACTCCCCGTCTATTTTTCCTTCTCCTCCTCGTTCAAGTTTCAAGCAGCGGATGGGTCGGAGCCGACATGCCGCGCTGTGGCGGTGCGGCCAGGCGCCGCG
>NW_008240046.1:11468711-11469237 GCF_000691975.1 Corvus brachyrhynchos
GGGCCGCGCTGAGCGCCAGGGCCGCCGCGGGGTTCACGCTCTAGAAGCGTGTGGCCACCGGGGCATTGCTCGCGCCTTCTCCAAAGGACAAAAAAGAAAGCGGGGGGAGGAAGCGTGCGGAGATGAACTGAGCTGGAGCGGACTTTGTGAGAAGAGTGCCGAGTCCAGCTGGTCTGGTGAGTTCTTTGTTTAATGAGTTTATTATCAGCAGGGTGCTGAGAGGGATGATTCCCTTGAGAGTTCTAGCGCTCTAATTTCTTGCGTTACTGAAAACAGCCGGGTCTTCGATTCAACCCGTAGTTTGTAAGTGTGTAGTGTGTATGTTTATGTATAAATCAATACGTGTATATATACCCGCACATCGACTGTATGCAAAGCTACGCGTACCTGGAGCTGAAGGGACCCCCAGCTTTACCGCCACCTTCACTGGGAGAGCGAGGCTCAAGTTTCCCGACTCGAACCCCTGCAGCTGGAGCCGGGCTCGCCACCGCGGGGCTACCGGCTCGGCTGTGTTCCCTTCGGAAGA
>NW_008240046.1:11469549-11469757 GCF_000691975.1 Corvus brachyrhynchos
CCCCGCCGGCGGCTCCTGCCTGCAACCCGGCTTCGTCGTGAGTCTGCTGGGACGGGATTCCCCAGGCAAACATTTGATCGTTATTAAGTGTGATCACTTATTAGTGAGAGGGGAATCCTTCAAGGACTGCTTCGGAATATTAATCTTTAACGGAGGGCTGACACACTGACAGACATCCCTTCAGCATGAATCCGGCAGGGCGCTTTTC
>NW_008240046.1:11470950-11513225 GCF_000691975.1 Corvus brachyrhynchos
TAGCGGGCAGGTTCCGCCTAAGTTGAGCAGAGGAAAAGAGCTGGCGGTGCTGCCGTTCCCTGAGGCAAGGTGTTTGTGAGTGCGTCTGATGGGCCATTGCAAACTTCGTTCCCGGGTGAGCCGGCAGGGGCGGTTCGCGGCGGGTGAGAAGTACCTTAGGATGAGTTTCTTCCTTTGTTCGCACTTCCACACCGTGTTCAGCGCCGGATTGACCGAAAGGTAAAGCGCCGTGCCGGCCAGGATCCGACGTTTGGCAGCGGCTTCCCGGGAGAGCCCGGCTGGACTCAGTCGGCTTCTGCTGCTTCTTTTGCTCTTCTTTAAGGCAGTTGAAGCAGAACAAAGTTATGTTTGAAAGATGCACTTTTTAGTCTCGCTCGTCAGTAAGTGACAGCGTGTTTTACCTCTGATAGTATCCCCCTGTTGTAAACGGTTTGTTTTTTTTTTTTTTTTGGAAACGCATATAAGTTAAAGAAGTGCTGCCTTCTAGCAGCAGGTTTTCCTGCGGTTTGAATACTTGCATACAAGTTGTTCCTAGGGAGTGGCATAGGAAATACTACCTGTATTCTTTTACCACCTCTGCTGTCTCTCTGTAAAAGAAAAGAGCGTTGTATATTAGACGTCTGTTTCCCTTTTGCTTTTCTAATCATGTTGAAATAATACAGCTTTTTGGTGAGTAGATACCTTCCTTTTATGCTATAAACTATTTATTTTTTAAGTTTTTGATTTATTTGCTGTGAAATCCTAAAATCTCTTTTAGGAAACTGAAAGGCGAGCTTTAGTAGTCATCCCAGAAGAAGTAAAATGCCTTTAAACTCTCGAAGATTTACTTTTTTTTTTTTTTTTTTAAGTTTAAAACTGAATTCAAAATCAGTAGAACTATTTTTGTTATCAGAAATTTTAAGGTACCCTGCTAAATTTCGATTAAACTCTCATTTACACAGATTGGAAGTCTGCTTTTCCTTGCACAGGTGATGAGTTCAGCATTAGGCGCACTACTAAGTAACTGCCTACAGATAAACAGTGGAAATTCTCCATGTGAATCTTTGTTTCATTCTGATTTCAGAATCTTTGCCTGCTATTTGAATATAGCTGCTGCATTCTCCTTTTAACAGCTAACATCTCAAAAATATAAATCAAAGTATGTCATGAGATTAACTCATGATGTGGGGAATACAAACATAAAACTTACTGGGCTTTAGTCACAAGTTGAAACTGTTGTGTTAATCTCTGCGACAATGTACGTTTTTTGAATAACTTACCAGCTTTACTAAAGTAACACTACCATACACTCTCATCATGTGTTAATTTTCTGAATACCAAAATAGACACCCCCTCTCTGAAAAGCAAAAGACACTGTTAACTTGTTTGATTGGAAAGTTAAGTGTGTTGAAACAGCTAAACCTGGTATTTCTTTTTTCCCATCAGTCTACATAAATAATTGCTTTTAAACAATTGAAGGGGTAGGTGTAACCACAGTTAGTGCAGCTTGCAAAGTCACACGATCTCTCATAGACTGCTACACTGGAAATCCTGACATGACTGCTTAGTTTCACAGTGTGTTTCTGTCAGACATAAGTTGAGTGTGCTGATCAAAACTCACCTTTAAGGTAAATAGTTAATGTTTTGTGTGGTGGGTAGGTTCTTCTGGACTTAATTGGTAGAGCTTGCACATAGAAAAAGAATAGCAATGAGACCAAGACTCACTTGGGTATATGGCCTGATTTAGGACCTTTTTCTACCGGTGACTTCTGTTGGTGGGGGAGTAAACATGTCAGGGTATGCTGCCCATATAGATACATTATGTATCTATGATAAGCTTGGTTCAATGTATCTATGTTAAGCAAGATAAGCTTGGTTCGGTCTTTCTTTGCTTGCTTGGCATTGAAATTGCTGTTTACTAAGTTCTGTATTTTATGCTTAAAACTTCCAAATCTCAAACTATAAACTTTGAAATCCAAATACTGTAAACTTCCTGCTAGGAGAAACAGTCTTTTGTATGATTGCTATCTTATCCATCTTAATTTGTAAGTTATCAATTTGAGCTCTGCTATCTCCAGAATTAGACCTTTAATGTGAAGACAGTTCATATTTCTGAGTTGTGTTAGTATTTTTTCCCATGTACGAATTCTGTTAATGTTTTGATGTGTTAGTAGTTTTGATAACAATATAACTAAGTAGTAAAACTGTCTAACATATCCCAGTGCTGAATTTGCATATAAATAAAAATTATCTGAATAATAATTTCCAGATAGGAAATCAAAGTTTGTTTGAAAGTAGCTTTTCAGCATAATATGGTGTGCACTTCTTATAAATTTAGGGCTATGATGTTTTGTTAAGCAAATGGTTGCCTTATGTATTGAGCATAAATACAGAAAATTCTAAACTGGTCATATTCCAAAGCTAATACAAATTTAGGAGTACCAAGTGTAGCCTTTGGCTAAAATGTTTCTGAAATTCGGTCATTCTGGCACACTTTAATGAGCCATCTGAGTTTACATGTAACACATTATCAGTTTATCTTAATACTTTCATACTTTCTCTTAAGTAGCTAACTGTCTTTGTAACTGGAATTGCTTAATATTTTAGATATTTTCCAAGATTACACTATGTTGATTTTCGGATAATCCTAGTCAACATTTTTTAGTTTCTAGTAGCTATATGTAAATTATGACAAGATGGAAATAGTGTTGTGTAAAATAAATTGCTAACTTGTTTTTATCTGGCGGGATTAACTGTTCAGCTGAGAGATGCTTTTACGTTCTTGATTGTGACTCAGCAAGTCTTACGGGTTACTGCTGAGGAATGGATTCTCTTACTGGTGGTTACGTTATTGTTTGTAATGGGCTGCCTGTTGCTGGTTCTGAGCAGACTTGAAGTTATTACAGAAGAGCAGCAAAAAGTGCTCAAGGCGTTATGGCACAGAAAAACGTTTACAGTAATAGTAAAACATTCACATGTGTTCAACTTTGAATATTAATGAGAAGTTTGCATATCTTAATGTAGTTTAGTACATCTTAGTGTGGTACATGTCCTGTCTAAGGTGCCTGAGATGTGAGAAGCAAATGATAAAAGATACAGATACAATGTTTTATATTATAAATCTACCACTTCAAATAGCCTGTTGCCTCACATAAGCCTAGGTAGTGAGTTAGCACTCTGATGCTACGGCATCAGAAGTAAAGCTAGGTTTTGGACTTCAGTATAAATTAATAATAATAAAAATCCTAGTGTAACTGAGGGAGAAAAGAGGGAAGCATCTGATCAGATCACCATAAAATTTGATCATTAAATAGATTTTGGTAATAGGTGGCTTCCAAAATTCCATCAAGATGGAGAAGAAGCTGGGTTTGCTAATTGCTTAGAAATGGTGTTTTAAGCAATCTTCTTAATATTGCCTTTTAGGCCAGTCTGGTGGCATCTCGAAAATTTCAGAGTTTTGGAAGTACTGATATCAATTATTTATTGCAGAAATTTGGTTGTGTGTGGGAGTCTTTGTTGTTTTGGTTTTAAGCAAATATTTGTTGACTTGGCAGTATGCTAGGGCATGAAGCCCTGGAGACTCAAGTGTCTGTATTCCCAGGACATATCATAGCCTGGGAAGAAAAGTAGATAGGGGAGGAATAATACTGTTAACCCTTTGAAACGGTGACTGTTCTGACCTCATTCATTTGCCCTCCCAACCTTTTCTTCATCCAGTGTTAAGACCTTGTAAGTATTGGTTCCAGCTAGTGACTTGCTTTGAAGAGCTTTAAAGCTTTTTATTATTTGCTTATTCACTTTTTGTTTGCTGTATTTATAGCTTTAATTGTGAAACTTAAATGCTAGATTTGGAAGACAGGCACACTTTTCTTTTTCTCCTTCCAAAAGGATACTCCTTTTCATTACTTCTCTGCAATACTTCCTATAGTTTGTGTGCATCTGAGTCTTAAATTCCTGTTAAAATCATTGAGCTTGTAATGTCTGTGACAGAATTCCTTCTTCTGAGGTTTTGAAGTGAACTGTGTGACACAAGTAGATTAATTTGCTCTAGTATTTGCTAGTGGGCAGAGTCAGTCCACAGAATGTCAGCCATTGTGATCTTCCACATACCTACCTGAGCAGGTAGGAAGTAGGGACGGGAGAAATCACTGTAAGAGAAAATGCAAGTGGAGGAAGGAGACAACATGATGTGATATTATTTTAGCAGAGGTGGACAGAACTAGCATGAAGATAGGCACTTAGGAGTGGTTTACAGCCAAAGAATAGGATATGGGCAAACTAGGGCTAAAATGTGGGGAAAAAAGGTCAGGAACAATGAAAGAAGGACACAGTTAGTAATTAGTATGATTTGTATAGCAGATTGGCCAGGAAAGAAAACTCAGAAGGAGAGGTAAGGGAAAAAAATTGAAGATAAGTAGGGAAACGAGAAAGAAATGAATGTGTACTACTTAATCAAAGTAATCAAGACAGTGTTAGATTGGTTTCTACTTGCTGGAAAGAAATTTTGCCCCCAAGATCTTGTTGAAAGCTTGGGCTTGTTGAGGGAGCCTTCTGAAGCTTTGGTTTATTATCCTGTGAGACTTGGGGAAGTAAAGACTGTCGCTGTAAACCCCAATGAAGAAGGTGATTCCAGATGTCTTGTTCCTGAGGTTTCTGCCTTTCTTCCTACTGCAGTCTTGCCTAGATTTAGGTAGTGAAAATGCTACACTGACTTCTTTCCTTTTGACAAAAGGCAAAGCCAGTGAGGGTGTGCCTCTATGTCTGTCTTGCTGTTCCAGGCTCTTTCCTTGTCATTTCTGGAGTGTGTTGGAGAAACTTGACTGAAATGTTCCTCCAGTTATTTTGATAGTTCTCAGAGCTCTTGATGCTAATTTGTTTCAGATCTGTTCTGAGAGGGGAATAAAGGAATAAGTCTCATTCTTTATGGGCTTTACAACTTAGTGGTGCTTGATAGTTTGTTTTTTTTTTTAATGATAAGCACTAGTCTTACAAGTGTAGTCAGAGCTGGAAGGAATACAATAAGAATTATCCTCTGTTTATAATATTTATAATTCTTGGAACAGGTGCACATAGGATACTTTAAAGAATTCATAGTAATATCAAGCCACCTCTTGCAGTTTACTTCCACATAGTTGGACATCAGCCATTTTACAGTCTAAATGAAATGACAGAGGAGAATATTTTACTAGAAGTCAATGTCATGTATGAAGTAGAGAACTGGAGTGAGTGTTCACTACTCCAGATAAGTTCAGACCTAGTTTGTTTGCTCACAGCAGACATTGGCATGTTTCTTCTAGCATGTTGCTTCATGGGGTTGTTCATTTGAGCTTAACTCTGTGTTCCCCTCGTGTTGCATTAGTAATTCCTAGGCTTTTGATGTAATGGATTCTTGGCTTTTTTTAATCTGTGTTTCTATTACTGCAATAATTTTGAAGCTTTCTGCAAGAAAAGGCTATACTCTAGATGTGTAACTTACAGTTTTCTTAACTGTTAATTCTGAGCTAAGCATCAGTGTTTATTTGATAAACATTTGAACAGTCGTAAGTCTTACCGCATCTCTTTCTTGTTTCAGGGTTTCTTTGTAATTGCTGCCATGGGAAGATACTTGACTATGCTGTTGCTGCTGATGCTGCTGGTGCAGCATTTTGGAAACTGTGAAGGAAATCAAAGGCCACATCATGCTCCATCAATGCAATTTACACAAGTACAATATAATGCCACTGTGTATGAGAACTCTGCAGCCAAGACTTACGTTGGGCATCCAGTGAAAATGGGCATTTACATTACAAATCCACTGTGGGACTTAAGATACAAAATTATTTCTGGTGACAGTGAGAACTTGTTCAAAGCTGAAGAGTATGTTCTTGGAAACTTTTGCTTTTTGAGAATACGGACCAAGGGAGGAAACACAGCTATCCTTAACAGAGAGGTGAAAGACCATTATATGCTAACCGTTAAAGCAGTTGAAAAAAATACAAATGCTGAAACGCGCACGAAGGTCAGGATACAGGTTCTGGATATAAATGACTTGCGGCCTTTGTTTTCGCCAACATCTTACAGTGTTTCTTTGCCTGAAAACACAGCAATAAGGACCAGCATCGCAAGAGTCAGTGCAACAGATGCAGATATAGGAACAAACGGAGAGTTCTACTATAGCTTTAAAGAAAGAACAGATGTGTTTGCTATACATCCAACAAGTGGAGTGGTAGTTCTAACTGGTAGGCTTGACTACTCGGACACTAAGCGTTATGAGATGGAAATTCTTGCAGTGGACCGTGGGCTGAAGCTGTATGGTAGCAGTGGCATAAGCAGTATGGCAAAACTAACTGTTCATGTAGAGCAAGCGAATGAACATGCCCCTGTTATTACAGCTGTTCCATTGACTCCATCAGAATCAGACACAGATCCAACGTATGCAGTTGTAACTGTAGAGGACAATGACCAGGGTTCAAATGGGGAAATAGCATCATTAAATATTGTTGCAGGAGATGCACTTCAACAGTTCAAAACAGTGAGGTCTGTTCCAGGTGGCAGAGAATACAGAATAAAAGCCATTGGTCCAGTCGACTGGGAGAGTCACCCTTTTGGATACAACCTTACCCTGCAAGCTAAAGATAAAGGGAATCCCCCACAATTTTCTTCTGTAAAAGTTGTTCATGTGACATCACCACAGTTTAAGTCTGGTCCTGTCAGATTTGAAAAAGATATATACAGAGCTGAAGTAAGTGAATTTGCCCCTCCAAACACACCTGTGATAATGGTGAAAGCTGTACCTAGTTACCCACATTTAAAATATGTATTTAAAAACACACCAGGAAAAGTAAAATTCAATTTAAACCCTCACACTGGTCTTATTACCACGTTAGAACCCATAAAAGCACAGTATGCATCCCATTTTGAACTTGAAGTTGTGACAAGTGACAGAAGAGCTTCTGCAAAAGTATTAATTAAGGTATTGGGCATGAATAGCAATCCTCCTGAATTTACTCAGACATCCTATAAAGCCTCCTTTGATGAAAATGTGCCAATAGGTACAAGTGTCATGACAGTAAGTGCAAAAGACCCTGATGAAGGGGAAAATGGTTATGTGACCTACAGCATTGCAAACCTAAATCCTTTGCCATTTGTGATTAACCATTTCAGTGGGATTATTAGTACCTCAGAAGACTTGGATTATGAATTGATGCCAAGGGTTTACAATTTAAGGATTCGAGCCTCTGATTGGGGTATACCATATCGTCGAGAAGTTGAAGTTCCTGTTACTATTACTTTAAATAACTTGAATGACAATATACCTCTGTTTGAGAAAATAAATTGTGAGGGAATAATCCCCAGGGATCTTGGTGTTGGAGAACAAATAACAACTGTATCTGCTATTGATGCTGATGAGCTCCAGTTGGTAAGATACCAAATTGAATCTGGAAATGAACTGGATTTATTTAGCCTAAACCCAAATTCTGGAGTCCTTTCTCTCAAACAGTCACTAATAGATGGCGTAGGTGCTAAAATGTCTTTTTACAGTTTGAAAATTACAGCTACAGATGGAGAGAACTTTGCAAAACCATTGTATATCAACATAACTGTAGCTAACAGTCGCAAACCAGTCAACTTGCCATGTGAAGAAACTGGTGTTGCCAAAATGCTTGCAGAGAAACTCTTACAAGCAAATAAGTTGCACAATCGTGGAGAAGTTGAGGATGTTTTCTTTGATACTCACTCTATGAATCTGCATGCACCTCAGTTTAGAAGTACTCTCCCCAGTAGCATTGAGATAAGAGAAGACCAACCTGTGGGCTCCAGCATAATATCCATGAATGCTACTGATGTTGATACTGGCTTCAATGGAAAGCTGGTGTATGTTATTTCTGCAGGTAATGAAGACAGTAGTTTCATTGTTGATATGGAAAGTGGAGTGCTGAAAATTTTATCTCCCCTTGACCGAGAACTAAAAGATAAATATACCCTCAATATCACTGTCTATGATCTTGGAATACCACAGAAGTCTGCCTGGGCCCTTTTAGATATAAAAATTTTGGATGCTAATGACAACCCACCAGAGTTCCTCCAGGACAGTTATTTTGTTGAAGTAAGTGAAAACAAAGAGCCCAACAGTGAAATAATTCAAATTGGAGCTACTGATAAAGATTTGGGGGCTAATGGAGAAGTCAAATACTCTCTTCTTACAGATACAGACAAGTTTACTATTAATTCTGTGACAGGAGTTGTGAAAGTTGTAGGGGTCCTGGATCGGGAGGAACAGCACGTCTATTTGTTGAAAATTGAGGCTAGGGACCAACCTACTGAAGAACCTCAATTATTTTCAACGGTTATTTTGAAAGTGGCTGTAGAAGATGTCAATGACAATCCTCCCAAGTTTATTCCTTCTAATTATCATGTGAAAATTCGAGAAGATCTTCCTGAGGGAGCTATTATTACGTGGTTAGAAGCCTATGATCCTGATTTAGGCCAGTCAAGTCAAGTGCGGTACAGTCTTTTGGACAGTGGAGATGGCACCTTTGACGTTGACAAACTAAGTGGAGCAATACGTATTGTACAAAGACTAGATTATGAAAAGAAACAACTTTATAACTTGACTGTGCGGGCCAAGGACAAAGGAAAACCCATTTCATTGTCCTCTACGTGTTACGTTGAGGTTGAGATAGTTGATGTGAATGAAAACTTGCACCCCCCACGGTTCTCCATATTTGTGGATAAAGGCTTTATAAAAGAAGATGCTCCTGTTGGCTCCTCAGTAATGACAGTATCTGCTTATGATGAAGATGCAGGACGAGATGGGGAGATCAGATATTCCATCAGAGATGGATCGGGTATAGGAGTTTTTCGAATAGACGAAGAAAAAGGTAAGGTGGCTTTCTGTTATTTTTATATACTAAATAAAATCAAGTGCCAAGAAAGAGGTAAGAGAAGCAGCATTGTCACAGTTGATGTAGGTGTTTTTATTAGGACAAGAAGATGTCACCAACAATGTGTATTGTTGTGTCTGCTACTTTAGTGAAATTATTTTTATACATTTGATAAGTAATTTCTCTCTAATATTCCCACTTCCATCCAGCCTACCTAAAGCCATGCTTAAGTCTTAAAAGCTATGCCACCCAGAAAAAGTAATACTCTTGATATAAAACAGAGGTCTGCCTCATGTGAACACACGCACATGCTGTCTTGTGGACAGTGGAACTGTTATACTTTTCAGTTTTAAGTGACATATCTTTTGCTCCTTTTACTGGAGGTATGAGTGGCTGTGGTAGTGCCATACATGCTGGTTTTGTTAGTTACTTTAAGAGTCTACAGGTGCCCACCTAGAAGTCAGTAAGCAGCGCCTTCTTCATCGAAAGGCTTCTGCCAAAGAGTGCACTGATGTAGCCTTAGAAAAACCTCCTATGAATCAAACAGACTGAACTGTTGCCTTATTTCATTAATAATGCATACACTGATGAGCAATGTGAAAATTTTTCCAGTGTCATGTGTTCAGAAGAAACATAATCTTATTTTCAGTAAAATTCTAGTGCTGACTTCTAAAATTTTGGTTGGATGTTTGTGTAGCTATCTATTTATTTCTTTGATAAAGATAGAGCATTGATACTTTGCAATTATCTAAGCATCTTGAAATAAATTGAGGAGGAAGCTTGTGCAGAATTTGTCTACAGGTTACATGTAGGTAAATGATGACATATGTGATCGATTTCTTAAAGAAAAAAACTTGAAACTGAGAGTAAAAGATGGGAGTGATGTATGATTCATCCAGTAGTCGTTCTGTGTGTTCTATATGATACCCAAAATATTGAATGTGGATAATAGAGATTCATGAAGCCACTTTACCCTTTAGGGTTTAGGTGAACAAACTGTTCCTGACTTATTTTTTCTTCTATAGAAAGTCAGTTATTAAATTATGTGGTTTGTGGCTAAAGAACTAACTCTACAGGTTGAAATGTAACAATGCTTCCCTTAGCTTTGCTTTTAACAAAGCACATAGTTAAGATGCTGTAACAGATTTTCTAAAAACAGAGGATTGAATACTTTCTTTCCAAGACCTTGCAGTTTCACTTTCGGCCATTTGCTTTGTGTGCAAAGTATTAATTTGTGTATCATTATGCCTTTCTTTTGACATAAGTACATTAAAGTTCACTGCGTTACGGTATTTTAGAAGTGTCTCTAGTTGTCCTACAGAATGAGTCTGTGTTTGGCAATTTATCATCTGAGTGATAGATACCAGTAAGTGAGAATGAACCTGTTTATGGGTATGTGGACAGGTATGTGTGTTTTTGTGATGGTACTACCATGGCACAATTAGTTGTCTGCATGTGTTGCCTCTCTAGTCTTTTGGCATAAAGCTAGTTTACTTGACTGACGAATTGGTGTGAGTTTAAGTAAGTTGCTTTTTATCAGCTGGGTTTACAAAGTTGGCCCAGCCTGGGGCAAAGCCAGATTCTATTTAATAATATTGTCCAGAAGAGTGGCTCTGTATTTTCAAGGCAGGGCAGAGGCATTGTCTGTATTCATATCTGGTATCTAGTGTTTGCAGTTCTTCAGGGATGAAAGTAGAGGGATTTGGTGGGAATGGGGTGGTGGTAAAGAGGGGTTGCTAGTTTTAATCTTATTGAACGAATTCCACTTATGACACGGGTGTGGGAAGGAAAGTGTTTATTTCAGTTTGGTTGATGTGTTTTTTCCATCAAATGGTGATCTTAAGGAACTCAGGAAAGGACACTGAGTATGTACAAACTTGACAATGTAGCTTAAAATTTGGATTGACACTTTTTATTTTGGTAAAAAGCCATCAGAATTGTTCTTGAGGGCACTCTTTATACTGCAGTGTCTGAATATTTGTCATGCTTTTCAAAATAGACTGGCCTTGATACAGGGAGCAGACTGATTATCAGCCAACAAAGTACATTGAAGACTTTGTGAAAGATCTGTCAAGCAACTTGCTAACTTTTTCAGCTTGCTGAAAGGTTCTTCTGACTTTACCCCTGAGCTATGTCTCATCCAGCAGTCTTTGAAGAGCATCATACTGCACTGTCAGTTCAAAGATGGATAAATCAGATTTAAGAACTTACTTTGAGTCAACACTTAACTATTAAGTGGCTCAGAGGAATTCTTTTATCCCTTGCTTATAAGAAATTAAGGACAATAATCACATTTGCAGGTAGACTAGATGATGATAGAAGCATCAAATAGCTAGTTCCATACATTGATTTTTGTTGACTTTTGGGTAGTCTTTTCCATGTTAAGTTTGTTTTAATTTTACAGTTCAAAAGGTAGGAAATGGTATTAAGTGTTTGATATTTGTACCTGTAGTTCTGGTATTTTCACCAGGGAATTTAATATATCTTTGCCACTATGTCTTGAGTTTTGTTTTCCAAGACTTACCTTTGGTTTAGGTCCGTGGGTTTTCATAGGTTCTGTTATCTGCAGTTGTGTCCAAACCATTAGAAGTGAATCTCTTAACAGGGTGCACTAAACACCAGTATATCCAAACTCAGGAGCTGCTTTGATTACTTAGTTCCCTGACTGCTCTGATGCTTTTCAAGTAGACACAGAAAAAAGGTACGTTAGGGGTGAATTTGGTAGTCAGTCATATTTTAGCTTTCTTAGTGTTCTTAAGCCTGAAAAGGCAATAATGGTCAGAAAAGGAGAAGAACAAGATGATAGAATTCTAGAAAATTGCAATAGTTTCTGTAGCACCTATATCGCTGTCTGTTTTTTTCAATGCAAGAAATAGGGCACACACAGTTAACAGGTTTTAAAGGAAGTCTTTTTCCTTTCCTAAGCTAAAGGGAAGTATTTTTCACATGAAGCGTAATAAAGTCATGAAACCCATTTCCTGAGGAAGTTATAGAGATTGAAAGTATGACTAAAGAAAATAAATGATACTAATGAGATTATTTTGAGGTTCAGTCTCATGCTATCTTCAGCTCATAAATTGTTAACTGGAACCCAAGTGGGTAAGGAAGAGAGATCAGAGGTCATCGCTCAATATATGATTCAGAAGTACAACAGTGCATTGTGACTGTTATTGCAAAGAAATAAAATTCAAATTGCATGATAAATGGAGACTTTGGGATATTATAGCAGTATGAGAGGAAAAATGCTAAAATGAGATTTTTGTGCTCTGAATTTATACAGCAAAACAAAGTTTCAACAAAGTATAAACAACATTTGTCCTTTAGGTATGTGTTCAGGAGAATTTGGAATTTAAGATAGCTTTTTATATGTGAGCAGAATTGAAGGCTGTAAATTGAGGTGACCAATTGGCTATATAAATTGCCTGCTAAAGCAGCAGTAAAATATTTTCTCAAAGAATTTGATAAGGAGTTGAGCACATTGGTGTGTATTAATAATAAAAGGCATTGTGTTGATGCAGATCCCAGTGTGCACAAGAAAAACCCATGCGCCTTCTAAATCCCATTAGCACTGAGCAGTAAAAGTGAGATAAATCATGTCAATGCGATGCTGCTACTTCAATTTAGAAAAGCTCTAAAGAATTACAGAAGCAATTGCTAGAGGGGAACATAAAGCAGAAGCTTTGTGGGACCAAGGCAATACTGAAACTTCCTTCTCCCAGTTTTCATACCAGCGGGCAAGGAGGGAGAAAGGAGAATGTCTTCCTCTTTAGTTTTTGGTTTTCAAATACAAGGATGGAGCATTTCCATTGAGTATTTGCACTTCTCAAAGGTTAGTTGAAAGATGGAAGCTCTAGTTTGTAAAAATGGTGTTGGGAAGAACTCTGAGTACTTCTTCCAGTTCTATAGGCAGGTGAACAGTGTCACATACAGGGCTGGATGGGACACTTATCATGAGAGCACCAGCATGTGGTGAGCAAATGTCCGCACCGATTTTCAGCTGTAAAAATGAGACTGAGAAAAACTTGTAGCAGTTATCTGGCCTTCTCCAAAGAATTTTTGCCAAGCAGATTGCTCTTTTCTTTGCGATATCAGGACTTCTAGCTTATTACTGAGAGCTGTTTTTATCTTGTTTCAAGGTTGTTTTCTTATAGTTTTGCTTTTCTTTCTAGCGCTCAAAACTTAGATAGCTAAGGGAACCAGCAGACTCTGGGTGTGTAGATGCCATGGTCTCAGTGAAATGTGTATGGAAGATGGGAGCCCATCCTGGAAAGTGATGTTCAGAAATGAAGGAAGGTTTAAGTAATGACTTCCACAGTGTCTCTTGTAACTAACCAGTTGAGTGGTTGCATTTACAATCCTTACACATGCGGATGTTGGGTCTTACATGTAGGCCCTGCACAGTAAGATTTCAAGCCACAGTGAATTTTATAAACTGATTGTTACCAGAAGCTTAGCAACTAGTTAAACTTGCAGGGCTAGCAGCAGGTGTTTTGTAAACTTCTGCAATTGAGTGTATTTCGCAGTACATAACCTAGTTCCAGAATGGTGTAAAGGATGATGTGACAGTCTGAACCTCATACATGATAGCCTTATTTCTTGTGTTCACAGTGTTTAATTATTTGTTACCAGGAATCTTACTGCTCTTTCATTAACCTTAATTAGAGTTATTAGGCCATAAGGGTTATAGAATAACAGTAATTCTGCTTTAACGATACGAACAAAGTTTAAGGTGATTAAACTAATTTGCTGACTTAAAAAGGTGTATGACTGTGGTTTATTAAAACAAAGATATGTCTAGCCTGAGATGCTGTCTCCAGTAGCATAGGCAGGCCACAGAGATGATACTTCTTCTAATACTTTCCCAGTCTCTGGTTATTTTCTGTTTGGGGAGTTTTCAAGTCGCACGTGGTTTGTAACATTCACACGCTTATCTTTTTTGTATAGTCTTCCCTTGAAGCCATGTCACTTTCAAGTGTAACCTTGCTACTGTTATAAGGAAAAATGATTTGTTTTGGTAAAGAATATTAAAGGAGCAATTTAAAAAAATTAGCTGGGGCATATGGAAGAGAATTAATTTTATTGCACTATCGTTGTATGCATAAAATAGCATCAATAAAGCTTAGTGGCTGCAGGATGCTATTTTTAATATTACCAGAACTACTTCCAGCTGGGAAGACATTCATTAAGGTGAATGAATAGGATTTTAATGGTGTAAAGCAAAGTACTGAATTACACCCATAAAAGGAACAGAGCATGGCTGACATGTAATAAGTATGTTAACATTGCTTTTTAGTGTTCATGTAAATTCATTAATTTAAAAACAGGATATGATTAACATTTATACATAAGGGATAGCTTCAGGTTCCATTTCTTCAGTGATCTTTGGATTTTGACCTTTTTGAAGACTGGCATTAGCAAAGTTTAAATGCTATGATCATCAGTGGAGCAGAACACAAAAGTACCCACTGGATAGTTGTTAAACCAGCACTATTTTCTGGAACAGAAACCAACTGGCCTGCATCTGTACCAACAACTCTCATACCTTTAGGAAGTGTGGCTGTACCCAGATCATCTGTTGGGAATGCTGATCCTGCAGTTCATTCCTAACTGTACCCCCTGCTCTTTGAAAAAGTGGTAGCTGGCACAAACCAAAGCAGTTTAACGGTACGCAAGTTCCAGTGCTTGGGAATGTTTTCTGTCTGTTTGTTGCACAGGTATTGTCGTAAAATACTTGGAGATAGGGGAGGCATTTTTAATCAAAACTGGGATTAGTATGATTTGGCTTTGAGTTAATTGTAGTTGAGCATCCTTAAAAATCCAGGATTTTCTTCATGCTCTTTCATTGAATGCTGCATCTTGTAGTTGCTCGTTGTGTATACTTTGTTACCTGTATTGTATAAGTCATGGATATAAACATCAGGATTTGCAAAAACTCAGTTTCTCAGTTTAAATTTAAAAAAAAAAGAAAAAAAGGAAAAAAAGACACCAAGAAGTTCTTAAATAGTTTCCATTTTTCTACTATACAAGTTCCATGTTATGTGTTGGCTTAGTGTTTATTCTGAGTCTTTGAAGATCTGTCAGATTGTAGTCACTGAAAACTATGAACAGAAAAATATGTAGAGCAAATCCTTTTGTAAGAAAGCTGTTAAACATTAAATTAAAAATTGTAATTGATTAGGTGATGTTGATACTTTGGAAAGAATATTCTAGGTGGGTTTAATATGGTTATTCTTAGAGTATCTTCACCTCATAGACTAGGTTTGTTTACAGACATTGTGACAATAGCATTTCCTGCTTGGCTTCTGTCCACAGATGCAGTATCATGCATAGGTTTTGCAGTTAAAATTCCTTTTGTGAGTGTTTTGACCAGTAAAAGTGAGGGATAACTCGGAAGAAGACACTCATAGAATGGGTTCTTCTGACACCATTTTATTCCTGCAAAGCACAGTAGTTCTTCGCACTACATTTGAAGATTAAGAGGTTCTCTATTTCTGCAGAATACTAAGTGGCTGCAGCTTTTTGCACAATAAATTTTTACCCTACCTAGCTTGGGTACAGTCATGAGTGAAGCTCAGAGCACAGACTAATTTCCCAGGTATCTAATTAGCTTTTTGGGTAAATTTTTTTCCTCCTACACTGCATTCTGTACTGCCACATTACATTGTACTGAAGTTAATGATTTACTCATATAGCTATAGCAGCTAAATTTCTTCAGTAGCTGAGGCATACATGACTAAGAATGTAAGATTATTCTGATGCAATTTGGAAAAAAAACATAAAACCAACCCAAACTAAAAAAAAACCCAAAAAACCAAAACCCAAACCTAAAACAGCAACAAGAAATAGCCTGAACAACCCTCAACGTGCAAAACAGCCAAAACAAAAAAAAAAACAAACACCCCAGAGTGATTACTAGGTTCTGTAAACTCCAAGTTAGAGTTAAATTCTTAAGCTTGTAAATGTTAATTTGGAAGGTTAATCATTTAAATGAGGGGTTGCATCAACACTTCAGTTTTCAATTAAGAGAAAACCTAATTCTAATGTATGCTGGAGGTTTGAATGACATTCTTGCCAGCAGACAGGAATTTTTTCTTAATCAAGGGACTTATGCAGATTATTCTTGGATTCTGGAGTTGGCTGGTCAGTTGTCACACTGACATCTCGAACAGAATTTCAGGTCAATACCTGAAATTTGAATACACACTGTTAAATTTATGTCTTTGGAAAATAGTAAAAGGGCAAGGATCTATTTGTTTGAATACTGTGTAATCAAAGCTCCTGAAAGAATTAAAGTAACATTTTCTGAGTTTGAGAGATGTATTTTTGTGTGTATCAGGATAAAAGTGTATGTTGGGTTGGGGGATTTTTTGTGTTTTGAGAAATTTTGGGAACATATCTGTTAAAGAAGTTTTAGTTTATCTGTGCTAAATAAAAATACAGCTGTTCTTCTGGAAGCATGAAGTAGTTTAGGTCAGAAATGCAGAAATAGTCATTTCTTTAGTCTTCTCTATGAGGAGAGTTTTGTAAAAATAACACTTAAAACACTTTAAAAAAGGGGGCGAGGGCAAGTAAGGATTACTTTGGCAGTTAACTGCTCTGGAAAGATATTTTAATGCTGATCCATGTTGAGGACTTTTTCTAGTGGCATATTTATTTTGTTCTTTTACTGGGCATTCTCTCCCTTTGGTGTTGAATTGAGAAAGATGAGCAGCATGAGAACAACTTCACTGACCCTAGACCAGGTCTGCACATTTCAACTCTCCCACTGACACTCTTGTGAATCCTTTGCAGAAGAGTCCTTATCAAGCTTCTCCAGAGCCACCAGAAGAAAGGTTGCATTGTGACAATAAAGAATAAAGCCACTTATGGTACTATGCCCACCCAAACACAATGACCTGTTTTTTAAAGCATTTATCCCATGTTTTTATGACCCCTGTTTCCTACCATAATTTTCAGTGGTAGTCTAGCATGCAATATATATGGAGCAGAGCTGAAATTCTAGTTTAGTCTGCAAGATGGTAGACATCTGTGTGGGACACTTAAATTGAGGAGGCATACTTGTGGTTGTTAATTACAGATACTAAAAAAACCTGGGTAGACTATTTCTAAAATGGGGTATTATTTTCTGCTTTCTAGTTAAGGCTATCCAGTGGGTTTGCATGTGTTCAGTATGATGTTGAAAAGAGAGTGAAGATGATGCAGAATATGATCTGTATGATTTATTTCTGGTTTTATGGCATTTTTCTTCAGTGGCATTAAGGCGAACTTGTGCCATTGTGAAGAAGAAATTAGTTATGTTAAAAAAACACCAAAAAGTAACTGTGCCTAAATTGAGTAGTATTTTGAGTTTAAAAAACATTTGCTTCAAATTTCATGCAACTAAAATACATTTTCCGCCCATTTGTTATGGTTTTAAAAATGAGGCGTTTGGCACATAGATTCTCTTTTATGAGACAGTACAAATAGTTGTAACACCAGCCTGCTGAGAATCATTTTTGTACTTCTACATCTCCTCTAGTATTAGCAGAAATCTAAAATCTTGTCTTTTAAGAGTTCTGCACAATTTGTGTCTGATTAAAGAAATAAAGGTGAGAGCCAGGGACCCACTATCTGTTAGACTGAGGACAAGGCCTAAATTTGCTGCTATCCATGAAAAGCAATCCAGAAAGTATTTTACTAGGAGATAACTAACTTTCAAGTGTGAAATACTTTGCTTAGTTGCTGGTACCATGGGCTGGCTGCCTGACACCTGAATTTAGTCAAGTGCTTGTTAGTACTCCAGTTCAGAAGAGGTTACCTGGTTAACCTGTCAGGGACCGTCTGCTTTTGACTCCAGTTTGCAGCTTTGTGCTAGACTGGACATTGAACTGGAATGTATTCTAAGGTCTAGAACTAATGATGCCACTGGGTTAAACTGTGATATGATGCTGTTCCATTTGTGTTTCTTTTTAGGTTCATCAAAGTAAGCCTGGCATTTGGAACTAATGTCGAGTTTCAGTTTGGCAGAGGTTAAAGAGGCCCGGGTTTGGACCAAGGTCCTGAGCAGCCTGGAGCTAGGGAATTACTTTTCTTTCTTAGGCTTGAAGGAAACCATGTAATTTGCATTTGTGATGGTGGCAACTCCCAAAGTGCTATTAGGTTGTTAATGCAGCTTTTAGAATGTGTCTTTGGAAAAAGCTGAATTAGTTTTAGACAAACATATTCATCATATGTTTTCTGTTGGCAGGGGCATCTTCCAAAATAGTTTGAGTTTTCTTAGGTATCCTACTGAGTAAAACATCACCTTAGCTGCCAAATAGGGATCCCGTACAAAAGCTGAGGCTCCCCTCCTCTACTGCAGGCATGCTGAAAGTAAGGGATTGTTCTGTTGTGAAAGGTGTTGATTGGGTTACAGCTTGGTTTGATGAAAACAGAGCTGCCTGGGGGCCGTGTCTCTGTAGGAGATGAACTGGGGCTAAGCCCCATGTGGTCCCAAAGATTGCCTTATAAACAGCAAACAGTTGGGGCAGCAGAATAGATATTAAGGGCCTATTAACTTGCTTGGGTCTCTCTTTGACTTGAAAAGTACTTGTGGGCAGAGGAATAATAAAAGGAAAGGGTTGCCAAAAGCTATGGAAGGTGCATCTTGCTATATCACTGTTAGGACATCTGTCAAATT
Source organism: Corvus brachyrhynchos (assembly GCF_000691975.1). NCBI lineage: Eukaryota > Metazoa > Chordata > Aves > Passeriformes > Corvidae > Corvus > Corvus brachyrhynchos. The sequence goes on from NW_008240046.1 coordinate 11,489,452, forward strand.
GGGGATTTATTTCCTACTAAGCATCTGCTGAGCTTTTGAAGTACATATTAAGGTCAAAGGAGGGGAGCTTGAAATGATTGCGTAATGTTTATTCTTTTCTTTGAAGATTTTAGGCTTTAATCATACAGCATTTGGACATACTTAACAAAGGACAAACCTACATAAGTATTTGGCAAACTCCCAGAACTTATTACATGCAGTAGTTGCAGCTTTAGAACTTGGATTTAAAAATACTTTGGGCTTTGCTGAAACTAGGTTTTGCAGGTCCATTTTTTAATCTGTATATCGTTCTTACTGCATCTGTGACTTTATTATACTGGACATCTGAATGTGACCAAAAATGAATTTTCAATTCATCACTCTCCATGTGCCTCAAGAAAAGAAAATCTCTAGCATTCCAGTGCCATCAGAGAGGGATTTTTGGAAAAACAGAAGTGTCCAAAGAATCTAGCAACAGGAATGCAACAAATCATTTCTGTGCTCAGAAATGAGGTTTCCCCAAGCTCCTTGTGTTCTATACGTGATTCTAATCGCTGCTTCTTTTTAATTTAAAATTATTTGTGAACAAGGATAATCAATGTTTCTTATAAGTAGTTGCGTAGTTTGGATTGGCATTAGGGTTAAAGAGCAAACTGCTGAGTTAGTGGATATTAATTGACTTGACCTACTAGTAGTGGTGGTCATTAACAGTTCTTTTGGCTCAGAGTTCTGTGTCTTTGCAGACTTGTCAGTGTGGTATTGCTGATAACAGAACTGAATATCTGCCTGTATGTTGGAAAGTTACACGTAGAAAATTCAGTAATTGCATTGCTTTGTTGACTAATCTTCTACCTAGAATAATCCTCAGTGATATGAATCATTTCCAAAATCTGCATGTTTCTTAAATCAATCATTTTGGGTGTTTATATAAAAGTGTTTTATTTTGCTGATGCAAGAAGCTTGAAACTACCTCTATACACAAGAAAGTGAAAATTCCCGAGTTTTGGTTTTGAAGTTGCTGATCATAGTGCACTTGTTCATATTTTGTATAGGATTTAAAGATTAAAAGGTTATTATATTACAAATTTCAAAATGCAAGAAGCATAATAACAGAATAGCCTTCTGATTTTAGTGTTACTGTTAATGTACATGAGCATTACAGAGCTGATCCAGTCATGTGGTAAAAAAATGAAGATACTGGTAACATAATATGCTGAAAGTGAATAGAGTGAATGAATAATATGCTAAAAATGAATACAGACTTCTTGTATGTGTTGCCTGTAGTCCTGGTTGTACTTATGAGAGAGAGGGAGTTTGGTAGTTCAGCTCTAAAGACTTTCAGTGCAAAAAAGTTTATGATGGAATTATGGATTATGGAATTTTGTATGTGGTCTTTATTGTTGATAGGTTGTCCCCTCCGTTTCTCCAAAGCTGTGAGAGTGACATATATAGCTCTTTCACAGGGAATACATCTCCATTCTACAGGGGCTTTATATTTATTTTTTTCTTAATCTGCCTCCCCACTTTGCCCGTAGATTTGCCACGACAGGGTATATCCTGTCTCTATGAAAATTAGAGATTGCTGTCTAATGATAAGGGTTTAATCTGCAACGAATCAGACATGTGGAAACTTCTGTCTGTGGAATTTTCTGTTTGATCTGAGAGGAATGCCCTTGCTGTGCCCTTCCTGTAATGAAAGCGAGGTAGAGTGAATCAAAGCGATTCTAGATAAGATTGGAATGTGTGCATTGGTTATGCCTCTATTATATTTGGTGTTGCAATTCTGGTCATATGTATTATTTTATTATTCGAAATGTTAGCAGCACAGTTCATCTTCTTAAAAGATATCTCTTTCTGTTTTAGCTAAAAGTGCTAGTTTTTTATTGATGAAATTTCTGAGTTAATTACTTAGGTTCGAACACAGAAAGTCTTGCTCACAACAACAAATATTGTCACCAAGATATTGAATGAGCTATGATAATACAGCATCTTTTTCTTACTGTAAATAATTTTACAGTATTCACTATATCTTCTGTTTGAAAGGTTTTATTGGTGTACCATTGTGAGAAATAGCTAGCAGTTTCTCTCCATCATTATTTCAAAACCAGTTAATGATTAACAAATGTCCAGCTGCCTGTGCAAGGAATGTGACTTACTTTGGAGGGGGGGGAAGGAAAGATGATTATTCCTTCTCACAAGAAGTCTGGTATGATAGTTTACTTTGAAGGTAGTTTAAATATTACAGTGTCAATTTTAGTAGATTAATCAGAAGTGGAAAAATGACCTGTGCCTTCCTTTAATGTTTGTTTTATCTTTGTGCTTTCTACCTGTCCTTTTAGCTAGTACAGTAATATTTCAGGTTGCCTGTGGTTGTTCAGACAGTAATTTTAAAGTAAAAAAATATGTAAGAAGAGATGACAATTTGTTAATAAGTGGATTACTTGTGTATGGATATACACAAAAGATGGCTCAAAAAAAAAAGCGATAAAAATCTAAGCAGGTTATAGTCCAAACTATTTTTCACCATTCCTCATCAGATTTCTGAATGGGGCCTTGTCTGTTAAGTACAGAAACCAACAGATCAGGAACTGTGCTTGTAAATATTAAAAACAAAAACTATCATAGAACTTGCACTTTGCAGTTAGCTTTTTCTGGCTTCAAAATGTTTGTACTGAATGGTGAAATTCTGTAATGAAATTTTGAACTGACTTGAATCCTTCCAGATACAGTTAAGGTAGAGGAGGAAAGTGTGAGAAGGTTCAAAAACTGTTAGTGGAAAATGAGTTGTCAAGTTGTCATTTACTCAAATGACACATCAGTTTTAATGTGTGTTGTTTAATAAGAAGGGGGTGACGATTAGAATGAGAGCAAGCTTACTGCTGATTGTGTGGAGTAAAGGTTTGAGTGAATATTGATCCAGCATGTGATGATGGGAGGAAATGGAATAAGAAATACATTTCTGTAATTCCAGGATGATAAAAAAATACCTTGGAAACTGAGTCATTCAGTCTAGTCAAACACAAGAATGGCCAACATTAGAGAATGTTTTGGGTTTTTTTGACAACAGCTATGCACAGATACAGAGATTTGAGATGGTCTCCTGGTGCAACTCCATCTAGTTTCTGTGTATTCTGTGAATTTCTTAAATAAGGAAAAGTACTCAGTGGTTCAGGAGCAAAATGCATTTTGTGTCTAAATGGTCTACTACTTACCTACAATATCATATTGTTCTTTCATTTACAGAGTGTTCTAGTGTTGGTTGACAGAGTTGATTTACTTCTGTTATGGCTTCATGACAAATTATGGTTTTATGAAGTGTTACTCATAATATTTCCTTTCTTTGGTATTGTTATGAAGGGTGCAGTTATCCAGCAAAAAACGTTTCTGTGGAGAATAATTAAGAGCTTTTTCAATGGAAATTCTGTCAGAGACACTCTGTGGTCTCTGTTCATCCAAATGCTTGCAGGTTCTACTAGTAAACAAAAAATATAAAGTGAATATTTTTACTTTTTAACTGTAACTTGCCTTCATTTCTACAATCTTTAGTAATTTTTTTTTATTCTGGAGAATGTTGACTAAAACCGTACATGCAGTTATCCATTATTTATGTGAGAAAGACTGAAACCATTTCCCAACAAGCAGCCAGAGCCCCCACACATAAGTATACTTGACATCTGGTAAGTAACCTCTAGTTTTCTAGTTACATGTCTTCTTCTTAGATGGTAGGTACTGATTCTTCAATGTGCTATAAGAATTTGCTCACAGATGGAGGATTTCTCATTTGCTTGGTGCAGTAATCATAACCAAAGAGAATAAACATAATTTTATGGTAGCAAAACTCTTTGCCTTCATTATTCCTCTAGTTTTAAGTTTTTACTCAAAACCAGACAAATGCAGAAATGTGTCTCTGTATGGCATTGTGTTTAATTTGATTCATATGCAAAGGCTAATAAGGCTAATAAAAAAATTAGTGTAACAGGTACTGATCAATGTAGAATCCCCGCTGGAACCATGTAGAAATAAAGTCTGAATAAATAAATGGATATTTTGTAAGTTAATAAATCTGACTTTGTCAGAACAAGGATGAAAATGTCTTTTGATGTCACTGGATCCCAGATGCTTTAATTTCATGACTCTGTTGATTTGCTTTGTTCTCCTAGCATTAGCATGCCCAGAGGTATATCAGCTCGTCTTTGTACACAGAAATCTGCTTGGGAGCAGCATTTCTGTTGGAAGTAATTAAGTGCTATTGTGTATATAGCTACCTGGTGCAGTAATACGAACAGCAGTAATAGCCTGATTTCCAGTATTCCTCAACATGCTACCTGCCTTTTGATAACTATCAGTATCTTTTCTTGCTCAGTGCTGGTCTGGAAACTGTCATTGCTAACCAGCAGTTTCTGCAACTGAAAATATTTTGGAGACTGAAAGCTTGAAGCAAAATTGAAGCAGTCAAAACCACAACCATGCGTAAATAACACACACGTGCTAAACAACAGTTTTTTGTTGTGGGTTAGTCATGAGCCAGAGTTGCTGTGGAACACAGCTGTAACTGCTTCTTACTGAAGGGTAGGACTGCTCTGTTGGGCTTGCTGGGCCTTCAGTGTCACTTTTGCAGAAGTAACACAAGGTAAGATGCAGTTTCAAATTGGCACCAAAAAGGGAGTCTGTGAGAAATGCTGTGTGTGCAGGAAAAGGATTCTTGGGATAGATGGAGCAATTTTCCTTATTTAAGGTGGTCATTAAGCTCCGAGATTTACAGACAAAACCTGTAATCTGTAAAGTTTAATAGTTTCAAAGTGTACTTGTTGTAGAACTGTCCAGGTTTTAATAGTTTGCAGAGGTCTAAACAGCTAGATCCTTCTGGATCAACAAGCCAGTTTCTGAACAATTAAATGTGTTGCTCTTGTGCGTAATTGGCTTCCCATGCGTCTCATTATTTTCCTTGTAGACTCTTCTTCTGCCTAAGGGGGACCTAGGTTAATCTGTCAACTCCAGTTAGTTTTGAAATTCCTGGGGCCATTTGCAGAGGAATTTCCCCTTCAGAGGGTCCCCGTTTCCCAGCTAAATTATTAGACTTACCACACCCTTTGTCAACAATTCTTTACTAATAAGACGACTGATAGCAAAGTTAAGAGGGATTTTGCAGTCACTGGTGAAGCCAGAGTTCTAAAGAGCGTGTATGTGTTCATTCGTGTATGTATTTAAAAAATTTGTATAAACTTTAACAAAGAACATAGAAATTCACCCTTGGCATTTCTCATGCAGAGGCTAGTACACATTCTTTATAAAAATTGATTAAATAATTTCCTTCTTTATCTTCGATGTTCATAAGTAAACAAACAGTGGTCCTGTAAAAAGCCTTCACTTGTTTGTGAATCACCAACATTTTAGTAGAAATTCTCTTGGTCATGAAGGTAACTTAGCTGAAAATAGCTTAACAATATTATCCCAAAGTGTTTTGCTTAAACATAGTTTCTTATTCTAATTTTATACTACTATGTAACTGTGTTTCATGAGACATAGAAACTGGTTGTGTCTTTATCTGAAGATATAAAACTGTCTTGAATAAGGGGATGGGTGATCAGAGCAATGACTTGCATCAGATCCTACGAACCTTGCTCATGTAGTGTAGTAAGAGAAGCTGCTTTTGCAAGTACCGAAAGCCCGCATGCTTGGCTTAGAACCTGCTGGCAGTTTGTTCTGCTTTCTCTAGTATTTTATAAACCTGCTGTAATTTTGGTGTTGTATTGCAGTCATGTTTTTTTCAGCAAGCTTTCTCTTAAATCATGAATGACTGCTCATGTTAACAGCAAAGCTTGCTTTGCTTGCTCTCTGTTCAAGGAAACGTAGATTGTATGTGGTTGTATTACAATGATTTTTTCAATTGACATAGGAGTTAACATTACATTTCCCTAATGTGGACTCATCAGGGGATTTTTATGTCTCTCCATATTGAGCTTTAGCAACATGGTACTGTTCCTCTGTATAGCAATTATATTGCCTGTCCGAAAGCTTGACATACAAGCAGCCTAGCTGACAGAAATAAGCTGGAACTATTAAAATAACCATAAATGAGGCTGACAATGGGAGCTGTCTGCCATTGTCCCAAAAGATTTTTTGAACTGGAAGTAATCAGTTGAGTTCTAAAGCAACGCCATCACAGATCTTCTAATTGCGAAAATTCCCCCTCACCAACCCCCCAACTTCCTGGAAGGAAGTTCACAATTCTTGTGGACCTTAGGAGAGTCATTGCCCGTAGCCCAGGCTACCTAGTACCAAATCATAATTTCTGGGCATAATATTTTATGTAGACAATTTTAGGAATATATGTAAGAACTGTTTTTCTTTTATAAATGGTCTGAACACTGTGTTTTCCATTCATTTGACTTGATTTTGTAGAAATGTGCAGAAAGTAAAGTGGCAGGAACTAGAAATTAAAATGTTACTGCATATAATTATATACAATTCTCTTTTTGCCCCATTTTTTATTCTACTTTACCCATTTAAATGCTATGTGAAAAATCTATTTTCTCAATGTTTTAAAATATAGTCTGTCTTTGGTGTAGAGCTTTAACTATCCACATCTTTGCTTCTAGGTCTTTTTACTATCTCTAGATGCTTATTTAAGGGATAGCTCCTCTTAACTGTTGAACATTCTGTACTTCTTCAAATCGACCAGGTCTATCTGCCTGGTTTATAAGCTGTATAGAACACAATTATACAGTTGAATAACACAATTCAAATTACTGCTGTATGTTCATAGCAAAGAAGTGATGCATAAATTTTTCTGTGTTTTAAGTTTTATGTCAAGGTTTGGATTTGACCATATGCTGAGGCTCTTTGGATGCCAAGTTTTTGTCCCCAGAAAATATTTTAAAAGGACTGTATTGATAACTTGTTTGGAAAAGTGAGACAGGATTCACTGGACACTGATAGCATCTGATTGTTTCACTGACTGCTCTTGCTGTTCCATTAGTGTCATAGAAATTCTTTGATTTCAAATACAGTAATTTTTTAATGAAATCTGGAGGGTTTGAGAGCTTGTACTAATATCACATTTACTTAAGAGACTGCTACAAAACTGGATTTGGCTATATATTTCGCTACATCTAGTCAGTTCAAATTCAACTAGTGAAGTTGAATTTGAGGTATAAACCATCATTTTATTATGACTGAGGTTTTTTCTTTATTCCATTCGGGTTTGTTTTAGTTAAAATTTTAAATATGCTCTGCTGGTGATAGTTCTGTTTAAGGGTGGGTTCTGCCTTCCAGTGATATTCTTCCCTTCCCACCTCCCAGAATTTGCAATATCTGGTCCCTGGAAAGAGAGAAAGCAGTGGTGGACTTGGTATGTTTAAGGTCTTGCTACTGCTGTAGTACCATCAACTTGCTGATACTGATAGTGATTTTATTTGAAACTTCCCAGGCCTTGATTTGTTAGAAAATGAGAAATTTGTCCTTGGAACAGCAACAGGAGTTGCTTTCCATTTCACTTTTCTAGCTAAGCATGATTTCTCAGCTGGTAGTACACAAGACACAAGTTGAAATGTGTATAATACTATGTCAAAGAGCTCTAAACAAAATTTAATTACATTTTCTGGAATCTGCCTTTATAGATTCTGACAAAAGACTTGTGGTTCCAATATGATACTTTCAGCTTCTTTTAAGTATTTTTTTTTGTAGCTTTTCCTGAGAGAAATTTTTCTGTGCGTTCTCTGAAGCTGAAATTGTGAAGTTTAAGATTTTTTATTGCCTTTCTTATAAAGAAGAATTTATTTCTGATAAAGAAGTATTATATGCATATAAAGTGAATTAAAACCACTGTGTAGTAACTTACTGAATATTTAAAGAAATAAATGTGTAAAATATGTAAAATATATGTGATAAGCTGTAACTATTAGAAGGAACATTTATATTGATTATGTATGTTAGATGATACTATCTTGGGGTGCATGTGAAAATCTTATGTTTGTTGGTTGGTTGTTTTTTGGTTGTTTTTTCCCCCTAGCATTAAAATGCAGTTAACCAGGATGCTTGTAAAGGTAAAGCACCAAATTATTTAAAAATAAATCAGAATGTGTTAATTTGCATGTCAGCTTAGGCAAAACAGAAGAATTTCTGAGTGGTTGAAAAGAAAAAAATAAACTACTTAAAACTAGACTGGATCATTAGTTTTGCACATTCATATTCCTCAGACTTGTTTGCAGACAAGTCACCCAAATTCTTTGAGGTATGGAAAACACCGTATTGATGGTTTGTTGCCAGGTTACAGTCTTTCTATCTTTGCCTAATTAATACTTCTGGGGAAGAGGAGAGTGAAAAGCAGTGAACATCTCTTGTTCATGTGTAATTCAAAGGCAAGCAATAGTTGCTAAAACTTTCTGCTCTCCTTCAGGGCTGCAAGCAAGGATTATTTATATTCTGAAACTGTACTGTTTAGTCTGTGTGAATCTTCAGATGCAAGATGTCTGATACAAGTAGCTTGCATTGTCAGTGATAAGCTTTAAATTGCTATGGAGCTGAAGAGCAAATCATATTTCTCTGGGTGGCTTTTGCACTTTGTTCCATAGAGGCGTAATCTTAACATAATGCTTCCTGGTGAAAGTGCACATGCGATAAAAATAAGGAACTTTTCCAGCTCAGCTTATTTGTCAAAAGTAATACTTCTTTAAAAAGAAGAGATTGTATATACTTTTCAAAAGTTCACACTGCATGCCACAGGTCTTTAGTATTTCAGGAGTTAGAGTGCAGTGCCTCTCTTGGCATTCTGCCGTGTTTATAGAGTGGATGAGCTGACATTTCACTTTTGCAAGAGGAATCTCATTCTGTTCTTTCTTTAGAAAGAATTGCTTCATGGAGTTACCAGGGTGGAGATTTTGGTCTTTTCAGCTGATGTTTTTAGTACTGATACTGACTAGTTTGTTGTCTCTGTGGCAGGACATACGTAAAATTTTCAGTGCTTAAGGATAGTTGGTCTGTGTAAAATTAAAGTGATATTGTGCTGTCTTTGTTTTGGTTTTACTAAGTGATTATTTATGACACTTGAGTGATCAAATACTATTAAATTCTATTGACATTAGCATTGGATGTTATTAGAAGCATGGAAGGCTTAAGGTTTAGTTGTCCCTTACACACTGGTGCTTAGTAGAGGCCTGAGTTACGGTAGCACAGCAGCCTCAGGGGAAGAGGAATTTTTTTCTTCAGAGTTCAATAGGTTACATGTTTCAAAACCTTCAAATTGTAAAACTCTTTATGGTATGTAGGGTTGTGACTGCTGCTTCAAGGCATTTCCCAATGTCAGATTATAGTGGTTGCCAGAAGTTCCAGAAGTTATCAGAAGGAAGTTAACTTAACAGAAACACAGATAGAGGGGTTTTTTTTTTTAATTACTGTAAAAGTGGAAAGAATCTGAGCTATGACACTGGCCACAATTAGTAATAAAATCACAATTTTTACTGCGTATTACAGATGGGTGTAGTACTTGTAAATAATGCACTCTAGTCTGCTATAGTCTGTTTCATCTTGTGTGGTCGGATACCATAACTATTAATAAATGCACTCTTTTTTTCAAGTCACCTTCCTTCTTCTTAGCATTTCTGACAGGGATCATAAAGTGGAGGAAAAAAAACAAGTAAAGAATTCCCATGTGTAACACATAGGAGCACACGGGGTTGCACTTGCCAACTGTCCTGATTTGACTGTGCCTCTAGAAGTTACTCAAGGGGAAAAGGAGGACAAAAGAGTATGGATGTGTTGCTCTTCAAGGCATCTGGGGTCTGCTGAGAAGCAGACAAGCACTTCATCTTTTCCTGTGCCAGATGCTCTTTCCTGGTTTCTTGTGGGTGCAGGTTTTTGAAGGGTGGGGGGCTGGGTTTTTTTGGTTTTTAATCTTGTCTTCTCTGCTATAGCCTCTGGATTTATATAGCTCAGGAAAATGCTTATCATGTCATGGTAAGTAATAATGTAAGAAAAAAATCTAGGAAAAATAGAGCATATAAGAAGAGTTGAATAGGAAGTAATTAGTGTTCATTTGTGTTTGATCTGGATAGGCTGAAGAACTGGACTGTCATTAACAAAGTATTGGTTAGAATAGATGCTATTTTAAATAAAATGAGCTGGCCAAAAAATCAAAAGTTAAGCGGAAAATACCAGCTTTATAAAATATCTCTGTTTTCCTGGCCTCTTCTGGCCATGCAATTGTGGAGAGTTTAGTAACAAGCTGAAAACTGTCTGTTTTGAATTGTATAACATTAGAAATCAACGTATGATGGTATTCTATTAAATAAGACTTTACTTAGGGAGGTAACCAAACCGCTAATAAGTGAGGCTGATGTGACTCTTTTTTTTATTTAACAACAACTTAAGCAAAGTTTCACAAAATGTTAAGCAGAAATTTTCCCAGAAAAACTGGCCAGTAAACTTGTGGGAGGTGGGGTCCTTTGGACCCTTGTTCGTATAATAACTTCTGGAAAATATGTTGCCTATCTTGAGGTAGCAGAGATTCACATAGTAAACTGCAGTATGTGCTGAGCAATTTTATCTCTAATTCAAGAGTGTGCAGGCCTTAGTGATAGTTTACCCTGCAGTGACTTACTGTTTGTTTAGAATTCAGGAGAGTTTCAGTCTGGATTGGTGTGCTGAAAGTCTAGTGCCATTGAGGGACAGCATGTCTCCATGTTTACAACATGCTTAATCCAGTGCCTTTTAAAACTTTGATTTGAAATGGTTGTTTGTTGAAGGTCACATTTGATCAAAACTTTTGTTCATGCAATTTGTAAAATATTGCTTTCCCTGTGGCCCCTTGAATGGCTTTTAAAGCAGCTGAAGAAGCTTTTTGATTTTCCCAACTTATTAGAAATTAGATTAATTGAGTTTGTAATCAGATTTCAAGCATCATGTTCCAGGCCAGGGATTTCTCTTAGTTTGTTTCAAATGTCGTTCCCGGGGCAAGTTCTGCTAAACTGCATTTTCATGCTTTGCTGAGAAATGATCGCAGGTTTTGATTTCCATTACAGAATCATTAATATTGTTAATTAGAGTTCTTACGGATAAGCACACTTAAGGAGGATCATCCCTGGGAATTGGGAGTATTATAGTTTGAGCGTTTGTTAATTAGATAGAATTGGCATATGTAAGAGTGTCAGGTTTGAGGTGTATTTTTTGCGTATTTTTGTTTTAAGAGTGGCTTTGGTTATAGTGATTTGTGTTGTGGGATTGAAATTGGAGGAAGAGTTGGTTCTTGTTGAGAGTGGGGTTAATGTTTCAACTTTTTCCTCAGTTGCTATATTCATAAACCATCCTGTTCCTCCACATTAAATTCTGTCCAAATTCTGTTCTACAGTAGTCACTTAGGACTTTTGCCTTCCTTTAATGAAATTGATAGAAAAGTCCTATTGTATCAAGTGGGAACAATATCTAGTCTAAAATTTCAGACTTATGAATATTGTAAAATCAGTTCTGATGTCCTCTTGCAGATGACTGAGAAACATTTCTTTAGAGCTCTTTTGTGCTCCCCTCTGGTGGTTAGTGACTGAATTTGAATTTCTTTTTATCCTGATCACCTGAAAGGCTGCAAGATTGCACAGCCAGTCAAGTGAAAAATGATTTTGAAATCCTCACTTCACCGTATGTTTTGAATAATAATGTTTGTAAGTTTTTGGGATTACCATACATGCTAAAGATTCTTTAGTAGATTTCTCCACTTGTCTTGCTACATAAAAAGCAAATGGTTCATGAAAGTCAAAATTAGCCAACTGCCTTAGCATAGAGGATGGATGGGAAATCTGCTGATTTAAGATTTTCTGTGAATGGGAGAAGAATTAGAGCAGAGATGGAGCTTTTACAGCATTGAAGGTACAATAGAGGCACTTAAAATGTATTCCTTAAATGTGCCTTGCACCACTTGAAGAAAAAGAAAAAATTCTTCCTAGGAGCCAAAACATGCTGTTGAAACTGATATGATCAGCATCCTATTGATGCTTAATGGATCTAGATGTTTGCAAGATTAAAACAAATTAACTCTTATTAGATTTTTTTATTATTTCTGTTTGATATAGGAGTTCTGATCAGTTTTCTCTCTGTTGTCTTGAGAACCACTGGAATTATGAGCCAGTGAATTTATGAACTCCAGAAGTGCTGAGCGCTGGCTTTCAGGCATCATACAATCTTATGCTGCCCTAACATGTAAAATAGGCTACTGTAGTCAACATTTGCAAAAGCAGAAAATTGACACACAGACCAACGGTACTTTAAGGACTGGTTCTAGACCTGTGATTTGGTAGGAGAATGATTGTTATCTCTGTAAAAAAAAAAAGTAATCAGTTAAATTCTTTGAGCTTGTGTTCCTTAGAAGGTGTATAGCAGGCTACCTAAGTTTTCATGCATTTTTATTCATTATTGTTGCATAGAAATTAAAAACAAAGCTACTAGTGTTCTCATAGGCAAAATCAGGAAAGATTTAGTGTTAAACTGGCAGAAGCAGGAGCAATTTCAACTAGAGTAATGACAACAGGATGGTGTTTTGTAATTACTGATGTAAGATCAGGCTATTGAAGGGGCAGAGAAAGAACTGAAGTAGTTCATATAGTTATGTGCGTTTAGTTTTGTATTCTGTGACATAAATGCTGATGTAGAATCAGAAAACATTCAAGTTTTGATAGTCAGAGCCTGGTCCCCTCCCCCCTTCCCCAACACGTGCTAGATTAGTATATCTGTTCCATTTTATTGCTGGGCTGAAACATTAGGAAGAAAGCTGAGTCACATTAATAGACCAGTCATCCCTTCCCTTTCTGTTGCCTGCAGCTTTGAGCGATGAGGAGAGCTAGGTGTGGTGGCCTCTCCTTCATATGTGAAGGCTGAAGGGAAATTTTTGTTCCTTGTCTTCCTGTTTCCTTTTGCATAGCTTTTACGATGGAGGAATGTTATTTCAAGTCTTCATTTTTTATATTGTTAAAGTAATCCACTTACCTGTGATGCCTGTCTCTAGTAATCATGGAATTGTAGAATAGTTTGAGCTGGAAACAACCTTAAAGATCGTCTAGTTCCAGCTTTGTGCCCATGGGCAGAGACACCTTTCAGTAGATCAGGTTGTTTAAAGACCTATCCAAGCTGGCCTTGAACACTTCCAGGGGTAGGGCATCCACAAATACAGGTTTCCCAACTTGCATACTCATACCTGTCTATTGCATCTATTTTAAACTGTCTTTTGTGCCTTTAAAAAAACCCAAAATCATTCAGGAAATAATAACCTGTTCATTAGTGTTGAACAGGTAGACAGTTTTGCATAGCTGACTGATCACAAAATTGTTTTCCTGAATGCTTTCTATTTCAGATTGGAATTATAAAAGCCACATAAAGAAAAAATGTTCACCCTAAAATTCAGGATCAGTTGGGTGAGAAACATGAGAAAAATGGACAAATAGAGATTTTGCATTACTTTGACTAATGCATGGTTAGAGTGTGAGTGGCCCTGTAGAAAATCAGAGACAATCTGAAAGCCAGAGCTATCCTATTGGGGAATCTGTTACATGATGCATCCAGTGGTCAGATCATCAGATTCTAAACCTTTTATTGAACACTCTACAAAGTCTGTGTAAAATATACAGAAGTAATATTATATATGCAGATCTAATTTGAAATTAAAAATTAACCAAAAGACAAAGTTGCCCATGTGCGCTGTATCATACTCCAAGTCTTTCCACATACTTCTTCTTGAGATGCTGTTTTTTGGGTGTGGTACTTCTTTCCTCTTCATCCCTTGTGACAGATGTGACTTAAGGGAATGGGCATTTGAGAACTGATACACTACAAAAGTAAAATAAGTTCAGTCATCTTTTTACTTGAGGGCTTTGATAACTAGTGAGGTAGAATTTCTAAATGTTAGGTGAGCAGATTGCAGGAAGTGAGCTTCATTTCCAACAACAGTCTATTTTTATCTTTCTTTAAAATCAGTCAAGGCTCTGTTAAAATTAATCTGCCACTTCTGATGCAGCTACTGTTTAGAAAGTGGGAGTTGTAAAATAGAAACAGTTGCACTTTTCAGCACTAATCACAAGCAATAAAGCAGCATTGCTGGAACCCTTGCTAAAAGGGAATTAACACGATCCAGTCATCTCTTTGGTAGGACATGAAGAGTTTACAGAACTTTCCAAGGCATACATAGAGTCTACCCAGAATTAAGTGCTTATATGCTACATCCAGTGTTTAGATTTAGAAGTGAGGCCACAGTGAGTAACAAATTTGTTTACTCTCAAGCAAGTCTCCTGGCCGAAGTAGAGTCATGCAAAAAGTGTGCCATGAGTTACAAAGCAGAAGCCGAGTAACTGAGTGCTCAAGGCTGTGTTCGTTTTTAAGAGCAAATTTGTGCGGAAACTACTCAGGTAACCAGTGAACAAATCCAATGACTACTGGATAGTATTACTTTTTTTGTTTTAATGGTAAAACTGTCATCAAACAAAATATAAATTCTGAGGCAGAGGAACTGGAAATGTGAAATTAACAATGTATTAATTAACACCTGAACTAAGTTGTTGATGATGTTGTTATGCAAAAAAAAAAAAAAAAAAAAAAAAAAAAAAAAAAAGGAAATTATAAAGCCAGTAGTTTACTTTCAGGAAAACTTTGCAGACTGCATGTATATTTTGAAATTGCAGCACCCCTCCTTTTTATCCCAGTTCTGCAGCCTTTGACGCTATATTAAACCAATTTCCACACTGACATCTGGTGGTAGTTCTGAAATGCCATGTTGGTTGAAATGCTATATATGGGAATTTGCAGGTCTAAGCATCAGTTTCAATCCCCTCCAGCCCTTCTGAAGTGATCTTATTGACATCTTAAAATGTTAAACTGTCGTGGTCAGACCTTTACGCAGCTTCTCACAAGGCAAAGAAAGTAATGAATAAATAAGTAATTCCTTAATATTTTGCTCAGTCAGTATAATGTATTAAAAAAACATGTCTGTATTGAAAGGACACAATACTTGGAGTTAATTTGTTTCCTGAAGAATTCCTGTGAAAGTAGTGGCATATTTATTTATTCACTGATGGTGTGTATATGTATGTATATACACATACATATATCTCTGTGCAGTAAATGAGCTCAGAAGGAGTGCCACATCATGCATAGTCACATTATGTAGCTTTATCCAGAGTTCAAAACTGGCTGTCATGGTGATAGTTTGACTCATCTTGGCTCCGATCCTGATTAAGCCTGGTGTGTTGAGTGTATAACAAATAGTAAGATCCGTGACAAAGCCCTTCAAAATTTCCACTGAAATGGCTCTAAGGGCTTGTGCTGTCCCTCATCCTGACATGTAACAGGTTGATTTTAAGTTCTATTCAGAAAATCTCTCACATCAGGCACCCTGTAGGAGTGACTGGATCAGGAAGAGGAAAGGGGTGAGCTTTTATTGTGCCATGGCTCCATGAATCTATTTAATATTCATCCCCCATGTTATGGTTTACACCATACCACATACCCTTTTAACACATGCATAATATGGCTGTACCTGTAGAGTAAGCTGCTTATAAAAATAAAATTGTATTTCTTCTTGCTGGGTAAATTCTTTAATCAGTTCTGGCTTAGACAATCTCCTGTATGCATAGCAGACAGCTTTTTATTAAGTTTGTGAATTGTGTAGTTGTTCCTTTTTTTTTGTAATTCATTTTATGTTTGTAAGATTGAGCAGATTTTTGCCCCTTTTTTTTTCTGTCTTCCATTTCCAGAGTAATGGCAGCCATTGGTTAGTCCTAATGCTGCAAAGGTTGGCTTATGTATAACTTTTGTTTTCTTTTCTGTGACATTTCTGTGTGAACATAAATCAGGACATTAAGAAAGTTTAATCAAATAATTCATTTGGGCATGGAGATAAAAACATTTAAGTAGTTGCTCATTAATATGAATAATAGTAAAGAGCTCAAGAGTTTGGCATCTAAACCAGATAGTTTAATATGGTATAAAATTTACTGTAAGGAGTAAAGAGGGTCATTCAAATCCCAAAAGATTGTGAATTACACATTTGATTTAATCTTTTAGGCAAAACCAATTTTATGAATAGTGCTAACTGGTCTGATGTATATTTCAAAAGATGTTGGAAGGAAATCAAGTAGTATATTGTTTTAATATGTGATGCATAATTGCTGAAAACTGTTATGGTAATTTTATTTTTTGCGGCTTCAGGTTAGCCTTAATATGTTTGTGTGTGTATATTAGCACACGTTTTAGAATCAGTGTTGGTTATTTTAAACTTGTATTCATTTTGATTTATTAATTTATTTAAACTTGTTGCTTACTGTATTTTTACACATTTCTGCATACTTACTGAGCATTTTCGATTTCTCTTTCTTCCTGTTGAACAGGTGTTATTGAGACTGCAGATCACCTGGATCGTGAGACTACTTCACATTACTGGCTTACTGTTTATGCAACAGACCAGGGCATTGTGCCTTTATCATCTTTCATTGAAATCTACATAGAAGTTGGGGATGTTAATGATAATGCTCCTCAGACCACAGAACCAGTTTATTACCCAGAGGTCATGGAAAACTCGCCTAAAGATGTATCTGTTGTTCAGATTGAGGCATTTGATCCAGATTCGAGCTCAAGCGAAAAATTAACCTACAAGATAACAAGTGGAAATCCGCAGGGATTCTTCTCAATAAACCCCAAAACTGGTAAGTACAACACAGTGTTTTATTTTATGTATTAATAAACTAATGTATTTGCATAAATGCATAAACCAGGTGAAATCAAAATCTTTGTTTAACATTGAAAACATGCTTTCACAATAGCTGGAGTTAACCTGGTGTCTTGGGCTGTGTCAATATTAGTAAGTTATACAAACATGTAGAAAAAGATTTGAGAAACACTTGGTTCAAAGTACTAGATGTCTACATCAGGCATATCTTGTGAAGGCTTACTTCTGAGTAGCTCCACTCTAGACTGGTCAACGTCCATGCATTTTTATAGTGCAGTAAGTACCCAGTAAAAAAACGTATTTTAGTTTAGTTTCATCCCAGTTGTTTTTAGCAGTCTTCAAAGTTTCATGTGTAGTTTTTTTGCCAGGCCTTGTTTTAAATTTTTTTTGTTGTTGGGGGCAGAAGCATTTATTATCTGCAGACTCACTTGTCCCACAGTCAGAAGAGACTTTCTTTGTAATTAACTACTGCTACTGCTAGAAATACATAATCTGGAGGATTATTTTCAGGTATGGCTTTTATGCATTGGAAAGAAAGAGTTCACTGGTTATTTTGAAAGCTTCAGAAAAAAATACTGAGGTTTTAACAGGGGAGTAAAAATACAAGAAGCAGGTAACCTTTTAGGAACTGAATTGCAGATACTGAAAGGTGTGTAGGACAGAGAGACAGGAAACAAAATAACCAGTCTGAAGCTACCCAGTAATTCTGAAAACATTTTAAGGATTGCCTACCATCCCTTGCTTCTGAATGTAGAGAAAATAAGACATATACTGGATGTTTTTCCCACAGATTATTCCTGAGGAAAAGCTTGGTTTTATTTCAATAATATTTTGCTGGGTTGTGCCCAGTTTAGCTTTTTATGTTGTGTTTAGGTATTATTTCACAGTAAAAATTATGAGAGATGCTTCTGATTCACTCAACCAGATTTTTTTGCCCACTATTCAGAGATTTTTAGACTAGATGTCCTGCAGAGGTATAGTGAATGACATTTATCTATTACAAATCCAGTAAGTACAAGGGAGCAGTAGAAGCTTTATTAATTTAGCTCTTGCTCATTTGTTGAAGCAATTTCAGGAGACTTAAAGGAGCAAAAATGGAGTGAAAAAAAATGTTTTGAAGGCTATGGCCTTCATTTTGTTTTGTAGTTATTTCAGCTCAGGGTATAAAAGACTTGTGTGCTTTATCAATTGTAATTGCTGTGTCAGCAAAGCTCTGAGTACAAACACAGGTATGTTATTTGGGTTATTTCTGACACTAACTTCTTTGTCAGCATGTGCTGCATTTGTAAAAATACTGCTAAGAGGGACATCTGAACTAGCTATACCAACAGAAGACAGTATAGTTAAAGAGTGTATCTAAACACTGTATTTACAAAATGTTGGGTTTAGAGAAAAGGCAGCCTGACAAGTAAAACAAGAAAAATTCAACCACAGTCTTGTAAAGTGAATGCAGAAAGTGTTTGTAGACTTTATTTCTATTTGGTTTTCTCTATGTCTCTGCTTTCCCTCATTTTACATGATGTAAAAGGAAAAAAAAATCTGCCTTTTTATCTACTTCCTTGCCCTTTCTGATTTTGAAAAGTACTTTTGCCTGCCACTTTGATATTTCTTGTTGTCTCAATATAATACTGATAAAAATAGAAATAAAATTGCCTGTGAGTTGGGTGGAAAGAAGTGAGTGACTGCAGTATTCAAATTGCAAGGGAATATAAATTCTACCTCCATTCATTTCATCATTACTGTATAATTGGCCAGTTATTTTTGTTTGTTGTTTCCTTAAATATTCCTGCAGGTAATTTTCTCTTCCTCTTTCTTCTGTTCTTTTCCTATCCCTTTCTGCTCCCTGTATCATCAGGTGGCATTGTCCAAACTGTGTTTTGAAAAACGACACTTCTGTACCTCCCTTGCCGAAGTTTTGACATAAAGAAATATTTTTATTCCTACTTAATGGGTAGCAAAATTAGGGCACTGG
The DNA here is from genome assembly GCF_000691975.1 of Corvus brachyrhynchos. NCBI lineage: Eukaryota > Metazoa > Chordata > Aves > Passeriformes > Corvidae > Corvus > Corvus brachyrhynchos. The sequence goes on from NW_008240046.1 coordinate 11,508,099, forward strand.
GACATTGTGACTTGTCTTCAGCCAGAGTTTGCAGTTTTCCACGTCCACAGCTTCCTGTGATCTCATTTATGTTAGAAGGGGACCTTGAGAGAGCTCAACACACTAGATGGTGAAATGATAAGGAACACTTAATAGAAAAGTAATAAAGATTTTCTGTCAAGAGAGTTTCTTACCTGCCTTTATTGCAGCATGCGTACTGTAGAAGGAAGACTGCCATCCGCAGTCCTTCTCTGCTTGGTGTCAAAAAAAAAAAAAGCGAAAGGGCAACTGGAAATAATTAAATCATTATATTATCAGAATGCAAGCACTGAGAAGAAAAGAATCTCCCTCTGGTTTACATTCAGCAGAAGAAAATCACTTTTTTCCCCCAATATAATTAAAGGCCCAGGCTTAGGTATTTACCTATCATGTGCCATTCATATCACCCTTCACTGGTATCTATTACTGTTAAATGTAATGCTAGATAGACATGCTTCTAGACACACATCTTAAATGTAATGAGGATGGAAAGGGAAAAGGTAGGCAGAAGAGAGAAGGGAAACTTGTTCCCAGAGTGTACTCAGGTAAGTTCAATGGGTATTAAAAAGCTAACTCATATATACTGCCTTCCTTAAATAGGACCCTGAATTTCATGTGCTCTAATGGGCCATGCTGCCTATCCTGTACATGACCAGTTTGAAATTGTCAATCTGCAGTGGTCACTAACGTAGTGGTCGAGTTTTGATTGAGGTTATCAGGTTCATAACTTCTCAAGTCTCTCTTCTGTTTATTAGGTATTGAAGACATTTAATCTGAACAGATCTTATTTGGTGTGAAAGCATTTTCAATAGAATTGATGCGTTAAGGAGTTGATAAAACACTTCAAAAGACACTGATTATTGTTCTAGTTATAACAGAGTGTATTTTTTCTTCCCTGATTAATTAAAATAGGGCTCAGCTGAAGAGTACATTTGACTAGAATTGGAGAGATCAAGTCCTGTCTTGTTTGCTTATGTGCATATATTATCCTTGTTATACCTTGTGAAGTTACCGCACTATAAGGTGTTTGTCCAAGGAAGAGAAACCTTCAGGGCCTCAGGTTTCCCTTCCAATCACAGGGGAGATAGTGCTGGAATACGAATCAAGTCTTTTTAACTGTATCCTGTTGTAACATTGAAAGCAACAGTATGAGTTAAGTGTGTGCTGTTGTGCATCCCCGGAGGTGAGTTGAGGACTGTAATGGCATTCAGTTGAAGTCAACTAAAAGCTAGTGTTGGGATGCTTAAAATATGTGGTGAGTGTTAAAAATATTTCAGGTGGTAATGTGTTATTATCTCTTCTCCAGGTCAAGGATCCATTGTTTTCTTTCTCTTTATAAAATTTATTGCTATGGTATTGTTGTCCACAGCTAGAATTCCCATACATAGTAGTAAGGCAGATTATAAATAGGAACAACCTACATGTAACCTCTATCAAGTGAAACACTGCATTCTATTTTCCTGATGTAGCTAATGCATTTCTAGAATTTTGTGGACTCCAGACTAAGATGTCTGTGTCTTAATGCAATAATCCTGAGTTTTTACAAACTCTGACATGGACCCGTGTTAGGATATAGTTCGTCTTTCACAAAAAGAAGAGTTTTCTTTTCATGACAAGAACTACTGACTAACTGGTCTGTTTCTCAGAAATGCTACTGGCTTAAGTAGTATCTGCATGCTTCTTACTGCTATCTGTTTCCAAGTATCCCCTTCAGTAAATCTTCACTGAGACTTAAAAGCGTCTTCTATATTTCAATTAATTATAAAATAACTTAAGGAAACACTGCTAAGTTTTTCTTTGCATGCTATTTCACTTCTTGGAGCAGGATATATCAGTACATCACAGGACATTTTTTAATCTTTTCACATATGTTTGGTCTTTCAAGAAAGCAAATTTTATTTATCTTTGGAGTTTCCACGTAATGAGAAGAAAGTGCTGTATATATGAACTATCCAGGTAGAATAAAAATAGTTATAATATTATATTGTAATGAGAAGAAAGTGCTGTATATATGAACTCCAGGTAGAATAAAAATAGTTATAATATTATATGCCAGAAAGAATGAGAACAAAGACTTAATTCCACAACTTTCATGCTCAATCTGAACACAACTGTAGAAAAACATGTAAGTTATAATAACTACTTTGTATCTGCTTAACTTCTTGCAAAATAGCTTGTAATTAAATACAGAAGTAATTGACAAAGTGGAAGCATTTCAACTCATGTTAATACATTTAGATGGAAAGAGTTGAAGTTGCGCGATTTGAAAGCTGTTGTGAACACGCGTCCTGGGACTCTGTGGTTAATTCTCAGCACTTAACACTAGAGCTAGTGCACTGAGGATCAGAAAAGATCTGCACGTTTAGCAACATTCGTATAAGGCAAAGGATTATATAGCAGTAAACAAGTTCTGGGATTTGTACCTTGGAGCTCAAAATACATATACAATGCTTATATAAGCACATGTAATACATATGGCGTACATATAATAGTAGTCTAGTACTATTTCCGTTTCTTGCAGGTGTGGTTTATTTGCTTGTGAGCTATTTGGGTACTTGCAGAACTGAGAAGTTTTTACGTATCATTGATGTAAACTCCATGGCTGTATTTACAAAATACAATTGATTATTTTAATGTTTGGAATAAACTACTGAATGTTTCTATTGACATGAACACAGTCATATTGAGTAGAAAAATATATATTTTTCCTCATCTTTGTGCTTTTCATATTACAATATCTTAATTTGCTTTTTTGCTTTTGAGAAGTGTTGGAAGCATGATACTTGATAGCAGGATTGCTTTCTTAGAGAAGTGGAACAGGTAATTAGTATGACATCTACTAGTAATAGGTGATGATACCATTGTATATATGTGTACATTTATGAGTTGATAAATTATGATTTTATAATTTCTAATCTATTTGGATTTAGAAATTATATATTTAGAAATGGATTTGTTAGTGCCTATGCAAAAGAGTTATTGTATTGATTTTTCTAAAAGTTTTCAATCAAACCATGTAATTTCTTTCTGTCTGAGGAACATAGGACATGCATGAAATATGAGCTTTTTGTTGCACCCAGTAAGAATTGTAAGGTTTGTTTGCAAACTAGCTCCCCAATTTAAAATGTGTGCTTCCAGTTCCCCAGAATGACATTGTCAACCAAATTCTTTTCTTATCATTGTTTCCTGTTTTGTACTTTTCTTCTAGCTTTACTTTTTAAATTGTGGGATGACAAACATCATGTGAAATTAGAAGAAAGGTATTAACTTTCAAGTGAATAAAAATAACAACTCAGCGAGTCATATGTAAAACATGGAAATTGAAGAGCTAGGGAGGACTTCCTTAATTGCTGTAGATCTGGAGGCATTAGGCTGAACTCCCTCTAAACAAAAAAAGCTCACTGAATTCCCTGAACTCTGTATTAGTTTCCGTATGGATAGTTTTGCCGTGCCATGCTTTTTAAATATGGCTACTGCTCAGTGTTACAGGCTTTGTATGAATAAAATTGGTGAGTTAAGGTGCCTGAAAGAAGGTTATACTGCTTTGTGGCAGTGTGCACGCTAGAATGGCAAAATCTGCATTTGCATAGTGAAAAGAGTTCCAGCTCTCCTTAGTATTACTGGGCAAGAAAATGGAATCCTAACCAGGTATCCATATAGGGCCCTTATACTCCTTTCATATTACCTTGCCCATATATTCAGGCTAGAAATATTTCTGATCTTTTGCCCAATTGGTTTACTTCTTTTCCCTTCCCCAGGACTTCTGTTACATTTGTTGTACCAACCAGATTTGGCTTGGGGAGGCAATTAGGGCTGGGTAGCATAAATCACTTTCTTGAGAAGTCATGCTTTACCTCAGAACTTTAAAACAGTAATAGCAAATGAGGAAGAGAGGTACCTGATATTGCTCCATATAACAATTTTGTGTCAGATTGGCAGAAATGCTGATTGCAAAAGTATAGCTTTCTATGCTTTTAATGGAACTTGGTATGAAAATGATGCACACTTCTCAAAACTAGACTTGGGGTTCACAACCTGGACAGGAGAATGCCAAAATTAGTTTTGAGTTGTTAATTTTCCCACACTTAGGTTTTGCAGGTGTAAAACAGAATAATTGCATGACCTAATTACTTGGGAGTGTTGTAAAGATATATTAATTTATATACGAAGCGCTTTGGTATTATTATGAAAATGTTATGGACATACCTTTGAGGAAATTAGTAATCCTATGGTGTTGGAGGTAGTCCATTTAGATAAGGATATTAATTGCGGAATTCAGCAGACGCTTTGAGCAATTGCCTGTTTCAGAACATAACTGTATCCTGTGCATTTTACACAGTAACCTTTAAAGCAGTGTGTGTGTGTGTGTGTGTGTATCTGTCTGATTTGGAGACTGAAGTGAAATGGGAAATGGGTACAGCTGCAAACAACTTCCATGGGTTTCCAATAACACTGGAGAATTACTTGGTGAGGAAATGAAGGGCCAGTGACCGCAGAGTAGTATTGGCTTCATTTTAACAAAAGAAATCTTTGTTCTTTAACTACTTGTGGGTTTTAATCCCAATTGACGTAATACTTTGGAGCTCAAATAAGACCAGTGCTAGTATATTGCACGATTATGTGATTTAAAATTAAATAAAGATCAAAATGCTGAATTTTTTCATGTAACTTATGTAGCTGGTAAGCAGTGCCAGGCTCAGTTATTGTTCACTTACGTCACACAGCTTGAAGTGTATGTAGCAGCCTCCATGTGCTCAAGTGTTTACCTGTAACATGCAGCGAAATTAAAGCATTTGATTATACTGTCTCTAGAACAGTGTCATGGTTTGCATAGTTTGGGTTTTTAGTTAAAGAGGGCTCCATCAGCCACGGGAGTGATTCTCTTGCAAAGAGATGCTTACAGCTTCCTCTAGACCTGACAGAACCAATCAACTGGCTAGTTTGAATATTGGCAACTTTTTTAAACCACTTAAGAAGCTTGACACGCCTCTGTGATCCACATTTAAGAATGAACGAACCCTGGGAAAGCTCTCTTGCTTCTGGCTTTTGGACAGGTAACTGGGGGGGCCTGCAGCATGGCCCAGCAGAGCCGGGCTGGGCCCAGCCGGG
>NW_008240046.1:11513256-11540488 GCF_000691975.1 Corvus brachyrhynchos
CGCGCCCGCGGGGGAGCGTCCCCCCCGGGAGCCGTGAGGCCCTGTTCCATCCGCCCACCCCGGAGCCGTGCAGCCCTGTTCCATCCGCGGCCCTGCTCCGTGCGGGCGGCCCCGCGCTCGGCCAGCCCTTCCCAGTGCGGCTGCTGAGATAAAATGCTGCACCGAAACGAGCTCCGGCCACCACCCGGCAGAAATTAGGTGACCAACAGCAAAAGGCGAATTCCAGCTGCAAGGCCCGGGTGAGATTAACTCTTAGTGCTGTAAGATTCTCCGGAACAGATGAAGCCTGCAGACATCAATCCTCTCCCGAGTCAGAGGAAGAGGAAAGGTGAAGGCATGTGAGAAAAACACCATAAAAGACACCAAAGTTAGTGAAGAAGGAAGAGCCAAAACCCTGAGAGAGGAGAAAGAGGAGATGCTTCAAACCTAGAAGCTGAAATTCTGTTGTATAGCTATGGTGCTGGACTATGATACATCAGAATACCTGTTGTAATTTCATGAAGCATGAGGGGTGGAGTGTTCAAACGGCAACCATGAGCAAAAGTACCTGTGCTGAAACAAGCAAATGCTGAAGTAGCTGTGATTTGATAAGAAGCTTGACCAGAGAGATGAAAATTATGACGACCTTTGCTCCCAGGGAGGAGGAGGTCCTCTGTTCATAGAGATGAAGATGCTCCCAGATATGGGTGAAGAGAACCTTTGTTTCTGAGCAGCTCAAAATGGTACCCCAGTAGCTCAAGATTGGACCCTTGAAAGCAGTTGTGGGGAAAGCTGTAAGTCGAGCGAAGGGACTTTCACATGCGAGCAGAGAACCAACCCGGGCGGCTGTCTCACTGTGACATTGAAGCCATGAGAGAGTTTCTTGTGGAGAGATCTCCATAGCATGAGTAAGAGGGACTCCTCTCCCTAAGTGAACTGAAAAAGATTATTATAGAGGTGGTAAACTGACTGAAAAAATCTCAAGGGTTGTCTTTTTATGTTGTCAGTGGGAGAAGGGAGAAAGGTGAGAGGAAGAGAAGTGTTCTGAAGGTTTAGTCTGACTCTTTTTTTTTTTCTTTCTTTTAGTTCTGTTAATAAACTTCTTTATATTCTTTTAAGTTTTGTGCCTGCTTTGCTTTCTCCTAATTCTTCTCACAGAAGCAAAATAAGTAAGTAATGGATATTTCAAACCAAACCACTACACTTAATTGGTGTTTCCGCCCGGTTTACAAATTGAACCTGCTACAAAGAGATTTTTTTTTTTTTACTGAAAATGTGACCAGAATTAGCCCAAATGTTTGTAAAAAGAGTTTAATTCTGCAAGAAGCTACTTCAATTTTCCTTTTTAAAAGCACTTGAAGTGCTATCAGACTACTGTTCCTTTTTGTAACAGGGAAAACAAGTTCATATCTGGAATTTCTAATAATATTTTCGTATCTACTCACTACACTATTTAGGGATTTAGCATTTGAAAATATAGAAATTTTGCTATAACAGAGGCAGCTATTTTAAAAATTATTTGAAAGTATGTAGAGAGCACTTCTTTTACATCTTAAGTGATGGTGGTGGTGGGGCTTTTTAAAATTATTTTATTTGTTCTCTTACGTATCTTTGGAAAAAGAAAAATTTGGGGAAAATAAGTGGGAAGCACAGAAGTCCTTTTCTTTTCCTTTACATGTCCCTGGAACTACATAAAACTTCAGGTCATGCTCTGAATGATCTCTGTTGTAAACTAAGAGTAAAAGAAAATGAAGTTCTCTTTCAATATTACCATATTCTGATGCAGCAGTCATGGAAATAAAGGCTTGGGTTGGAAGAGACCTTAAAGCTCATCTGGTTCTAACTCCCCTGCCATGGGCAGGAACGCCACCCACTAGATCAGATTGCTATGGGGACCCATTCAATGCGGTCTTAAGCACTTCCAGGAATGGGGCATCCACAACTTCTCTGGGCAACCTGTTCCTGTTCTTCACCACCCTCTGAGTAAAGAATTTCTTTCTAACATCTAATCTAAATCTTCCCTCTTTCAGATTAAAACTACTCTCCCCCGTCCCATCACTATGTGCCCATGTGAAAAGCTGCTCTTCTCTTTTAGAAGCCCTTTTTAGGTACTAGAATGCTCCTATAAGGTCTTCCCAGAGCATTCTCTTTTCCATGCCAAGCAATCCAAATTCTCTCAGTCTGTCTTCATACGAGAGATGCTTCATCTCTCTGGTCATTTTCCTGGCCCTCCTTTGGACCTGCTCTAACAGGTCCATGTATTTCTTGTGCTGAGGACCAGCCCCAGGGCTGGAATGCAGCACTCCGGGTGGGGTTTCACCAGAGCAGAGTAGAGGGGCAGAATCCCCTTCTTCAACCTGCTGGCCATGCTGCTTTGGATGCAGCTTAGGAAGTGGTTGGCCTTTCGAGCTGCAAGTGTGCATTGCAGGGTCACATCCAGCTTTTCATCCACAAGAACACCCAAGTCCTGCCTCGCAGAGCTGCTCTCAAAGAGTTTATCTTCCAGTCTGGACTCATAGCTGGGATTGCCCTGACCCAGCACCTTGTGCTTTGACTTACTGAACTTCATGAGGTTCTTGTGAACTTACTTTCAAGTTTGTCTAGGTGCCTCTGGATGGCAACCAGTCCTTCTGTTGTGTCATCTGCGCCACTCAGCTTTGTGTCATATGCACACTTGCCAAGGGTACATTTGAAATGCTAATGCAGCCAGACTCTTGCTATATCATATGTTCTTTTGAGCTGGAGTATATAATATGCAAAATTATGATTTTAGCCAAGGAAGAGACAATGATCAGATGCTGTTATTACCCACTTGCAAAGTCCCACCTTCACACATGCTTTCAAAGATAACAGTCTTCACTTGGTAGCATCTCTGAGTAGTGTAAATTTAAGTTGTGTACATAACAATGTTATAACATTAGTATTGATTAATTTCATAATAAAAAACAATTACTCAGAATTAGTGCCCTGATTCACATCTAGCTTGGCTTGATTTTTTTTTTTTTAATCAATGAAAATAGAAGATCAATCCCAGAAAAAATGTAGTTCTATATGAAGTAATATAATTTTTCTATCTGAAAAATTCACAGTGGAGACACAGTTCGAGAACTAACTAGAAGTGAACTATAAAATTGTTCCTCAGTTTAGCTGAGAGCAAGACAAGATCTTTGGCAGCAGTTTACCTGATCATCCCTGTTATGAACATTGCATGATGTTCTTTATATGTATGGTTCAGTTACAAAAGCAGTTCCCTTTAAATCAGCAGATAAGACTGCAGCACACTTATTCGAGTACATTCTATATTGTAAATGTCAGAAATAACATAAAATTGAAAACAAAAGAAAAAAAGGGGGAGAGGCAGCAGCATTGTATAAATCTGCAAATTCTCACTTAGAAATTATTATTTTAGGGTTCAAATATATAGGGAGTTCAGAGCACTATAAATAAAGTAAGATTATGTCAGGTTTAAAACGGTCTTGCAAGATGATGTTTGATTTTATGGTAGTAATTCTGTACTAATGGTAATAATAATATGGTAATAATTCTGTAATAAAGTTGTATCTCACAATGAGATGAAAAAAGTGAGTGATGGACATTAGGTAACTTAGAGTTAATTACTGAAGGCACTTTGAATTGGTGTGGCTTTTGAAGGCAAGAGTACTTTCACGAAGTAAGCAAAGAGGTAACAAAAATTTATAGTGTTCTGTTGATAGTAAGATCAAAGTTCATTCTAGAGGAAATGTATCATCACTTACTAGTTTCCTTAAAATAACCATACACGGGTTTTGTTATTTAATCTTTCATTCAAAATTATTTTATCTATTTGCTATTATTTATTAAATACTTTCTTTTTGTGATTTTTATCTTATACTGCTTTTGACTTACAGTTCTGAGTTTTATCTTTTTTATGACAGAAACTAGCAAAAGAATATGAATGACAGTGAAACTGGACTTACCGTAAATGCTTTCAAGCACTCAGAATGCAGGATCATAGACATACGTTTATTTTTTTAATGTAGCTATGTTTGTTGTTATTTATATAGTTATTTTCATTATTTCCCAAATAATTTTACTACTAAAAAATTACTGCAAAAGATGTTAATAACCCTGTCTTAATAAATCCAGACTAAAAATAATGTAGTCAGTGACTAATTATAATAGACAAAATGACGTGGTTTTGCTTTATTAAAAACATTTGTGGGATTTTCTACAATGATATGATCACTAAACACTGATTTTACACTTCATTTGAAATCTAGCTGAAATTGAAGTTCTACAGTGTTTGTCGGATTGAATGGCTTAGCTGTTTATGTAAATTATTTTTTCTTCCTTATGCTGTACATAAATAATCTTCGGTGCGTTGCTTGTCTGCCTTATGCTCAAATCACAAATATGATTAATGAGTGTTCTGCTCAGCAGATTCCAGGATGCTGTTAAAATAGTTCAGGTAAGTGACTCAACTTCAGATGTGCACCTTGTACTTACACATTATAGTAATAGTAGGACTGAGTAGTTAAATTGCCTGGTTACAGATAAACATGGTGCCTGGTGGTATGAAATATTAGCCATAGGACGAAGTAATCTACTTTTTGATCCTATATACAGAGCTTACAGTCTGTTCTGGTAACAAGCAACAAGCTGATAAACACTGAGCTTGACTTGATGATCTTTGTGTGTTCCTTCCAACTCAGCATATTCTGTGATATTATTGTACTTCAATAAATGTATCACACAAATACACCCTTATGGACAGGGTGTTATCCCTTGTTTGATGCAGTCCTGACTTGGGTAGGACTGAGATCTCAATTATTGCTTGACTTTTCATGGAGTACCATTCAGAAGGCAAGAAGTATTCATCTGGGACAAATGTGCCAATGGTGGTTTTTGTGGATGAAATCCAGAGCATATGCACCAGCATCTGAAACAGGAATAAGGAAGTACATAAGTAAAAAGGAAAGGTGATCTGAAGAGCAAATAGAGTGCATAGTTCTTAATGTGTTTTTTCAGTCTGGACTGTACTTAGGTACAGTACACTGTGGGAGTGTCCTGTTGGCTTTTGCTTGAACTGGTGCATATGAGAATTGAAGGGGAAAAGGCACCAAAACTATGAAAGACTCTACTAGTTGAGTGCCATCATACTATACTTAACAAAAAGGGAACAGTGATTTCATCAGAGTGTACTGCAGTAAGTCTTCATTATAATTTTTCTACAGCTAGGGTGTTGTAACTCATTTTTGTAATTAAGCTGATCAGAAAGTTTATGTATGAAGTGGAAAATGAGTCCTTTAGCCCCAAAAGTGCATTTAGACTACACAGAAAAACCTGCTAGCTACAGGCTGTGAGCTCTGCTAGGCAGAATTAGTCTTTGTTCTACCTAAACAAATGCATAGCAAAAAAAAAGTAAAATTCAAGGGGCCAGAGAGAACAAGCAAGCAACAGCATAACTAATGGAGCGAGTATGTGGCTAGGAGAATTGAAAGAGGAATCCAGGCTCTCAGTTTTTCTTGAAAAATGGTATCATTTTTGTAGCCTTTATTGAAAGAACAGTAATGATTGCTTTTACATGTTCTACTTTAGCAGAAGAGGGATTTGCAGCCATTTAAAGTGCTTTTAAATGAGATTCCTAGTTTCTTTCGGGACCGTATATTTACAATCCTATTTCAGCATTAGAAAATTACTGGTGACAATTCTGTTGCTGGTTTCAATGAGAGTTATTAAGGTGCTTAGAACAAGGAAGAGTTTAGGAACGAAAAACAAGTGAAATTGTTAAGGAATTATCTTTAAGACTATATAAACCAAAGTTCAGTTCCTTTATGATATGCTTCCAGTATGATAGCTTGTTGGCACTATCTTGTTTCTTTTTTAACTCAGCAGTCTGCCTTCATGGTGATGTATGAAAATGGTGATATATTACACTTTCTAGCTTATAGTCATCATCATTCATTACACGGCTAGTAAGACACAGAGTGTATTTTTTGCCAGCTGCAAAGCTGGAATCTGTTCTTCAAACCCTCTGCTATTAATTTTTACTGTTTTTATTAACCTGCTCACTTGTTTTGGTTGTGAAGCCTTTTTTTGGCTTGCGTAGAAAACAAGATTTGACTACAGTCTTGCCAAAAAGCTTATGTGAACATGTTTAGAAAGAAAGTGTGGGCCTTTTCTGATGGTCATTGATTGTAAGGTAAGTTAGGTGTAAAACATAGTTAACTTGAAATCAGTTGAAAGAAGACTGAAAAAAAAATTATCGTCTTCCTGTGTCAGTGATGAAATAATCATGGAGTATTGTGCTATCAGTCATTTTGCTCATAGTTTGGAAAGTGCTGAGATATTGGAAGCAGTTTAAAAGGATGTCATAAGAGTTCTTTCAGACAGTGAGACTTGACGCTCACTGTATTATGAGAGATGTCTAAGACATGACTTGATCATACCCAGTACTTCTGTGAGGAGGGAACTGCTGATTCCAGTGAACTTCTTTAGTCTAGCATACAAAAGAGATATATTTCTCTGTCTGGAAGGGAAAGCTGTCTTGAATTGGATATAATACACTATTTCTTAAATGAGGAAGATTAGTAGGAAACCCTGCCTTGAAGTGAGACAGTATCTCTATCACTTGAAGAGACGTAACTGGTCTTCGACTTACAGAATATTTGCTGTAATTTGCCCAGTGCTTTTGAGTTGTGTTATGCAGTAGTTAACATGATCACCATTACAGCCACATGTAAATTTAAAATCCATACTTCCTTCAAATCTTAGACCTATTTGCATATTAAGACCTATAAGGTACAACAATATGTTAAAAATAAAAAAAAGAAAACCCTTTAACATTCGCTAGTAATTTGTTGGGTTTGGGGTTGAAGTGGGGAGACAAGAGCTAAAATAATAATTGACTACGTTGCAGTAATCATTACTGAGAGTTTAAGTTATAATTTATTGATGCAGTCCAGAGAAACCATTTCTACTGGTTAGTTATGGTTTATATTTAACACAGAGGACAGAAACCACATTGACCAAATATGGCCTCCCTGATATTTAGTTTATGTCTTGTATCTGTTAGTGATAAAAAAATTTTTTTTCTTCCTGTATTTTGCTTCCTGTATTCTTAATTCCTTAATGTCCTTAATTCTTCAGTGTCAATGCATTCAAAGATCAGAGAAACTGTATTTCTTTTCATATGCTGCAATTCAAATAGTGGTATGCTAATCCAAATTAAGCCTATCGGTTCAAACTCACTGGAGGCAGCATAGTACACTTGGCATCTGCTTGAGTCTTTTGGTTCATTGTGGGGGCTAGCCATGTCTAACAGGCAAACTCCCAGCTCCAGAATCTTCATCGTGTCAAGCTGAATGTGCAGTTGGAAAGTGCGTAGATATTTGTGAAAGCACAAATGCATGGGAATGCATGATGCATACAGAGCAAGATAAAAACTTTGAGCCTTCCTCCTCACCTTGCAAAGACCGCTTTTTCTGATGCCACTTCTTTCATCACTGATATCATCCATGCCATAAAGATAGCTAATAGATAATTCTTAACACAGTGCCCACCTAATAGTCTGTGTTTTCTTAAAGATACTACCATTTCAGCATTGAATGAAAACTGTTGGTGTGCTAGTTTTTAGAAACAGAGGTAATATGATGTAGCTGGGAACTGAGGTGAAATAAATCCCTGCTAATATCTGATCTCTGGTGCTAATTTCTGTTCCAAATGTAGCAGTTTTATTTATATTTACATAATTGTATGCTGTAGTTGCATTTTTGTATGTTTGTTTTGCTACTATTTAGAATAGAAATCTGAAGTAAGTTTTATCTGAATGCAGATTTATCCAGAGACTCTCTAAATTATTAAGCTGCTATTGTGAAAAGGTTTCTGATGAGGCAAGTTTTTAAATATTACTAAATACAAAAACTGCACCAATTCACTGGAGATACCATTTCCTCCTCATTATCTTAGAAATGTTTGTTATAAACTTGCATTTCTCAAGAATGCTTGACCCATCTTGCCATAGTGACATTGATTTCAGGTGAAATAATAGTGATGTAATTTATAGAAGCTTATTGTTTCTGTCAGTGTTGGGACGGGGGGGGGAATAAAAGGAGGCAGAGGAAAATGCAAGAATATGGAACAATTCTCTGAGTCAGTTTAGGTTTGAAATAGAATGGTTTGTCACAGTGACCTGTTTCCCATACATGCTGTTATTTCATTCAGCAATAAACACATTCTTCCCACCTCACAACAAGGATTTCAAAACTGGTTGTTTTACAGACTTCTTCACAGCTTAATTGAAATCTTTTTACTTGCCACTCCTGTGGGGATGTGGTGTTTGCAAAAGTGTGGTCATGCATTTATTTTTGTAGAGGGAGGGGCGCAGCAAGGATATATACAACGTGTTACAGAAAAGAGAAGGAGCTCAGTCTAAAAAACTTAAGCACAGAGCAGAGTGGTGGCTTTTGTTGCAGGGAGCTGACTTACAAGAGATCCAAAGATTCTACCCAGCCCTCTTAACAGGCAGTTACAGTGCATAGGAACGCTTGACCTTATTATCACAGCTGTATTTCGGAAAAGCTCTTCAACAATGGACGAAATCTATTGGTGCAGCATTAAATATTCTGTAACATAGAAAAAGTTGGCAAAAATAGAAGAATGTAGTGATTGCAATAATCAAACCTTTTATAGTCTTAAGCTGAAGTGAAATACTTCACTGAAGCTAAATTTGCACTTAGGAAAGTGTCTAGCAGTAAAGAGTTAAATAAAAAGAATGTCATGCATGTGTTCGTGATTCTAAATCCAGAAGTGTTACATTTCCTTTGTTGGCATTAGTTTCTGCTGAATATACAGGATATATATGGTGAAGACTAAGCCCTTCTGTTACTGGTCTGAAGTGTTTTAACAGAAGTGTGGCATGCTTGGCTGAAAAGACTGGAGGTTTTAACAGATCAAAGCATATATATTTTGTTCTTGCAGGATATTTTCCTGCTTACCCATATGAGTTGTATTGACCAACTTCATTAAAAGGAATTTTATCTGGAACAAGACTTCCATTAACAATCACTAGTGTGTAAAGTAGTGGTGCATGGTAGAATTTTGTCTTGAGTACTTACAGCAAAAGCTTTTGAATTGTTTTTTGTTTGATATTTTTTCCCTCCAAGTATTAATTGCCATTTCTAAGGGTGGCACCAGTCTTTGTGGCTCTTGATGACAAAAAGATGGATAGGAAGCTATTGAAAGGTGCCATTTGTCTGATCTTATGTAATTCTCTACTTGCTGCTGCTGTGAGAGATGGAATCTTAATATTGTCAGAGGATGTAGACTAACTATTGAATATTCAGGGAAATGCAAGCATCATGAGATATTTCTGCTAGGATTGCTTTATTTTTCCTGTGTTTTTTGAGATTTTCCCCATCCTCAACCCAGATGTTCAACAGCCAACTCCTTTAGTGGCTATGCTGCAATCTACTCTTTTTCTCTTGTAACTGTGGTGAGCCTTGAGATTAATGCTTTGTGGGAGGGCTTGTGCTGCCTTTCTACAGAGGTACTCAACAGAAAGATGTTTTAGGAGAACTTGTGTTTTTTGAAGTCACCTGCAAGTCCTGTTGCTGGAAGGACGCAGATGAGGCATTGGCTATGCCACTTGTTCACTTCCAATTAACCGTCCTATTCTGTTTCCCATAGAGCCTGTGAAAAGAAAATGTTTTGCCCAGACATAGCCAGGAAAGGAAAGCTTTTTAGAATATGTGACAATAAATATTTTCAGTTGTCATTGTTCACAGCTCTGTTATCTCAGTGTGAAAATATTACCTCAAGAAGGTTAATAGACAGCTGTCACATCATTTTCTTTTTTCCCCCTGCCCTTCCTAAATTCACAGTACTAATGCAACTTTTTTTCCGTGTTATTTGGTTGGTTGGTTTGTTTGGGGTTTGTGAATGTTTTAATTTTCATTCCCTCTTTCTTTGTAACTAAGGACAACTAACTTCATGATACCAAAAGATGTATCCTAACAATAACAGACATATCTTCTGTGTGCTGTAAAAGCATAAAAATATAAAGCAGAAGAGGATGACCCACCGTTGTCTAGAATACTAGATAAATAATGGATTTGATACGATGGCAAACAAAATTGCTGCAAAAACAAGGGCAGATTTGACTGTAGTTGAAACAGCTGTTATTTGCACTATCTGGTTTTTGGAGAATAGTTGTTTGAATATTTGACAGCTGTAATATCGCCTCGTATAGGTTTTGTTCATATTATTTAGCACAGGCTGTCTATTTTGTTGGTATAAGTAGACTACAGCTGTTTTTGTCAGAAGCATTGAGTAGCTGTGCACCTGTGGTATACAATCCTGTTTCTCTTGGCCTTTCTCTTTTAAGTGAAATTGAAGTCTTTATTGCTTTTCTTACATACTCTGCTTTTTATCAGCTGAGAGACAAAATTGAAGGCTTTTTTGTTGTAGCAGACCAGCTTTGAAAACTTTATAAGTGGATTTTAATTTTCCTTATATAAGGTCATATTAATAAAAAAAATTACACTATAGCTGGAAAATGGAACATGAAGTATGCTGCCTGTATTTTGATCTCTCTTTCATCCTTCATTGGGTAATTGCTTCTCTGTTTTCCAGTTTGACAATTAAGGATCAAGATGGCAGTGCTTTCCTTTCACTGTCAAAAGCTGGGATAGTTGGATAAAATATCTCCTGACATTGCTATGTCCTCTGTGTTGCTGCTTTGGAGAATATGGGATGCTTTGATCAGTAGTTGGTTAAGCTGGGCAAATCCAAACCTTGCTGTTTGCTTCATGAAAGGCCAGGTTGGGTCTAGCAAGATTTACTAGCACAGCGTCAGTCCCATGTGAACACAGCAATGGTATTTGTGGGGCCAACTTGTACCTGCAAAAAGGTTAATGGCTTTTGTGCAGCAAAGAAATGGAATCCTCTTGTGGCTTCATCCATGGCACAGTTAACTAACGCAAGAGCAAATCATTCCGCTGTAATTGAGAGTTGACCAAGTTTACTTTTCATGAAACTCAATAGTTAAAATTCTAAACTAATTGTTAGAGAGAATTAGTTCAAGTAAGAGCAAAGTCTTGTGACAAAATATTAACATCATACATCAAAAACTTGTGGTTGTTGTCTGCTATTGTTGACAGCAACTGTTTGACTGCTTGTCATTGTGAAATTAAGCCAACACAGACAAATTGCTCTGTTTTCCACTCTTATTGCATCTCTTCAGGTTATCCTTCTTTTGCCCTTATCACTAATATTACAAATAGGTGTTTATCCTGAAGAGATTGGTAATTAATTCAGATAATGTCCATCAGCACCTTTTGAAAAATGCTTATGAATGCCCTCTGAAAACAAGATTTCATGTGGGAGAATTACATTCATTACTTCTGTCAGAAATGGAACATGCACAGATGTGTTGAAACACTGAACTGTGTTTGTCTTAAGTGTTACAACAGCTTCGTCTTCAGATTGCAAAGAATATTTGCACAGCTTTTAAGGATTGGAAACCACTCACCCCTTCCCTTAATGAAAGCATAAATTCTACAAAAAATGGAAGTGACCACCTAAGAAGAAATTGAGATTGTGGATATCAGTAACTGCTGATTTAACCTAACCTTCATTCAGATTATTTTCTTGAAGGATCTGATTAATTATTCTCTTACGTTTACAGGGCTAATTACAACCACATCCAGAAAACTAGATCGAGAGCAGCAGGGGGAGCACATACTGGAGGTAAATAATTTATTTAGCTTGCTGAAAAACAGTGACTGTAAGTTCATTGCTCATTTACAGAGAATTAAGTTTGCCAGACTTGATTACTATATGAAGAATGTAAAAAACTGGATTTCAGAAGTAATTTCCTTCTATGTTCATTATGTTGCAATGCAGATAACCACCTATCTTATAAAAACTGTGTGTTGGGGGGTTTTTGCTAAAAAAGAGTAAAGGTACAGATTGAATGCAATTTTTTTCCTATATCTCAAAACAAAGATTTTCATTCAAAGGCATGTCCTCTTTTTATCTTCCTGTGTAATTATTGGAATAGCTATTTCACCCTAACTTTTGCTGAATATAGGCTTCTGAAGAAGAAGTGCAGAATGTTTTTATAATATGGAGAATACAAAAGGGTGGTATGTGAGTAGCCCTATTTTCTGCATAATGTGTTTACCAGTCATATCAGTTGCAAGACATGCGTTATAGAGCCGGAGTCCTAGAGCATGGAACTTGTGGCATAATGCTTTTATTTAGCTACATTTAATTGACTGGAGTTTATTTAAGAGCTTTTCGCATTCTCTGTCAAACCACATGAAAGGAAAACACACAGAGAACTTGGAGTCATCCAGTTTCACAATGTTGTCAAGTAGTGTAAAGGCATGGTTCTTCACCTGTAGTGAAGATTTAATATTCACAGCGATCCTTATGTCCTAAGATTTATTTGGAATGTTTATTGTGCCTCTTGTCGTGGGTGATAGATAAAAGACCGCAATGGGAGTTGGCCAAATTAATGTTAAAGACAGAGAAACAACTCTAGACTTACTCAGAACTTGTGAAATCCTTAGAAAGGTGTTCCAATAGGAAGGCAATGACTGCAGAGACTTGGAGATGAATGTAGTTATTCCCTGATAGCACAAACTATCCTTTTGCATAATTGCAGTATATGTGCAGTCTTTCTGAGCCTTTTGTATCCCTTTGGTACATTGCAAGCTGGATTCATGCAGCTGTTGGACCAATTTTTTAATCGTTATTTTCATTTCTGTATCAGCTTTGAAAAGAACACTTTGTAGCTAAGCAGCAATGGGGCAGAATTTCTACAGTGTGTTTCTAGAAGTAATAGTAGCAAAATTAATTAAATGGTAAATCTGATTTAGTACTCGACATAGTATTCCTGTAAATTTTAAAGTAATTATATAATTCTCTTTTCAAATTGCCTCATCAAATCTGGTTGTCTCAGTTTTCCAAAGCACTTCATGTCCATTGTGTCTTATTTCTTGACCACTGCTATGTATACTGGTTGTAAAATTAGCATATCATGACTTTTACTTCTCTATATATTATACTGGGTTTTATATGAGATTTATACAGCGTATAAAATGAGCTGTGGATTGTTTTCTGATCCTGAAGCCACATGGCTCATATGGCTTTGATTGCTTACGCGTTATCCCTGGAACAGGGTGTCCACATCCAAGTTGCCTGTTGAAAATTGTGTCTAAGTTGTGTGAATTCTCAGGCTGCAGCTAAGCAACGTGTGTGTCTGTGTGTGTGCTACTTTTTCTGGGCTAAAACTTATGCCAGAGGTCACACTCATGGTGTAATGTTATGGGCAGTTGTCTGCTAGCAGTCATGCTAATTTAAGCTTGAGTTTATAACCTTAAGCTAACATGTACAGAACTCAGAAAGTTTATTTTTAGGATTACAATGTCACGTCAGGGTACATAAATCTTCCTGCTTTCATCATTCTGTATAAAATAGCAGTTTAAGCTCATTGCTCTTTAGGTTGTAACATTGTTTATTGCCTGCTGGTGTAATTTATAATTCTTCATTCTTTGTTCTTTTGAACAAAGAATGAAGAATTATAAATTACAATTATAAATTACAAAATATAAATAGGTTGTTAAAGTTTTAACTAAAAGTCTGTGAAGTATCTGACAGAGGAACTCTTTAACTACAGAGCGATACTGACAGCCCGGCCTAAAGTAGCAGTTTTCCCATGCATTAGTTTTATGTTTACAACTGTGATAATAGGTGGGAAAGAAACCCAGAAATGCACAGAATGGTGGACAGTATTATGACCCAAGTGCTGAGCATCTGGCTAATTAAATGAGCATTGAAATGTTGACCAGATGGGTTGGTGGGTTTATTACTTTTTGCTATTAAATTTGGTCTTTGATTGCACTTCTGCTTGCATAATATTAACTAATATGCCCCATGTTTTTTATTCCCAATTTCTAAGTATTTTCTGAGTGCCAGCTGGCACTTTCTTGTGCAGTTATTATAGATTAGCGTCATGTTATTCTCTCATGTCATAGTATTCTCTTTGTTATGTCAGTAATGCCTTCAAAACTGATGTTGCATTCAAATCAAATAGATTTTTCTCAAATTTGCCTTTGTTTTTTGCTTGGTTCAGGGCAATGCTAATTTTATGTTAATGGACATGTTATCCCATACCCTTTGTAATTTCCTCATTTGGAATATGCTTTGGTTTTCTCATTGGGTTTGGTTGGGGGTTTTTTTGTGAACTGAAAGGTATGTGGAGGTGTTCCTTTACAAGTACTAAAGGGAACAGATATTCATATATGTGGAAATCATACCATCTGTTAGAGATGAGCATGAATATTTGCATTTCATGTTGCATTTCATAAGTCAAAATATTAAGATAATAGCTGAATATACTTTTGTAGTGCCTTTTGTGAATACTCACCTAATAGCTTTAGGCAACTGCTTTAACTGAAGCTAGGGGATAACATTGCAGTTGTTTAGGCAGTTGTAGGAAAATGTCATTTAGGGAGGAGCATTGTTGGAAGGACCCTGTTTGAGCACTAACTTTACCCTTTTTAATAAAAACAGGTAACAGTAACAGACAACGGTACTCCTGCAAAATCAACAGTTGCATGGGTGATTGTGAAGGTCTTAGATGAGAATGATAACAAGCCTCAATTCTTGCAAAAATTCTACAAAATTCGGCTTCCAGAGCGTGGTAAGCCAGAGCGAGAGAGAACTGCTAGGAGAGAGCCAATCTATCGAGTTATTGCTGCAGATAAAGATGAAGGCCCCAATGCAGAGATCTCCTACAGCATTGAAGATGGTGATGAACATGGCAAATTCTTTATTGAACCAAAAACTGGAGTGGTTTCATCAAAGAAATTTTCTGCGGCAAGGGACTACGATATCCTTTCAGTGAGTGAAAATCTTGTATATCATGAATATGTAAAGTGTTCTTTTATCTGTTCATTTCTTATTCAGTAGCTGGCAGGTGAGTGACTGCAGTATCTGAAGGAAGAAAGCTTCAACAAATCCAGAAGTAATGTTTTGTGTGTTTGTTTGGTTTTCATTAAAGGATTATTTCAGATGTTTGTATTGTGTATCAAGAATGTCTGTTCTTTTTCAGAACTTGACAGATAATGTATGTCATGAGGGAACATAAACAATCAGTTTGACTCACCTTTGGGAAGAAAGCAAAATAAAAGTGAATTTATGGTAACATAACAGTTTGTGCTGCTATCAGGTGCTGCATACTTTTTCTCCATTTGCTGCCCAGATAATGAAGGGCAAGTGGCACTTTGAGAGACACTTAACCTTTCTGGAAATATCTCACACGAGCAAACATGCTTGGAGCTTATTACTGCTTTCTATTTATGTGACATAATGATTTATGTGATCCTGTAGCCTAAAAGATGTGTCTGTTTCACAGATTAAAGCTGTAGATAATGGTCGTCCACAAAAATCTTCGACTACACGGCTTTACATAGAATGGATTCCAAAGCCCGTCCCACCCACAGAGCCTATTTATTTTGAGGAATCATTTTTTTCTTTTACGGTGATGGAAAGTGACCCAGTTGCTCACATGATTGGTGTAATAGCTGTTGAACCTCTTGGAACACCACTTTGGTTTGACATAACGGGTAAGGATGCCTTAAGGGCCTTTATTATTAGAAACAAATGCATGGAGTCTGAGATACTGTAGGGCTCACTGCAGCTTGGTTTTAATCACACTTCCAAATAATGCAAGCTTTTGAATTCTTTAAATGCAGATGCGGACTTTATAAGTCAAAATTATTTAATTTTTATCAATGCTTTTCTGTATCAAAGATTAAAATTAAGTTGCAAAATATCTGCTGTGTTGCAGTTTTAAAAATGGCTTGTGAGTATTGTGTCACTGAAGTTAAAACTAATGAAGTCAATCTCCTAGACTGTATGATAGGAAAGGAAATAAAATTCTAGTTTTCTGCAGATCAAGATAGTACACACAAAGAGAGATTGTACCGTTCCCACGGATTTCTTCTTCTCTGGGCTGCTTCTCAGTTTGCTGTCCTCTGATTCAGTACTAAAAGGAAAGCTTGCAATGTTCCTAACACCAGCAATCTTCTTCCTGTACATATTCTTTCTACTAAATCATATCTTAGCCTATACCATTGAAAGGGGATTTCTAACCAGTAATATGATTATATGTTGATGTCATGGTAACAAAATTAATAGTACATTTTTGAAGTTTAGACTTAGCCACTAGACTTGTGAGCACCAGTAATACACAGAGTGTTCACTGCATAGCTGATAGTAAAACCAAGTTCTGTTGTGTGTTGTGTTAGAATCAAGGAGAATGGCATAGCTTTGTTTCAGGAGATATGCCTTGTAGTGAACTGCTTCTAGTCTTAAGCAAAATCTTTCTGTCAGTCTATCAGACTGTGATTTTTCTACTACATTCACAAGAGAGAGAAGGATCTTTTTCATCTTGGTTACTACTGAAAACTTTAGTCATTATTATGGTGTTAAGTTGCTGGGAAGAGCATATTTTAAATGATTTCTCAATAATTTAAGTATTTTAAGCATCTGGTTTGCTGGTGTGTATTTCCTGAGCCATGCTGAGAACAGCAACAGTTAAAAATAAAGTTTATGAAACTGACACATGTAGCAGGAATATATATAAATGCCAAATACTTTGAGGGTGTTTTCAAAAAATTTTCAGGCACATGCAAACAGATACAATTCTTCCCTAAAATCATGCTTCATGCATGAACAACCTGTGATGATATTGATAATCATTGCTAATGCATTAATACTTACAAAAAAATTTTTAAGTGGTTCTTTCTAAAGTATTCTTGAAAAAAGTGTTCCTGTCCAAATAGATTATAGTTTAATAAAAAGTTTTGGTGTTTAGACAAATCTAGGGGTTACAAATCTGTACAACAGTGTGGAGGAACTAAAAAGTTGGGGATGCTTTCTTGCATTCTCATAGGAGCAAAGTTCTGCATTAGAGGTATTTTGGAACCGAGGCTGCTCTTTCACTGATCTCCCAAACAGACCTAAACACACAGATATGGGAGTAAAAAAGCAGAAAGTATAAACATAAGTGAGCAGGAAAAATTAGAAGGTATCATGTACTCCAATTCAAATTAGGTTTATCCTAATTTGTCAACAGCAAACATAAATATCTGTAGACTGAAATGAGTCCATTAAAGGAAAGGTTAAGAGTGACATGGCCAGAACAACATGAGCAGTTCATGGAGATGAAAGAGAGTAGATAGAAGAGGCCTCAGATGTTTTGGGAGTTTGAACACAGTACAGTAGAGATGTTTTCTGAGGCCTTTTATTAGCAAAATTTGTTAATTAGATTGAGGACGTACTTTTCTATAGTTCTTAGTGTGCTCCAACTGCTATGCACTCTGAACAGTGGGTACATCTGAATAGAATTCTGGCTGATAGTATTATTTCGATCTGCTCCGTCTAAGTGTGGAGCAGTTTGGTCATTTACATATTTTTATTGTATGCCTAATGCAGAAAATGAATGATCTTTTCCTGCCCTCTTTAGAAAGACATATACAGAAAACTGTGTGGGGAAAGAGCATAACTAGCCCAAGAATTGTAAAACAAACATTTTATTTTGACAGTTTTCTTAGTTAAAGTGTTTTAGAAAGTTTGATATGTGATCATGTTGTGAAGTTATAGGCTACTCTTACAGGTGGTCACTTTACTACCCTCTTTTACTGTTTCTAATAGCATGAATGAATTTGATTGACAGCTTTCCTTTGTGTTCTGTGCTTGCTTTCCATGCTTTCTTTCTTTTTGGCTGAGCCAGGAGACAAGCTTGCTAGTGAAGTATTTTACATCTTACAGATGGCTTGTGACCTGAACTGTACAGCAGAAGGTATCTGCTGAGATCACATAATTTATTACCAGATTATGAGATCTGAAATGAAAGCGTACATTTATAAACTATTTATTTTATTAACCCTTCGGAAATCAAAGTGCTCACGGTTGCATTTGTGACAGGTTCGTTTTTGTTTTGTTTTGTCATCGTTACATTTATACAGCATCAATTCTGAGCATCCAGTTTTGGCTTTGGCCAAAACTGTTGCTGTTACACTTTCAGTGTACTCGATGCAGAAGTTTGGGTTGAGTTCTGCTTCAGCGGATAACCAGATATAACTATTACTACAAACATAGGCAAGGCCCATTCTTGATAAGGAAGGGAAAAATTTTGGTTAGGGAGCTTGTCCTTGTGTCAGGAAAACTGATTGTGCCAATTCATACCCATTCACTTTACTCTTCCCTTAAAATGTAGAGGACTTCATTGAGCCATCTGAGAAAATGGCAAAACTAGATTCATCTTCTAAAACTGACATACTGCACAAAGCCCATTAAAAAAATTCATGTACATCTGTTAAGAAAAGAAAAAAGCTGCTGCCTTTCATGCTGTCTAGTTTCTATCCATTTGAGTGATTCAGAAGCTGCTGCTGGGCTAGTAAGAGGAGTTGACTTTCGATTGAACTAGAAAAATTACGTGATGTTGGTCATTATCAAATATCTCAAATCCAGTGAAGCAGAATCCAGCTCATCTTTCCTAAAATGATATGTTTGTCATGCAGTGGAGCCTTCTAAAGGTGAAATCCTTTTTACATGTGAATGGGGGCCCATTTCAGTATTTACTGTTTTTTTCTTGGACTGAGTTCAAATTTGCAACCTTTGGAATTTCACCCTCTCACTTCTAACCTTGGCTTTTCATAAAAGGCATTTAGTGATTTGCAAAGCTTAGCATGTATAATCTTGTTAAAGAAAAGAAAAAGCACTCAGATGATATCTGAATGCTATCTGCTATTCTTGTGAAATATAATTAGAAAAACACATGCCCATAATTAGGAGAAATTGGTTTGCCATATCTAGCACTGGCTTGACCAAAATAAAAATTGATTCTTCCATTTCAGGCAGTTTATTGAGAGGTCTAAAGCAATTGTAGTTAAATGGCAGTATTTATCATCACTAATAGTGTTTGGACTTAATGGACATTGTATTCTCAGGACAGTCTGCTCCAGGTGACAGGATGATGATCAATTAAATGTTTAAGCGACTGAGTGTAGCTATTGATCTACACAGTTATTTAACTATATTTCAAAGAGTAATATGAAAGTTTCACAAGGGAAATTAAGATAATTTGCTTCAGAAAAGGAACTTGGCCATATTTAAACATTGGGCATTTAAACCTCTAGCACTATTCTGAATCCTGCCTATCTCAGTAGGAGTGAGATAGTGAATTCTTTAGATACTCAACATTAAGATGAGAATCCTTTGGAGGTACTGTAGCTTTTTCGGCCTTATCTATAGTCATATATGAATATAATAATATGTACTCTGCTCCAAAAGACAAAAATTTGACTGTATGTCTGATTTGGGATTTTAATTTATTTTGATAAAAAGTATGTTTTTCACTTATTAGCTGACAATCTGCCCAAAATGAACTATTGCATCTGGCCCAGTAATTCTCAATTTCCTGCTATATGGAATGATTAAATTCTGTGGATTTTTTTTTTTTAAGTAGAGAATCATGCTAATAAGAATTTACCTGCTGACTTTCCATGAGCCAGACAAATCAGCTTTGTCCAAAACTACTCAGTTTTAAATATCTATTAGCAGCATATCATGTTACCAGGAAAAAAACCCAAAGTGTTTAAACTAAATGTATGTATAAGTATGTGTATATATAGTTCCACCTTCATTAAGCATCGGAAGACAGAACATGATCATACATGAAAACAATGAAGCAATGATGCATTTTATTAACTTTTCCCTCTCACAATTCCCTGAACAAGGTGGCAACTATGACAGTCGATTTGATGTGGACAAGGGCACAGGAACTATCATTGTTGCAAGACCTCTTGATGCAGAACAGAAATCAAATTACAACTTGACAGTAGAAGCAACAGATGGAACCAGATCTATCAGCACTCAGGTAATGAACTTTCTGATGAAGCACTTATAAAAAGTGTGTGTAGCTGGAGGGTAGGGAAGGTGTTGTATTTTCTTCTTACCATTTTTTTCATCCTAGACAATGAACATGGTTTATTTAAATTAGGGACTTTGTCTAAAATAGAAGTAAGTTCTGTTATTCACCGAGCCATATTGTTTGGTGGTTTAGGTGGAAGGTTGTGTATTACTATACTGTAGTCTGGACCAACAGCTTTTAAGTTATATCATGTTCGTACAGCTAAATAAATGAAAACAGAAGCTAAGCCCTGGCATGCATGATTTTCTCACAAGAAAAGGATTAGTGCTACTTACCTGAATTACTCCTCTTTACCCAGTTCCCCCAAAGTCACTAAATAAATTGATTGCTGTACTTGAGGTTTAAAGACAACCATTGTAAAATTTTGTTGTTCCCCTTCCCCTGCAAGATCTGTGGATGACTAGTTGTACAATGTCCAAGTAATGTTTTATGAAACTGAGCTGCTTCTTCTGCATAATGTACATATAGAAACAAGATTTAGATTATAACATCTCTTTGTATCATCCCAAATACCTTATTTTAGCTTTGGTGGAAGTAGAGATTGCTAAACAATCTCCAAAAACCAGCAACCTCAGACAAATCAATGTTTTAAAATTACCTTTTTACTAAGGCTCTGTGATGGTGGCAGTTCTTTGCAGTTGGACTAGTAAGTTCACTTGAAGGTGCAGAAGCCTTTTGTGGCAGTACTGGAAATAATTCATAGTAAAGTAGTTTATGATGTATATCCTGCCTATTTTCCCCATCTAGTTTCTTTCCCCAGCCCAGAACCTAAATATGTTTAAGAGTACGGTTTTTCTGAGCTTGGTGTGAACAGAGCCATGATCATAGAGGAGCTTCTCTGTTCTTTCAGATAGGAAGGAAAAGCTTTGTTTACCGATTAAACACTGTTGGACTTGGACAGTGATGTGTCTGTGTTACCTATCCCTATCATTGACCTACCCCTCAGGCACTCAAAGAGCAGTAAGTGGATTGCTGCTGTCTTTTCTGTACATAGAGATCTGCGTTACAAATGCAATTTCTTCTTGTTCAGCTTCTGTGCAGCACATATGTTTTTCTGTTATCTTTTCTAATGTCTTATATGTTGTCTTCTGCTTTTGGCCAGAGGAAAAGATGTTTCTTGTCAATGTTCAGGATTTTAAACAGAATCTTTATTGAGCTGACTGCATGTCTGGAGGCTTGATAGGTCAAATAGAGTAAATTTGATAGTAGAAGGTAACCAGATTTAGCAGTTTCCTTTGAAAAATGCCTTTTCCTTTAGTGGTGACAATTGTGAATGATTTTTCTAGACCATGAATCTTCAAAGACAGCAACATGTTTCCTAGCAGGAACTTGCTGCAATCGTAGTTGTGGTTCCATTGCCTCTGGTGCTGATAACCACCATAAGATGTTTGGAGAATCCTGCTGTAAATTTATTAAATTTGCCTACTTGTAGTAAAAATATTGAGCAGATCTACTGATTACAGAATGCTGGATAGAAGGCAGGACAAAAAATAGAAGAAACACAAATTCAGCTAAAAGTCAAAAAGATAGCAAGAGGCTTTTCCATACACATTTCCCCCCCCTTCCAAAAATGCAGTCAAAAATGCCATCATACAGTGTGTTTTGGGGCAGCCCAGGGACTTAATATGGGGCCTTGGTGAGTGCAGATAGCCTATCCAGTGCTGCTGCTTGCATAGCTGAATCTATGTAGACATCCTGAGCTGTCACAGTTGAACCATAATCTGCTTTGTCTTTTAGAACAACCAAGAATTGGAAGGTCAAAAAATTACTTTAACCCTCACCACTTCTCTTCCTCTCAGTCATGTGATTCATTTAGTTCTTCTTGGAAGTGCACAGTGTACCTTTTGTTCAAGTTCTTTAAATGAACTTGTTATTTTAGCATTTTGTAAAGCTAAGTGAACATTATAAACATTTACCACAGCGCTCTTCTCCAGAAGAATTGGAGTAGTCATCTCAAATTTGTCATTTCTGTGATCGCTTTTTCTGTGATTGTTTTTCATATCTTTGTCTTCCTCTCTGTTAGGCTTGGCAGGATCAGAGATTGTGGTTTCTGTTGCAAACAAGCACAAAGACTTCCTTTGCGTCGTCTTCCTTTCGCCCTGCTTGTGGGATAAGCACAGGTTATGCTGTTGCTGTTGGAGTCTCATGTTAATATGGTGCAATGATTGAGGAGTGTGGATTAGCTCAAATTCTGCAACTGTTGGTGCATGATCCTGATTTTAGTTGATTCTCTTATCTCCCCCATAACTCCTGGCCCACCCAAATGGACTCATCTGTTAAGATAACCCTCAGGACTATCACTCAGAAGATGCATTTCAAATCAAGCTCAATTTAGGGGGTTAAAAATGTTGATACAAAATCAAAACTGAAGGTGTGATTTATGGCTGCCAGTGTGTAAATTCCGTTGCTCATTGCTGAAATACTGATAAAACTTTAAATGTTCATGTGGCATTGGATTCTTCTAAGAGCTGATAAACAGTTAAAATGGAGTGACATGCAAAAGAAATTCTGAATTCTGAATGCATGCATGAGGAACAACAATAGGCCATACAGAGCTTTTAGCTTAGAAAGTAATTGCTATAAACCCTGGATATACAGTAAACAATTTAACAGACCTTGATTAACAGCAGAGTAAGTCATTTTACATTTAATTTGAAAAAGGAAATGACATTTGCAAGAAATAGGGGAGGGGCACAAGAAATGAAAATCTTATTGTGTGAAAGCAGTGTATTGAATCTGACTTTAAACTGGAAGGCATTTGCTGGCCTTGGGCCATTAACATCTGTAGGGCATTTGACTCTTTCAGGACTTCAGTTAAATAGCTTTTTTGAAAAATAAAGCAATAGTAGGAGTGGAGGCTATTGGAATTTTGCATGCATCTAAATACCAAATGCATGAGGCAAAGCAAGGACAAACAAATTCCTACAGTAATGGTATTTGACGTTATGTTAGAAATGACTAGTGTCACACTTCAAAGGATTATGATTAAAAATAAAATAAAAATACAGAAACTAAATAACTGAAAGCCAAAAGTCAGGCTACCTATGTACTGAAACAGAAAAGGTTATTCACAGACTGTAAGTAGCAATAAATGAATTATTGAATTGATTTTGGGGGGAAAACAAAAAGTAAAGGTCCTGTTTCTAGCTGTAGCCACTTGAAGTCATTGCTATGTCTATCAATTTTTTACATTGAAAGTAATACCTCAGATGGTTTACAGCTAATTGCAGCATTTTACCTATTGCTTTGCTATTGCAGAATATTTAATCTTGCTTTATGCAAAATTCATATGGATATGATACTTTGGGAATGAAGTATCGAATAATCTTCTAATGCATACTAAATATGATTTTTGCTTGCAATTACACTGCTCTACGGAGACATTTAGAACTGGAAGGAACTTAGATTATATCTGGATAATACAACTTTTTATTTATGAAAATTATTATAAACATGTCAATGTCATTAATGTAATTATGGGAGAGGAGTAGACTTTAAACTCCACATAGAATCAGTAAATGAAAGATTATGTTAAAGAATCTGAAGGAACATTATGTTTAAATATTGCACATTGAGTATGTTTTGTCAATGGCACATATTTCCTCTATAACTTAGTAGCAATCGGTGCATCCCTATGCAAAATTAGGTTTCACCTGCCAGATTATTAATACATTTGAAGTCCTTCCTCAAAATAATCCTGGGCTGCTTTGTTCTCTGTATAACCAGTGTGCATTGCTCTCAGTAGGATCTGTGGGCAGAAAGCAGCTGTGCAACACAGCCCTTCCATATCTTTGCAAAATGAGTGAAGTTTCTTTAGTTCCAGAACATTTTGTTTCAAAGATCACATTATGGTCTGTTAATGTCAAGCTTTTCTATGTTGTGACTCTTTAATGTGCAACTCTTTCTTAAGAGATAACATCAGTATATTTCATTTTAATTGAATCTTATAATTTCATTGAGAGATGTTCAGTAGCTTATTTTATGCTATGTTATGTTGGAATTACACAAGTTCTTCATGTGTTTTGTTCTCAGACACACTAAACCATATTTTTCTGTGTGGGCCTTTAAAACTGCACTCACAATTATTAATTCAAGTGCTTTCAGTTTAACTTCAAGGTCTTAACAGTTTACATGACAATTTGGTCCTCTTACATTTAAAAGGTAATTGCACATCTAGCACCTGTCACCCTCAGTTAGAATTCTGACTTGAGAGTAGGGTTTCCTTAGTAAATTTATTTAATAGTTTACATTGGAAAGAGCCCCTGGAGTTCAAGCTAAAACTCCTGGTCAAAGCAGAGCAAACTGCAAAGTTGATCAAGTTTTTCAGTGACTTGTCAGGTTCTGACTGCCTGGGATGACAAGGCACAGCACCACTTCCTTGGACTTGGTTTTATGCTGGTGTTTAACAACTGTCCTTGAAAAAATTTTTTTCTTACGTCTAGTTGTATTTTCTCTTATTGGAGCTTGTGAGTGTTGCCTCCTGTCCTTTCACTGCATCTCTGAGAAGTCTGGCTCTCTTTCCTGCACCCCTCCAGTGGACAGATGGCTTTTCAATCCCCACTGATTTTAATGACCTGTCATTGGATTTGTTTCCTTTTGTCAAGATCTCTCCTGGACTGCAGGACTTAAAACTGTAGTGGATCTACATTCCCACCAGTGAGTGTCAAACAGAAGGGGGTAATTTCTTCCCCTTATTAAAGCAGCCCAGTGTGCAGTTAGACAAGTTACCAGAAGGGAGCCCATCAGGTCACATTATGCTTGTCCACCAGAACCTGTGCAGGGGCATAAAGTAATAATATCACTGAAAGAGATGAATCCTAGAGTATGTAGATAAAACACTTTTCACTTGAGTCTAAGATAAACTTTGGATTTCATGTGCATTTAAAATCATTGCACTAATATATCAAATTGTGTATTTGTAGTTGTGTTTACCAGTGTGGAGAAAAACTGCAGCCTGAGCAAGTAATGTGACAAGTAATGGAATACCTGAGCTAACTATTTGTAGTGACTGAGTCATTATATTTATTCCTTAGCAATATTTTTTTTTAATAATTCATATTTAATAGTGCTGTACATTTTGAGGAGCTAACTCCTTATCTGTTTAGCCCAACAGTACTTTTTGGAGGATGTCTCCTTATGTGTCATTTTAACTGCTTTGCTAGCTAATACCAGAGTTGCTGCTAAATCCTGATGGTATGATCAACAGCTTACTTTTCAGTTAAGCTGGTTCATTGGATATGTGGTTAGTCCTGCAGGTACTGATGCTGGTTTTACAGTCATTGCATTCCTGGCATTTAACTTAGTAGTTTGCATGGGGTCTCTTGTGGTGCTCCATTCTAGAAATGCTGTTTTTCTTTATTTGTTTTGTGTAGTACCAGGAGCACAGGTGGTCATGTCTTCTGCTCCATAGATTCACTTTACAGAGTTGCTCTGTAGTTGCATACCCTCTCACATCGAATTTTAACAAAAGTTTCTGTATTTCCTCATTTGGCAGTAGAAATAGACATGAACTTAAATAGCAATTTTAATTTAAATTCATCGAATTTGGCACCTTTTCTTTGCTTTTCACTTGCTTTTTTTCTGAGTCTGACCTTAATAATTTCTTGGGGGTGGAAGTTTAATAAAAAAAATAGGTGATGAGTTCATTTTGAAAGCATACTATCCATTAATGAGGTGTTGTAATTGTATATGACCATTAAAACTTTCATTTATACAAAGATGTTTTTATAGTTTGATTTGTATTGAGTGTTGGGGTTTTATGCTGTTTGGGGTTTTTTTGTTGTTTTTTTAATTTGTTGTTTATCTTCATTTGGTATCATTTTTCATTTTCCTGAGCACCATTGTTTAGTGAGCAGGTGTTTTTACTCAAATGCTTTGTGAGTGTATTAGACCCTTCTGTCTTACTTCTTTCAAGAGGCATTAAAATGTGTTTTATTTATACAAAATTTAAAAAGAAACTAACAACTGTGCTTGTGTTGCTGTATTGCATCCTGTCTAATCATGAAAATATAAAAAGATCACATTTTTAATATAAAAATTCCTTCTTGCTTTTCATTTTCCAACTGAATTTGTTAGTTAATGTATTAAAAACTTGTCCTAATATGTATCCTGGGTCACCTACCATTAATATTTCTCCCCACTGAAAGTCAATATTTATTCCAACTATTTGTTTCTTTTCTTTAATCTGTTTCTAATTGATGACAAAACCAAACTTCTTAGTCTCCATAGCAACATCTTGCAAGGGATTTTATCAGTGTTCCAAATGACTCAGTTTTAGTGTAAGATGCTAGTTTTGCAAGGTTGACATTTCTTCTTCCTATAGCAAGAGGTATGGCATTTCCTAATTATTTGCCACCATCAGGATTCATCTCATTTAGTTTCTACTGCATGGAGTTTGGTACCTCGTTTAAATTACATCCGTAGACCCCACCAGTTACCAATGGAAATCAGTAAGTGTCTTCAAAGGAAAATTTAACCCACTTACAATATTGTAAGTACCTATTTTACAAACCATTTTTTAGCCCTTAAAAAACTTACACAAAGCACCTAGCCTTTGGATGGATAAAAGCCTGGCTGTACATGTAGCCCATAAAGAACCTGAATTTAGCTGTGTGTTGCTGGAGCTTTGCTGTCTATTTGCCAACTCCTTTGCATTACTGTTACTTGTCTGATGTTATCGCTGTTACAAAACAGGATGGTGGCTATCTGTCTTACCCTTTTTATACTAAACTTTGATGCTGTGAAAGGCAAGTGGAGGTGCAGGGATCTTGTGTGGTTCCAGTGAGCAACATTATACAGACAAAGATGCAATTCAAGCCATCTGATTTAATTTAACTGTAGCTTCAGAGAAAATGTGTTGGTGACCAGTGAGCTAGACTGAAATCATGCTGCATTGCTGGAGAATAGTAAACAACAGCACCTGCAGTTCTTCTAAATAATGCACTTTTGTGGGAATTCCACCACTCTTCTATTTTTGTCTTGCAGATGTAAGGAGCTGAAAGGGGACTGTTTTTACGTGAGGGCAAGGAGGAGTATTATGCATCCACTGCCTTGAAAAAACACTGCTTAAAATTGTAAATTTGCACCCCAAAACAGGATTTTTACCCACTCTAGGATCCATATTGAGTATTTTTAATTCCAAAATTAACAAGGATTTTTTTTTGTCTTATTTTAGACAAAAATCATTCCCTGTAAGATGTCTTATATAAGATATTTCTGGTTGTACACATTTCTAGTTTGACTTTGGGGAAGGTGAGGTAGATTTGG
>NW_008240046.1:11540550-11553892 GCF_000691975.1 Corvus brachyrhynchos
GTCTTGAGGTGGAATTACTTCAGTATTATGGTCTGATTTTTAATGAAATATCCTCCTTTCATTTCTTTTTACCAAATATCATCTATGTTTTCCCCTTCCTATTGTATCATTTCAGGTGTACATCAAAGTTATAGACACAAATAATCACAGGCCTCAGTTTTCTGCTTCAAGATATGAAGTTGTTATACCTGAGGATACCTTACCAGAGACAGAAATTCTGCAAGTCAGTGCCACAGACAGAGATGAGAAGAATAAACTGATTTATACTATTCAGAGCAGCACTGATCCCATCAGTCTTAAAAAATTTCGTCTGGACCCTGCAACTGGCTCCCTTTATACTTCAGAAAAACTGGATCATGAGACCATGAACCAGCATATTCTCACAATAATGGTAAGCACGTGTGAGATTTCTTCTGTTGTCAATGACAAACAGTTACTTTTTAATGTCTTTTTCATTTGTCCCCATAATTCAAACATTTATTTGTATGTTTATTTTTTATGCAGTCTTTGACTCTGTGACTGATTGAACCTTGAATTATTACTAATATGTGGTGAACTACTGAAATAACAGTGCTAATTACTAGTGATGTGCTGACTGTTGCAGGTTCGAGATCAGTATGTTCCTGTAAAGCGCAACTATGCCAGAATCGTCATTAATGTCAGTGACACAAACGATCATGCTCCGTGGTTCACCAGCCCTTCCTATGAAGGACGAGTGTATGAGTCAGCAGCTGTTGGATCAGCAGTACTTCAGGTTACAGCATTAGATAAGGACAAAGGAAAAAATGCAGAAATTATGTACTCTATTGAATCAGGTATATTTACTTTCTTACATTTTCAGCCCGTGGAACTCGTAGATACTTTTTCAATTGTAGATGTATAAAAACATATCTGTAAAAAAGGGGGGCAGTGCAGGTTTATGTGCCATATTCGGAGATGTATCAAAGATACAAGTCTCAGAGAATTTAAAAGAAAACTACAAATATTCATCTCCATTCTTTAGCTATTTATGTTATTCTCTAGATACATTTGGAATATTTTAGTAGTAGGGGAAGAAAAAGCCATCTTGAAATGCTCAAAAGGAGTAATATCTTCAGGAATTACAGAATTATTACATTCAGGTCTAAAAATGCATTCTAATATTGTAAATCTTATTTTTTGTAGCATAGGCAAAGCAAGGGTTTGATGAATAGAGTAAGAGCCTGAGACAAGTGCTTTCATGTTTGCTATAACGGAGAAGTAAGGAGCTCAAAAATAACCTAAATATTCATGTACCTAACCCCTAAATAATCCCAGTTTTTAAGTTAAACTTTCTGATGATGCAGCAAGGAAGGTGTTGCTTTGCATACTTCCCTCTGGCTGATTTTAGCAGTGGGACCGCTATTCTGTCTTATTAAAATATTTGAGAAATTCCTTAATAGTTGGTCAGTGTGGCAGTTAGACTCCTTTCAGATTGCAGGCCAGGAAAGAACTGCTCCTTTTTTTTAACCTCAGAGTATCTTTCTGAACTTGCCTACAACAATATGATTCAAATGATGGCAATTTTTAATATTAGAAAATAAGATGACATTGATAGAGTTCACTTACCAGACAGAAGTGGGTTTTGGTTCAGTCCATTAAGTCTAAATTAATACGAGTCTGCCATTATCAAGGTCCTGAGCTTTGTAGACACCATGACTGGAAAAAAAAGTTATTTAAATTTCATTACACATGTGAAGTACTACTTTGAAGGTAAAAAAGTAATTTAAAATAAAAATCCCAGTAATAAGCATAAGAGACTGTGTATTAAAGAGAACAACAAGTAAAAAGTTATTCAGTTACTGTTGCATGCAAAGTGGTATGTGCAGATGCTGTTTTTCATATTTACATAGGTTGCTGTGTAAAGGATAGAATTGTTTACTGTAAATATTTTCTTCCCCAAAGTGCTATTTTGATATGAAAACATATGTTAACACTGTATTAAAACAAAGCTGTGATTATGATACTCTGAAAAGAATTAATGTTTTTGAGTGTCTCATTAGTTGCTTAAAATACATGAGGTTTTTTTGTCATTTCTAGAAATATGACATTTATTAAGCAGGACACTAACATCCATGAAATTTTTCTCTTGCCTTTCCCATTTTGTTAGTGCTTGTTTTATGAATCTCAAACAATGGCAAGAAAAAATGTGTGTGTCTGCAGTATAGAATGAAATTACATGCTGTTCTCTTCCTTTCTTCTAGCTTTTTGTAGGAGTAAATGTAAGACCTGTAAAGTTTATTTTACAGGATTGTGATCTACTGGGAGGTTAAAGCATTATAATTGATATTCTAGGCAAATGGAAGGAACATTCCTTAAATGCTTGTAATGGCTGCTTAGATCTGTAATGGGATATTCTAAGAATGCCACTGTGTTTAGAGTCTCCTCTAAAAAAAACCAAAACTATCCAACCAAAAAAACCACAACAGTATAAAAACCCAAACAAAACGCAAAACCTCACTCTTGCCTGCTTGTGTGCAGAAATCAGAAGTTCTTAATGACTTTTTCCATGCTGAGATCATGGTTTTAGTAATGTAATTTTTTAGGTAAGTAAAATGTTAAATCTTAGCATATTTAATACATGAGCAGATTCTTGTATGCAGGGTAGTTCATCTGTATATTTCAAAATTTGAAGCAAACAAGTGTTTGTATTAAATGGCAGCTGGTTCTTCTCAGCAGTCATTATTTTTCTTCTAATACTGTCACAGAGAATAATTTGTCTGTGTATCAGTAGGAAGTTAGGAGAGATGTAACTATTTCTCCAATTCAAAAAGTTTATTTTTACAGTAGTGGTTTAAACAATACTTGTGTAAACAATTAAGAGTCACAAGGGTTTATTCGTTACAACCCTTCTTTTTTTTCTTGTCCAAAACAGTCCAGTTATTTTAGATTATAAAATGTAACTTTTATTCCACTAATGTTAACTTCTGAATATAAGTTCCTTTCAGCTACAGTCAATATTTAAGTCTGCTAAAAGAAAATTTTTGCATTTATTTTCAAGCCTTGGATGTCTTTGCTAACTATATTTTATGCAGTATTTCCACGAGTAAACTTAGAATTACTGCCAACTCCTGATTACAGAAAACTTTCCAGACAGGCTAACAAATGTTTATCAAGCAAAACTAAGCAACTTTCATAGTCTCCATGTTCTCTCTATGTCTCTTTAAGTATAGAGCTAAATAAGCAGTCTTTCCTTAAATTCTGTATACCTCTTTCTTAATTGCTTTTTTTTCTTCACAGGGAATGTTGGAAATTCCTTCCTTATTGATCCCATTTTGGGTATGATTAAAATTGCAAAGGAATTAGATCGTAGTAACCAGGAAGAATATAACCTGATGGTAAAAGCTACAGATAAAGGACATCCTCCAATGAGTGAAGTGACCTCTGTGCACATATTTGTTACAGTTTCTGATAATGCCTCACCAAAATTCACAGCCAAGGAATATTCTGCAGAAATCAGTGAAAGTGCCAGCATTGGCAGTTTTGTTGGAATGGTTGCAGCATACAGTCAGTCTTCTGTAGTTTATGAAATAAAAGATGGTAATACAGATGACGCCTTTGCTATCAACCCGAACTCAGGTGTCATCGTTACTCAGAAGATACTTGATTTTGAAACTTTGCCTTTTTATATTCTAACTGTACAAGGAACAAACATGGCTGGCTTGTCCAGTAATGCAACAGTTTTGGTACATCTTCGGGATGAGAATGACAATGCACCAATTTTTATGCAGGCTGAATATACAGGACTCATCAGTGAATCAGCTTCAATTAACAGTGTGGTTCTGACTGACAAGAATATCCCATTAGTAATTCGAGCTACAGATGCTGATAAAGAATCTAATGCTTTGCTTGTTTATCAAATTGTTGAACCATCTGTCCGCCAGTATTTTGCCATCGATTCTAGCACTGGTGCCATTCGGACAGTAATGAGTTTGGACTACGAGGAGACAAATATTTTCCACTTTTCAGTGCAAGTACATGATACGGGGATACCACGTCTATATGCAGAATATGCAGCTAATGTTACTATTTATGTGATTGACATCAATGATTGCCCTCCTGTGTTTTCAAGAGAGCTATATGAGACATCCATTCTGGTTCCAACTTATAAAGGCGTGAAAGTCATCAGCGTAAATGCCACTGATGCAGATTCAGGCATTTTTTCCCAATTAATTTATTCTATTATTGAAGGCAACATTGGAGAAAAATTTTCAATAAACCCTAAGACTGGAGATATAACAGTACAAAACACAACTCAGTTAAGAAGCAGATATGAATTAACAGTGAGAGCATCTGATGGCAGATTTGCAAGCACTGCATCTGTAAAAATTAATGTGAAGGAAAGCAAAACAAGCCAGCTGAAGTTCACACAGAGTTCTTACTCTGCAACAGTGCAGGAGAATTCCACAGAGGCAAAAACAATAGCTGTTGTTACTGCTATAGGGAATCAAATAAATAAGCCTTTGTTTTACCATATTCTAAATCCAGACAGCAAATTTAAAATAAGCCAAACTTCAGGAGTCCTCTCAACAACGGGAATACCATTTGATCGTGAACAGCAAGAATCTTTTGATGTGGTTGTAGAAGTGACAGAGGAAAATAAACCATCAGTTGTTGCACACATTGTAGTTAAAGTCACAGTGGAAGATGTAAATGATAACGCTCCATTTTTTGTCAATCTTCCATATTATGCTGTTGTTAAAGTAGACTCTGAAGCAGGTCATGTTATTCAGCGTGTGACAGCAGTAGATAAAGATACGGGCAAAAATGGAGAGGTGCATTACTATCTCAAAGAACATAATGAACATTTCCAAATTGATCCCACTGGTGAAATCTCCCTGAAGAAGAAGTTCGAACCAGACACACTAAATAAGGAGTATCTGATCACAGTAGTGGCAAAAGATGGAGGAGATCCTGCATTTTCAGCTGAAGTTACAGTTCCAATTTCAGTTATGAGTAAAGCTATGCCAGTGTTCGAAAAGCCTTTCTACAGTGCAGAGATACCAGAAAACATTCAGCTTCATAGTCCTGTGGTACATGTACAAGCAAACAGCCCTGAAGGACTCAAGGTGTTTTACAGCATCACAGGTGGAGATCCTTTCAGTCAGTTCACTATCAACTTCAACACTGGAGTTATAAATGTTGTTGCCCCTCTTGACTTTGAGTCTCACCCAGCCTATAAACTGAGTGTTCGAGCAACTGACTCCCTAAATGGGGCACATGCTGATGTGTTTGTAGACATAATAGTGGAAGACATCAATGATAATCCTCCTGTATTTACAGAGCAGTCTTACATTGCAACACTTTCTGAAGCATCTGTCATTGGAACATCTGTTGCACAAGTGAGCGCTACAGATGCTGATTCTGGAACCAACAGGGGAATTTCCTATCACTTGGTTGAGGATAATAGTGAAAGTCATGACTACTTTCACATAGATAGCAGCACTGGACTCATTCTTACAGCAAGAACTTTGGACTATGAACAAATTAAACAACACAAGTTACTAATAAGGGCCATAGATGGTGGCATGCTGCCCTTGAGCAGTGATACCATTGTAACTGTTGATGTAACTGATCTCAATGATAACCCCCCTCTTTTTAGCCAATTGCTTTATGAAGCTAAAATTAGTGAACTGGCTCCTCGAGGACATTTTGTGACACGTGTGCAAGCTTCAGATGCAGATAGTTCAGATGTTGACAAGCTGGAGTACTCCATTCTGACAGGCAATGATCAGAAGAATTTTGTGATTAACAGTAAAACTGGTATTATCACCATCTCAAACCTACGCAGGCAGACACTGAAGTCACATTATAATCTTAACGTGTCGGTTTCTGATGGGGTCTTCAGAAGCTCAGCCCAAGTCCATATAACTGTAATCAGTGCCAATATGCATAGTCCTGTTTTCAGCCAGAATAAGTATGAGGTTGAACTAGCTGAAAATGCTCCATTGCATACTTTGGTGACAGAAGTTAAAGCAACAGATGAAGACTCTGGTACATATGGCCACATCACTTACCACATTGTGAATGACTTTGCCAAAGACAGATTTTATACAAATGAGAGAGGGCAGATATTTACCTCTGAAAAGCTTGACCGTGAAACACAAGCAGAAAAAGTAATTGCCATTAATTTAATGGCCAAAGATTCAGGAGGGAAAGTTGCTTTCTGTACTTTTAATGTAATACTTACAGATGACAATGATAATGCTCCTCAATTCCGAGCAACAGAGTATGAAGTAAATATTGGGTCTGATGTTCCACGGGGTACTTCTGTTGTTAAAATCTGGGCATCTGATGCTGATGAAGGTACAAATGCAGACATCACATACGCTATTGAAGCAGAGTCTGAAAATGTAGAAGAGAACTTAGAAATTGATTCATTGTCTGGTATAATTACAACAAAAGAAAGCTTAATTGGTTTGGAAAATGAGTTTCTTACTTTCCTTGTTAGAGCAATTGATGGTGGATCGCCCCAAAAAGAGTCAGTTGTTCCTGTCTATGCTAGAATACTTCCACCTGAAGTGCTTCCTCCAAAATTTTCAGAACCATTTTATTCTTACACGGTTTCTGAGGACATTCCAATTGGAACTGTGATAGATGTTATCAAAGCAGAGCATAATCAGACTTTGGTATATAGTCTGATTAAAGGGAACACTCCTGAAAGCAACAGAGATGACTTTTTTGTGATTGACCGACAGACTGGAGAGTTGAAACTTGAGAAGAATCTTGATCATGAAACAACTAAGTGGTACCAGTTCTCTGTTCGAGCACAGTTTGCAAATGAAGATTATAATGTTGTTTCCTCAGTAGAGGTAAGCATTCAAGTAAAAGATGCAAATGATAACAAACCCATTTTGGAGTCCAACCCATATGAAGCATTCATCGTAGAAAACACACCAGCTGGAACAAGAGTCATACAGGTTAAAGGAACTGACTTAGATTCAGGGCTCAATGGGCAGGTTACTTACAGCTTGGATCCTTCTCAAGAGCTAGACATAATAGAGTCTTTTGCCATAAACATGGAAAATGGCTGGATTACCACTCTCAAAGAACTCGATCATGAGAAACGAGACAAATACAAAATCACAGTGATTGCATCTGACCGGGGTGAAAAAATTCAACTGTCTTCTATGGCTGTGGTTGAAGTTACTGTCACAGATGTGAATGACAATCCTCCACGGTTTACTGCAGAGATATATAAAGGAACAGTCAGTGAGGATGACCCTCCTGGTGGGGTAATTGCTATCCTGAGTACAACGGATGCTGATACAGAAGAAACCAATAGACAAGTCTTTTATTACATTACAGGTAAATCTTTTTGGGTAATGTCAGAATAACCATTTGAGTGGTGCTGGAATGATGGGAGATACAACTTAATCTTTGAAAAGACTGGAAAGTGTTTGAAACCATAGAGCTGCAAAGAGAGAATGTGTGTGTCTTAATATAAATATTAAAAACTTCAGTGGAAAATGGAGTTTTAGTTGGCTTTGTTTCATGTGTGCCTTGCTTAAAATGCCTTTCTCTGTATATTATTTATATATCTAATTTTATTTTAAAAACCTATACTTGGATTAGTGATGTAGAGAACAAATGAAAAGAATTTTCACAAAATAATAGGCTATTAATTTCCAGTGGAGTATTTCATTGGTTTTATTTAGCATATGTCATGATATGATGTTTTCTATAATGCTACATGAATTTCTGCATTAATTTTTATAGATTCTGTTGGCCGCAGTTGAATTTGTTGTATGAGCATCTACTGACAATTTCTACCCAGGAAATGAAGCTGTTTCTGTGTAAAGCCACAAAGAGTGGCTACTTATTTGCATTTCCTTTTTTTTTTTTTTTTAACTATATCTTAGTTTTGATTGAGTAACAGTAGAAATCTCTGTCTTTAAATAAATATCTTTCCACCTTTCAGGAGGTGATCCTTTGGGACAGTTTGCTATTGAAAATATACAGAATGAATGGAAGGTCTATGTCAAAAAGCCTCTGGACAGGGAAGAAAAGGATCATTATCTTCTAAATATTACAGCTACTGATGGGACCTTTGCAGCTAAAGCTGTGGTGGAGGTTAAAGTCCTTGATGCTAATGATAATAGCCCTGTTTGTGAAAAGGTAGGCAGAGTCTTGTATCATCCATGTCCAGCTGCTTTCATACATAAAATCTACATTTTCTCTGAAATTGTTTCTCAGGAGACTGACAAACAGCTAGTCCTTTTAAACCAGTAACAAAAATTTGGACTGTTAAGATAGAGTGCTGTGAAATAAGAGATACTTCACAGACAGATTTTTTTAAAAATCCAAAGACAGTTCATTGACATTCAGTGGCTATTTGAAAGACACAAGGAGAATTGTAGTACCTTTCTCATACGTTAATTCTTTTCCAAAAAGATTGTTTTAAGCTGCAGCCATCATAGTTTATATGCTCTCCTTTATGAAAGAAGCAAAGTCTCAAAGAAGGCTGAATCGCATTGCTTAGTTGATATATGTGTGTATTTCCTGTGATAAGAGTTGAAAAGACTGGAACATTACCCTGCAATTGCAGTCAACAGCACCAAAAATCTGTAATCCATAAATGTTTTCTTGTTACAAAGCTGTCTACCTTACCAGATTTTATAGTCCGCAAAAATGTACATGAAAAATAAGGAATGGAAGAAACCCAGAAAGATTGCCCCTGCAAGATGTGTAATTGCCTTATGTGGAACTCAACTTTTTTTTTCCCTTTTTTTTTTTTCCTCCTCTCTAACACATTTGGACCTCTCATAGTTGAACACAGATTTAATATTACTAGATGGAAGTCTTCGCTTGTACTAGGAAGGACAAGTATATAGTGAATATAGGATCCTTTTTCTTAGTTGATGTTTATGTTGGTTACTTCTGTGTAAATGGTTGCAGTTATAAACAGACTGGCAAGTCAGTATTTTTAGCTTTTTTCCCCTTTTATTTTTCCCTTTGTTAATATTGGTGTAACAAGGCTTAGTGCTTCTAATGTAATGCCCATTCCTGACATGGTTGAGCAGTAAGAGTGCTAGTGCCATTAAATTATGAATCCTTTTTCTTATTTTTTATTTAATCTAGAAGCTTTTGTGTCATTAAAAAAAAGAGCAGATATCAGTTTCTTGTAGATTGAGACAGACCTAGAAAAGATGATCCACCAAAAGCGCTAAAAATGAAATTAGCAAAAATTTATAACTCCTATTTTGGGAACACATTTCATTATCAGTTAATCAGTTACAAGTGTTTTGAGTTCTTAGCAATGCAGTGATGTTCCAAAGTCATATAGTTGCAGTATTAAATACCTTTCTGAATAATCTAATAAATGGGACATAATTAATTAGAAAATCATAAATTCTTTTAATTTTCAGGTATTTCATCCTCTGATTCACATTATGTGTTACCAAACATTCAAACAGAATATTATTTCCTCTATCATTCCTTCTTCCCATCCCCTTTCTAAGCTCTGCTTACTTCATATGCTTAGTCTTTCAATGTAACTTTGAAATCTTGCAGACTTTATATGCTGATTCCGTTCCTGAAGATGCCCTTCCTGGCAAACTGATAATGCAGGTGTCTGCTACAGATGCAGATATTCGTTCCAATGCAGAAATTACTTACACACTGCATGGCACAGGAGCAGAAAAATTCAGACTCACTCCAGACACAGGTAATAATACTTTATACACTATACAAGATT
This sequence comes from Corvus brachyrhynchos, assembly GCF_000691975.1. NCBI lineage: Eukaryota > Metazoa > Chordata > Aves > Passeriformes > Corvidae > Corvus > Corvus brachyrhynchos. The sequence goes on from NW_008240046.1 coordinate 11,550,266, forward strand.
CCAGTCATCACCTCATTTTATAAAATGTTTTGCTGTTACATTAAGGCATACATAAATGTCAGTACTTAAGACTCTTCACTGAGGGTTGGTTTATTGTACAACAGTTTAAAATGTGAGTTTCTACTACACAAATACTAATAATATATTGAATAAAGTCAGGCAAAAGGCAAGTATTTTAATATATGAGGAACTAAAGTGTAAACAGGGTAATTGCCCTTAAGCCAGAAATTTCCATGCTGAAGTGATTGGAATAAAAATATGACATAAAATTTGCTCTTTTTATGTTCATTGTAGCAGTAGCAATAATGGTTTGTAACTGAAAATATCTTCATTCAGATTCTCTTTGCCATCATTTGTTTTGGAAAATTAAATGGGATGAGGTCAGATGGAGCAATAAATTTCCGTTCCATAGCAAACACCAAAAGTGGCTCCAGTTTTATTGGAAGCACTATATAAATGATATTAACTTTTAACTTGCTTCACTTTGGTTTTCATGGCATTTGTGTGTTTTTTATTATAGTATAGGTTACAGCTATATGCCAAAATCCTGTACTCTGCAGGCTGCAGTAGATAAGGAGTAGGAAGATAAACAGTGTAGAAAAAATGGGATAAGATGACTACAAAAGTGTAATGCAGGTAGAAGAGATCAGACAATTCAGTGACAAAATAAATGAAAAAGACCTTACTTCATGTATTTGGGGGACTTTTTGAATTTTTGAATGTCACCTGTGTGATGTGCTACAGTGTTGTTACATAAATTGAGAATTGGTAGGGCTAGAACACTCATAAAAAGTGTTCCATAATACTTTCTTGAACTGGTTATAAGGAGACAATGACTACACTTAGTAGTAGCTTCTCATGTTTTCTGTCACTTGAGAAAGAAAGTATGTGTTAGAGTTCTAGAGGTTTGTCTGTAGCTGTGGCTATTCATTGATTGTTAGAGGAAGAAATATTAATAGTTGTGGAAGGAATACAACTAAATAGCCCAGAAAAACCAGACATGGATTTAACCTTGCATTTTTTTAAAGACAGAATTCTAATATTTTAATTTTCTTTGCACAAACACACATGGATTTTTGCATGTATACACATTCTCTCTCTGCACCATCAGAGAGCTTTACTTTAGCTAATATCTGTTTCAAGAGCATTAGAAAAAAAATAAAGGGTTTTAGTGCTTATTCTTTTCAAGCTGAAAAGGCAGGTCACTTGTATGCTTTGCCCAAAGTGGAGTACATTAATACAGTACAGCTGTTGACTTAGCTACTGATGAAATTACTGTGAAGAAGAAAACTGTTGTTTAGTTTTTTTAATTTTAGGGGAAAACATGTTAGGGGTGCTTAAGTCTTGCACCTTGCATCAACTTATGTGTGTTACGCTGTTTGCAGGTGAACTGAAAACATTAATGGCACTTGATCGTGAGCAGCAAGCAGTTTATCATCTGCTAGTGAAAGCCACAGATGGAGGAGGAAGATTCTGCCAAGCTAACATTATCCTGACTCTAGAAGATGTGAATGATAATGCCCCAGAGTTTACAACGGATACTTACTCCATTACAGTATTTGAAAACACAGAGCCTAAAACCCTTTTGACAAGAGTGCAGGCAACAGACGCAGATGCAGGTATGCATTCTTTGACTGATACTTTGGTCATGTTCTCAGACTTACAGTAATATTTATTTAGTTTTATCCTGAGATGTGTCAAGTGTTTCAGTAGAGCTGACAGGTGTTCAATGCCATTCAGGATTAGACTCCTGAAAGATATATTTAGGTCTACTAAATCATGTGACACCTGACTTCCAAGTGCGAGTAGCCTGGAAGACATCCCTATAGTGTCTCTGCAAAAATGAGGAAAGCGGGGAGAGACAAAATGTAGGATATTTTTAGTGTAATAAGGTATTAATGTTATGATCGATTGGGTTCATCCTTTTACTCCTGATGTAAGTAATAGGGCTATGAAGCCATGACTATTCATGTAAATGGGCATTCATAGATTTTTGATGGTGCTTCTCAGGACAGCCATTGGTGATCATACCATCAAGAGAAGCCTGGTCAGCTGTAGCTTTATGTATATGCTGTTAAGATTTTTACTGTCTCCTTATCTTCACTGTTCAGTTACAAATATTTAAGTGAACATGAACTGAAAATAACATTAGAAAGAGTTTGTTCATAGGCTTTGTTGTAAGGAACACAACAGCATAAAGTATTTTTAAAAGTGTATGCTTTCTACATCTCATCAATTTATTAATTGAATAGGATTAATGAATAGTTGGCTTAGTCTCATAAAACAACTGACCTGGTTTGTGCTATGATAAAGCTAGGTTGCTCATTTGGAAGGTAAAAGACAAATGTTTTCATACTTCACTAGTCTTTGAGGCTCAGGAGAACCAAAATACTTGCCCCTAAAATCTGTGAGTCTTTTTTTGTTTTATAAAGAAATATTGCTAGAAATTATATTCCTGTTAATTTTGGGGCATGGTTCTTAAATAAACTTACTGGTTTTGAGTCTAATTAATTGATGCAACCTAACTCTCCCATATCCTACTCTGCTATTATAAGCCTGCTAAGCAGATTCTGTTGTTCCGAAGTTATAACTACATTTATATTACTAATTGTTTCATATTAAATAGTGCTGTAACTGAAGCAGAACCATGGTTCATGTTTTCTGTATGACAGAAAATCAGTGCAGTGAAGTGTCAGCTTAATTTTTTATGGACGTAAGTCTGCTCTTCATGAGAGCCTTTAACTCTTTCTGAAATTTACTTTTAACATGAATGGTAATATTTAGCATGCATGTCTTATTTCTGTAGCTATCAAATGGATTATTCTGTTGTTATGTATTTTAATGGCTGCTTCATTCTTGAAAATTGTTTTCAAAATGCAGGCTTGAACCGCAAAATCCATTATTCACTGGTGAACTCTGCAGAGGGGCAGTTCTCTATTGATGAATTCTCTGGAATCATTCATTTGGAGAAGCCTTTGGATCGGGAATTACAGGCTGTGTACATGTTAACTTTGAAGGCTACAGATGAAGGTTTACCTAGAAGACTGTCTTCAACAAGTAGTCTTACAATTTCTGTTTTGGATATTAATGATAATCCACCTGTATTTGAGCATAGAGAGTATAGTGCAAGTGTATCAGAGGACATTTTGGTTGGAACTGAAGTTCTCCAGATCTATGCTGCAAGCAGAGACATTGAAGCCAATGCTGAAATCACATACTCAATAGTCAGTGGGAATGAACATGGAAAATTCAGCATCAATTCAACAACAGGTAACAGGTTACAACTGTGAATATACTTTAGGCCAAGCAAGCCTGATTGTTAGAGGAAGAAATATCTCAGTGCCATACTGAGTTCTTCCGTAGTTCAGCCAGGTTATGTATAACCTATGTGCATCATCCTGGCTATGAAGTTGCTGCTGCTGTCTTTTCACCCATTTTGCCAGCATGCTCCCTAGAGGAGTGCAGTAAAATGTAGAATAGGAACTTTGTTTGTTGCTTCTATTTATTAGATTATTACTTGGATTAGATTCATTTAGTTTGCAAGAGGCAAGGGTTTCCTAACTGGAAATTCCCCACTCTGGGGCAGGTGGGTGGAAAGACATAGATCTGTAATGACAGAAGCATATT
>NW_008240046.1:11553912-11561263 GCF_000691975.1 Corvus brachyrhynchos
TTGGGAAGACTAGTCATTTGTCCACAAAAGCAGTAATCCTAGAGAAGTTTGATATGGCGCTAAAGAGAGGTTGGAATAGGAATATTATGTTCAACCATATATCCATCATGACAGTGGAGATTTTAGGCTTGCGTGATAGTCAGATTTAGTATCAGGGACTATTTAGGTTCTGTAGAGAATTCTTCCCTATTAATGACAATTTTTTGTTAAAAATTATTATACACCTCAATTTTAGTTTTGTTTACTTACATAGTTCCTTTTCTAGAGCTAATTTCTGGTAAAATTGTTTGTGTTTTGAGGAGGGGTTTTGTTTTGTTTTATTTTTAGTAAGATTTCTACCCAAAAGTTAATTCTAGTTGACTTTTAATAGCTATTTAAATAGTTTAGTACTTAATTGTACTAGTGTAATGGAAATTACAATTCTCCTGCTCTTTCCAGTGGACACACTGGTAATAAGGTATAGAAGTACTTTGCCAGATAAGCTTCGTATATTTGAAAGGAGTAAAAAGGTTCCACAAAAACTCTTCCAGCAAATCAGAGTGCAGTCCCTAGCATACACAATCTTAACTAGTTGGTTAAAAACTAATATTATAAAATGTAAGCCAGGTTCTTTTAAACTGTGAATCTTTTGTGGTAATGGCAGGAACTTTGCATCTTTTTACTTACATGTGTAAAGCATAATCATTTCACTGGGTAGCTCCAGCTTTACAGTGACAAGTCAAGCCCTGAAGAAGCTGAGTATTTGTCAGGTCAAAATAAAATGTTGCAATACATAATACTACAGCAGTAGCAGAGTTTGTTTGAGGCTTTCTTTTTTTTTTTTCTTCTTCCATAGGAGCCATTTTTATCATTGAGAGTTTGGATTATGAAAGTTCTCATGAGTACTACTTGACAGTGGAAGCCACAGATGGAGGCACACCTTCATTAAGTGATGTTGTAACAGTGAATATTAATGTCACAGATATCAATGACAATTCTCCAGTGTTTAGCCAAGACACTTACACTGCAGTAATCAGTGAAGATGCTATGCTTGAACAATCAGTTATTACAGTACGTATTGGTTTTTTACTTTGAAATACTCTGTCATCAAGATCATGCTTTCAGTCTTGAAGGAATAAGTATGGATTTGAAGGTGAACATCAATGAATAGATTTTTGCCACTGAGTGAATTGAAAATTTACTTTGAAAAAGTTTCAGAAGTAGGGACTTCAGATACTGTGGGAAAGTAGATAATATTTTGTGATATATTTATAAGTCCGTGAGACCATGACTTAACTTTCAGAAGAAATTCAGGAAATTAAGTGATGTTGGTATGTTCTATTGAGATGGCATTTCTCCTGTGAACTATGAAATTTGTTAGACTGAAAGAGCTCATCTTCAGGATGAGTTTATCTGAAAGATGTTAGAGTCTATTTCAACCTGTTTTAAATGAGACTGTAATGCCCCTTAGGTTATGGCAGATGATGCTGATGGACCTTCCAACAACCGCATTCACTACACAATTACAGATGGCAATCAAGGAAATCCTTTTACAATTGACCCTACCAGGGGTGAAATAAAAGTGACTAAGCTTCTAGACAGAGAAAAGGTGAGTTTTTCATGCTTTTTGGGCAGCTGGGATTAATTTACCTATGCATAATTGATGACCACCATTTTCTTATTCTATTTGTAAATTACCATTACATGTTCCAAAATTAATATAGCTGTAATAAAGTGAAAGCATCTATTTATATCAGTAGTTTTGGAGGACCGGGAGGAAGAGAAAGTATTAAATATATGAAGGAAAGCTTTACTGGGGGTTGTGCTAAAATATTTCTTCCATAAAACAAAATCTGGGTTTGTTACTTTTTTCCTCTTCAGTAAATGTTTTAATTATTTTTATTATTTTCTTAGATTTCAGGATATACCTTGACAGTTCAAGCTTCAGATAATGGAAACCCACCTAAGTTTAACACAACTACAGTTAACATTGATGTTTCTGATGTAAATGATAATCCTCCAGTGTTCTCAAAAGGAAACTATAGTGTTATTATCCAGGTAAATACAACTAGTGAAGTAGTTAAATCAATAACGTTATTGGATTGTGAATTTGTGACTTGAATTTTTCTGTATTTTTAATTATTTAATGTCACCAGTGAGACTACTTATCAAATAAGTGCTAAGGGTTATAAAATTCCTGTTTGCAGGTTATTTAGAAACTTACGTTGCAAGTTCTCAGAATCACAGAACAGGTGAGGTTGGAAGGGACCATAGTGGGTCATCTGGCCCAATCTCCCTGCTAAAACAGGGTCATCCCAGAGCACATGGCACAGGATTAAGTCCAGACAGTTCTTGAATATCTACAGTGAGGGAGAATGCATAACTTCTCAGGTTCTTTTTCAGATTCCTTGTGTGTACATGTATATATATTACACATTCCATTTATGCATAAAACATTCTTAGAATCATACAGGGATGTTAAAATACATAATTATTTTGCTATTTCATTTTAGTCTTAAGAGTTACTGCTTAGAAAAAGATCCTTTAGGTACCTGTTACTGTGAAGCTAGTGTTCTGCACCATGGCACATAGGTTAAGACTTAATTCCCATTGGCCTCCTCTGGGATCTGAAGCAGTTAGAACAAGAGTAGAATTTCATGTGGCTGCATATCAATCCTTTGACTAGTTTTACACCTTAGCAGTAGGCCACATTCTCAAGTGTCTGGCATGTACTTGCCTGATTCAGAAAACTGCTAAAGCAAAGACAGCGGGGGCAGCATCTATACTTCTTGTCTTCCTGAATCCAAGTGAAAATATAAGGAAGGCAACAAAGGAATTGCACTCAGACCTTTGTAGACTAGTAATGTAAATGAGCTCAATCCCTTGTGTCCTTTTGCTGTTTCCTGGCCTGATACAGTAGACCAGTGAGGATCAGACAATGTTACCTGGTGCACTGTGCCATCCTAACATACCACTTGTATTTGAGATGGTGGGCGTCATTTGTAAAGGCAGGTTTCCGAAACAGGGCAAAGTGAATATATACAATATACACACAGTATGCAAATAAGATGTCCTGGATCTTGCTTTAAAAAAACCAACCAAACAAACAAAAATAAAAGAAAAAACCGAAACAACGGATTCATGTCTGTGTGCTATCTTCTTTTCCCCAATTACAGTCTTTCTTGAAATGAATGTTCATTAATATATCTCTTAAACTGCAGACTGTGTAGCCAATGTCTGTACTATTTCCCTTACTCAATTAAAAAAGAAGACCTCTGCTTTTATAATTCATTCATATGAGCCTGTCCTAGTGGAAGGTAGCAGAGAAAAAGCTGGAGGAGTTGCCCAAGAATGCTGGTGTGTATTTCCTCCTGTACTGGAGATGGATATATTTGGACACAGTAAAAAATGTGCTTAGTTCTTAGGAAAGTCAAATTAATTTAGATGTTCAACTACAAATATTTGTATTTTAAAGTGATGGTCTTTGTTTTGCTGAAAGGGAAAAAGCTTCAGCTGCAATATCTGATAATTAAATTTGACTTTGTCAGAAACAGAGTATTGTTGTTATTATTAGGGGTTTTTGCAACTGTGAAAGGATGGTATTTTGTTATCGTTGTACTTCAAAATAATGTTCCTACTTTCCTTGCTTTTGAAATAAGTATGTATCTGGCCGATACAGTAGAGCACATGTATTCTGGGAGAGGTGTTACAAGTGTCAGATAAGGCAGTATGTGTGTGTAAGATACATGATAAGCCAAAGTATGTGAAGTGTCTATGAAACCTTAGGCATCCACATGATGCAAACTTGAAGGGATTTTATGATGCAAATTTTAAAACCTGGATTTCATATTTTAACTGGATGGTGGTTGTAGCAGCCACAGCTGTAGCCAGAACACTAATTAGGGGCACAAGGAGTCAGAGGGAGGAGCGTATTTTTCTAGTCCTCCCAACAAAGGCATTAGATTATTCTTAACAGGTGTTTTCACTAAATTTCAAATCTTTGATGACTTGGTAATTAGGCTACAATAATATTAATTCAGACCAGAAGTGGAAAATGTAAAGTGTCAAGGTTGAACTACCTTCAAAAATAAAATCGAGGTTTAAACAACTGCCTTTCTCCTTTTACTGTTTTTGAGTCTTATTCTCAGAGGGTAATAGTTTTCCTGAAGCAATATTGTCATTCTTATTTCTTTTGTACTGATTAACTGGTTTGACAGCAATTTGTTGGGGTTTCTGTTGAGAGGAAGAAATCAGCATCAGACCACATCCTCAATTATAACAAAACCAACGTGTACTATGTATCTACAGGAAAATAAGCCTATTGGAATTAGTGTGCTGCAGCTAGTGGTGACAGACAAGGATTCTTCTCACAACGGCCCTCCTTTTCTCTTCACCATCCTGAGTGGAAACGAAGAGAGCACTTTTCAGATTACCCAGCAGGGAGTTCTGACCACAAGTGCTGCACTGAATCGCAAAGTGAGAGATCACTATTTGCTTCATGTTAAGGTAGGATATGATTCCTCTAACTGTTTTACATTGTAAGTATTTAATTAGCTTTTTCACTCATATTCACTCCACCACTTGCCTTTCCGTTAGGAGATCCTGACATGCCAACTAGTCACTTGAGGCATGTCCCATGAGGTGACATCTTCCTAGACAAAGTCTGTTGGTTTAAATACTAATCTACACAGATGCAATGGAAAGTTCAATTAAAATCACAGTAGAAGTAATGTGTAAGTGAAATGTTAACTGGATGAGTAGTCTTGATAAGCCCTTTGCCTTCTGGTTGGAGTGTTGAAAAAGCCAGCAGGGACAGGTCCCTTGAGCCACTCACTATTGACTGCAGAATTCCTCTTGCCACTATTGTTTTGACCCTGGCTGTGTGCTGGACTAAACGCACATGATGAAAGCAGGGATATTGCACAACATAGCAGTAATGAAAAATTTTTCTGTAGTGCCACATTCTTTTTTCAATTGCAATTGAAAACATCTTTTTTTAAGTTTGGACCTTTTCTTCATAGTATTTTCAGTAGATCTTTTTTCATAGCATTGAAACTTGCAGTGCAGTAGTTTGAGATCTCAGGATCCTGCAGTGGAAAACACAGCAAAAAACTCAAAAAATGACCCTGAAGTGCTACAATATATGCTACATTTGCCATTGTTGTGCAGAAAGACCAGACCATGTCCAAGGTTAGATTAACCTGGCTAAGTTCTCTCAAATACTTTTTGTAACCTAGTGTGAGAAAAGTTCAAACTAATTGTTCCAATCTTATCTAGTCTTTTTAAATTCAGTTATAAATTAAGCAGCTGGGAACAGAGGACTTAAAATTGGTAGGCTAAAAGTAGATGGCCTTAATTCTTAAATTTCATTTCCTGATTCAGGTTTTAAGAAAAATTCTTACCTTCATTTTCACAGGAGGAATTTCTTTAGATCACCAAATTATTCTTGGGCATACTATTGCAGATAATTTATGAGTAAACATGCACTTGCAGAATTTTAGAACAATACTGTTTATAACAGTGTATGCTGAATTCTGTCAATATTGGGATAATTGTGACATATTTACACAAAGTCTGTTTTCTTTGGGAAAAGAAGAAAAAATTCCCACAGATACTGTAATTTGCTGTTTGAGTCACTAAAATGCTAGTAACCAGGAACCATCAGTATAAGGACGGATATAGTTTCATTTAAATGTAGTTTAGTTTAGGGTTTAAGAATTTGTATGAAAAACGTATATCATTCCTCAGCCATTTTTTTCCTCAATAGTGATATGCCAATTCCCCCAAAGTCACTTTTTTGTTTATCAATGTTTTTCCTGTATGTGGAATCAGTGTAGTACAAGATTGATATGTTTTATTTTAAATCTTCTCTAAGTAGTAACTAATTTCTATTTAATTTGCTTTCAAAATGTATTCCTATAAATGCACATATAGGCAGTTATGTTTGTTCCATATAGACTGTTACGCTGTCTTTGTCACATTTCATGATTTAGCTGCACCTTTGGGCCTTCCTAATGTGCCTGGCTTTTCTTAAGTGTGAGATGCCTGTCTAACATCTTCCTCTGGGTGGAATCTTGCAGTTCTTTCATTTCTAAACCACTTCTTGGTCTCTAGGCTGCTTGTAAACAGCCTGTCAGTACTTCAGCTATCTTGTCTTCAGCACAGCAGCTGAAAAGTGCCTTTTTATTAGGGAATGAACATGGGCTATTTTAATGGCATCCAGTAGCTAAACAAGTATCTTAAAACAAATGTACTCATTTAGAACAAAGACTTCTCAGAGATTGTAAATCATTAAAGCAGACTGTACTAATGTGCATAATTTGTGTGCTGTACTACCCAGTCTCAGTATTTTGGACCTGTCTAGTCTGTTGATTTCCAAGTTTCCCAACTGATTCTGGAAATACATCACTGTAATTGCCATTTGTCATTTTACACTTTGCTAGCTTTTTTTCAATGGACGTGCTGCTATTATTCGCTATTATGTTACGATACATGGGTATGAAGGCATCCAAGACTAAAACTAGCATTGTCCTATCACAAGACTCCAGTTCCAATGATACACACAAAACTATAGGCATGGCTGTTGAGGAAAAATATTCTTCCTCTGTTCGTTTAAAATAATATTTTTTAACATCAGTAGGAAGGCATTTTCTCAAGTTTGCATTGTGTTCATTTTCTGCATTTTGATCTTGCAAATCACAAGTTAATGTGATTTAATGGCTGTGTCTGATCTCTTGATACCTGTTTTCAGTTTTTAACTGACCTTCACTGCTGTGCTTTTCAGTATTGACAGCTTTCACCTTAGTTGCTTTCTGAATGGATTGCTGAGGTAGTTGTGTGTAGCGGGTTCGGTTTGTAACCAGGCAGAAACACCAATTTAGTGTAGTGGTTTGGTCCAAAATACTCATTACTGTTTACCTTCTGTGAGATAAGAATTAGGAGAAACACAAAGCAGGCACCAAACTTGAAAAAATATAAAGAAGTTTATTAACAGACCTAAAAGAAGAAAAAAACTCATACCACCCCTTCAGAACTCTTCTCCTCCCCCCACCTTCTCACCTTTCTCCCTTCTCCCACTGACAGTGTAAAAAGACAACCCTTGAGATTTCTGTTTCCCCACTGCCATAATAACCTTGGGAAGAGGAGTCTCTCTTGCCCATGCTATGAAAACGTTATCACAATGAGACAGCCCCCCGGGCTGGTTCTCTGCTCGCATGTGAGTCCCTTCCCACGACTTGCAGCTTTTCCTGCAACTGCTTTTGAGGGTCCACTCTTGAATTACTGGGGTACAATTTTAAGGTTGAGCCATTCAGAAATAAAAGTTCTCTTCACCCATCTCTGGGAGCATTTCATCTCTAAGAACAGAGGCCCT
>NW_008240046.1:11561423-11588669 GCF_000691975.1 Corvus brachyrhynchos
ATCATAGCTTTACAACAGAATTTCAGCTTTAAGCATCTCCTCTTTCTTCTCCCTCAGGTTTTCAGCTCTTCACAGCAATAAAAGGGTTAATCTCACCCAGGCCTTGCAGCTGGAATGTTGCTTATCGCTGTTGGTCACATGATCTTTTGCCGGACAGCGGTGTAGCTTCAGCTGAATCTTGGCCACATTGGAGAGGGGGAGCCGGGCCGCTCTGTCTGCACATAGCAGGACTGTGGGGGTTCCGCAGGTGGAACAGGGCCCATCGGCTCCAGGATGGCCGTGGCTCAGCCCGGCCTGGCCCAAGCAGGGCCTGGCCTGGGCCCGCTGGCCCCCCACAGGGCCCGCAGCCACCTGTCCCAGCACCGGAAACAAGAGCGAGCAAGTCTGCCTCAAGGTTTCTATTCTTAAGTGTGCATCACAGAGGCGGTCACAACTTGAAGTGGCTTAAAGAATTGTCCATATTCAAACTGGCCAGCTGATAGGTTCTGTCAGGTCACAGAGGAAGCTGTAAGCACCCCTTAGCAAGGACATCACTTCCGGGACTATGCTTGCTAACCCATGACATTGTGGTTTTAATTTACAGGCATGCTTTCATTTGAAAAAACTCAAAACCAAAAAGAAACCCATTAAAACCACAGAAACTTTCCCCATATGCACTCTATGCACCCACTATCTCCAAAAGACTTTACTTTTGTCATTTTAATAGAAATAAGAATTTTTTTTATTTCCCAGTGGTCACCTTATATGGGCATGCCACTTGTATTTGCTTTCCCTCTCTGCAAAGGAAATAGATTGTCCATTAGCAAATGTCTCACAGCATTAGTGTGCAAAATCCTCAGCTATGAGTCATGCAGTCCTTTGTGCCACGCTCTGAAGTCTTCAGTTTAAAACCACGGCACATTTTTAAATATCTGCACTATTGAAAAAACATTTCTCCTGGGGCTCTTCTTTCCTACTTGCTGCCCATTTGTGTTATAATTTTGTTTGCCTGTTTGTTTTGCGCCTTCTATTGTTTCCCTTGGGCATTTCTTCTGTAGCTAAACTGCCTGCCTTGTCTTGTTTCCAGGCAGAGATCTAGGCAAAACAAAATTTTGCCAACTTGACCCAAAGCTCTCCTTATTTGTTTGGGTAACCGGAGGGCAAGTTTTTAGCCATGCCTGTCTTTTGGAGTTAACAGATGAAGACATGTAGTTCCAGAAGACACATACTACCTTTTAAAAATGCTACATTTATGTGCCCATCCACAGATAATCTTGTGCCTGGAGTTACCCCTCTTTTGCTTAAATTTGTATGAAAAATCAAAAGCAGTGCCTCTGCGTGGATCTTCAAAGTGTTCTCTGTAAAATTATTGCAAAATCTTTTAAACAATGCAGAATACCTTCTACTTTCTGAGCCCTGTATATCCCCTCTGTACCTTCAGATGTCTCCAATTCTTCTTTAACTATTTCTTCAGTGTCACTTTCAGTAACTGGGAGAGAGTTCTGGAAAAAGGTTAGATGGGAAACAAGAGGTGAGAAATAAAAGGAAAAAGTGAACCCAAGGGAATGCTCTTTTCTCACTTTTCCACTCTTTTTTTTGTACTGTCTTCATACAATAGCAGTGTATGTCTTTGTCCAAAAGAGGTGGAGAATAGGGTGTTCAAAAAGGCTTTGAAATTGAATTAGGCTGATACAGTTAAAGATAGTTAATTAACTGTCTGAAGCAAATAGCACTACGGGTGGTTTTTTTTTACCCTCTCTGTGACCAAAAATCATGAAAGGCAACATAATTAATTGTAGCTTTCTGCATGCATTTTTTTCCTTTTGAAGTACTGTTTGGCACAGTGCATTTAGTTTATCTTCCAGACCACCTCCTAACTGTGGTGAAGCATGTTGTAAATTTCTAGTGCATGACTCATTTCAAGTTTGTAATGTGTTTCCATGCTTGATATCAAAAGGCTTCAAGCACCATCTGCTGTCTGAAATCAGCTACTGTGCATTTCCTCTGTATTTGCTACCAGTGTTAGTAGCTTCCTGGCATTTTCAGGTAATAAGAGCACTGTAGGCTTTTAGTCTTGGGAGAAGTGAAAACCTGTTTGTGTGTGCCTGCTTATATACGCTTTTAAATTTTCAGTATTAACTTTTGTGTCAGGAATTGTGTTACGGAATTTATGTAAAGCATTTTCCAATAGGACTTTTTGGCAGGGGTTTTTTTGGTACAAAAATACAGCTCTACTGTATACAGTACCAATATCTACGGTAGAATTTGAGATAAAGCAAAAGTGTAAATCTGTCCTTATCTTTCCTTTAGGTGGCAGATAATGGAAAACCACCGTTGTCATCTTTGACTTACATTGATATTAGAGTTATTGAGGAAAGCATTTATTCTCCAGCAATACTGCCTCTGGAAATCTTTATCACAGCCTTTGGGGAAGAATATTCAGGTGGTGTCATTGGAAAAATTCATGCAACCGATCAAGATGTTTATGATACCTTGACATACAGTCTGGACCCCAAAATGGAATCCTTGTTCTCCGTTTCCAGTACTGGTGGCAAACTAATAGCACATAAAAGGTTAGATGTAGGACAGTACCTCCTAAATGTCACTGTTACAGATGGAAAATTTACAACTGCAGCTGATATTACTGTACACATCAGACAAATCACACAAGATGTATTAAATCACAGTATCGCAATACGCTTTGCAAACCTGTCCCCTGAAGAATTCATTGGTGATTACTGGCGCAATTTCCAGAGAGCATTAAGAAACATCTTGGGCGTGAGGAGAAATGACATCCAGATTGTTAGTTTGCAGCCTTCTGATCCTCCTTCTAATCTGGATGTCCTCCTGAATATTGAAAAGTCTGGTAGCTCTCACCACCCAATGAGAATTTTGCTCCACAAGATAAACTCTTCTGTGCCTGACCTGGAGGAGATTTTGGGTGTCCGGATAATTGATGTGTTTCATAAGCTCTGCGCAGGCCTAGATTGTCCTTTGAAATTTTGTGAAGAAAAAGTAACAGTGGATGAGAACATCATGTCAACCCACAGCACAGCCAGGTTGAGTTTTGTCACTCCCCGTCATCACAGAACAGCAGTTTGTCTTTGTGAAGGTAAGAAACACAGTAAGGAAAACGTATCCTTGAAAAGATTGTCCTGGTTTTAAAAGGCCGTAATCCACAGATGGAAATTTATATTACAGGACAAGATTAAGAATGTTCTGTAACTCTCTCCACAGTATTTGCCTAATTTTCTTCATAGGAAAGAGTAATTCTTTCTTATATCATTACCTCATTTCAAGAGTTTACATTATACAAGCTTATGGGAGCAGATTTTTATTTTTTTTATAGGCACACCTTCATTTTCCATTTTATGAAGTTAATTTTTTTTTCTTGCCTATCCTATATTGATGGCCATTTTCAGTCTTGTGTGCACAAAGGTAAGTTCCTGCAAAGCACCTGAATACCTCCTTTTTTCTGCTTAGAGGAGTAGCCCACACAGTTTCCAAATTTGGTTGGCAATAAGAGGGTAATATGGAAAATGAATATTCATTAAAATATATTTAAGTATAAAGATTTCTTACAGAAGATTAATTTATCTTTATCTCTGAGGAAAACAACATTGCTTTTTAAAACCAGGACTTAACCTTGCTGGGTGAACTTGCCCATGTGAACTAAATATTTAAAGCCTGTTCCTTTCCTGTCTCAAATACAGACATGCTTTTCTCTGCTCTCCCCAGCCTACTCGGTCCATGTTGGGTTTTGTGGCGAATGGTTCTAATGTTAAGCCCTAAACCACAACACCAGTTTCCCAATTTTACCAATTGAATTGAGTAATCAAGATAAAGATGAGCGTCAGCCACTCTATATGCTATTTGTCTAGTCTGTGCCAGTCATGCTCCATTAACTGTTATTTCACTTCCTTGTCTGAGAGTTAGGAATATCATTTGGGTTACTTTCAGCTACTGTACTTAAGAGTTCCTTTTCACAAAATACCATTACCACTAACAGAAAAGAAATAATGGATTTGGTTTTACAGAAGGGAAATGCCCCCTGGTGAACAGTGTGTGTGAAGGAAACCCATGTCCTGAAGGTACTGAATGTTTAGGAGATCCAAAGGAAGGAAAATACACCTGTGTTTGCCCAGACAGCAAAGCTGGACAATGTCCCGGTAAGGATGTAACTCTAAAGAATTCTGTGTAAAATTATATTACTTTCCAAACAAAAATTTAGTTCCAGTCCTGTGCTAATACTTTTTTATGCTTTTCTGTATTCCTAAGCACCAGCTGGCTCTGCTGTGACATTTACTGGGAGCAGCTATGTGAAATATCGTCTCATGGAAAATGAGAACAAAGAGGAAATGAAGCTGACAATGAGACTTAGAACTTACTCTGCTCATGCAGTTGTTATGTATGCTCGAGGAACAGACTACAGTATCTTAGAGGTATATTAAAACCTCCCAGTGCGTATCTCCTCCTTTCTTCCTGCCGTCTTACTATTTTTGTGCCAGATTAAGAGATTGGGTCACAACATTTCTGTGGAATTGCTATAATTGAAAATTGCCTTAAAGGTAGGGTGTTACACATCCAGGTGACAAACTTGACAAACAGAATTTTTTAAATGTGTAAATAAACAAAGCTTCCTGAGTCATCTGTTTTAAACAACTTTAAATTTATTTGCTTATAATATTGAAGTCCATACAGAAAAAGTCACTTAAAGCACAAGATGAAAGGTATTGAAGTATTGTAATACTTTGATTATGATCTGTGACTGCTTTACTAGAGGAAAAAAATGCACAAAATGTACATTTCAGTTAAAAGAACCATATAGAATAAATCACAGTTGCTGTGACTGTTTGGAAAGCAGTGTTATTAAACTACTTTTTATGAACACCGCCATCATCCTGTCTTTCCAGCAAACGTAAACTTTTATAGGCATCAATATTTTATACTCTTTAAGTGTGCAGATTATTTATTGATGTTGTGGCTTTCCTCTGTAGATCCATCATGGAAGACTGCAGTATAAATTTGATTGTGGCAGTGGACCTGGGATTGTCTCTGTTCAGAGCACTCAGATAAATGATGGCCAGTGGCATTCCGTATCTCTTGAAGTGGATGGAAACTATGCACGACTTGTTCTGGACAGGGTGCATACTGCATCTGGTACTGCTCCTGGTACTCTTAGAACACTAAATCTAGACAATCATGTGTTTTTTGGTGGTCATATTCGTCAGCAAGGTACAAGACATGGTAGAAGTCCTCAGGTTAGCAATGGTTTCAGAGGCTGTATGGATTCTATTGTACTAAATGGACAAGAGCTGCCCCTAAACAGCAAGCCACGAAATTATGCACACATGGAAGAATCTGTAGATGTCACTCCTGGATGCTTACTGACTGCCACAGATGGCTGTTCAAGCAGCCCGTGTCAGAATGGAGGCATCTGCAATGCACTGTCAAATGGAGGTAAGCTGCTCTTTATTTTTCTGCTTTTAGTTTTCAAAACTGCTTTTCAAATTCTCTGCTTTGAAGGACAAAACAGCTTCGTGCATAATTCTGGCTTTCCCAGAGTTGTAGAGGGTTGGCTGTTGAATAGGTAGGAAGGCTGTGTGAACTAGATTCAGTTCCTTGGGGTATGAAGTGGATAAAGTCCATCTGGCAAAGTGGGGATTTAATCTTCAGTGCTGACACCTGAGGTCCATCCTCTTAACTGCCTACTTTGGAATCTTTCTTTTAAAATTCTGAAATCATTGGGACAACTTGCATTTTGTGAGAGAAATGGAAATTATCCTTCAGTCATGTTCAAGAAAACTCTTACTGTTAGGCTTGGCCTCATCTTTCGATAAAAACCTTTCTATTTTTTCTCATCCTTTCTCTCTTTAACAGGTAGTTGGGTAGGGAGGAATTTACCTTAAATCTGTAGGTGGGCAGGGAGGATTTTATCTCAAATCCAGTAAAGCTGTGTGCATCTTTCAAAAATACTGTATTTGATTTCAGGCTACTACTGCAAGTGTGCACCTTTGTTTATGGGAACTCACTGCGATGTAAGTGTCAACCCATGTGCTTCCAACCCCTGCCTTTATGGTGGGACTTGCATTCCAGTCAGTGATGATTTTATCTGCCAGTGCCGAGGACAATACACAGGTCAAAGGTATGTTTGTATGGTTCATTGTATCCATGAACCCCTTAGAAAACAAGCTATAAATGTAACACTTCTGTTTCCTTTTTTTATCTGTTTCCTACTTAAAGCTCAAACTTTGAGACACACTGAAGGTGGCTGAGGTTAACAACAGCCCCTGTGTTACAGCCCTGAATCCCTCATAATAAATTCACTTGCAGTAAGGTAATGGTTCATGTGGTTTTGTTTGTTTTGCCTTTGCAGATGCCAGCTGGGTCCGTATTGCAAAGACAATCCTTGCAAAAACAGTGGCAAGTGTATTGACAGTTTGGATGGACCTGTTTGTGAGTGCGAAGCAGGCTTTCGTGGAGAAAGGTAGGTAGCATTCCACATATATTGAATTTTAATAGTATTAATTGACAGATTAACAGTTCAAACTGGTTGAAATCTGGGATGTTGATAAAGTAGCAAATTGCATGTTAGTGTGCAGTCCCTTATATTAAATATATCTGAAATAGTTGAGAACAAGATTATAACAAAGACTGTTGATGTAAACTAAACATCACTGCTGTGCTCTGTTTCTGATAGGTGCCTGACTGATGTCGATGAATGCATAGAAAACCCATGTCTCAATGGTGCCCTTTGTGAGAATACTTACGGTTCATATCACTGCAACTGTAGTCGTGGATTTGGAGGCAAACACTGCACAGACATTGTTCTTAATAAATATGTTTCAACATCTTGGAACATTAGCTTAGCTGAAGTGATTGGGATTATTGTTTTCATCGCAGGAATCTTCTTGCTAGTTGTGATTTTTGTCGTTTGCCGCAAAGTGGTTGGTAGAAAGAAGAAGCACCAGCAAGAACCTGAAGACAAGCAGCTGGGAGCTACAACAGCCTTCTTGCAAAGACCATATTTTGATGCAAAATTGAATAAGAACATTTATTCTGACATCCCACCACAGGTTCCTGTTCGTCCCATTTCATACACTCCAAGCATTCCAAGTGACTCCAGGAACAATCTTGACAGGAATTCTTTCGAAGGGTCTGCTATCCCTGAGCACCCCGAGTTTAGTACTTTTAACCCAGATTCTGTACATGGCCACCGGAAAGCTGTAGCTGTTTGCAGTGTTGCACCAAATTTGCCACCTCCACCTCCCTCCAACTCACCTTCAGACAGTGATTCAATACAGAAACCCAGCTGGGATTTTGACTATGACAGTAAGAGATGTTCTTATTTTTTACTTTCCTGTTAAATGTGTATGCTGGTACAATTTTAATGAGTACAAAGTCTCTGTCTGTACCTCTTAAGGTAAAAAAGGCATTATGACTACTGGGTTTTGTCTCTGATCAGGCTTCATGCTCTGCTAAGTTTTGTAAAAACGTGCTGATCTCAACTTTAAATTGTATTGATTCTTTAATCTAGAATCTATTCATTGTCTCACATGAAACTTTTTTCTTCCAGCTAAAGTAGTAGATCTTGACCCCTGCCTTTCTAAGAAGCCTCTGGATGAAAAGAACTCCCATCCTTACAGTGCTAGAGAAAGCATGTCTGAGGTCCAGTCTCTCAGCTCCTTCCAGTCTGAATCATGTGATGACAATGGTATGTGAAATGCAATTATTCTGTACTGCTGCTTAGGTTCATTTGTTCTGTCTTTGCATCTGTATTTCTTAGTAACAATAGGATTTACATATGTTGAATATATATTAAATAGTAGCTTATTTAATATATATTTGTATTTACTTACATTAATACCCAGATCTATTAATTTTTAAAAAAATATTTTACCTATCTTACATCTCTTGTTAATTACTGTACCTTAAAATTATATAATCATTCTGCTGCTGGAATATTACAGTGAAAATGCAACTCAAGTTGTTCAGAGCCTTATGTTTAAAACATATTAAAATTTGGTAAACTCTTCTAAGTTATTGTTAGTTATCACCTTATGCGAGCATACAATGAATTTAAAAAAAGACCTCTGCACAAATATAACTTTTGCTTTGCCGTTCAGCTCTCAGTAAAAAACTTTTTGGTGTTACAGTTTCATTTGTTTCCTTCTCTTTTTCTTGCTGCGACCTCAGCTCCCATATGGATCAGATCAGTTCTGAGTGAGAGCAGAGTTTAAGGGACTGCTTGTAAGTTTGATTACTTTAGTAATGAAGGAAACTGCACAAAGAGGAATTTTGTTATAATAGAACAGTATATTTGGCTTTCACCATTATTGAAATGAATTCATAAAAACATTTCATACATTGAAAAAAGCCAATACAAAAATATAAATATTTTGATCACACCTCAAGTCCATCAAAATATAATCAACATACATATTTGTGGGTTTGATTATTTTTAATTGGATGTCCTTTCCATTGTGATGACAGATGCTTTTATAGTTGATATGAATGCATCTATGTATTCAGAAACATGTCATACTGATTGGACAAAGCCACAGTTGTCTCATAACTTAATTCACTAAGTTAAGGTGTTTTGACTCTTTATTCCAATTTCTGCTTTTGTCTCTGCCTGGTAAAAAAGAACTTGAAATTCCTTTAGCTTAGGAATAAAGAACATTCTGCTTCTCAAAGAAGTAGAGTGATTTGTTATTAACAGCATGACAAAAAACCCATCTGTTTAATGATTGGTGAAAGTAAAATGGTATGCTTACAGTCCTCATCATTTTATCAGTAGACCTGATACCAACTTCCAGCTTTTTCTCCTGTGGTTTTAAGTGCTGTGTGGTACATGTTGTTCTCTCCTCCTCACTGTCTCATATGTTTAGTATATTCTTTTTCCCATTTCTTGTCATGTATTGATTACTCATTAATACATCATTTTAAGAGAAATAGCTGTGGCATCATAGATACTGTTCCTTCCTTCCATTTTGGTAGATTTAGTATTCATTAGCTTGATATTTAATCCCTGAGCTGTGCAAACAAGTTGCATGTGCTTACTTCATTTTACCCTATAAGAATAAATCCTTCTCCATTCCAAAACTATCTTGGGGAAGAGGGAAGGCATAAAAAATACATTAATTTTAGGTTTTTTTAAAATAAGCATCTAACAGCCTGAATTTAGTATTCCGACTGTGATATCCCTACTTCATACAAAACTTAAGTAGATCAGTAATAGAAGTTTTCAGTAGGTATTTTTCATAGTCTATTCTTTTAGTTCATTTAAGGGAAAATTTCTTTCCCATATCTTTCGTTGTCAGGGAGGGAACGTAGTTTACATTTTTAAAGGAGACCTTTAATTTAAAGTAGAACTCCTTAATTCACCCAACACAAGCCTTTAGAAAAGTCTAGTTTGTTGCTATGTAGATAAAGTATTATGCAAATGAGTATATTTAGGCAACATTTCAGAAATTCTAAGACAGCTTAAGCAGCCTTGTACTCATGCAAAATGTGCTTCACGAGTAGTTACAAGTACTTTTGCATGTTTAGCAAGAACAAAATTGAGCTTTAGATTTGTGTTTTATGTATTACATGCAACTACTTTCTAGGTAGAGAGTTGATGTGTATGTACACCAATAATCTTGCTCTATAAAATGGTAATGAACTGCAATTTCACAGTGTTGATGGGGGGTTTTATGTATATCTGTATGTTGTTTAAAGTTATACTAACTATAGGTTTGTTTTAATTTGCTCCTTTTATACCTTTTACAAGCTTCCATAGTGACTGTAATACACCTTGTCAATGCTGTTGTTGACTCGGTGGAAAAAGAAGGTATATACATGTTTTCATATTTATTTACTGCTTTGGCAGCATAATGCATGTTTTTCTTCCTACATTGTCTTCTAGTAATGTAGCCCTAGCCAGATGCGAGTTATAAAATATTATTTACTTGGACTTTCTGATAAGTTTTAGCAAAAAATGTATTTATATTGTATATCTGTTAATATTTTCTTGCATATCCTGTAGATGCCCTGTGAACAGGTTTCAAAGTGTGATTTCTTGGGTAAAAAAGGATTGGCATAAAAAGATCTTGGTGCTTACTCTCTTCTGAAAATATTCATACTAAAGCTGCCAGCAGAATTGAAACATCAAAGGCAAATACATACAGTAGTGTAGTTGAAACAGCAGCAGCCTCCGCTTCCTTTTCTTCTCCCACCCACACCTGTCGATACCTTGTCCAGCTGAGCAGAATCAGAATGGTCTGATATCAGTATTCACTTTCTTGGTCTTCAGATCAATCTGTCTCATAAGCTGAAAAAACCTGATTTCTGTCTGCAGCTGAGATATATAGCCCTCTCAGTTTAAGTAGTTCATTACTATCCAGCCTTACAACAGTACCTAAAAGGTATGTTTGGGTGTATGTACGTAGACACACATACATTTGTGTGTGTAGTAGGTATTTGGAAGTTAGAAAGAGGCAAAGTAGGCATTTTCAATGGTATTTTATTTCATTTCTTCTAACATTTAAGAACTAACCACTCTGGAAAACAACAAACTCTTTACAAAATAATAGTAGTAATAAAAGTCCCAGTGAGTCTATACAAATCCTTACTATTGTTTTAATTGACTAAATAGTACTTTAAGTTCCATTAAAAGGCAAATGATTCACTCCATGACCATGAGTTTGCAGAGATTTCTTCTGAAATAACATCCAGCATATGCTTCCTATTTGTAGATATAGACTAGGAAACATTGTTTTTTACTAAGTCCTACTTAAAATGAAGCCATTGTAAGAACATAAAATTGATTATAGTAGCTAAAGTACACCCTTTTTAATTTACACAGACACGCAAAATAAAGTAGACAAATGCAAAGACTTCTAATTACTTGAGAGTATTTCATTAATGAGGGTGCCATTTCATTAATGTGTACCTATAGACAATAGTTCTCAATGCAGAAAAATTGTAATGCACATTACTTGGGAATGGGAGAGTTACAAGACTAAAAGAGGCCAGATCTACCAGGGGAAATATTAAATAACTTATGCAGATTTTCTCTGAGATTTTAATTGGTAGAATCTAAAAATTATAGATGTAGTTCTCAAGTCAAAAGTATTGCTTGGTGTTTTGGTATCACCATAAGATAAATACAAACACTGTATGTATTGTAGTCATAGAAAGATTAAGTATGTCCTACTCAGCTGCTTCTTGTCATTTGAAAGTTTCTGTTCTTAATAAGCATTTCTTCTTTCAAAGCATCTTGGGTAAAGAGTTCTGCTTTTGAGCACCCTCAGGAGGGTGTCAGTTCAAGCAGCAGAGATCCTTACTCAAGCCTTCAGCAAGGTCAAGTTCTGGGAATGATGGTCCTTACCTTTAGTTTCCCCAAGTGTTTCTGTCCAGCAGGTATCCTGGTAGAATGAGCTGTAGCTAATTTCATCAAAGGACAGTTTTAGGCCTGTGTTCTCTGCACTGCTCCTCAGGTTGTAGCCTGATGCAAATCAGCAATGCTGAGTGCAAGAGAAAATATAGCTCCAATCTAGCAGATTGTCACATAAAGATGGGCACATCTGGTTCTAGTTTGTGTTTCTGTCATTTATGTTAAAAGGTCTTTGCTTCAGAAGAAGAGGAAAACCAAGATCTCTCCATTCCTTGGTAAAAGTGCTCTAAATCATAAAGCCTTTTGGCTTTAGTTTTGCACCCAATTTCCCAGGAAAAAATAAAGAATGTTATCTTCTAAGCAGACTAGTAATCAGAACCTTCTCCTGGACTTGAGGCCAGAGATGTTTTAAGAGTCTCAGAACTCAGACTGACATCTCCATTAGTCTGAACAGTATTTTTCTTGTCTGGGCTAGACAAACTTGAAAAAACAGGAACTTCTCTCCAAGGAGTCAACCTCTGTCCCTTCAGTCTTCCAGCAGATGAAAGTATGAATTCTTAGGAGAAGATTCTGCTATTAGGATAGGCATCGCTCATCCTTAGAGACTTTAATAGGGAATATAGATTTCTGAAGAGAGAAGGGTTTAGTATTTGTCAGATAACACAAGGCAGTTCTCTGCTGAGCATGAGTTGTTGGAATTGCCGTACAAAGGGAGGCAGGTTTCCTAGTGCTTTGTGTGTGGAAGCCAGACGCTAAAGGAAGAGTTACCTTGATACTCGAGGAATACTTGAAAGTGTGCCAATAGATGGAGCCCTGTACAGAAAAACAAGGGCAGATACAAGGAAAGAAAAAAATCAGATCAAGTCCTGTTACCCTCTGTAGCAGAAGTCCTGCATATACTGATACAAGGATTTCAGTGAACTCCAGACTGCAGATTTTACCACAAGACAGCCATATCCCACATGGGCTGTACATTAATTCAGTAGCTGTCCTACAGTTCGAGTCTTAACAAATAAGGAGCCCAGGAGAAATTTTGTTTAAAAAGCCAACTTTAGTATTGCTAATTAAACTGAACAAAAGCAGCATGAATGTCACAGAGGCTAGTCATTGTTTGTCTTCATATTGGTTCTACTATTTGATTCCTAACTACAGATGTTTTCTCCTTTTTCTTATTCTGCCACCTAAAGAATCTTTTGCTGTTCCTGACCTCAGCAATTCAAGAGGTGACTTCTGCATGCAGTTCATTGATGTTCACCAAAATATTTGGTTTTAACACTGACTTACTATCAGTTGCTTGCTGTGCATTTGTCTGCAGTGATTTCCCTTTACTAGATTTGCACTATATTACAACAATGTGGGGGTTTTTTTTTTTTGGTGTCCAGATGAGAGAAACTATTGGTTTTTAGTGAGTTTAGGCTTACATCTAGTTTCCAGCAGACAAATACAAACTTATTCAAATGGAGTTTGTAAGAGAGGATCAAGTCCAGTCATTTTTGCATGATTAAGTTTGATTTTGCTGTTTTGTTCTTGTATTTGAATGTGGAATGTCTTTACTAATAATCAAAGATGTTTATCAGAGGTGTGGCAGTTCCTGTAGAGCTAACAGTATTTTTTGAAATTAACTTTTTAATTTGCTTAAGCGGTAAAGTCAATTTAAATGGTCTGAATACTTTACCAAATAGAAATTGCTTCTTTTATGTAATAAGGTCATGGGTTATATGTGCTAAATATATTTTAAGAGAACTAGGCCATTGTTATCACCTTAACTAATTCCTCAACAACAATTAAGTGTTAGCTGCACCAGGCAGGGTGTTGATTCTTTGCTATCCAGTGAACAATTCTATACCATTATGTATTGTGACAGCACATTCCATAGGTGACTACAGCTCTTCCCATGTTAGGTGTTATGTCTGAGAAAATGTAAAAGTTCAAGTGTGAATGATGCACTGTCTCATGCATGGCATAAAGTAGAGTTGAATGTCTTTTGTGCAACCAGGGCAAAATGCTGATTAACAAGTAGTGTCCTAATCACAGTGATTATTGTGTTACTACATGTGTTGGTTTCTCAGTTCAGACTGACTTGAATACAAGATAGTAATACTACTTTTTTTTTTAAACTAACTTTTTAGGTTATCACTGGGATACATCAGATTGGATGCCAAGTGTTCAGTTGCCAGGTATCCAAGAGTATCCAAATTACGAAGTGGTTGAGGAGTCAGCTCCCCTCTACACAGATCCAAATGCCATCGATACAGACTATTACCCTGGTGGTTATGACATAGAAAGTGATTTTCCACCTCCACCTGATGACTTCCCTGCACCTGATGAGCTTCCATCGTTACCACCTGAATACAGCGACCAGTTTGAGTCAATACAGCCACCCAGAGACATGCCAGCCGTAGGTAGTTTGGGTTCTTCTACAAGGAGCAGGCAGAGATTTAACCTTAATCAGTACCTTCCCCATCACTACCCTGCAGACATGTCAGAACCTCAGACTACACCCAGTGGTGGCAGCGGCAGCTACAGAGAACCGTACGCTCCATACTCACTGGGGTTCAATCAAGACTTTGAAGCACCCACTGTAGACAACATGTCCATGTCTGTGTATGCTTCCACAGCCTCCTGCTCAGATGTGTCAGCATGCTGTGAAATGGAGTCTGAAGTCATGATGAGTGACTATGAGAGTGGAGACGATGGTCACTTTGAAGATGTGAAAATTCCTCCACTTGATTCCCAGCAACATACAGAAGTCTGACACACTCAACAAAAGTGCCTGGACTCTAACAAACTTTATCAAATCTAGAACAATTTTCAAGAGCTTTTTTATTTTTTCTTCTTTTTTTTTCCAGCCACAGTGAATGCTTTTGTTTCAGTGAGCTAAACTGGCATGGCAGCATTGGATCATGCAGTTCATTTCACTAGATGAACCTCTTTCCATTTCCTGACCTACTATATTTGGAAAGTTCCAAGATTTCCATTGGCTGTGCCATTTCTGAACATCCTTTATGTACTTACATTGTTCTGTGTTTAAGAAAAATCACATACCACTTTTCCATGTTAGCATGATGCATATATTTATATAGTTCTAATGCAATTAATTTTCTCCTACTTTTTGTAAATTTTATGTACAGTTTTGATTTTAATAGTTTTAACTAGATTTTGTAGATATTTTGTGAATTTGTTTTCCACTGAAACTAGTGGTGTTAGTGTGCCATTAAAAATGAGCACCCTGACTTACTACAGTCAGGGCATCACTGTATGTATTCCCCTGAAAACTAAGGTTTGACATTTCATTGTAAAACATTCAACATATTTACAAAATTTCAATTTTACATATATTAGGTCTGATATTTTTCTGGGTCAGCTATATGGAAATGTCTTAAATGGGTTGCTGTATTTTAGAACTGTAAACATTTTTTTTCCCTTCTTGGAAAGTGTGTTGGGGACCTTCTGCATACCAGTTTAGAACCAAAACCACCGTGACACAGTTTTTATAGTGTCTGTATATTTGTGATCCAATGGTCTTGTAAAGGTTTTTACTGAAAATTACCATTAGCCAGTCTTTCTTACTGACAATAAATTATTAATAAAATACTTTAGCTTTGCTCTGTGTATCTCTATTATATAATATACCATTGACAAAGCATTCAGTGCAGCATTTTTTAAGTCTGTATATGTTTTGTACTGTATTAAGTTACTTGCTCCAAGCAACTCGTTTTCCTCTCCTCCAAAATCAGCCTGCAGCTGTGTTAGAGATGCTCACGAGATGGCAGTGTGTGTCTGCTTAATGGTGTTTTTAAAAGTAATCGGGCCAGTCTGAATAAAGATTGATGGGTATCAAACTGCAGTAGCCTTCTCGGTAGTTTGCATTTTTCTTTAAACATATAATACCAGCTATGTAAATTGCTGAATATTTTTTCTCAAGTCCCAAAAATATATACAAAAAAAATCCCCAAGGTCTTTAAAGCAGTTTCTCCCCTCCTTTATCACCTGAATACTTACTTTCATGACTAGTTACCCCTTGATTGTGCACCTGCATGCTGAAATGGCCATGTCATTGTCTGACTTTGTGCTAAATAGTTGGTGGTTTCCTGCAATTATATTTCAGTTGCAGTTTCTTACGTTAAGTTCACACTAGAAGTTTACCTTGAAGAAGTAAAGATGGAATACAGGTTTCCTGTGTATTATCTAGCTGGTTTTCTGACTAGAAAAGAATAAAGCCTTTAACAGAGTTCTCTAGCATAAATTTGGCCTGATGGTAAGCTAAAGGAATAATATAACTGTCTTCTGCCTCTTGCTTGAGGGACGCTTTTTAAGTTCAGAACAGATTTCCTGGCACATTAGTGAATTTTTAATATAGCCTGGAATCCTTTCAGCTCCACCTCCATTTTGTTCCTACTGTCATAAAGTTCTGTAGCCTAGAAATATACAATATCAGATTCTCTCAGTCATGAGAGCTAAGCCTCAGCCTTCCACCATCTAGGGGAACAGGGTACTGTATTTGGAGTGCTATTTATATACAAAATGGAACAACTCCCAGCTTGGCAGCTGTATAATGGAAATGGAGTGGATTACAGGACACAGCCAGGCACAGACATTCCTGTGCTAACTTGCCCATATGCAGGTTAAGAATCTCATGACTTATGTAAAAAGGCTGAAAAATCAATAGGTTTAAACCCACATTCTGGCTGTGCACTGCAGCATTCACCCTGGTAACTAGGAGCCTTTTGTACATCAGGCTGTTAGAATTTTGCTATTTAATAGCTTTAGAAGAATCTTACAGACCCTGTGAGCGGAGGGTGTCACACACTCTGTAGTGGTTCACATCCCTGCTTAAGGCCCATGTCGAGTGAGGAAGGTTAAGCTTAGTGGCAGTTCTGCTCAAGATTCCTTAATATCTGCTGCTCAGTAGGAATGGTCTCAGGAGTCAGCAAGAGGAAAACGCTGCAGAAATTTGCATCATTTCTCAGTTGATCAGGATTCCCAGTAAAGATGAAAGCCTACAAATACATTTTCTAGAGTTACTCATTTACAGAAGAAAGGCCTGAAGACATATTTTTAAAACTGAGAGGTGTGAAAGGAATATCAACACTTAAATATACTTTTATTTGTAGTACTGTGAACTGAAGGCTAACATAGAACATGAAGCTCAAAAGGAACAATGTCTCATTATTCTACAATGAAATTCCATGTAGGTGTATGAGAATGTTTTGTTGAAAGTATATTTTTTTTTTACCTCTTCACAAGAACTGTGCTGCTAGGCAACATGCAACATCCAGGTTATACTTCACAGCAGAAAACAAGGCTGCATCATAACACTCACTTATGGAAATAGCAGGCATTTTCAACTCCACAGCAGCTTTGCTGTTGGTGTGTAAAGCAAGGACACATTGGACAAATGCTCCCTTTGTAGGGAGCATTTATCGCCTAATTCAGGTCCAGTAAGTATAATTAAACCTATTTGCCCATAAAGAGCTACAGCAATGCACCAGATGAAGCTGGTGACATTTTAAACCCAGTTGAAACTGATACAGCAGAGCATTGCTGTTGGACTCAACAGTAGTCCAATACATCAAAAGCATTGGCCAGGTGATTTATTTTATAAACCAAACATTTTAAAATAAGGAATTTCAGTGAAGTCACACATTCACTATTTCAGTGTTCATCTGTCCTCATGTTGTCACACCAAGAGGTTTATGTCGAGATGTAGTTTCATGTGTTTCAATTTTTCCCATTCCTTCTTACCCTGCCAAAGGGCACCACTGAGAAGAGCCTGCCTCTGTCTTTACAGCTTCACATCAGGTATTTATAAACATTATTAAGTTCCCCACTGAGCCTTCTTTTTTCCCCAGA
Source organism: Corvus brachyrhynchos (assembly GCF_000691975.1). NCBI lineage: Eukaryota > Metazoa > Chordata > Aves > Passeriformes > Corvidae > Corvus > Corvus brachyrhynchos. The sequence goes on from NW_008240046.1 coordinate 11,578,636, forward strand.
TTTATCAGCCTCAGTTCTCTCAGCCTCTCATATGAAAGCAGCTCCAGTCTCTTACTCATCTTACTGGCCCTTTGCTGAACTGTAGTTAGCTCCCCTGTGGAAGTATTTTTTTTCTATTTTAAAATACTTATAAGCTGGTAGCATTTAAAGTTTTACTGAGCAGATTTGAGTCCAGCTCATTGCTGCTTTGACCATTCTACATTTTGAGTGAATGAAATGTCACTTTGCCTTGAAGCAGAGAACCTGGTTAAGAGTAATTGAGGCAGAAACAACAACAGACAACCCTATGAAACTTCTTTCATTAAGTATTTAACACACCTGGTCTGAGAACTCCAGGACTCAGGCATATATGTTTAGTAGAAGGAACATGAACAGAGTGTTATCTTTTCCAAAGATATTTACTCGGATTGTTTTTCCACTGTTCCCTGTTCTACCTATGGCCTCCATGAAACACGTACTGTCCCAAGAATCCGTATCTAAGGAGAGTTCTTGCACTGCCCAAAGGATACAAATCTGAATCCACTCAGGCCAAAGTAGGTATGAAATCTGTCTAACTGCAAGCTCCATTTTGGAGTAGAGGGGTAAGAAGAAATGCACTATTTCCACCTTGCATCTACCTGTAAAGCTCTTGAAGGAAGACAGCTGCAGGAATTAGTCCATGTTGTATCAAGGGGTCGTGGCTCAATGCCTGTCTGCAGACAGACCAGTGCCGAATAAGTGCAGTTCACCAAAGTGCCTTGCATGACTCCTGACTCAACCTTGCCCCTGGAGAAGCTATGCTGACTGTCTTGAATCACCTCCCTGTGCCTTTAGCACAGCTTCTGGGATGATCTGTTCCATGACCTTCCCAGACAAAGAGGTGAGGCTGACAGGCCAGAAGTTCCCAGGGTCCTTCTTTCTACCCTTTCTAAAGATGGGCACTATTGTTTCCCTTTTTCCAGTCACCTGGGACTTCTCCTGACTGCCATGACTTTTCAAATACCATGGAGAGTGCCTTGGAAACTACATCAGCCAATTCACTCAGGACTCTAGGATGTACCTCATTGGGTCCCACACATTTATGTACATTCTGGTTCCTCACAAGGTCATGAACTCAATCTTTACTTACAGTTGGAGGGACTTGGCTCCTCCAGTCCCCATCCTACTGTCCATCCTCTTGAGAGGTGTAGGAAAAGAGGTTTCCATTGAAGACTGAGGCAAAAAACTCTTGAGTAACTCAGCCTTTTCTTCATCCTTTTGTGCTGGAGTGACTGTATCAGCGGACAAGGGAAGAGCTACAGATCTCATTTATCTGGACTTCTGTAAAGCCTTTGACAGGGTCCCCCACAAAATTCTTCTCTCTGCATTGGAGAGAGAAGAATTTCATGGGTGGGCTGTTAGGTGGATAAGGAATTGGTTGGATGGTCAGCTCAGAGTCATGATGGACATCAGGAGGAGTGGTGTTCCCTCAGGGGTCTGCACTGGGACCAGTGCTATTTAATATTTAAACAATAAATAATATAATATTTAGTATTTAAATAATTGATATAAATATTTTTATTATTAATTTAATATCTTCATGACATAGATAAAGGGACCAAGTATACCCTCAGCAAATTTGCAGATGACCCCATGCCGAGTGGTGGTGTTGACACACCTGAAGGATGGGATGCCATCCAGAGGGACCTGGACAAGCTCCAGAAGTGGGGCAATGGGAATTTCATGAGGTTTAACAAGACCAAGTGCTAGGTATTGTACCTGGGTTGGGGCAACCCCCAGTATCAACACAGGCTGGGGATGAACAGATCGAGGGCAGCCCTGCCAAGAAGGACTTGGGGGGGCTGGTGAATGAGAGGCTGGGTACGTACACTTGGAGCCCAGAAAGCCAAACATGTCCTGGGCTGAATCCATCTGCATCACAGCTCTGCACACATCAGCTGTGAACATCCACACCAAGGTACCCGCAGCCTCCACACAAGGAGTCTACATGTATCACTGAAAGCTCTGCACACACTCCACACGTCAGCTAACCAAGAGTTTGGTGCCTCAGTTTCTCTTCATAGCTTTTGCCAATTTTTAGCATTAAATGGCTTTCAAGCCCACATAAGCCTTCATAAAAATACTAAAAAGATGAAGTCCCCATTAAACCAAGCATGCTGAAGCAGACATAAATTTTGTCAGCATTACTCATTCTTCCACAGCTGCAGTGGGGGAGAATAAAAATCAGAGAAGCACAGTGCAATATCCAGTGCAGTTGCAAAGCAGGAAAATGGGATATTTGCTTTGATCTTACAGAAAAAAGTTTAAGAGAAAGATAATGAGAATTATTTCCCCTCATGTAAGGAGAAAATTTGCTGATAATCAAAAGCTTATTAATTGCCAATGCCCAGCATCCATCGCTAAACCTCCTAGCACACATCTAAAACTTCATACACAAGCAAGTTAGGCATTGGAAGCAGTCACCCAAGAGTCGAGGCTATCAGTAAGAACATGACCTTAGAACAAGAGCAAGCAGTCTCATTTAACACTATCAAAGCTGAGCCATATGCCTTTCTAGACTTTTTGCTGCAGATGGTCATTTCTCAGTTTCTTATATTCTTATATGCTTGGATTGAAACCTTCAATGTGAGGAAAAGCACTGAGAAGCCCAATTATGTGAATGAGTCATTCTATCCTTAATCCCCAGGGTCCCAATTGGAAAACACGCTAAGCAAGATGAATTGCTTTCAGAGCTTGAATTTAACTTTGAAGAATACATAGGGAAAGATTGTGCTGCTGCATCAAAAAGTTTGTTTTGTAATTTCATCTTTTTCTAGAGAACTTGAAGCACTGACAATAATTTTTAGCATAAAAGTTTAAAGGCCTCCTGTTTAAACAACTAATACATCATGATGGCCATATAGGTAACAGGAACTTCTGTTTTGGCTTTCACTGGGGAAAAATACCTCCACTCACAAAGAAAAAGGGTAAAAATATAATTAGCCTGACAACTGGAGCCTGATTGCATGTATTGAGCTTTTTTTGGTTTAAAGCCAAACACTGTTCAGTACCACTGAAATTTCACAGAACTCACCTCCAAACACTCAGTGTAGCTGTTCAGAAACACCTAGAAAGACGGAGAACAAAGTTGACTTTGGCTGAGTTGGATCAGACACCTAAAGTGTTTCAATCCACATCTTCCACTGATTGCCCACCTCAAGAGCTGGAGCAGCCTGAGGAAGCTGGAAAGCCATCTAACCTGGGCAAAAGGAAAAGATAAAGGCAAAAGATGCACTTGATGTCCTAAGAAAACAAAAGCAACAAAACAGCTACAGAAAAAGAAATCACAAACACCAAAACCACACAAACACGTAGCCAACAACAACAGGAACTTACCAGCTCAGATTCAGGTATGCATAGAAGCAAAGTGTGAGGAATTTTGAAATTCAGAGGAAGTAGCTACTAAAAGCAGAGAGCAGCTGCGGCAGAGAGAGGTTTTGCTTTAAGTCCAAGAAAGTATATCCTAATAACAGTTTCAAAGGCTTTTAGTAGGCCATGTCTTAAGTATTTTAGACACTTAAATTCATAGCCTAGAGGGTTCCTCTGATTTAGTGTGGGCTAATTCTTGCTCAGTGTGGAAGCTTTTCCAAGAGCTAGATGTGGAGCTGTGTTCCTCAAGTAAGTCCCATTTTATCTGGGAGACAGCAAACCTTTCTAAGCTGTCCTCAATAGCCTTCCTAAAAGGAAAATATTTTCCTTCTTAAAAGGGCTACTATTGCTGCCATGACTTTTCTATTGGCCACCCTAAAAATCCCACAATCAATATTTTAACACTACAAGGCCTCCTCAGTCCCACAGGGACAGCAGCTCATTTCCCCTCCATTTCTTCAGTTCTAGGTGACATTAATAAATTCTGCTGCCAAAGCCCTGCTAAACAGCCTACAGCTACTTTGCCCCTCAGCACAAGCACACAGGAGGATTTATATCTCCAGACAGCAATGGTATTCGCAATTATTGTTAAAACAAGTGGAGGAAAGGTCTTGCATTAAGGGGCTGATATTCAGCTCCAGCTGTATCTGAATTCAGATATTACTGAGTCACCTCTCAAACAAGGAAAATGTACAGTTATGCTGTATTTTAAACACCAGAGATTATTTCCCTGTATCTGGAGTGAAGCATGTTATTTTAAGCACCCCTGAGGTTTAGAGTGTTTGTTTGGGGTTCTTTATGGGAGGTTTTTTGGCTATAACTAGTTAATTCTCTTGGGAAAGGGCAGAAATATCTTCTCCCCTATTCATATTTGTTTTAGCCACTCTGCCAAAAATTTGTTCAACTCAATCCATTTTAGTACCCTGTACAAAAAAGAATGGTCCTCAGGTAAAGGACTCAGGAGCGTCTAGCTGGGCCAACCTGTCACAAGAGGGTAAGAGTCTTAAGGAAAACTTGTAACAAACAGGTTTTGTCTATCTCTTTACAGAGTTAGCAGAAAAAGATGCTCTACGTATGCAGGGTATATTGAACAGTTCCATCCAGGGAGTAGTGTATAAAGTTTAAAAATATTTAATTCCTATACTGTGTTTAAGTAGGCTTTGCAACTGAGAATTGCTAGACCTGTTGATATCCACTAACAGAAACACCTACAGATTTTCAAAGAAGAAAAGAAAATTTAAGATGGAATCATCTGAAAAGAACTTCACGGGGTAATTAAAAACAATTGGTTTGATTTGTCCATGTTTCCCTTGTATTGTTCATTTACCACAAGCTTAACTCTACGGTACCTTGCCTCAGGATCAGCAGGGTCCCTATGGTCTCCCCTGTTCCCACCTGTGTGGGTACTTCATGCACACCCACATGATGTACCACATCTTTCAGCCCTGTCAGCGGCTCCTTCACTGCGGAAATCAAGCCATGAGCCCCTAAGAGCCAAATCAGTTTTTCAAATTGTGCCTTGCAGTTCACAGTACCCAGTGACTACGGACACTACTGAAGACACAGTATTTAACAAAAGAGTTTAAAAATGAAGCTTTGTAGGAGCATCAAAGGCCAAAACTTGTAACCACCATGATCAAAACCATCTAAACAACACAGAAGTGAACAAATTTTTTAGAAAGAGCCAAGAGAGGCAGCTAAAAAGGCAATTTTTGGAAGGGAGCACAGAGCGTACAAAGATGTCATATTGGCAAGCTTGTACCATTTATTTCAGCAAGAGTTGAAAGACAAAAAGGAGAATGACACAGTACAACAGGAAAGCAAGGACAGCTATGAACTCCAGGAGGTGGAAATTGTACAAAAATGAGGAAAAGAAGGAGCAAACTCTGGCAAGTAAGATTATTCAGAAGTGTTTGAGGACCAATTTACAGATATCAAAAATTAAAGTTTATTTTAAAATACATTAAAAGCAGAAAGTTCTGCCAGCGAAACTATAAATACGAAACTAGTGGAAGATCAAGGTGTAACAGGAACCTTGGAGAATTCAAGACTAGCACGTATCTTCCCCACTGTGTCTGTGTCCACTGCGGGAAAAGCTGAGATGTTTCACTGCTTTCCAAATGGCTTAACATGTAAATCACACAATAAAAAGATATTCGTGAACAAGAATAAACAGTATCAAAGTCAATATGGCACTGGCTGAACAATTCTAAATCATTTAAGGATCAGAGACCCAGGTCAGAGTCATAGCCAACTAAAACCTCCTCAGGACCTCAAGACTAACCACTGGCAAAGACAGGATTCTGAGCAAGATGAATAAGTACCAGCTTCTCACAGATGTATATTCTTCTATGAAAGAATGAAAACACTAATAGCAGAAGCAGCAGCAAGCAATTGTGACAATTAAGACTGTTAAACTGAGATTGTTAAACCATCAATGTGGTCCACTGCTTGTAAAATGAGAACTGAATGAAATCACATGGCACAAGTTTGGGCATTTGCACATTGTCTGTACAATCTTTTCATGTTTTCTTTGTTCCCAAACATAAGAGACAAAAGAGCACCTGCCAACATGACCATTATCAAAAACATTAATCCAAACAGCTTGGTTTTATCTAACAAAAAAGCAGATCTCCCATGGGCACTGTGACATTAGGAGTATAATCAATATCGGGGGACAAAAGCTACTCATTTCTGCTGTCAACCAGACAGTTGTGGAACAGGGACAGAAATTCAGGTTCAGGTAGAAATATTAGATTAGAAGTACTGCCTAAACATAACCAGATTAGTATTTCCTGAAAGACAGGTTTACACAGCAGTCAGTTCTAAAAAAAGGAAAGGGGAGAAAAAAGTGTCCTATATGTAAAACAGAGTTTTTTATCAAGATTTCCCACAAAAAGGAAAATCATTTTAGCAGTTCAGAGCAGCAAACAAAGGTGTGAAGGAGTTATACTAGTGCCTTTTCCCAATTTTCATGAATTATTTCAGTTCTGCTCCTTCACTGTTTTGTTAAATAAATGAAACAAGATGTTTTCAAGGTGGACTAAAAGTTCACTTGATCCAAGGGTGTTTTAGTTGGCTTTTTAGTGTTCATTTCAGCATGATACAGGAGCTTTCATACAGCTGTACTGAAGGAAATTTTCAGTTTGGTGTCTGAACGAGGGAGAAGTTATTTTTACTGCCCTGTTTCTGAAATTGCTTTTCATCTCTGTTAGTATATGGCAGTGCTGTCAGCTGTGTCTTACAATGAAGTCCCTTCTATGTTTTTTTAAGGCAACCCAACACTGAAGAAATATTATCTCCTACAGTAGAAATCACTGCTACTGGAGCACCCTGGCATAGTTTTGTCAATGTGTTAATTTGCAGTGTCAAATCTTAAAAGAGTCATGGGGAGCAGACTATTAGCTGTAATTGAAAACCTCTGTAACTACTTCAGGGCTCTAATCACCCCTTCTGCTATCCCTCCTTTATCTAACATTAAATATAAAACCCAGGTAAAGTTGATATCAAACTGCAGCCTGAAGTTAGTAACGCAGTCTCTCAAAAGCACATAGACTATAAGAATGAATAAATAAAACTGAATTATGTTTGCTTCGCCTTTCAGGGAACATTATAGGCGAAAGGAAGAGTTTTTTCCCCCTAATATTCCTTCTATGTATTTCTGTTTCTACATAGTAGAAATTAGTCCAGACTCAGTGAAGTATCTTTTCACTGGGATTTACAAAAAGTTAAATATACCTTCTATTTAACTAACAATAAATAACTACTATGTTCGATACACTTATGACTCAACAAGATTTTATCCATCAACATTTTCATATTTCAGTTCCACTCTCATTCAAAGGAATGATGTGACAAATGCAGATCAACACAAAACAGCCACACAGGGCAAAGGAGCAGTACCAACAGCACAGGTTTGGAAACCTCTGACAGCCCTAGCACTGGCACTCAAGCCCAAAGACCTTCCTAACTTCTCAAATTCCAGTTCTTTCATGACCTATTGCTGCTGCTTCCTCCTGAGAATTTCAGAAGCATCTCACACAGCACAAAACACACAGTATGTGGAAAAATATTTATTGCACTTGGTAAGGTGGAACATTTCTCCATCATTATTTTCCTTTGATACAAAAGTGCTACAAAGTACATTACTGGGCCAGCAAACCCACCAACAAAAAAACCCAACAGGAATCTTGGAGATTCTTCAAGGGCTCAGTTCTAGGTGTGACACTAACTATGCATGCTTCTGGAGGGGTCAAGGGCCCAAAGTAGCCCTTGCTGCTGGCCAGTCACTACCTTCCAAAACATTTCTCTTTGTGAGACTGGATAATCATCGAAGGAAGTAAGTCTAAAGGAGGGTAGGTTTACATTGGATATTGGGAAGAAGTGGTGAAACACTGGAACCAGTTGCCCAGAGAAGTTGGAGGTGTTCAAGAACAAGCTGGATGGTGCTCCGTGTAACCTAGTCCAGTGGAAGATTCCCTGCCCATGGAAGGGGGGTTGGAACTAGATGATCTTTAAGCTCCCTTCAAAACCAAACCATTCCATGACACATTCCAAACCCCTCCAGAACTCCAGTTCTGTCTCTCCTTTAGGTGCTTCACTTCCATAACTCTACCTCTAGGCTCTTTACCAGAATTGATGAGCATGTGGGGAACAGCTGGTGGTCTGGCATTGACATAATTGCTTTCATTTCCTTTTTCCTTTACACTATGACCCATACTTCTGCCCCTAATTCAGCTGTGGATCTTGCAGATAGCAAGAGGAGACATCTCCCAGAGCTTATCCTGCTTTCCATCCAGCAGCAGCTTGGGAGCCTGTTTAACCAGCGCTGCTCATAATGAGAGCCTGAGTGCCAAAAACTCTTCTTGCGGTCACAAGGGGCCGCTGTTAACTGTTATAATCCAGACAAGAGAGTTTGGGAAGCCTTCCATGCATCAGCATCAAGCAAAATTCTCAGAGCAAGGAAATTGAGTGTTCAGAAATGCAGGAACAGCTCCTGAACTAGAAGACATATAGGTTTCTTCCAGGTGAGAGATGTCTTTTTTTTTTTTTCTTTTTTGTTTCAGGATTTGGATTACTGCTACTGTTATCAGGGAACAGAACCAGTGTACCACTACTATGCTGCTTATTAAGAGGCCACAGAATTACCAGTAATACTTGAACTGACCTTTAGATAGTGCAGATGGCATGCCAGCCTGAATTAGTGAAACTGGATATTGTCATGGTTGGCTAGTACACAAATTAGTGAGAAAAACTATTCCCTGGGGAAAACAAGCACATAAAGACTTTAAAGTAATGTGCATGCAAGCTTCAGTCACAGTCAAAATATAGGATATGATGCTGAATGACACTGAACAGATGAAAGAAACCCAGGGGACCACTGTATTTGAGACCATAGGATGGTATCAAACTGTGCAGCTGAGAAATCGTCACGTAGTCTGACACACCTAGACCAATGATTCCCTTATGATTATTTGTATTACTAAAGCAGCAAGACAGGAAGGGAACCTCAGTCTGAACCTGATTCATAATTATTCTCTGAAGCATCTAACAAAAGTATTTTTCCTAGTTCAAATTAAAATATAAATGGATTTTAAAATGACTGCAATTTGTCTTCACCTTGTGATCACAACACCAGTCTGGTTTCTTGTGCTTAAAGGATCTGTTCAAACATGTCTCTGCTATTCTGGTTATACTATCAACTTTGGAACTTGCCCAAATGAATTGTCAGGAAACTCTCAGGCTGAAGGAGCCTGCACCCAGACTTTTGGTCTAAATGTCTGGTGGTGCTCACTGCTGCTTGGGTAGGAGAAACACCCAAGATATTACTCATAAGAACTAGGATTACAGAACATTGTTCGGTTTGAACTTCAGTGCATGTTGCTGTTCACATACCAATAAACTTCTGGTTTAAGCTGCAGGGAGCAGTCCCTCCTCACATTTTAGAGAAGCATGCATCAGTAAGGGTGAAACAAGTGATCACATTATTCCTCCAAGGTAACAAGGATCTAAACTGAAAAGCAAATTAGTAAGGACATGTCATAAAATTGCCACACAGTCCTGAGTGCTGCACAAACTGACTGGAGGTGGGCATTAGAAGGAGCAGTAGTCAGTCCAGAATCTGCATTAGTAAACAATATCAAAAATGTGGTGAATTATCTTCTCCAGGACAATAATAAAACCAACACAAGGAGGTCACAGTGATAGCTGGACTAATATCTGTTCTTTCATCATGCTTACACACATCTTCTCCACCTCCTTTTCAGGAAACTGGATTAGAATATAGACATTTTTATCCCTTGGTCAGTCTGGCTGACCATCCAGGCTCATGTCCCTTCAAGTCAGCCCCCAAAGTAGCTCAGCTCTTTGCAGGATTCCCACTTCCCACACAGCTCCAGCCAGACAAGCAGCCCTTTTGCAGCTCACCTCTCCTGGAGGCATTACCCCCAAAAAAGCTTCTCCCCTCTGCCTGTTCCAAAATGAAGGCTGTGCCAATCCTCCCATATCCTCACCTTAATCCTACCTAACCCTCAGGTGCAATGCAGGACACTGAGGACACACATTCCTATTAAGCCTTCATATCAACATGCAGTACTGATGCAAAGATTAATTGGAGTAAGTTTTCAGGAAGGATTTGAAGAAAATTC
>NW_008240046.1:11588722-11601760 GCF_000691975.1 Corvus brachyrhynchos
AATAAGGATTGTGCCCAAGCAGCTCAGAAACAACTGTAAGATAAAAGTGTAGCCCTTTGCTTTATTAGTCATCTAAACAGACAGAAACTGATGTCAAAATGAGACAGACTAATTCCCTTCCAAATATATGCACTGCAGCCTGCTTAAAGTCTCTATGCATTCCCTTCAACCATGAACCCACTGTTCAAATTCCCACTCTGGCTAATCTCCAGCTTGAATGCATCCTTCTTGCCACTGTGTATTTGCAGTCTTCACAGAACAATAAGCAACACCACATTATCCTTTAAGATTTACCCCCTGGTAAATCCCCTTGCTAGACTCATCTAGCTTGTTAAAGAAATTCTCTTCCTATATTTACTGCAGATAAATTTGGATCAGCAGTAACAACATTTTTTTAATGTACATATTTGTTTCTTTATAATTCCCTTTCTTAAATTGTTCACATTTGTCCTTGTTTACTCATCACCATATATCCTGACTCTTACAATCGGGTTGAAAGTTTACAATTTTCCAGTTCTGTCAGCCAGCAAATAAACCTCAAAAATCTCAACACCAATTCTCTTGTGACTGATTCAACTCCTAAAACATACAGTTCATTGGTTTTAACAGCACATTTTCTTTCACACCAGATATGGTGTACAGTTACACATGGCACCAAATGCAGAACAGTTTTCCTGAAATAGCAAAATAATAGTTGTAAACAACATAGTATTTGTATAGTATATGGTCTGAAGTTGTTGCTTTATTTAGAAGACAAAAAATTACACAGAATCTTTCTGGAGGTTTTTTCTTCCCCATGCATATTTTTGTGTGTGTGTGTATAAGGGCATTTCTCTGGTCTGTAAATAGTTTGTTTGTCCGTATCATTTTTTAAACATGCTGCGCTGCTGAGTGAGCGGCACCTCAGGGTTTCATCGGCTCTTTGCTGTAATTGCTAATACTCTGCTCCATCTTGAAGGATATCTGTTTACTGTATTGTAACAGCATCCTTAAGAGATGCATCCTTAAGCATCTCTTAGAGAGAGAGAAAATTACCTTGAAAAACAAATACAAAGACAGAGGTGTGTTGGGGTCTCCCCCTGCCGTGGGGTCCTGGGAGAGGGGCCCTGGGGGTTTCCCTGCCCCTGGTCAGCCCCGTTCCCCATTGGTTGGTTTGTGTTCCCCTGGGCGGGCAGGGACCCTCGGGTCCCGTGATTGAGCAGTTCCTCGGCAGAGCCCCGGCCATGCGGCTGGAGAAATAAACATCTCTGAAACATCTATCAAGAATCGGTCCATAGATATTTCTTTCCACGGGCCTCGTTGTCAGATACACGTGTTGCAGTATCCCCACTTTAACAGAGGTGGACTAAAGGCTACAGTAATAAGAGAGTCCATTAAAAAGACAGTTAAATCAATAGAGAAAGACAGAAAAATGGGGTAAGTTTGTAGAGCACTCACCAACACTTAATAACATGTAGTTGCAAGGATAACTACATCAAGTCAGGGAAAAAATCCTTTTTTTAAACATTTTAGCTATTATGTAACTTCTTTACAGTTAAGTTGTGTCCCAAAGGGCTTTGCCCATAAGAAAGGATACAAAGCTATTCTAGGAGACATGGATGCAAGATACATGGATGCTACATTTTCAGGGACACCTCACAGCCACTAAAAAAATCCCATAGTTGTCAAAAACCCCAAACAAACAAACAAAATAAACCAAAGAAAAAAAAACACATAAACAAGCAAAGAAGCCCCCAACAAAAAACAACCAACCAAAACAAACAAACAAACACAACAACAAAAAACCCCAAACAAACAAAAAACAGTTCTGGATGTGTCCAGACAATGTAATCAAGAAGATCAGACGTGTTCAGTGCACTGTGCTGGAGTACCATAGCCTGTCCTGGCCAGCTTCGCTGCCCTTTCCCTCACCTTCCTCTGGTAAATCCAGTTCCTCACCTCTCCACTACCTTCTGCTTGCACAGCCTTTAGAACAAAACCAAGGAGTCCATGTGAGACAACAGTTGAACTTACCCACAAAAAAACAAGTACTTCAAAGAGCTGAAAAAAGCGAGGATGATTAGAGGGCAAAAAGTTAATTTCCATTTTTCTATATGAAGAACAATACTGTGTTTGTGGCATTCTCTAAACCAGTGAACCATTGCTATGATTCCACAACCCACTGAGATTTTTTACCTTTCATAAGTATTTGATCAGAAAAGATACATTCTCCACCCCACACCTACCTTGTTTCGAGCACTCATTCCTCCTTCTAACTTGTAACAACTGAGAGGTCTTTGTCACACTGTTCTACTGCAGAGGAAGATATCTTCTCTCTCCTTAGACATAGCATCTGCAAATCATCAGTTGCTTCATCTCTCCAAGTGTGTCTTCTAGTACATGTCATAATAGGGCTAAGGCTCAATTTACAGACTTTTTCTTAAGAATTGTGCTGTGTGTATTGATACAAGCTTTAAGGTTCATCTGGTGTACTTCAAAATTTCTTCCTTAGCCCTGGAGAAAAATGCAAAGCTAACAACATACAGGGTAATAAGAGATGGAAAATGCCTTCCTTAATGATTAAATATATATTTATACTAGGGTTTATCTCCCAGATTCAGATGTTTGCTAGGTTTAAGCAGCAAGCCATTTTCCTTGATTCAACTACCTTTTTTTTTTTTTTTTCCTTTCTCCAGGACTTAAGAAATGCGTAAATATAATAGCTGTCCAGAGTGAGACACATAAATATCTCTAGTATTTAACCTGCCTCTCACATAGCATAGGATTTTCTTTTCCAACTCGACTATATACTTCTTTATTTTTCAGTTCCCAAAGTGCAAGATGGGCTTTAGAGGAGAGGATTACAAGATCCATGTTCCCAGTGTATCCAAATGCCACACATCCTAATTCCATTCTAAAAATCCTTCATTCTAGTCAAAACCAGAACACAACTAGCTTACTAAGGAAGAGCCATTAAAAGGCTCCACAATGGTAACAAGAACACATTATTGCTATTAAAGGCATGAATCATCACACAGAAGATTAACTATTAACTGTATCATTACTTCATTTGTTATTACCTACAGTAACAGGATAGGTGTTAGGAATAATACAATAGAAAAGGCAGCATGATCAAAGAGGACGTGACATCTACCCAGGGCTTGTCCTTCCTCTTCTACCTCACTGCACAATTTCCCTTGCAATGTTGACATCAGGACAATTGACTCCCTGATGGAGTTGTGCCAGGGTCTCGAACACTACTCCTGTCCAAGCAGATCCTACTCCTTGAAGCATGACAGGAATTGCATATTTTGACAGCAGATCTGCCTCCTTTCCTTCTAGAGTAGGTTCTCCCCGTACCAGTGTCCACAGAAAAGTCACGTTAAACCATATTACCTTTTTTTTTTGGTATCTGCTTTTACTGAGCATAGCTTTACACTCATTCAAACCGAACAGGAACATATAGCATAGCTGGCAAATTTGAAGAGACTATAGTAATTAGAAAGGAGTAAAAGAAGAAAGAGCTGGCTGTTGTCTAGCCAATGACAAAGAAGGTTTTGTTACATTATTGAGCACTCTCTTTTTCATACCCATTTGAAAAGAGTATTTATCTCCCAAAAGAAAATTTTTGTACATCAGAGTGCTTTCAAATGGAAAGACAAGGCATATGACAGAGGGACAAAGGGCTCATGTGAGAAGAAAGCTTTCCCAGACTTTTCTGCCTCTCCTGACAGACTTCGACAAGCAGAAAGGTTCTTAAAAAGAGAATTTACCTTGATTTAGCTCTTTCTCGTGTCCATCAACTCCATACATGAAATGAGAAGACTCAAGCAAAACTTCCAGACCCTGGCATCTAGGTCTAGAACAGACCTTGCCTAAAAGCACAAGCAAAGGATCTGCAAATACAGGTTTCTCTACCTTCACACAAAATTTCATCTAAGAACAAAACATGCACTCCTCACGAAAGTCTGACAAAACTCAGATATCCCTTCCTACAAAGGGGACACCTAACATTGTTTCCATGTGAGCTCCGAGTCACTTCTCACAGGAAGGGTATGGTTGTGGAGTTCAGGATCCCAGAGTTCCCGTTAAATCCTACAGCTCCCCTATGAAGCTCCAAAACCACTATTTTCCTCATTAACAGGGGAAGGCAGCAGGCTTTACACTGACCTGGTAGTGCAGGGTCACAAGGCTGGCTGCGCCTTGATCCAAGCTGCTTGTATCTGCAGGGGCCAGTAACTCCTCCTACCCTGATCTCCAATCAGCACCAGGCTCCACACCCTGCTCTGCATAACCCGGGGGATCCCTTCTGCTTGCTGGTCAACACGTATGTCCAAATCTCAGTTACCCACTGTGTTCTTAATGTCTACATTCAGAATGGAATTTGTAGAAACCAAACACACACAAAACAATAACAAACCCTTCCTTCTCCTGCCTTCTGTAGTACCCACTGCAGACTGTATGTATGCTTCCTTGTTTTTTCAGCAGACTGGGAATATGTATCACCATCTTCATTCTAAGTTTTAATTCCACTACACTGAAGTTCACCTTGCACTTCAATGACAACATATTTGCTGGGTTGTGTCCTCCAGCTTAGCTCTGTGTTGTGCAACTACAGCTCACAACGCATGTTCATTAAAGGCAATGTCACATGCACCTGACATGGTCATGCAAATGCAGGCTAATCTGAACAAAGTCACAGAGAAAAGAGACATTAAACAGCTGATGACTCAATGAAAAAAAAAAGAAAAGAAAAAAAATCCAACTTATTTTCAAGTGTGGAATTTGATTACGCATTGAAACCTGCCTTACAATACTGGAAAAATACACACGACTTCATTAGGCAGCCCTCTAAATCTAGGTTGCCTCTCCTACACACAGAATAAAATGACACAGATTCTCTCTGGACTCATCAGTAGCATGTATGTCTGTGAGGAAAGCCTAACAATTTAATTTTTCCCTGACTATTCCCTTGTTTTCTCAAGAGTTTTCCATTTCCTGTTTCTGCTGCATGGTAGAAGTGTAGCTTACATTTAGTGATTGCCATTGCTGCAAAAACGATATGGGGAAGAACACAGTGGGGGAAAATGTCTGCTTTCTCCCATAAGGGTCACTCATGTTTTAGCCCCACTTCTGTGATGCAGTGATCAATTGCATCGATTTATTGGTAATTTTTGTGTAGACTTCAGTAGATTGGAAGCAGATTATACTTAACTCAAGCTTCCAGATTCAAAAATATTTAAATAAAAATGTTCTTCTGCTACTGCCCATAGTTTTATCTGCCTTTAATAAAATGCATGACAATGGAACACACCTGAAAACAAGTCTAGTAATCACTGAAAGTGTGACAGCCAAAAATTGGAAAGGAATTTTCCTTTGAAAAAATCACATTATAGATGACAAAACCCACTGAAATAAGAAAAAAAACTGTGACACCAAATGCATTTCATTTTCTTTTACGCTCAATATACCTGTAATCATGCAACAGGCATCCAACAAAGAAGTAAGAAAATCCGTAACTGTGCCAAGGATTTCAAAAGTCATTTAAATTGCAAACTTGTTTCAACTGTTTCTTTGATTTACTCCTCAAAAATTTTTAAATATCAAAAGATTGGGCAGTCCCTACGGTAAGATAGCTCAGCACTACATGGCGAACTTTCTTAGTGATTCTTGAGGCTTTAGTAGCACTGACAAAAAATTTACTAACAGTGCATAAGACAAATGCACAGTGAAAAAAAGGCCTGACACTTGTTTTACTTGGAAATACTGGAAATACAGGTTCTCTACTTCCACACAAAATTTCATCTAAGAACAAAACATGCACTCCTCAAGAAATTCTGACAAAACTCAGATATCCATTCCTAGAATGGGGACATCTAACATTGCTTCCATGTGAGCTCCAAGTCACTTCTCTTCTCATAGGAAGGGTACCTTCTATACCACAGAGCTATATCAAATTATATCAAATAATATAATCAAATTTATTAATTTACCTTAATTAATAATAGAAAAATCTCAGCCCATAGGCCTTAGCAAATGTTTTTATTCTTAGAAAGAATATACAAGGAAAAAAGAGTACCTTCAACCTATTATACAACTCACAAATTATTTCAGCAGGTTAATCAATAAGACAAGAAAAGACCATAATTTTACTAACTATGGATCTTCTCTCTATAGTGACAGCTCCAGGTAATTATAACAGATTATATTTTTTTGTTCATTTTCTTATCTGACAGACTTTGCTACAGGCAAACAAAACTCATCATAAAGCACATGATGATTCCAAGAAATACCACTACACCAGGGCCTAAATATCTGGAAAGAACCAAGGCAAGAGATAAAAATAAGTCCTCTTGTATGCTAGGAGAGCCTGTTCTTCATAAGTAGCAATCCACACGTCAGGCACAATGACGGATATATTTCTGTATGATAGGTCAACCTGGCAATCCATTTTCTCATATAAGGAAAAACCTACAGCACCTGAAAAATGACAGTCAAAAATAGAAGGGATAGTTGATAGTGAAAGAAGCTCATAGAGACTATATACAAAGATACATGAATACATCATGAAAGACTTTAAAATTGTGGTTCAAAAAAATAACCTTTTGCAGACTTCTCTCAGAAAATAAAAAAAGGAAAAGAAAAAAAATCCACACAAATCTCCAAACTTGGACTGGCAGGTTTTGTACCACTTATTTTGTTTATTTTACTTTATTCAGCAGACAGCTTTTTGCTGCTTTGTATTTTGGGTCATTTCCTCCAGATTTTTAAAAATGAACATGTACTCTAATTGAACAAAACCAGCCAATAATGCTATAAAAATTTTGCCAAGAAAAATAGTATTGTGGTCAAATTATTCCACATTCTTATCATTTGAAAAGTAAAAACTTGGGAGTTGGCTTTTAGATTACTTCTTCTCCCATAAAATCACAAGAGTTTTTCAGTTACAATGAAATAGCTGCAAGTTCAACCGTCTCAATTAAAGCATTTTAAGTATTATATCTGGATGCTTTATTAGTCAGATAGTTGTTCATCAAAGATAATTTTAAGTGGATTCAGTCTACAAATAAATTGTTGGGTCATTAGCTATAGAATAGAAAATTTCTCAACAGACTAATTAAAAATATTAACAGCTACCACTCACACATGCTAGCTGTAACCTTGAGTTAAACTCACAGATAAAAGGGCAAGTCATTTTCCACCTCCATTGCTTTCTTATTGTGTCAGCTGAATTTGCTACAAAATGCTAATAAAAGGAGCTTTTCTTCTTTGAACACTGCTTTGATCCATTAACTAGATGTAAAGCACTAGTTTATTTCATATAAAACACTGAATGGTGAACATTTATCAAGTAAGTCAGATGGACTAAACATAAGGAAAAGAAGTCTTTTTAGGGGATGATATTTTTATATGATGTCACAGCTACCGGAGTTTAGAATAAGCTTCAGTGTTTAATATCTGAGGCGGTTTTTTGTATTCTCCCCCGCTTTATATATTATTAAAAAATATATAGTACAACTTTAGAAATCTTCTTTCTTATTAACAGCTCCATTGTTTCCTCCTCTCTTGGAAAAACAATAAATATGATTGGCATCACTGGCATGTACCTCTTACAATAGGCTACAAACCAATCCTTCACACATAAACAGGGAGATATCACAGGAATCAGAGTCAAAATGCTGGTCACCCATTTTCAGCAATGAAATCACATATTTGTTCCAAAATAAGTCCAAAGGATATGTGTACCTGTCTAAGAAATCACAATGAAATAAATATAGCTAAAATCTGCTCTGAAATTCTAAAGCAAAAAAGCTTCCCTGAAATGGATCACTATACCAATTTCAGTAATAATTCAGATAAATTCAACAAAGTCAATGCACAGTATCATAGTGACAGCCTTTATTCTATGTCCCAGATCACATAAAAAGTATATGACAAATTTATATGATGTTTTACTTTATTTTGTTTTAAAAACAAGCCTAAAAGCAGTATGTCTTCATAATGGAGATCAAAGTTATATGAAAAGTTCTAGAGATTTTATCAACGGCAGAAAATCCAAACTTTAGAGAAAACATACCTTCAGCAGACCTTGTAGCAAAACATTGCTGAAATTAATCACTCATGTCAACAAAGTAGATATGTACTAATCAACATAATTGAAATTGATGGTACTAAAAATTTCTGGCTAATATATAAATTTACCTAGCACAGATGACTTCTGAACACAATGTCTGCACTTTCATATGTAGGTTATTGCTGCAGAATTTTTCATAGTTGGAGTCCCAGTAGGTAAAAAATTTAGACAAGGTGAAATTGTCAACACAAAACAGATCAAACACTTCACTCAGTACATCACAGACTCATAGAAAGGTTTGGGTTGGCAGGGACCTTAAAGATCATCTAGTTCCAACTCCCCACCATGGGCAGGGACACCTTCCACTAGTTCAGGTTGCTCCAAGCCTTGAACACTTCCAGGGATGGGACATCCACAGCTTCCCTGGGCATCCTGTGCCAGTGCCTCACTACCCTCATAGTGAAGAAAATGACTACGAAATGCTCTGTTAGCACTTTATTTATGTGCATGCTCAGAATTTAAGTAATTCGTTGAGTTTTTTCATAACTTTGAGGTTTTCCACCAAGAGTGACTTAACGGTTCAAGCCTGTTTTTCAAGGGCTGTAAAAAAACATCATTTGACCACGACAGACTAATAGGTATTAAATCACAGGTTATTCTTATTTTATATAGAAGTTTAAAAGAACTTAGCCCAGAAGCCTGGTGCATATAAGTAATTATACTCTTGTGAATAGTTTCTAGCATTTTCAAGATTAGATGCTAACCAGGTACCTTTTTTTAATAAACTAATGAGAATAAATACACTTTATGGTAACTATCACAATTCTCAAGGAGTAAAGGTTTTTATATTAATTTTGATGATTTCATTTCTATGCGTGTTGTCTTCTTATGCAGTTTTGATTTGCATATTGTCACTTTTTTCATTTAGTTTTAGAATGCAAAACAGTTTCAGCATAACAAGCTTTTTTTTTCAAAAATTAGCAATGGATTAATGATGTCAGATTTCTAAGCCAATAGATTTAAATGGTATCCCCTTAGTGAGTGTGTGTACTACAACTGGTGTTTATTGACTGATTAATCACCAGATTTATTTTATTCTGTTTTACTGTCTTCCCATTTTTCTTCATCTTTTCTGAGAGCCATTGGAGGTTTCTTGTTGAAAGAGCAGAGTAATTACCAGGAAAGAGCATGTTCTGAAAAAGTAGTGGGCACAAATTAATAAATACCTCTGTCTTATTGTCCCAGGCTGAGGATTCAAGGATGGAAGTGAAATGAAATTAAAGTGCAGAAAGTGCAGAAATTAAATTTTAGGGTGAAACTGCCTGAAAACTGAAGAGAAATTCTGTGGCTGAGCATGAGGACTGTGACTAAGTCAGGCAAACAAACTGGATTCCTCAGCAAGAGGATGGGATATGCAGAGGGAGATAAAACAAATACTAAAAAATGCTGCAAGGTTATTAAGTGTTAGATAAGCACAAGCCCACACAAATATCTTGACAGGAGGATGCAAAACCAGCAGATGAAATGAATACAATCAGCCCTGAATAGGACGTGTGAGGAATCACAAGACACAGTTCATGTTACCCAGAACAAGTTGGGTCAGAGTGATGCAGTGCTGACCACTGACTTCAATAATATTTTATGGCCTCCCATCACCACTCCAGATTTTTCCTGAGCAGATACAGGAAACAAGACATGTCTTACATGTTCTGAATAGTATTAACTATCTCAATAGAGCAGGTATTCTGGTTGCAGTTCCAAAAAAAATAGCAAGTTCCTATTCTGAAGCCAGAACTTCCCTCTCACACATCATTGCCTCCGAAATATATATTCAGGTACAAGAGTAATAGAGACAGCATTTCTATTCCCTGGATGTATTGTATCTTTTCCACATAGAGGCAACATTTCTTAGAGCTGTTACTTGTCTCTTTGAAGAGCACTGTATCGAAAACACAAAGGTGTTTTTTGATTACTGAGCAATACTAAATGTGTTCAATCCTTTCTGAAGAACCTCTGATGCGTCACTTGTTTAGTCTTTTGAAGAAAAAATCACATTTGGTGACTTTGAGATCCCTGAGAAGATTAAGTAACCTTTGCTGAACTCGTGGTTTATTTTGTGACTAGGTTTTATATTGACACAACTCTTAACTACCTGAGGAATTACTAAAACTAATATGGATGAAGTCTAGTGCATCACACTGAGAGGGAATTAAAAGGTTACAGCAGAAGTAGTCACTAAATCCATTTTTGTTTATTAGTGAAACAAAAAGAGTAGAAAATAAATTAGATGAAGTATGAAACAATATGTTGAAAGCAGTAAGCAAAATTTATATAAATAGCTGCTGAGCAGTACACAATTGCCAGCTCAGAAAAATTACTTATTTGGTCTTTCTAGCCTCTATTTCTTCATAAACATTCTGTCCTTCTAGAATTCAAGTTTAGAAACTGATCACAGTGGCAAATCACCTGGATAATTTAGTAGAAGTTTTGTCATTTTCATTGGAAAATGGGGAAGGCAAATCGCTGTCATGAACCCTATGATCATCTACAAACTTCATCCAAGCCTACTCCGGGAATAATTGGGGGATGTGTGTGTATGTAAGCGCATGTGTAGGGGGAGAAGGGTGTGTGTGCAAACAGAAACAAACAAATGAAAAGCCCCCAAACCTAGAAGTTGTTATTTGTAGACTCAAGCCTGAAAAGGTCTCTGGAAACACTGCAGACAAGGCAAACTGTTTAAAAATCTCTTCCTTGATTTGCTGATGATACTCAAATGGAAGAAAATGGCTCAATTCATATGTGCTGAATAAAAAATTAAAAGCAACTATGTCGCTGATTCTTTTTTTTGGTGAGATTCTATAGTGACAAAACCATTCAATACTTAGTACAGCATCTGAGGATTTCAGTTCAGATTAAATCTTCGTGTTTTTCCATCAATTCTAATTGCAAATGATTCCATATTTCTTAAAGGGCCCATTGTGAAGTACGCCCTAGCATTATATCATGGAATTGTGTCATCACCGTTTCAATCAAGTCTTATTCCGGTGATTTCAGTTCTTTATTAACAGCCTGAAACTAGAATATTGACTACACACAACAATCCTATGCTTCTCCATTTTAAGCATTTTAACTTCTTCCAATCCCCCAGACTCAGCACCCCACCCTACCCTTGGCTCATTCTTTTCTTGCTTTATGCCGAAGACTACCAATTTCAATTTTTCCCATTCATTTCAACCGTTTCCATTGTAATTTCTCCATGCACTCTCTGAGGCTGTATGCATTTTTCTGCTTTTCTACACTTGGTAAGAACTGCACTGGCTGGATTTTAATACTTAAGCTTTACTACAGTCAATTCTTTCTGTAGTCCCTTTCCAGTTCAGTGATTTCAATTCAAGACATGTTCCTTTTATTCCCCATATTTAAACAAAAGGAAAGCCAAAGAAAACCTTCACTCAGACTGACAAAAGAGTCTTATAAAAGAATACAAGGGGATATTGAAAGGTTTTAAAGTAGCTGCCAAGGAGGAAAAAAAAAAAATAAACACACAACAACAGAATATTCAAAGGTGAATATAAAAATATACAACAAGAAAGTGAACGTTATTTCTATTTTAAACCATTCTGTATGCTCTGTTAAAGGAATATGCTATTTCCCTGACTGTAATAGATTCCTGTATAGAAAAAAAAAAACCAAAACAAATTTAAATGTTAAGTAGACAGGCTGGATTTGGTCAGCACAGTGAGAACATCAGAGAAATGGGTGGGCTGGAATCACTGTGAATTTTTGAGCTTGCTAAATAAAAAAGCTCCGTAATGGCATAAAAAAACAGGCAACAGCCTTGCAAGAAAAGAATACCAGCTAACAATCTGAATATGCAGGTACATTCTGGCTTTTGGCACAGCTTTTATTTTATTGCAGGAGTATTTAAACCTCTATAGTTAATGCAAGTAAATGGTATCTACCAGGAACTGTGGAACTGTGCTCAGGGGGCAGGGCAGAAGAGTGACATGTTGTCATGACACTGTAAAATGCTACTGCCATGGAAATCCTTATTCTTAATATTTTAAATGCAGAGTTGAAGGAAGCTGAAGGCAACCACAAATAATAGGACAGTTCTGTTTCCTTGGTGCACACACGTGTGGTAATACAGAGTGCCCTGTCTCTAGCAGCCTTGTTTGTTACTGGACTGCTCACATTGTGGAACAATCTACATCAATCAGCTCTCAAAAGTAGTTGCTGGGGCCAATATCCTGAAGAATCCCAGGACAAAGAAATGGACCTGGCAAAGAAATAGACCAGAAGAACAGTCTGAGGTAAGCAACCTCACTCCATATGTAGCAAAGTAGGTCTCTTAGTGTGATCTACCACGAGATGCACTGATTTAGAAGTCTTGGAGCCACTGAAGATAAAGCTGAGTATTAACTCACCTATCTCAGCAACTTTGGTCTGTGACTGTGGGCATCAAAAAGTATCAGCTTCTGATCAGGATTTATAGCCCTGAACCTTACCCACCCTCATCTCCCCGACTTCAAAATTAGCTCCAAGTTAACCTTTAAGATCAAAATTATGAGGTAGCATGCTTAAAACAGTCAATTGCAATATACAGCATTGCACTTTCCTACCCTAAAATACAGATAAGCTGAGATTGGTTATCTTTTCTGCTTGCAAAGTGTCATAGGTTAGCAAGCATAGTCCCGGAAGGGACGTCCTTGCTAAGGGGTGCTTACAGTTTCCTCTGGGACCTGACAGAACCTATCAGCTGGCCAGTTTGAATATGGACAATTCTCTAAGCCACTTAAAGTTGTGATCACCTCTGTTATCCACATTTAAGAATAGGCAAACTCCCCCTCCAAGCTCTCTCTCGTTTCCGGCGCTGGGACAGGTGGCCGCGGGGCCCGAGCAGGGCCCAGTGGGCCCGGCCAGGCCCTGCTTGGGCCAGGCCGGGCCCGGGCCACGGCCATCATGAAGCCACGCACCTGGTCCAG
>NW_008240046.1:11601862-11606127 GCF_000691975.1 Corvus brachyrhynchos
AGAGATGGACCAGATGAGGACTTTTGCTCCAAATGGGAAAGGAGAAAACCTCAGTCCGTAGAGATGAACCAGATGAGGACTTTTGCTCCAAACGGGAAAGGAGAAAACCTCAGTCCGTAGAGATGGACCAGATGAGGACTTTTGCTCCAAATGGGAAAGGAGAAAACCTCAGTTCCTAGAGATGCTCCCAGAGATAGTCCTAACGATGAAGATGATGAAGACCCTTTGCTCCCAGGGAAGGAGAAGGGCCTCTGTTTTTGTTTCTGAACGGCTCAACCTTAAAATTGTACCCCAAAAAACTTCAAGAGTGGACCCTCGAAAGCAGTTGCGGGAAAAGCTGCAAGTCGGGGGAAAGGACTCACACGCAGGCAGAGAGACTCCTCTTCCTAAATGGACTGAACAATATTTGGAAGTGGGCGGCTGTCTCGTTGTGATAATGTTTTCATAGCATGAGCAAGAAGAGACTTCTCTTTCTAAATGGACTGAACAAGGTTATTATGGAAGTGGTAAACAGACTGAACATCTTAAGGGTTGTCTTTGAACATTGTCAGTGGGAGAAGGGAGGAAGGTGGGGGGAGGAGGAGAGTTCTGAAGGTGGTATAATTTTTTTTCTTCTTTTAGGTCTGTTAATAAACTTCTTTATATTCTTTCAAGTTTGGTGCCTGTTTTGCATTTCTCCTAATTCTTATCTCACAGCAGATAAACAGTAATGAGTATTTTGGACCAAACCACTACACAAAGTTTCAAAGATAATTTTCTAATCATCATGGAGAATGCTTTAACAATTATATAAAATGCCATTCCACAGTGAGAAGCTACTATTTCTTCCTTTTGAGGCCATTTCATATTGCAGGAGAAGAGAGTATTAATGCAGAGAATAGTCCTAGGATATAGTTTCATTTCTAAAGAACATTGGTCCCTGTCACAGCCATGTGGTGAATGACATCTCACCTTAGAAACCCCAAAGCCACAAGCAAAAGCAGGCTGTGTTGCACAAGAATTGTCATAACAGCGCTCTCTGAATACAAAAACTGGGCTCTAAGGCAGTGCTGAATGAAGAATTAAAGAGCTGGCACATTTCCCATCAATCTTACATCATCCGCCCAAACCTGATACTCATAGAGAGGATGCAAGTTACAGTTATTTTATGACTTACAACATGAAGGCAGGAGATGCCACAGATTGTAAGTAAGAAAAAACCACTGAAATAAAAGACTTGTCAGGGAAAGAAAGCCACACATCACAAAATAAAACATGACAAAATTGCAGCACTCTGAATCACTCCTCTAAAAGACAAAAGAAACAACAGCCACGATTTTTTGTAGTGCTGCATCACAGCCAATGGTCTGATGTAATGAGGAGTAGATACCTCTTTCCATGGGATGAGCTGCATTAAACCTGCTGCCACAGAAGTTTAACTGTTGAGGAAGTGGAATTGCCCCATAGGTGTGTCAGCAAGATTTGTGTATTGAACAGCAGCTGTCAAGGCAGGTTTATGGGGAGAACTGTGTCAGTGTGCTGGGAGAGCAGCCCAAGAGGCTGCCAAATGTAATGGTGAAAATGTCTCCAAGCACCACAGTGGAGAGGAGCTGTGAGTTTCCTTTCTTTCCTAGAGTGCTCAAGAACCGTCAGCATCATAACTGTTCTTCAGCATACCAGGGGAATTATGAAGGTCTCAAAACAGTAAGGAATGGCACCAGACAGAATCTGCACCCACTTAATTTAATGCTAAGCATTCAAATGGGCAGCTGCTCCTACTCTCCACACTACTGCTCACCACAGAAACACACTGCCAGTTGGCTTACCTCATTTTTTTGCCACCTCAATTCTAAGATAGTTTCAGCTTTTCACTACAGAAATACCTGTTGTGATTGAGCAGAATAGAGTCTGCATTTATACATTTCATGCAGCTTCTGGGGTTCTCTGAAGGAGAGAAAGGCACCAAACCATAAAGGATATCAGAAGCTGCTGCTTCACTGCTACAGGTAGCACAACTTACCTACCTCCCTGCTCCAGTACAGCCCTCCAAGGCCTTCCTCCCATACTTGTATTCAAGTCAGCCCTTTCCAAGATATCTGTCATCAGCCTCCACAACTATTTCCTCTGATGTAAGAAAACCACACCGTACCATGGTGAAAACTTCTGCAGAGGGAGACAAGCGTTCTGCCTTTTACTCTCCCACTCCATTCTCTGCCAGGCACCCATACCAGCAAGCTCTGAGTACTTGCCCCTGTTACTGACCATCTCAGCCCTGTCTGCCAGGCAGTCTCCATTCTCTTACTCAGAGAACCAGCTGAATTGCTAATTTCTTCTCATGTTTTCTACATTTCAGATGTACGGTGCTCCCTCAACTCATCTAATGTGCCTTGCTGTGTAGCTTTAAGAGCTTCTCCACAGGAAAGACAAACCAGGAGCCAAGGAAAACCTGAACCCAGGCACTGCCCACACCAATGAGCATGGTCTCACAGGACCTAAGAGCAGCAGGCAGGGCCAGATTCTGGCAACAGGCTCAACTGACAGCCTTAGTCAGGACAAAAACAAGACTCAGGCCTAGCACTCACCCAGAGAGGCCAGGTTGCATCAACAGGAGACAGGACCAAAACCGAGACTACAACATCAGTTCAAGATCAGCCAGGAAACTTGGCTGGAGACAGAATGGGCAACAGGCACACCCAAAACATAACTCAAGCAAAAACAAATAAGGACTCTTTTGTGACAGATCAGACAAGTTCTGTGTTTCTGCATGTAATAAAAGCTCTGCCAACTTTGTTCATTACAGTCAACCCTGATTTAAATTATTATAATATGGGGTGACTGGGACAAGCGATGTTCTTGTGCCTTGATCTTATCTTACGCTGCTTTAATGTAAAGCATCGTTTAACACTCAGTTGTACTTTAAAAATGCATATGTAGAAAAAGTGTAGAAAATGTGAGGGGAGAGAGACCAGCCTCAGAGGATGTAACAAACAGTACCAAACAGCCTCTAAGATTGTCTGACTGACTGAATGTTGATCAGTGTGAAGTAACTGATGTTGTTAGATCTGCTCCTCTGCAGCTTTCACAGCTTGCTTGTTTTGGGTGGCATCTAAGAGTCTAACTCTCCAGAATGTGAGTAAACACATGCAAAACCTTAAAGAGCAGCATTTTCTAGTATGAGGTGTCTCTGTCAAGGTGAGAGGGAGGAAAGAGAAGGTTGTCCCACTCCCTGGTAGGGAATGGGAAGGTGGTTCTTGCTGGAGCCTGACCCACATCCTGATGCTCATCTCCCACTCTGCATGAAACAAAGCCAACACATGGAGCAACAGCACAAGGGCTTCTCAATGTATCATGGTGCTTGCTGCTGCTTGGGTCACCCTTAGCTCTCATGTAGGGTTTTCTAGTAGAACATCTACAGTCCCCTTTTCAGGAAGAGTTCCCTTCCCTAAGCATTGCTCTCACCAGCACAAGCAGCCTTGGTCCAAGATACACTCTTGTCATTAGACTAAAATGGGATGGATTGAATGATATCTCCATTCCCCTGTGGGTCTAAATTGTAAATATGTCACTGAACATCCCAGGAATGAGGCAATTAACAGCAGTTCCTGCACGGACCAGATTCCCTTTCTTTGAAACAAAATCATGGGCTGATCCTCATCATCAATCTACCTTCTGGTTAAAAATACCTGACCTTGTGAAACTTCACAGCTCTCTCTGGGCAGCCAGCCCCTCCCTGTCCAGTGAAACACCCGTGGAGGTCTACTGAGGACCAGGCAGTTCTGCCTGTATCCACGTGTGGCTGTCCTTGATCTAGTATCCCCCTGATACTGGCTCCTCCTATATTTAATCTTCTCCCACAGCTTGCTAACCTACTTGTTATGCACCTACACGGACACATGCACTGAGCTAGCTGCAAGGGGGGATGGAGGGCGGGGGCTGGTGGTGGGTGGATGTGGATGTCAGGGCGTGCTCACCACCACCCTCTGCCCAGGAGCTGCGGCGCCGCTCTGAGGGGTTCCTCCGGCAACCTCCTCTGTAGTGCGGGCTGCTGCTCTCCATCTCCAGTGATGGATGGGCTTTGCTCTCCTGGGAAGCAGTTGGAAGGAATGCTCTGTAGCGCCAACACTTCTCCCCGGGTCTGCCGTTTATCGGGACGGCGGGGAAACACGCTGCCGGAATAATGAGCGTTTAATAAGTCAGTAGGTGATCAAATAAATCAGCGCTTCCCCCACGAAACAAAAGCGGTCTCATTCACCAGAGGGAGGCTGAGCGGCGGTGCTCATCGCTCC
>NW_008240046.1:11606366-11607202 GCF_000691975.1 Corvus brachyrhynchos
CCCGCGGCCGCCCCCGGCGGAGGCTGCGCCGCCCAGGAGCAGCCCCGCGCTCCCTCTGCGGACTCCCCGCTTGCTCCCAGTCGCAGCACCCCCATGAGCGCTCCGGCCGGGATGGCCGTGGGTGCGCGGGGCCGTCCCTGGCCGCCAGCACCGCGCCCAGTCCTGAGCACAGCGGAGAGCAGCGCGCACTGCCATCCGCGCTGGCAGCCCGTTACCCTGAATGGGAGACTGATCCCCCAAGCCCAGTTTGCTCAGAGATTTTCAACAGCTCTATATCATGCAAGCGAGAAGACTCAGTCAGAAGAAAGTGCCTTTTTTTGTTTTTTCTTTTTAAAATTTATTTAGCAGAGCGCCCACCGCACGAGGGGGTGAGGGGATAGCCTGTTTAGTCAGCTGGGTCCTCCTTACGGCTGGGCTATGGCTCCCTGTTCCTTCCTTTCTTTGAAGCAAGTGCTGCTTTTGGGGAAGAGGGGAGCCAGACTTCACCGGGCTCATAGGGGTGGCACAGGGCATCCCCGCTACCTTTCTCTCTGTCTTCCCTGTGCAGATCGTCCCCGCTGCCGAGGGTGCGGGGGAGGAAGAAGGGCTGCAGGGGAGGAAGGGGGGGGGGTGCCGAGGTGGTGCGTGCCCCCCCCGCCGCCCCCCCCGCCCAGACAGCCAGCCTCCTTCGCGAGGAGCTTTTTATAGCAGCCCCGACCCGCTCCCCAATGGGAGGTTTCTCGCCGCGCTCACGTTACCGTGCGGGTGCGATGTTAAATAAAGGAGGGGGAGGAGGGGAAGGGAGTTCGGCGCGCTCCTAATTAAGAGCCGGCGTTAACCGGGAGAGCTAAAAATAG
>NW_008240046.1:11608244-11657446 GCF_000691975.1 Corvus brachyrhynchos
GGGTAGGGGGCGGCGGGGAGGCCCGGGGGCGCCGCCCGGGCTGGGGTGGGTGGGAGTCCCGTGGCCCCGGGATGCAGCCCCGTGGCCTCTTCGTCTGCCCGTAAAACTTTCCCCGGGCGCGCAACTCCGGGGTTTGGGCTCTTTCCTCCATCCCCAGCTGGCGGTTATAGACTGTGACAGATGCCAAGAGCTCCGTCTTTCCTGCCGAGTCGGTAATCGAGCGGGAAAGGGTATTTTTAGCTCCCGCCACCAAATCCTGGTGTTATTTTTAGCGCTCGGCAGTTCCCACCTAGCAAAAGAGAATGGCAAGTAAGTCGTATTTAAGAATGAAATTTAGACACGGTACCGGGAATGCTGCCTTGGCATACAGTGTGTGTCTGTGCATGCTGGATGCTCTTCTTCTGATTGATTTTCTTTAAGTTACGAAAGGGTATTTTTAGCTCCCGCCACCAAATCCTGGTGTTATTTTTAGCGCTCGGCAGTTCCCACCTAGCAAAAGAGAATGGCAAGTAAGTCGTATTTAAGAATGAAATTTAGACACGGTACCGGGAATGCTGCCTTGGCATACAGTGTGTGTCTGTGCATGCTGGATGCTCTTCTTCTGATTGATTTTCTTTAAGTTACAGAAATGTCTCCAGTAACATATTCTATGGTTGGAGCTTCAAATCAAGCAAATACGAAGTTATAAACATTGCAGGATTCAGACAATTCCCTCCCCCCCACCTTTGTTCACCTCCTACTTGCTGTCTAGGTGTTTGGGGAATGGAAAATATCTAACAGAAAACGGCTTTAGGCACTTTTTTAAAAAAAAAAATCTCTAATTTTGACAGGGTGGAATCTGTGCTGGTCTATTGAGTAAATCCCTCTTAGTTCATGGATTATTGGTCAGACAGGCAGGAACTTCTTCAGATTCATTCTGCTTTATCATGTCAGACCAGCTGCTGTGCACGTGTACCAAATCTGTGCACTCCAAACCCTATGCATCTTTCATTGAAAAAAATACAGGAGCATGTGAAGAGAGCTGCACTGGTAATGAAAGCAGAATTTCACTCCCATGACAACTGAGAAGCTTGTTTTTTTCACAATGGAGCTGTTGGGGTTCTCATTGTTACTGCACTAAGTTCATTAGTTAGTGGTTTAAAATTCATCTGAGGGGGAACTTGAGCCTGGGCTTTGCTCTGAGCTAGACTAAGAAAGGTGTCTAGTATTGGACTCTGGCAAACAGTGGCATGCTTATCTTTCTAAGGTTAATTCAGGTAATTCAAGTTTCAGGTTTTTTTCAGCCATAGTGGAATGCCTCACACAAGATCAAAATGAAGAGTAACAGATTTTAATTTTTTCCTCCCTATGATTGCCACTGATGTAAATTCTAAAGGCAGTATTATCTTCCTGCTTTCATTGGCAGAAACTTCATTCACTGGAGCTGGCATTGTAACACGTGCAGTAGCATATAATTGAGAGGAGATTCCAACTCCAGAAGTCCACGTCAGGACTTGACTACCCTTCTTCCCCGGAAGATTTTTAGATGGAGGGAGAAAGGGTTAAGACAAGCATATTACTGGAGTTACTCTAGGGAAATGGGTGATATTCTCCTCCTCCTTAATTAGTAATTCTGTACTTTAGCACTTCTGTGGGGAATTTGCAATACAGACAAGTCTGGTGAAGTCCGAAATAAACGTGGTATCTGTTTTCTGGAGATGTAACTGAATCCTTGGGCTCTGTGTGTGTGCATACTCTCTGCTGTAGATATCGTGTAATCCCTCCTGAATCTCAACACGTGCTCACTTGCTCACTCTTACTGCATTTCTTGTTCTTGCCTTTTCTGTCATAGTGACTGTTAAGAACTGCAATAAACTGGCAACAGCTAGGAGAATAGAGCATTCTTCTGAACATAAAGTCTTTGAGACTGGAACATGAACTAGATACTGATTGACCCTCTGAAATTAAGGATTAATTAAAACAAGTAGATACTTGGTACAAGATCGTAAATAGTTTATAGTCTCAATTTAGGGAAAAAATAGGAGCAAGCTTTTAAAGTTCTTAAGTTTGGGGTTTTTTTCTTTAAAATATAGGGGCGTTTGGTACATGGATTAAAGGAATCTTTGGAAATAACACAAGTTTTAAAAAGGTCTTCTAAGTGTTCTTGACCAATCCTGCAAAAACCTAAGCCTGGGCATAACTTTACTTATGTGAGCACTACTGTTAAATTGGGCCTTCAATTAGGAAGGGGTTACCCAGGCAAATAAATTTATAACAGAGCATACATATTTAGAAGAACCTGGCCTAATACCTGTAAGTTTGAAGACTGAAGTCTCCCAAGTCTTGTTTATCCTAATTTGGATTATTCAGGAAGAGATCACATTGAAAACAATATGATTTATACATACAACTAATTTGTAACATGGTAATGCCAAAGGCAGTTATGACTTTTTACAGAAATGTAATAAGAAAGAAACTTCTGCTTTTGCAACAACTTACGTTAATTAAGTCTTGCTGGCACATTTATTGAGGAAAAAGGACACAGGATGAAAATTCCACTGGAAAAAGGTCAGGGAGGAACAGAAGATGCCTCCTGAAGAAAATGTATCTCACTGAAGATTTTCTTCCCTCTTGGCAAGAGAGGACTAACAGAAATAAGGAGTATATAACCCTTTCACAAAAAGGTGGATTTGGTGGGGGAAAACATCTTGCATCTCTGTCCTACTCTCTATTATATACATATTTATTGGAAGATACTACAAATTGAACCTGTGGACTTATGATTTAAAAAGTTCATTGGGGAATAGTAGGAAGGCCTAGAAAAACCTTCTCAACAAGTGGTGTAACCTTCCTGACAGTCAGAAGGTTAGTAAAAGACACTGATCAAAGCAGAGGAGTCAGTAACTCGAAGTTTGTCTCAGCAAGCGAGGAGTGTCTGATACTACAGACTCCTTCATAGGCACAAGCATGGCTTCAATAGATGCTCTTCTAGACACAGAAGCTGATGATGCAACTGGTAGGATCCTCTTTTATTTAATGTACTTGACTTGTAATAAGTTTCATAGTTCTGGTCTGTTATTTCTTTTATGGTGGCTTTGTAATCCAAGAGGTGCCTGACACCAATTCAGTCCTGATGGGAGCAGCTGCAATTGAAAGCTGACCTACACAAAGACTGAATTTGGTTTATGATATCTGTAATCTTTTGACTTTGAAACAAAATTCAAGGGAAACATTCAAGGCATAAGGATTTTAATGACCATATCTTGATAGCATATTCATGCAGCTTGAACTTAAACTGATGTGCCGCCTTTAATAACTGATTTTTAAAAGGAATGAGAATAGAACACTTTAAAAAGAAGTTTTGTGTAAATCCTTGTCTCATTTACAATTACTGATATTCATAGATCAGAAATAAGGTCATTCAACAGGTCCACCCTGGGAAGATGCAGTAACTAGCCTTAGGGAATGTGTATTTAAAAACTGTTGGTACTTTTAGCAACAAGTGGAATTTTTACTTGAAACTGTCAACATCAAATCAGAACATCTCAGAAAACCGAGGAGATCATTCAAGTGATTTACGTAATACTGCACACAAATTTGGTGATTGGTGGTATCCTTATGCCTTTGATGTTACCCACACCAAGAAAAACAATGCATCAAGAACAAGGTGAGGAAGCAGTTCTAAGTCTTTGACTATGGAGAGTAGTTTTCTGGTAGTGACATCAAAATGTCAGCTTACACCTGTTCTTTTGGTGAAGGTGGATTTGGGTACTCAGTAATTGCAGGACTGGACCATTCTTAAGGTCAATGAAGAAAGTTTTCTTGAATGGTAGTACACCTCTTGCTCTTCTTTCTCTTCCTTTTGAAACTGTTCCCTTGGCCTGGTGGGTTGCTTTTTTTCTGGGTGCTTTGTGTGCTGAGGTCAAAGGTTCCCTGACTACCCCTCCAACAGAGTCCTGTGTGGGAAGGGAAGCCTCCAGCAGGCAAGAA
This sequence comes from Corvus brachyrhynchos, assembly GCF_000691975.1. Taxonomy (NCBI): domain Eukaryota; kingdom Metazoa; phylum Chordata; class Aves; order Passeriformes; family Corvidae; genus Corvus; species Corvus brachyrhynchos. Next base: position 11,612,214 of record NW_008240046.1, read on the forward strand.
GGGAGGCTCAGCAGTCTCACCCTAACTCCTGTGTGCCTGTCCTGTCTGCTAACACCTGATATGGGTTGGGATAATCCAGGGAGTGGTGCCAAGCTGGTAACTAGCACCTACAAAATCAGGGCAGAAAGCTGCATTAACCCTTTTCTCACCAATCTCTGTTCTGTGTTAGGTGTATTTGGGGTTTTGTACTTTTTTTCTAGTTTTCCATGTCCTTGGCCCAAATGTTTTGTTGCTAAAACTTTGTTTTGTTACTGGTGAAGAAGGCAGAGAGGAAGGTTGACATAGCTGAGGCCCCAGGGCCCTGAGCAGCAAGATCCAGTTAACTTCACTAGGACTGCACACATGCTTAAACTTACCTATGTGTGGTAACTACTTTTCAGAATGGGATGGCAATGAAAAAGGGAAAAAACCCCAATGTTTGTATGCTCAATCTGCCTCACATGTTTTAGATCCCCAGAGTTCTGTGAAGACAGCACTGTGAGTGCTCAAAAGAATAAAATGAACTTGAGGGTAAACGCTTTAAAATCTCTAAGATCAGTGAAGTTGCTTTTGAAAGAACTAAGGAACACAGCTACTTCATGTTCCTCAGCCATGTGTTGCAATAGGGATGTTGCAACACTTCAGATTTTTTTTTTTCTTTGCTAAATAGTACAGCCATTGCAGAATTAGGGATGGGAATCTATTAGTAAGAATTTAACTTTGGAGGCTTTTCAAGCTGGCCCTGGGTTTTGATTTGAGCAGTGTAAGAATCTAGTTCAAGAGTGCTCCTCTCTTAATGCATTCTCTAGAATAAAAATTTTAAAAATAAGGATGGAGCTATCTTTTGATAATCAGATTGGAGATATCATCAGCCTTTTCAGAAAAATATTGTTCTTGATGATGTTTTGTTTTTTAGTTTTAAAATTATAATGTTAAATGCTCTAGTAAAGATTGTTTTATCTAATAAATGAAACTCTTGTTGTGAATTGAGACTAATGAAATCATTCTTTTTGTCACAGGTGATCCTTGGACTTCGTTTTGTGCCCTGAGAGACATGGTAGCCCAAGAAATACTTGACTCAAGGAAGAGAATTTAGAAGATCAAGTTATAGCACAAATTCAGGGTTCTGATAAAAACTGAGATGTTGATGGCAATGAACATTATTTCAGAAATTAATAACTTCCAGTATTAAAAATGGTAAGCTGTTCGGGAGAAGGGAAAATGTCTAGAGGAGATGCTGAACTTTGCAAATTGTTGAGCAGAACTGAGCATAAAAAAATACAGCTTCAATAAAGTTGTTCCTCAGACTGGTTTTGATTGAATATTTTACTGAATCAGAGGTTTGCTTCAAAGACTTGTTTAAATAGGGCTGTGCTGCTAGTGACCAAAAGTAGAGGTGAGTATTTCAAATAATTAATAACTTATTCTTACTAATGAATTTGTCAAGCTCGGGTATTTATTCTTTTTGCAAGATTCTGCATTTTGAAGTTTTTAGAGACATTGCTTTTTCTAGTTAGCTGCCAGTGGGCAATGGTACTTATATGCTCTACTATTTGCTGTCTCATTTAGGTTATTTTTGAGGGGTTTTCTCTTTATGCAAAAAGTTTCTTTGCATCTTTAATTTTCTCATTAACAATTTCTGATTTGCTTCTATTCTTATCTCTTTCCTATTTCTTTTTATGCTATCTACTTTTCTTTCATAACATAGATAATTGATGTCTTTCCAGCATTCAGACATCATCAGCAAGTTTAGGTTAGTGACAGAAAATGCTACCAAGAGTAGGCATCCACTGCTGATATGACAGTGCCTGTTCTGTTTCTCTGGTGAGGCTTGCTTTCCTAGGGCAGTAAAAACTTTGCAGTGTCAATTCAATGCTATACATCAGTTTAGTTTTGCAATGTCAATAAGAACTTGTCCCCCTTGCTGTTAGCAGTTTTTCTTCTAGTCACATCTGTGTGCTGCCTTAAATACCATATTTCCACTCCTGAGAAAAAAATTACAGACCTCTGTTTCAGGAGGACAGGTCTTACTTAGAATTCCACAGGATAACAGAACACAAATTGTTAACAAAGCAAAACGTGTTTGCTTATTGAATGAACAAATAAACATGTATTTAATGCGTGTAGTTAAGTAATGCTTGTAGTTAAGTAATGCTTGGGACTATAATACAAATTCTACTACTAAACAAGTGTTCTTTCCAATCTAGCCCTCCTAAAGTCACCGGTGGGATAATCAAGGTTTCTACTTTAAATGACAGAATAAAGGTCTGATTAACTTCTTACTTATTTTTTAGGAATGGATAAAATATGCAATTGAATTTTACCAGTGCCCTTTAATTCAGATGAGAAGCATGCTGCAAGCTTCTTGATAATTTTTTTTTTTTTCAGCTAGAGTGGCAACTGAAAGTAATCAGCAAAGCTATTTATAGTGTTTAGATAGAAGCTGCAGAAGTCACTAAGTAGCTTTGTGGTGATAACTGACCAGTATGTGTAAAAAGTTTCATGTTCTATAGTTTTTTTTAATGAGGAGGCAACTTTTTACCCCTTCCTTGACGAAACACCTAACACCAGAAGTAAAAGATTTTGAGCTCATTCTTTTCATTTCATAAATTTCCTAATAGAGTACCAGGTCATATAGTTATATGTTTTTATATATATTCTTCAAAAATATCAGTTTTTGACGAATAGGTATTAGACTACTGGTCTTTGTAAAAACTCAGTTCTTGATTACATCAGAGAATCCATGCTTGAGTTGGGGACTTAAATTTGGTTGTTTTAGTTTTGGGCAGGGTGGTGGGTTGGGTTTTCTTGATGGTGGAGAACTCATCTTTTCCATTGATAGAATTTCAAAATAGTCCTTCAGTGTTTCATTTGGACTCTCTACCCTATCATAAGAACCCCTGTTCTCTAAAATGAGAGAAAATAGAAGCAGCTGATTTTAAACACATGTGTGACCAAGCACTGAAAATAAAATTTGTCTCTAGACAAATTCATACTAATCAGCTGGAAGGGTTTATGGTTAGTTTCAGATTAATTATATTTTTCAGTTTACACCTTTAAACTGACTGTTCAGCTACCTTTATTGTGTAAGTTGGACTGGGTATGTACTTTTTTCATTTAGGCCTACAGAAACCCCATTCAGAATGATGTGTACATGATATTCTACATGTGGTGCTGAAATATAAGGTCTATTGATATCATATCACCTTGGGGTCGTTGGTTTGTTTGTGGGGTTTTTTTGGCTGCAGATGCAAGGTTAGCAAAACTAATTTGTCCTCAGGGAGAGGTTACCAAGCAGAGGTGGTTTGCCCCTGTGCTGACAGAGGTCAGCTCCATGCTTGGTATTGAGGTCAATCAGTAATGTGACTTCTTTTTTAGTCAAGTATAAGCCTATTGTGGTTATGGTGCAGCTGCCGGAACTTTGTTGTTTAGCCAAAGTGCCCAGCTCTGTAGAGATGAACCAAAGTGGTGAATGGGCATGGGTACAGGGATCAGCTTTGAAAATTGGTATCCAGTCACACCATGCAGAAGTTTCTCCACATCTTCACATTCTGCAAAAAATCATGAGTTTTTTTTTCTCAGTAGTGACTACAGGTTTCATTTTATGTTTCTGTTTTCCAGAATGACTGATGAAGAGTTTTCTACTCTTTAGTCTAACTTGACTTTTAAGGACACATTCATCTCCCTGTGTGTATTTGGGAGAAGAAAGTGTTTTCATTTTCACAGGTAAAAGAGCCCAATACAGTTAGGGTGTGACATTTTTGTTAGGAATACTTTTAAAATATGAGACTTGCATATTATGAAGAACCAAAGTTTGCATAAATGTAAATGAATCATTTACCTCAGTTGCATTTTGGTTCATTTTGGATGAAGAATTAATGGTCTCTAAATAAGTTTGTGTATTTTCATTAATATGCTCTGTCTTAGTTATAGTAATTATTTACATTAAAGATGTCTCCAGATTATCTCTGACTGTGTAATGCTGAGATCTGCCTTCTGTAATTGGAGTACTGCAACGGGCTGCAACTATCATGCAGGTTCACATAATTTTAATCTACTTTTTAAAACCAGGTTCTTACCCACATTCCCATTATTCTGTATTGCAACTCTGAACCTTCCCTGAATCTGTTACCGAATTAGTTCTTACTTAGAGCACAGGATTGAATGGGACATTTTTCAATCATCAAATACAGCTTTCAGGTGTTGTAGGTGTTCATAGAAGTCCTTTTGGAATCACCTATTTCCTTACTCCAACTGAAGAAGATTGTTGAGACACTGGAAGGTGGCTCAGTGAGGTTGTGGATGTCACATTCCTTGTTCAAGTGTTCAAGGCCAAGTTGGATGATGGTTTGAGCAATCTGGTGTAGTGGAGGCTGTTCCTGCCCATAGCAGGGGATTGGAACTAGATGGTCTTTAAGGTCCCTTCCAACCCAACCCATTCTATGATTCTCACTGCCTAAAAATATTTCCTGTCAGTTTATATTCTTTTGCTGTTGTACTAATATTACATAGCATTACTTAGCACCTCTCTATTCCTGTAATGAGAATAAAAGTATCACCTCTTGGCTGTTGTTTTGTTAGTCAAAGACAGGTTGGTATCAAATTCTGTTAGTCTTTCTACAAAATAACCTTTGCCCTTTGCAAGAGAGCACCACCTCTAGGAGTATGCCTGATCTCTGTAAATAACTTCCCTAAAAGTGGTTTTACTGAAATCAATAGCAAATCTCTTATCAAGGTCAGTGCCTGTCTTGCTTCCATTTTTATGTCTGCAATACTTGCCAGGGAGTAAGAAGGCTGCTGCTCACAGCCTTAAACCCAAAGTGTGGTAAGCAGAGAAATCTTCTGTAACTGGACTGAGAATAGGATTTTTGTTGGATCGTGGATAGTCTTGTAAGAAAGCTGAGTACAGGTAAGGTCATAAGTGCCTGACCTATATATCCTGGGGTGGGTGCACTGTAGGAAGCCACTTCCAATTTCATGTGGAGTATGTATGCAAGCTATTAAGTCTGAAAATTGATGCTTCAAGAACACACTTGGGAATAAAGAAAACACAAGAGACCACCAAGGATTGCTGCTGCAGTGCTGCCCTTTGTAGGGTTACAAATGGGAATTGTTACTTGGGTCAAGGATAGTTAGCTTGTACTAGAGTTTTCTGCTCCAATCACATATGTTCTTGATATATTTGTCTTCTACTTTCTAGGAACTCATTATTCTTTATTATGTTCATTAATCAGAGTAAATTGGGGTTTTGCTGCCTCACTCTACAGATGGGTGGTTCTGTTGTGAATTATATTGTCTTATATGTGTATGATGTTCCTTTGGAAATTTCTCAGTCTGACTGTCTGTGACCACTAATTTTTCAGTTCTCCTTTGTTGGGTTTTTTTTTTTCCTTGTCTGAAGAACTGTACTGTTGAGAATCTCTGCAGAGCTTATAAACCCATCTTACTCTCTGTTCCTGATGAGGTAACACATTCCAACACCTGTCACTAAGGATTTTCATAGCATTGGCTGTGTCTTTTCTTGGGTGTGTACAGAACCACATTTATATTAAAGCATATGTAAATCTTACTGGTTTTTACCATGTTGCAGAAGTCATTCAAACCAAAGGTTGCTTAGTTTTGTGTAGTTTGGGTTCTTGAATTTACAGATATAGATACATCCAGAAACATTTGCTCTGATTTGGTGGTTTTTGCAGAAAGGACCTTTTCATTTAACCTTTTTTTTTTTTTCTGTAATGCAGCATCTGCTGCCACATCGTAACTCATATTTTTGTGTATTGTTTTTGAACTCCAGAAATTACAATCTCTCATACACAGGAGAAGAATATTCAGCATTCCTGAGGGAAGGGAGGACAGTGATCTTTCCTTACTTTCCTCCACCTAGACACAGGTGCTGGCTTTAGTTCTTAGGATAAATTAGAAGAATTTCGCTGTTCTTGTAATTTGTGCTTATTGAGACAGCTTCCACAGGAATTTTTGTATTGGTGAGTGTTGTGTACACATAACCTTCATTGGCCAAGCTCATTCTAACTATTCTGGATGCAAACTTTCAGGGCTACAGTTAACAACGTAGTCCTCATCAAGCTCAGTAAAAGTGCTTTTCATCTCCTCTTTATACTAGTAAGTATGGAGAAGACAGCAATTTGCGTCTTAGCATATATTAAATATCTAAAGTAGAGCTCAAAATGCAGTCAGATTTTCTTGCTCTTGCAGCAAAGGTTTTTGAACAATTTTTTTGGCAAATAATTGGCGTTTCTTTTGTGTCCTCACTTACAAATTTGTGTACATACTACCATTTTTTTGCAGCTCTTCTGATTCCTTTTTCTCTTGCCCATCCAGTGCATCCCACTACTGCAGTGCCTTATGATATTCTCAACTACGAACATTTTGTTGGTTGGTGGGAAATTGCCTTGATTTTCATAATTTTTGTGGCACGATACTTGTCTTGCTTGTAGGCAATCCCCAAAAATATTTTGTATTTACCTAATATGCCCACTTTTCTTCATTTACTTCTGCACGTTCCTATGAATTTGTTGTGCTTCTGCTCATCATACATTTGTACTTTTTCTTTGGATGATCCATACCCATTGGGTATTATGCTGAGGATGGCATATCTCCTGTATTGAAGAAAAATTTTGCACTTTTTTTCCTAAATTATTTGCTGCTGAATTTTTTGGTTTGTTTTTCTTTGGCTTGTTTTTTCCCTATGTTTTGAGTGTGGATGTCGGGTTTTTTCTGAAAGGCTCTTGTTTTAGAGTTATTGACTTGGGTCTCTCTCTCATGGGATCCTTTACACACATTCTGTCAAAACTGGTATGTATACACTGTAAAAACAGAATTCTAAGATGCTGCTCTATTCTTAGGGGCATTATGAATACTAGTATTTTAAACAAAGCGCTGCTTTTGTTATTATTCCTGGTAAGAATTTCTTATGCATAATTTGTGACAATCTAGGGAAGATTATACAGTTGTGCAAAGCTCGCACTTGTGCCTTGTTAATACCTCTTGCAACTATTGTTACCTGCAACGTGACCTAAGGATGTGGCTGAATCTGACAAACATGGGCGTGCAGAAGTATGAATGGAAAAAAAAATGAAGTGTACATGATAAGTTTAAGTAACCTAGTGGGTGTAGAATTTGCAATCTGCTTGTTATTGGTGCTTGTTTTGTACTGGGATATCCCATCTGTCACAAGAGTGATACATCTCATTGCAAGCTTTTCTAGTGGGTGTTTTCTTTTACTTTTCTCAAGCTATTACTTTGCTGCCAGAATGCTTCCTGGGGTAAAGCTGCCTGAGCACGCCTTTCTAGTGCAGCCATAACTATCACCAAAGCAGTGAATTGTTTTCAAAGTCTTTTTGCTTATATTTAGATATTCATATTATTTCCTGTCCCCATATTTAGTCAGAAAAATTTCTTGATCATATTCAAATTTCACAGAGATTTCACCTCTTTCTGTGTTTTGAATTGCTGATTGTTCTCTGTGATGACTGGACAGAATGTTTGCTTACTTTACTCAAAAACAAGAAATTGCTTGTCTTGCAAATAAATCTCCAAAACATGGATTTGCTTGTGTTGTTCTTTGGTCTGCTTTCTTATACAGGTATTTCAATGAAGTTAATGAAATTTTCAGTAGTAACACTGTGAAGCAGCTCCAGTATGTTTCATGTAAGCTAATACCCATTCTGAAGAAATATTTACCAGCATTATTTTAAGAATTTATTTTGTTGGAACAATTCTGCATATTCATTTGATAAGTGCAAATCCAGTATGTGATCAAATACTTTCTATAAAAACACAGAATGTTGACTCTTTAGTACACTGGAAATAAAGCGACTGTCTAATGATCATCTGTAAAGTAAAATTCTTTTGTGTCTTCTATATTCAGAAGTGCTGAGCCTATACTGAGGTAAGAAAAGAGTCATGTAATCTGGCAAATTAGGAATGCAGTGTAACTGGAAAAATTAGATTACTATGTCAGCTATAGTAGGGCACTTACTACTCTGTAATCCTAAACCTTCTTCTCACAGGCGTAATTATGGAGTTGGTTACTAGAAGTAAGGTACTACCCTCTGCCTGTGCACCTGTATGACTTCTTGGGGCTGGAGTCTCTCTGTCTTAACAGAGAGCTCTCAGGATTAGAAGCTCCACCCCACACCCAGTGATTACCGTAATGCAGTAATTGCCGTGCTCATGATGAACAGAAGGGGACTCACTGCAAACTGATTCATTCGAGGTGATTTCAGTCCACAGGGTGTCATTCAGCTAGCAGCCTCAAAATGGTGCTGTTCTTTCTTGCTTTCTTTAATTCCTCTTGCTTCTGGAAAAGAAATCAGCGTACAGAATATTTTAGGACAAGTTTTTTGCTGCTAGTGTCACTTGATAAGTATAGCTGACAAGTATTGATATAGTTAAGTACCCTGACTTATTTGCCCTGAACTTAATTAATCAACTTAGTTTTTAGCTCCAACTTGAAATTATTCTCAGCCACCATGCAGAGCAGTACATCTGCTCAAGGATACCTCTGCATCATCTGTGAAATGGGTGCGCATGGAACTAGATGCCAATCATAAACCTTGTTACAAAGAGGCTTTCCAGAAGGGATTTCTCTTTTATTCACAACATCTTGCTTCCACCAGGTTTCTGATCATCTTAGATTGCACTATTAAGGGAACCCATTTGATTCAATTCTTGTACCTGATAATTGTCTGACAGGGATATGAAACATTTTGTTGCTCATAACTAAAACAAAACAGTACGTTATCTAGCATGCCCTAAAGTTCTATATAATATGTACGAGTTGACATAGTTAATTTTGTCATTTTCTCTTCCCCTTTATTTCTCTAGTGTTAAGCAGCTTTAAGTTGTTTTTCCAGCACTTCAACAACAAATGGCAGCAGTCTCTCCAATGCTGTTATTTTTATTCCTTTGGAAGAGCAGACTTAAAACACCTTCTATTGAAATTCTAATAAAAGGGCATCAGTTGCCCTTTTCCCTACTGTCCTCCAGAACCATCTTCCCAGTCCTCTGTAGACTTCATTGACTCCATATCCATACTCAAAGTTCAGATGTGACCTTTATCTTTCAATCTCTGTCCATATGTTGAATGCTAAATTTCTGAGCACTTGCATATGTGTGACCCCTCTCTTGTTCTCCCTGAGATTTTTGCTTTTAGGACTGTCCTTCCTTTTGTACTTCTATCTGTCATGAACGTTTTTCCATATTTGTTCCCAGCCAAAGCTTATAATTAATTACATTTCATTTGATCCTCTCATAGATCTTGCTTTTTGGAGTCTCTAGACAATTTTTTTCCTACATGTGTTTCTATATCAAACCCTGTTTCATTTTAAACTGTGATTACATTTAGGAAACGATGACTTTAAAAATTACACTTTATCACCTCATATATTCTGCATCTACATCAAATCCCTTCAGTTTACAAATCATTGTGAAACACCAGGAATGTTCAGCTGTGAAGTCTTTTCTACATGTACAGATAGGCTTGATAGCATTCCAGTTAATGACTACTACTGGTAGTATCTGGAAGAAAATACAGCAGCAATGCAACTTCAGTCAAAACAATTTTGAAAGATTGGAATTTTACGGTAAGTAGGGGGGAAAAAAATTGAACAATCTGAAATGTAGCATTTAGCTTTTAATGACAAGTGTTGATTCTTGCTGTTCAGCTTTTCATTTGGATTATGGCCACTGGACAATACAGTCTGCTTGGAGTTAAGCTGTTTAAACCAGTACCTACTGCTTTGTTAATTGTCCAGACAGATGGCTTATTTTAGTAAATCAGCATTGCCTTCAAAATTTCATGGTGTACTCTCACTCTTCAGAGAGGAGGGGCTGTGGAGAAAGGAATTAACAGGAATTTTGAAATTAATCTCAGTGAAGTGAAGCAAATGGTAGAATAATTCTGAACCTGAAATTCCCATTTGCTAGTTTTGGGAATCCAGAAAAAAAATTCACTGCATGTTCTTTTCTGTCACTAGTGACTTTTACTGATGCAGTTAATTATTGTGTGAGTCTAAACTGATTTCCCTGATACACCGTAAAGTCCTTCAAGCAGCAGCAGTGTATGCATTGTGCAAACTACTGACACCAAAAAAAAGGTGACAGAAGTATGTAATGAAATAATAGGAGTAAGGCCTTTCTAAGTGTGGAACAAAATATTCCAACCATATGATTTTTTTTCAGAATTCTTGTATTAGAAAATCTGGACTCAGCAGTAGTTAAAAGTAGTGACTCTCATTTAAGGTCCTGTGTATTCCCTAGAGTCTATTCTGTCCAAGCCTAATTGGACTTTATGCCTTTGGCTCTAGAACTGAAGATGCCACCAATGCCAAAGGATCTTACGCTTGCTTAGTTTTCAGAGCCTCTAAAGTTCTGTACGAGTCTGTTATACTTTTTCAATGCGACTTGAACAGTGTAAAATATTAGTCCAGAAAATGAAAGATATTAGATTACATGCTGATTTAAGATAAACAGGCAGTTATGTATAGGAAAGTCGTAGGCAGAGTTAGTCGTGTATTTGAAGAAGAAAAAGGACTAGAATGACCTCCTAATTTCCTTCTATACAAACTGAAATAAGAATATGACTTTATGAGCAATTTTTGGCTGAAGTAATGCTCAACATAGCTTGGGAAGCATTTTCCAGGAAAATTAAATACCACCTGGAATTGACATAAGTCTGTTTTATTTGGACCCATATTGTTTATATGTTTGTTGACTTTGTTTTTGAGGCACATGAAATGCTAAGTAATTTCTTATCAGCTGAAAATCAGTTTCATTCTTATTTTACAACTGTCTGTCTCCTGTTACATCTACTGTTGTAATATTGTAAAATCCCAGTTTCTAAGCCATTTTTGGTCTTCATTGTTTGGGTGATACTGGCTTGTATGTAGCATTATAGTTCTGCTCCTGAATTCTACTTGTTCCAGTACTTTATGTTCTCATGAACATTTCCCAGCTGCATTCTGGGACAGTCTTTTGTCTCAGTATGACAACCAAAGATACTTTCTGCAGTTATTTAAGATAAAGAATCATTGACAGCACCTCTGTGCCATAAAGAAGCCTTGTATTAGACTATAACTGCAGCTTTTCTTCCAACTTGGTTTTTCATAGAAAGAACATCTAGGTAGTGCTTTTAATTTCTTTTATTAAATCCCCAATGTTATCTGATCCATCTTTCTACTTTCTGTCATTTGCTTTCTTCAGTGTCTCCTCATATTCTCTCTGAATTTGTATCACGTCTTTAGCTATTGCATGGATGCCTGTAATGTCCCTGAATTAGTCTCTTTAGTTCTTTTGTCAGTGTGTTGCACTAATTCACTGTTTATTTTATCCCCAAAAAGAATAAGAAAAAAATTTTAATTCTGTCTAGCATGCACTGTTTAGCAGTGTCTTTTTTTTTGTAAATATCCTTTTTTCTGAACAGTTAATTTGTTTTCATCACGTTTGATTATCTGATCTTAAATGTTGCTTAAGTTATGTGTATAGACTCTTATTTCTTAATAGCTGTGTTAGGATTTTCAGGATCAATACGAATTGTAGTTGGGAGGGTTCCTTAGGGCTGTCCTATTAACCTTTGTCATGTCAAATTCACACTAATTATGGTTCTTCCATTTCTAGGTGTATTTGTGAATTTATTGGCCAAAATCCATTTTCCTAAAACTTCTATGTTATTCATATGCTCCTTTAAAATATAATTATAAAAAAAGAATGCCCACAGCCCCTCAAAGAATTTCAGGTTCTGCATAATGAGCTTTATTTGAGTGATGGATGCATATTCTGACCATGCCTAGTTTAGCATATTTAGGTATAGCAAAGATTTTCAACTTTAGTGGCACTGTAAAACTTTTTGAGAGAAACTATTAAGATGTATCCTTATTCTGGACTGTTGCTTCCACCGAGGTCATCTCACCTAAAGCTTTCTGGATCCTTTCACATCTTAAAGCACAGTGTCAGACTATCTTACCTGTGTGAGACCTATTATCTCTGTGAGTATCCATAATAATGCAGTGTGTTAACTTCAGTCACTTTAAAAAGCTTGAGAGAATCTCTAAGTTGTGAAGGATATGAAGTGTCTCTGAATTCCAAGGTTTCTGTGTTATTATTCTGTAGTACTTTAGAGCTGAGGTAGAGATTTCTGAATTTGTGTTTGGGGTAAGTCACCTGTTCTGAATATGACAAACTGTGATTTTATTTCCTACATTTGTGACCCTTTACTTCAAAACCTGAGGCTTTACATAGAGTTGTGCAGACTGTTGTCCTGTGCGGGGCCAGGAGTTGGACTCAATGATCATTGTGGGTCCCTTCCAGCTCAGTATATTCTGTGATGTATCATTGCACATATTAATTTCTGATTTTCAAGATTTGTACTCTCCCTGCTCTTTCGTTAGTGTTTTATGAGTCTGTCAGTATGCAAATCGGTCTTTATTGTCCCATATGTTTTTAAACAATTTTTGTGCAGCTTGTGAGATTCTGTAAATGCACCTTGTACGATGTATGAATAACTTTGAAACACTTGAGTTTTTCCTCAAATATCCTTTTTTATAAAAACAGAAGTGTTTTACTCAATGAATATGTCTAATACACCTTCAAAAAATGGAGTTATCTATGTAATTAAATGTTTTTTCATGATCATGTACTGACACAGTTTCCTACTTAAGTTGCACAGCTCTTTCTGTGTGAGGTGATAGAATGAAGATAAACATTTGGGGGTGTTTGCTTAATTTTTTTTCTGGGATTATTCCAAAATGTATCATTTTGAGAAGCATCAATTAGATGGCAACAATAGAGGACTTCACGAGACTGTGATTCAGCTGATCCTTGGTTCAACTACAGCACAGTCTTTTCAGTACAACTGTAGCTAAATATTTGTTACTGGGTTACAGGTATTGGATATTGTGACCTTCCTTTAAAATGTCTTAATTTCCAGCATTTTCATATATTACCATTTAAAACTCTTATGTCCATTTGTCTCTCTTGATCTAGGTACATCATGAAGATCATTCACTAGTGATACAAGTTCCAAAGGTCATGCAAATTCTTTTAGCTTTTTGTCAGCCCCTTTAGCCATGCTGTTTAATTGACTTTTCTGACTCAGATTTCCTATCTTTAATGAAAATAGAGCTTTTAGACATTTTTACTCAAATGACAATTCAAGTAATGTCTAAGATGTCCCAGGATGTATTTCCTGTCACTTTTTGCATCAGTACCTAAAGCTTGTGATATTCTTCACAGAGCTGGTCCTGAAGTCTTAATTTTACTAGGTGGAGTAAATTTCCTCTCTTCCACCACACTTCCATGGCTTTCCATACTGTTGAAGTCAGAAACTTCACAGGAGATACTGTACTCTGCCACAAGCAGGAGATGGGCTTGAGGTGCAAATCACTCCTTGCTACATTGCTCCCATCAATGAAGTTAGCATCGTTTTAAATTGTCCAAAAAAACCAGTCTTCTGTACTTGCTGGGAAACCTACAATGCTGCTTATTTACAGGCAGTTTTGTCTTTTTTCTCTTAAGACCAGCATGTCCAATGATCGTGTTCAGAAGACTGCAGGATATCGGTGAATAGATTTACAGTAAATTTTACAGGTCTCCTTTAGCTTGTGAATTTTTAAACTTCTAATAAAATTGTTTATGTCCTTGTAAACAAGGTGAAATACCAGTCAATGGTGACTATGCATGTGTGAAAATTCTACTGACAGCCATAAAGTAGTCATAGAATATAGGCTTGGCATAGCTTTAAAATCACTACAAGAAAAGCTAATACTGTTTGCTACTATAGCTATGGTCTTTGCCACTTAAATTGCAGATATCAGAACTTTCTAGAAAGTTTCTGTTCTGCTGACACTGATGTTTATCACGTTGATGTTAAGGGCTAATGAGTGACTTTGGCTTAGAAGTATTATCATCAGAGAATTAACAAGATTTTTGCATTAAAACATTAGTCTGGTACTAGCAGCCAAATGTTCTCTCTCATAAAAGCTAAGTTAATCAGAGAAGACTCCTGAAAAATCTTGTCCCTGAAGAAAATAAGTAGGAAAACTGAGGTCACTGAGTAAACCACAAATCAAGCCACCAGCATGACTCAAAGGATTTTTTAGTACAGCTGTAAACTGTAAACAGAAATTTTCTAAAAAGCATTGCAATGGTCCCTCTGTTTATAATGAGCAATTAAGAATTGAAACCATTGTGACCATTTTAAGGGGAAAATACAAATATGAAAACAGTCTTTTTTTCATTTCCACAAGCCTTATCTACCACTTTGAGAAGTATTTTCCTAACCATAGGAAAAAGATGAAAGACTTATGTTTATGACAACAGAAATTAAATTACACAGTGGTAGGAATAATATTACCAATTTCATGCTTTTATGTATACTGCTCATCATGGATTGAGCTTCTACTTAGTAAACATTGCAAAAGCACCAAAAAAAGAGTTCCCTCTTAAAATGGTTACAATTAAGCCATTATGAACTTGGTTTGTGCAATTGTTTATTATTTGAAGTCTGATCAAAGCAGTATTCCAGAATTCTCTTCTGAGCATTCATTCCAGATGTGTGTCAGAGCTATAACTTTTATTATGGTTGGGCAAGACATGTGACAGTGAAAGACTGTTTAGTGTTTATATACTGTGTATACCATATACTAAGGGAGATACATCCCTGTTACGTGATATCTTCTGTATTGCCCAGAGCAGCACCCCTTACAATAATAATTTAGTTTTTAATTAACTTCTGCATAGCTTTGGCTGCAGACTTTCTGCCCTCTCTGTATGTAAGAATACACCTACTGATGTATTTATCTTCCAGCCTAATTTCAGATGGACTGAGTATTTCAAACTGTTCTTTTCAGTTTATATTTCATCTACTGAATGAAAATCCAGAGCCATCTGCTCCCTTGAATTCAGCTACTTTGGGTTTTTTACCTTGAACTGAGATTCTCACAGTAGATTTTAATAGCAGTGGTATTGCCCACATTTTGTTGTGTGAAAGTAGGGTGTCTGTGCCACTAGGGAGTTTGGTAGTTTCCTCCTTAATCTGCTTTAAATGAAAAAACCACATCCTTAACTCCTGTTAGTGTCCTCAGCTTTAGGTACTGGAAGGCTGCTCTAAGGTCTCCCCAGACCCTTCTCTTCTCCAGGCTGAACAGCTCCAGCTCTTTCAGCCTGACTGCATAGGAGAGGTGCTCCAGTCCTCTGATCAGCTTTGTGGCCCTCCTTTGGACCTGCTCCAACAGGTCCATATTGTTCTTACGTTGGGTATCCCAGAGCTGGGTGCAGCACTGCCGGTAGGGTCTCACCAGAGCAGAGTGACAGAATCCCTGCCCTTGCCCTGCTGGCCACGCTGCTTTGGATGCAGCCCAGGACACGACTGGCTTTTTGGGTTGCAGGTGCTCATTTCTGGGTCATGTTGAGCTTTGTGCCAACCAACACCCTCAAGTAATTCTCCCCAGTTCAAAGTTATTGACACACCAAGACTGAAGTTCAGAAAAACTGAGAGGTGGAAAGCAAGTACCAGCTTCTCTACCCCAACTTTGGAGTAGAGAAAACAACAGGAAAGTTGGACTCAGAGAAGCATTCTTGAGATAAAACTTTCCAGCTGAAGAGTGTACAGTGTACAACCCTCCTGTACTGTTATGGGCAAGCATAGAGTTGTGAAGATCTGTAACTATTATCGATTTTCTTTTTCTCTCCTTGAGATAAAAGATCTGTGTTTTGGGAGCTACTGACTGGGAAACAGTTCATTCTGTCCTCTTCAGAAAAACCTGGATAGGTAGGCAAGGCTTTGCAGTTTACAGTCCTTACAGCTGTAAGGACTTTTTTAGAAATTCAGTTCCTGCTGTCTTTCGAATATAGTCACCTCACAGAGGACTCACGTGAAGTTTCTGGGTTTTGTTTTCTTTTTTCACATTTTTTGTACAAGTGAAGAAGGAGGAAGGTGGTCACTGACGCATCATTGTGGTTTGGGGTTTTTTTCAAACAGCATTATTTTTCAGGGCAGTTCCATTTAAACCCATAAGCATCTTAAGGATATGAATGCCCCAGTCAAACAATGCTTATCCCTGAAGCTAACATATGTTGAAATACTTTTGCAGCACTTAGCTATGTATGTCACTACTGAAGTGTCTGGAACTGAAAGGCATTATGAAGATTTGGGGGTTTTTTTTCTTTTTTTCTTTCTTGTCTAAACTGAACTTAAGATTCAAATGTAAACAAACACAGTGCTGACACTAAATTTGCAACAAGTCCCAAGAATATTTCAGTTACTTCAGATAGTTCTGTCTTCATCTTATTGCAGCACCTACACAAAAGGAGATCATGATTGATGTATTAAACATCTAGGGAGAAAAAATAGCTTCAGTGCCAGTTATACTTGAGAAGAAGAGGCAGAAGTATTTTGTTTTCCATCCAGATACTCAAGGCACTTTCTGCTCAAATGACTCGACTCTTCTTCTGGTAAACAAAGTATTCAAAATGAAGTTCCTAAGACATGTTTTCTAGCAATAGTAACTGAAAGATTTCTTATGTCACTGTATCTACATGCCTCCTCTGCCCATGCTCCAGTCACTCAAATCCATGGATTTATCTAAAATCAAAATTTATTCCAACACACTGCATTCCCCTTTGGCTTATCCTTAGCTGCTTGAATTGTCACAAAAGTCATATTAATAAAGGCAGCTGCTTTTCAGCAAAATAAAGTTTGTGATGCTGTTTCTTGAATACTGAAAGGCCAAAGCTGTGCACATCAATTGCAGTCCAAAGTTCAGAAAGAAATTTCAGCTGAATTTTCTGGTATATGTTTTTGTTGTTTTTAAGTTATTTCTTAGGTGATTTTACATTTTACCTTATCTTTCAAATATTTTTCATATGAAAAAGTTCTTATGAATGTGATGAAGCAGCCACGGTTTTTCTGGTTTCTAAAGGCAAATGGATGGTTCACAAATGACGTATTTGACCATTTCCAGCAAGAAAATAAGTTGACTGTTTTGTGTCAGTGATTCCTTTCCCTAATCCTATCTTTTAAGCTAAATGACACATTCTGCAGAATTTTTTTCTCCCAAAATTTCAAAGAGCTTGACTGGCATAAGGGAACATCATTTCTCTTTAGAAACAAGATGAGGTTGCTACCTCAAGGACTGTCAAGCCCAATCTGCCTGATGTATATGCTTTGTGAATAATATCATTAACAACTGCATGAAGCAGAAAGTCTCTTTAGACTCCATCTGCATTTTGGTTATCCAGAATGGAAAAATTTCTCACAGCAGTATTTTCAACAGTTTAGGAATTATATAGCCACAGTGATTGCTGTCTGATTTCTGCCTGGCAGATAGCAGTGGCTGAGAAATGATCTATGACATTACAATGGCTTTTGAATACTGAATGCAATGTATAAACATGACCTTAAAAAGATATTTTAAGACATTTGGGTACCTAAAATACATATGTATTAACAATTTTTTTTTGTAGTTTGAAATTTTGATTTGTTCCACTCTGTCTCTCTTCAACTGTTTAGTCTTTGGGGAATGTAGAAAGTAGCATTAGTAGCTGCCAAAATACTGGATATGTCAAATTCTGTAGGGATGAGAGAAAACAGCTGTTGTAAAAATTTCAAGGAGTCAGTCTGCCTCTTATCCTACCTAACACAGGATCAGCTCTACTAACATGACCCTGAAAAAGCATCTCCTCAGTCAATTCATTACTGGATTTTAGAATCTTCCTGCTTAATTCTGTGCTGCAAAGTTATGGAGTAAAAACGGAGTTTACATCTATGCATACAGGAACTACTTTCTAATTCTCTTCAGAGTCGTTTCTCTTCCTGCTTCTAATGACATATGAAATTGATGAAGAGAACTCAAAAGTATCACCATCAATCTCTATCTTTTTCACACGTCTGTGAGGCATACAGAGATTAAAAATACATAATCATTTTTCCAATAACATGAGAAATATTCACTTGCCCTTTATCCTTCACCCAAGGCTTTATGAAGAAAATTCTCGAAAGATTTTGACCAATTAGGAATCTTGGACTTTGGGTCCTGTGAATCATCTTATTGAGGTTTATGACAAAAAAATGCTGTACATGTTGAAGTGTTTAAAGTTTTTGAAGGCAAAGTCTTTAATTTCAAATTATATTATGTTTTTGTGCTTCAATATAGATTATAATTTCATGATTATAAAAAAGAAAAAAATACTTTTAATATTATTACTTTTTTTTAAAATTAAAATAATAAGGGTTTTTTTCTATAGCTTGAAAGCAGGAAGATATGGTTTAACAATGAAGTTTCCATACTTATGTGTTGAAAACAATCTTTATCTTCTTGCTGAAGTTTAGTTTGGTTTTTTTTCCCCTGAAAGTTGTTTCCAGCACCCTACCGATGTTAATGATCCATTACTCCTTCAGTTTTCTCAGAGCCTAATTATGAAGGCTTAGTAAGCTTGATATGTTGCCAAATTCACTTTCAGATTCTGTTTCCTTTTTCCTGGTTTAGGTTTGTAGAATTTATTTAGTCTTTGTAATAATGTCCAAGAAAAGCACCTTGGTCTGTTGATACTTGAGAAAGATAAGAGGATCCAACCTTGGATGATTACACAAGTCACTGTCTAGAATAGTTCAGTGTGCTTTTTGCAGGCAACATCTAAAAAAATTACAGAAGAGGGGAAAAAAACCCCATATTTTTGATTGCTTTTCATTCTGCTGAGGCTAGAAAGGGCTGTTTCTTCTGTTGCTGATTTCTGAGAGATTAGTTAATGTTTTTGGCATAAGGTAAGCAAATTAATATCTGTAGAATCAGAACTTTTTTTTAACCTAACAAGTACTACATATTTTTTTACTGATTATAGGCTTGAAAAAAGTCTTCCAACCTTTTCACATATATCTTGCCCCCTTTCTTACATAAAGTACTCATTTTTTCAGCCATGATTTTAATGACAGTTCTTCTGGAAGAAAAACTGTGTAACAATTCCTTGGTAGATATTTCTAACATTATTTAATCTTGTTTCATCTTCTGAAATATAATTTCAGGTATTCTCTTTTGAAAAACTTTCCCATTAAATTATGAAATAATAACTCTCTATATCTAATTGAATCTGAATTTATTTCAAGGGCAGTATTAAGATGATGAAGTAAGTGCTGGTTGACCCTTCATATTTGGAAAGGAAGAGTGAATGGCAATATTAAAACAATCATGAATTACGCAGCAAGTCAGGACACTGGTGTAAAACTTCAGATGCTTGAATTTGACTAACACATCAATCATTAATAGACAAAATTAACCCCTGCAGCTCAGCCCCTAACTCAAATTGTTGCTTTTGATCCATTTTTTGGGGGGTATTTTCCTGAAGTCTTAACCTTAATCAGCTTCTGCTTTACAGTCAGTAGACAGCTCAGCCCATTATCTTTGCACCATTCAGCCTGTCAGAATTCATTAGCATGCCATCTACAGAGAACTCCCTCTGCAACCAACCGTTTGTTAATTCATCTACAGTAAACTCTGAGGAATTTTGTTAAAGAGCCATTTTAGGCAAAATATTTGATTTATACTTCCTTTGGCACCATTTAGCCAAAGGTTCAACAAATGCCAGATTTTTACAGCTCACCCACACTTGGTAAGAATTTTTTCTTCTCGAGATTTTGGAAGTAAAGTACTTTGTTAGCAGTGATTCTGGCAGTGGGTAGATACTACAATAAAAATCACGCAATATTATTCCATCAAGCTGTTTAGAACTCTCTTTCCCCTGTAGGGAATTTATCGTCAATTAAGTACGCTAAAAATAATAAGTTACAGTATCTTTCAATTTGGAAGTCCCGTAAGAGACATTAATTACTTCATGTACCAATTGCATATTTTTCTGAGATTGCTACAGGGCGTTGAAACTTTCTTCTTTTGGAATGCAATTTTTTCATTTTTGTTAAGCCTGACTTACTTTTGTAAGAATGTCTCCATGAGGATGACCAGCATCTTCTTTAACTGAAATGAGCTATTTGATTTCATTCTTATGTTGGAATGCTAAATACTTTAAACAATAATGGACTTCAGTATTGTATTTAAGTTTATAAATAAAATTCCTATAAAAATTTTTCACCTTTTCTTGTAGACTTCATAGGAGTGTCAGAATAAAATGATCTGTCATATGCAGGAGTTCTTTCTCCTCCATGAATATTTCCTAGGCAAAAAATGCTTAGTTTCCTGAACAGGGGATATATTCCCTGTGTTGCATCAAAGAACTAGACACCAAAATGTCTACAGATTAAAGTACCAACCAAATTTGCTGTAAAGAATCAATCAAAGTACCTCAGTTACGAGAACAGTATCAGACACATCTATAAAATCAATGGAAATGCCTCAAGAAAGCTGGTCAGCTGAGACAGAATGTCCCATCAAGTTTTTTCACAAAGTCTCAACTCTTCATAAGAGTGCCATACAGAAGGTTGATAATAATGAGCACTATTATGAATTTTCTGACAGCCGTAATTTTCTCATTAATCAAACATCTGGTTGCTGTTTGCTCCCTTCCCCTAGTAACTATTTCTGGGTTTCAGTTTGGTTACTGGGATAACTACTCATTCTTATAAACATACAGTGTATGTGAATCACTGAGAGGAAGAGGGAGGCCTATTAATTATAACGGAGAAGGAACAACGTGAGAGGTTTCATTGAAAGGTATCAAGTTCCATTTTTCTCAGTTAATACACAGTAATATGGAACATCATTATGAAGACACCGGAAGCCAAAACAATGAATACATGTCTATGCAAGTTGGAGCAGAGGTACAGAGGGACAAAGACAAGAAAGACACAACTTCTTACTTCTCTTTGCCTCTTTTTTTTTTTTCAACTTGATTAGAAAACAAAATAATTGAAGCTGTCCTTCTTATTTTTCACCTCTGGAATCTGGGTATGCAGGAGTTAGCTGTCTCTCTTTGACAGTCAGCAGATCTTTAGGAAAAAAAATAATAAACCAACATAGAAATAAACAAAGGAACAAAAATCCCAAAACCCAACTCCAAAAACCCAGTAAGAGAAACAATGTTCAAAATCTGCCATTAACACCCATTTGAAAAAGTTACAGAAATTTAGTTATCTGAGTTAAATTTTGTCCAAAGGGATAAATTTCACTAAAATAATGCCTGTAGAAAGCAGACAGACTTCCAAATGTAGACTCCTCTAATGAGAGCTGAGAAAAAGCAGCAAAATCCATATAAGTCCCATGTACACACAAAGGCTTTTATCTTAATTGTACAATAGTTGGTAAACCCTGTAGGAATGTACACTCAGTGCAGAAAATTAGAAACATTCCATTGCTTAGTCTGAATTAATAATATTTGCCACTTGCTGGGTGCATTCAGAGAATGGACTCTCAGGCCTGTGAGAAAGTCTGGTCACTACAGTGACACTGCAAGTAGCAGTTAATGTTTTTCTCTGCTCCCCAAAGCACCCGACACAGACAGGAAAAGGCCACATGTAAAACATCTGCTTTAAGTCCCTAGACCGTGTGCCTGTTTTTCTCTGTTGACTCTATAGGGCTCCCAGGTGATGGGTACAGATGGCAATCACCTTGAATTGCTCTTCTCAATTTCTTGAATTTGGCTGCTCTAGTAAGTGCCAGGATAAATCTATGACTTCACTGTGTTAAATATATAAAACCTATAGAGGCAAACTTGGATGGGGCAGATCAGGCTCTGACTGAAAGTTAAAAGATGCTAGCTATTCCCAGAAACTATTGCTTTGTAGTGAAGATTATGATGATACATCTGAAGATTTAGAGCTTTTCCAAAAGTTAAAGATCCACATTATCAATATAAGTTCCAATGAACATCTGTTGAATTGCTTTTAACTCAGTACTATGGTGTGACTTCAATCTGAAGTTTCTGAAGATATATCTTTTCCCCACTTTCTTATTTTAATACGGAATTAAAAGCCCTTTGACATCAAAAATAAAACTTTCTTTAGTAAAAAATTCAGTATGAGTTGGGTCTGATATTAATTCTTCATTAGAAAATAATTTCAAAATAATGCATTAGCTTAGACTTTAACATGGTCATATTTAAAAAAGAAAAAGGTATAAGTTAAAAAATATACCTTTTTTTTAATTAAAAAATGCATTCAACCCGTTGTCATTTCCACTACCAGACACTAGAGGGGAAAAATGTTTCATGTTTTAAGACCATTAAGATGGAAACTAAACTGTAATGTATTCCATTTTATGCATCACTTCTCAGAATAAGAATGCAGTCTAATACATTTCTTATAGATTTCCTAGCTGTATCAGGAAATGATTAATTATACTGTATTCATATTGTTATTGATTCACTGAATTAGCATTCAGACATGAAATTCATAACAGTATTCTTTACTAAATAGTCAGCTGGTATCAAGATGTGATTCCGTGTGATTATTTAATCCTTACAGAGTATGAAAATCCATAAATATACAATGTATTTTAATTACGACGTAACAACTTTGTCCAGGTGATGGTAGCTGGTTCATTTAATTCCTATCTACTCATAAGTTCTTGTGAACATGTTCATTCACAGAAACTGCATTTTTTTTCTTTTCTATGAAATATATCCTAATTTTCGCAGAAACTGCACTTTTTTCTTTTCTATGAAATATATCCTAATTTTCACGAGTTTGTTTGTGATTGTGTTTCTTAAAGCAAGTATGACAGGTTTTTTTTCTTGAACTCCACACTATGTTCTGCTTTACTACAAAAAAAAAAAAAAAAAAAAAGGAAATTTGGAATACTTAGACCTTTGCAAAATCCAAATACTTTGAATATTTATATCCAAATATATATAAAAACACATTTTAATGGAAATAATCAGGAGATTTTAGAAAATTCAGTGGTGTTTTCCCCCAGACAGGCACAGAAAGCAGAAATATTAAACAGTGATGGGTAACAGGGAGAACAACAGATGTGTGCAAGTGTGCTCCACAAACTAAGCCAAAAAGTATTCTAACCTAGATGCTGGAATATCTTTAATACTACAGGGCATATGGCATTATAGGACAGTATTAAAACCAGTGGGTTGTTACCTGCTTTCTTTCTCTATGGTTGTTTCTGTTACAACTCCTTAATACAGCCTGCTGTTTGTACTGCTGACGAATGCAATTGAGGTTCTCAAAGAAGCCCAGAGATACTAGATTTCTGGTTCCCTCTGAACCTGAGTGAGGTCTGGGCATCCAAGGCCCTGAGGTCCATTTTAGAAGCTCAGACCAGGAGCTTTTATGGAACTATGAAGACATCTCTTACCTTACTTCCCTTGCTGACTACAAGCAGGTTAGTTTCAGCAGAAGGTCTAGGGCAGAGATGCCCACATAGGGCACAGATGCATGTTGTTCTGTTTTCATACTAACAGATGCAAGAAACAGAGTAAAAGGGAGGAAGGATAAATAGAATAGTCAGCCAGGAGAATTACTCAATATAATTGGTTACCCCTTGTCTGAGTGCTACAGTACAGTGAGAAATGATGCTGTGCTAGTTCTACTAGGTGACAAGAGATGAATTGACAAGTAAAGAATGATATGAACTTCTGTTTGATACTCATTTGCCAGGTGAGAAAACAAGGCTGCAAGTACCTTTGGGGGTCACGAAGGTAGAAAAAGGTGATCATAACAAGCAAAAGACTGACACCTTTCTCCAAAATTATTCGGGTTGTTTGTTGTTTATCAGGAGTCCCCAAATTTGTGATGAGATTATATTCTCAAGTCTAAATACATCTGAACATGAAGGAAAAGAGCTCTAAAACCAGGCTTGTTGGTTTAGTCATCTGGAAGCAGATAATTTTATAGAGAGACAGCCAAATACAGAGTTTAGAGAGGATACCATATAGCTAATTTAAATAACTGGGAAGATTTAATACTTTTATTCTTTTACAAATGTAAATTTAGAGAGATTTTTCTGAAAATTCTGTTAGCAATTTTTCAAAATTCCAGTGCCTCTCTCAAATTAAGTGTTTTATTTTTAATCAAAATGTGCAATTAATTAGATAAACCAAAGCAACACATACAGAAAAGTAAAACATCCCTAATGGAATGATATATAAAAGGGAGCACTTCACATGTTTTGAACAGCTTCATTCACAATGTATAGCAAATGTGACTACTTAACAAGGCTGAAACAATTTCCAGATGCAAGTGTGATTTCCAAAATGAGTAATTAGATTATCTGAACACATATCCATTGCTGATGTAGTTATTGAATGTCATCTTCAGTTTTAAACAAGCTTAAATCACTCCTGCTAGTATCAATGAGACTGATGTATGTTCAACAAGGAGAAAATATATCCCTAAAGAATGAGAGTTGTCACTGAGATTTCTGATTATGTCAAATAGCTTAATTTTCTACTATCCTATCGCATTGTTTTCTAACATTATTAGTCAACAACTTCGGCTATACTATGAGTCTTGATCAAGAAAATGCACCTAAAAAAATCAACTTGGTTTGTAACAGAGTCAGGCTTCTGCCATAAACTAACTTGATATAAACTTAAACTTCTCTGATACTCCTAGAGGCATCTATCACAGCTACCTCCATTTTATTTCTTGTTCTATATTTATACCAGTGACAATTTGGCATCATGTACCTGTCTATAATACAATATATGTGTATATAAGCATGATTTTTACATGTATATAAAAACAAGATTTTTCTCCTATAGTTGCAAAACTATACATAGAAGTTTTTAAATTATCCTAGAAGGGAATAAAGAGAGCTCCCTATTGAAAAGACTGTATATATTCAGCAAAAATTTCATTTTGTTCTGCGACACCTAATTTTTTGTCTCCACCTATTTTGTAGAGACTCTGTCAATTGCAAATGCAGTGTTTTTCCAGTATTGAAATCATAACCAATAAAGCTTTTGGTACTGGGCTCTAAGCTATGCCAGTTCTTAATCACTAGAAACATTCATGTGTAATCTAGAAGAAACAGGACAATATATTTTGTTAATCTACTATCAAAGATTATGTGCAATCTAAAATGGATTAGCCTGCTGTACTCAGTGTCAGTCCTCCTGTTTCGTAGTGCTACAGGTAATCCTTAGTGGCACAAAATGTTACTGAGAGAATTAGCAGCACAGTAGCTGAGAATTAGTACAAAAAGCCAAAATGAAAGATCTGGTGTAGTCGTAGTTTCTTCATGTTGCCTCAACAGTGTTCTTTTCTTTCCTGTTGCAGCAGTGTGAAATATATACATAGTCCTCAAATATCAGCCAGCTCTCCTGGACCATTCTGCTGTCCAGGGCCATATCCTCTGAAAAGGTTGAAATGTAGGGCTGTGATCCTGCTTTTGTTTTGCTAACTTTTTCTCTTAGCATCCTGAACTCCATCATTTCATGTTCACTGCAGCCAAGGCTGTCTCTGACTTTCAAGTTCCTCGCAAGTTCTTCCTTGTTCATAAGTACCAGGTCCAGTGTAGCACCTTACTTGTTGGCTCCTCAATTACCTGTGCCAGGATGTTGTCTTCAGTGCTCTCCATAAACCAAGGTTGCTTAAATCCTTCTGTATTATCCTTCTGGCAGGTAACAGGGTGGCTGAAGACGTGCTTGAGAACTAGGGCCTTGTAGAAACTTTGCATAAATGTCTTAGAGACCCTCTTTCAAATTTGATTGAAAAGTTTCAAACATGAGAAAAGGGAACGTCCAGACAGGAATGACTTTAAAGCATTTTTTTTTTTTGAGGTTTTATAATATTTAAAGATTTTACCTAAAAAAGGATTTCCTAATATTTAGAATACAAGATTGATCTTTCTGCTAGGAAATGTATTTGTCAATGAATTTTTCCTCCTCCTGTTTTTTCATCATAATGAAAAATATTATGTACAGCAAAAGATTTTCAGTAGGTATAAAATATGAAAAAAAATCCAGAAATGTTCTATTTTTCTGTCTTCATGTAGATGAAAAATATTTTCTCCTCTATTTTCTCTTGTATTGTCATTTTAGTTCTAACCCAACAGCTCCAGGATTGTGCCTAGTTTAACAACTAAGACATTTTAGCACAAGCTGCTGATAGAGTAGAATAGTAATTGGTGGGTAATATTTGTAAAGCCACCTCAAGCTGCTAGATGGCCAATTCCAGTTAAAATTGGTAAAAAATGTGCGTCTAAAGATTAAATGCAGCTTTCAAAATCTGAACTAAAGTTATTAAAAAAGGCTATGATTGAATCTGCTGCAGCTTCTTATCCCTGTTGTCTCTACTGTCAAATCATTACTAAACCCACTCTTCAAATGGTATGTGTTGGCTGTGTAACCAGCCTACACAAACAGTTCTGTATGAACAAAATTAAAGTCTACATTATGCATATTCCTAGTGCAGCTGCATGGTCCTTTCTGAGGTCTGTGTTGTACATTAGGGCCATTTCAGATGCAGCTAAACTGACTGCAGACTCTGTTCTAGCCTGTTCCCCACAGAGTAGTAAGAATCAAACTCATATCTGCGTCTTGACTAGCAAGTAGGTTGGAAAGTACTTCTTTTATATGTGTAGAGCTATCTTTCCACTGCAGCTCACAGTGCAGGAAGCATGTTTGTTTGCTCCTTAGAATAGACCACTGTCAAATATTACAGACAGCTTTCATAATATCCTAGTTTAAAAAGTGGCAGTAGAGATGCAGTACTGCCATGTGTTGGGTTGCTAGCCTGTATACTTATTTGATCAGTTTTGGAATATTACTAAAGAGCTTTCCATAGTAATTTTTTTTTCTTAAAAAAAGCAGTTTGTACATAAGTTAAATTTTTGTTTTGAAAGGGAAGACTGCTTGATCAGCTGATTACTTATCCAGTAATCATTTCTCTTATAAAAAAATCAGAAATGTCCAGTTACTTACTTCTGCATATTCTCCTAACTGAGATATTTTCATAGAATCGTAGAATAGTAGGTTGGAAAGGACCTCAAGGGGGATTAAACTTTATTGGCAAGAGCATGGTAAAAACACAGTCTCAGCAAGTTGTCTCAGCACCATATGCAGCTGAATCTTAAAAATGTCCAGTGTTGGGGAATCCCACACTTCCCTGGGGAGATTATTCCAAGGCAGATCGTTCTTATTGTGAAAACTCTTGGAATCTTCCCAGGAGTAACTTGTACCCATCACCCCTCATATTTTCCGTGTGACTCCTTGTAAAAAGGGAGTTATCTTTAGCCTTTAAATACAGGAACATAGTGATAAGGTCTTTCCAAGCCTTCTTCTCTGAAGGCTGAACAAACCCAATCCCCTCAGGCTTTCCTCACAGCCTTCCAGTCATTTGGTCATCTTTGTGGCCCTTCTGTGGACTCTCTCCAGCCTGTACACACCTTTTTTGTAAAGTGGGGACCAAACTGAACAGATTTTGTCAAGTGTGGCCTGACAAGCACTGAGCAGAGTGGCATAATGACTTCTCTCTCCCTGCTGGTGATAGTCTCATTGGTGCTACCCAGCATCCTTTTGGCTTTCTCTGGTGCAGCAGCAAACTGTTCACTCATGCTGAGCTTGCTGTCCACCAGACTTCAAATCAACAGAAGTGAAGCAGCCATTGTAGTCATCAATCCAGTACTGATTAACTTTTGAAGATGGACTGCATTTAGATTACAGATGCAAGCATTATGAGAGAGCTGCCCTGTGTTCAAGTCATTAAGTTTCTACTTTACTAAAATATTTTTGTGGACTAATTCACGGATGCAGTTGTGAAATGCTAAATTTAGATTATTGGCTCAGAAAAGATTCTTGACTTCAACTTGGACACCCATCTCTTTTTCCAAAAAAAAATTTTTAAAGATGTCATTACTAATTTATACTTGACTTTTCTTTGAGTATTGAATTTTGAGAGCAGACTGGTTTTTAATCTCATTTGAAATGAGTGGAGCTTGACAGGCATGTAAATACCATGTGTAGTTTATTGCATGAAAAAAGTACCTAGGATATGATTCTCCCATTATATTTTAATCCACACTTGAAAGCTATCTAAAATATTTTTTAAAACATATTTCAAATGTAAATTTAAACTTCATGAAGCAACAGAAATCTTCTCTATGGAAACATTATTCACTGGATTAATGGCATCCTTTAATTAAACAAACATATTCCGAGCGATGGCTTTGGCTGGGTCTTTGCAGAGTTTTTCACATAGTCGTATGATCATAGCTCTCAAAAAGTCAGTGGGTGGAATTATGGTGCCCAATATGCAAATTCAGATTGATTTGATAATTTTGTCTCAGAAAAACTGAGGATCTTGAGAAGCTAGTCTGCTTGGATGTGACTGATTCCAGAGTCTTCTGTTGCATACAGATATCATCTGGACCTGAGCCAAAGCTTTTATCTGTATACTTTCTAGCTTAATGGAGAAGGAAAGTGTTTAGAAGCTTAGGTAAATTTCCTCCAAGTCTGATCCCTGTCTGTATCAAATATTTAGGCATATTGGTTCATAGACATGCATTCAGGGCTCTGAAGAACTTACCTTTTCCTTCTATGCAGATCTTCTTACACTGAGTGATTCTGATTTAGCTGACTATAAGGGCTGTTTGTTATTTTCAGTGTATAACTCTGTTCAAGTTCACAGTCATCTACCAAGAAAAATATTAAGGATTAGCAATAATAGCTAAGAAAATAAAGATTTTTCCCAAAATTATAAACTATTGCTTTTGCAAAATTATTTTAATTTAAATGTACAGAGTGAGATCTGAACCAAAATAAAATGTTGCTAATGAACAGAATTCCAATGGGTGACAATTGCAATATCCCCTGAAATAAAATAGTATTTTTATACAAAATTAAAAATTACTATTTCCCAAACCTGTAGCTCAAACAACTGCCCAGAAATTTCATATATGCTGAGCTGCTATGTCTCCCACTAGCATGGGATTTGTGAATATCATAAATAAATACACCTCTAAAAGCCCAATGTTTCATAAAATGTATATCTGTTCAGGTTATAGAACAGAAAGTTGTTCCTGTGGTAAACATTGTAACTTCTGAGGTTATACTTATTACAGTAGATAGCATATGTCATTATGAATTTAGAATTACACATACTTCATTTTTTAGTCCTTTTTTCGTTTGTGCATGTTGTTCCTAAATGACCAAAAAGTCAGAAATGTGGATATCCTGCATCATGATGGATGAGGTGATTTAAAGAACATTCTCGCCCTGTCTGCACATACAAAGAGCAGTACAGATGAGAAACAGGCCGTAGAACCAGTGGATTATTTATATTCTCTCAGCTTTCTGAAAAGGTGACATGCACAGATCTAAAGATGCTCCTGCTATTTGATGTTAAAACTGAGTTTTTTTATTAAACAAAAGTTAGAAACAAAACTTGTTAAGGATATGAACATCACTTTTAGTAAGAGTTTCTATTTTTACCAAGGCATTATGCTGAAATAATTGGATAGATTTTAATATAATAAAATTGGGGGTTTTTTTAAATCCTATATGAGAATAGTAATGATTGATTTTAGGCCTGATAAGGACACATTGTCAAAGGTATATGACTTTAAATTTGAGAAACCACTAAATAGATTTATTCTCAGTGCCTGTAACCCTGCACGGTTTCCTCAAAGTTGCTGTGATTATGTCAATTAACTTGAGCAAACATATTCAGACCTGAAATACAATACAATCACAAGAAAATACAGAGAAATGGTGCGTAACAGTCACTGCACTTTGTCTTCCATTTACCAGAAGGTGAACACATACCCAGTTGCAGTACTTTTCTTACAATGATCGTTGCAGTTACCCTTTTTAGAGATGGTAGGATGAATGCATATTAGCACAAACACTGGCTCTTTCACTTTTTATGTTCTTTTATAGCTGGCCTTTGCCAAAGGAATACAGGGTTATAACTGGAAGATTCATTCAGGCTACTAAATCTAATGTGTAACTTGCATTCATTCTTAAACACAACACAACTGAGAGCAAATAAGAAAATTCTATTCCCAGAACAGTTAACTTTGCAAGAGAAAATGCCAGACTTGACAGATTTGTTAACTTCAGTGACTGCACCAACATTTAATGACAAAAAAAATATTTGCCAGGTAGAATAAAAAATTACCTGAAAGATTGAAAGTAAGCTTAGTGGTAAAGTTTTGATAAAGGACATTAGCATTTTTTTTTTCATTCTTTCAAATATTTAATGGTTCTGATATTTTTTAAGAGACATTCTAGTACAACCTCCATGAGACATTGCCATGTGTTTGTAATGTCAAGATCACCAGGCTAGGGTACTTAAATTATAATTTCTGAAGTTTTCCAGCAGCTATATAAGAAAAAAATTCAAATTCACTTCAGTTTACACTTGCCACTGGCAAAGGCACCAATTTTTTATTCACTTAGTGACATAAAAATTCTGGACAAAAAGCTGTCCATCACTAAGTGTGATATTCTTTCATATATCTCCTAGACTAGGGAATATGAAACATTTTTCTTCAGAGGCTGTCTTTCCCCATATGCCATCCAACATCGATATATCTTTATGAGAAAGAAAAGAAGCAAAAGGGTTGGTCCTAATTTGATTAAATTATCTCCAAATGCCTCATTCCTTTTGTTTTTGGAGCATCCATGCACTGAAAGCAGCGCTTGTCATTTAGAGTTAGCATAACCTCCACTATTTGTGCTTCAAACTGTGGGAAAAAGAAGGGGACAAAAAAATCAAAGAACAGAGAAGTAAGCAGAATAATAATAATAATAATAAAAGCCAGTATAATTTTGGAAGTGATCCATCAATTTACTGTCAGTAGAAGTGACATATGTTCAATATCTTCTGCTGGCTCAGGTCAGGCTGGACATGACCACACTGTAGCTCTCTTAAGATTACTGGAAGCCCAGAATTAGTTACAGCCCTGTCCTAATGAATGCAGCCATTCTTTTGAAAATAGAAATTTTGCTTTTCTGACCTTTTAGCAAAATCTATAACACACAAAGTTGTCTGTACTAAGTGCTAGGGTTTTTAAAATTAAACTCTTGATCCAGCCTCATAAACATGGGATTTTTAAAAAATAATCCCTTTGCGCGGAAAACGAAGGTAAGGCTATACAGCAAACACTGATCCTATAGTAAAGCAAGGCAAAGCATCACCCATCAGCCTAAAAGACACTTAAAATAAGAACATAATTAACAATTTTTTCTCTGAAAAATCTTGCAGACTGAGGGACGTGTCTCCATAATTCATTTCTCTGGTATTCTGTATGAGTGTTTTTCACACAAAATTTTAATTTATTTCTGCATACAAAGTTCAGCCCAGATAGTGAAATATTTCTGCTTTCTATAAAAAGCATTATTTTCTTTTCTATAATCTTTGTCATGAAAACCAAAGCATTGATATATCTGGTTTTTTACCCTTGAATTTACTTCAAAAGATTATTCAGAGCCTTATATGAATGAATCTATTGGGGCACTTTTATTCATTCTCAAACACACTTGAGTGCAAAGAAATGAATTCAATCTTCAGAATAGTTAACTTTACAAGGAAATAGGTTATGCCTGTTTTTCTTATTTTGGAAACTGAATCATAATGAATTAGTACTAGGTACTATGTTAAAATAAAAACCCAGTCTACTAAGCCCCCATTAAACATTTTATATTGATGCTACTTTTTATGGATTTGATTTAAAAAAAAATTATTTTTATTGCTTCTCAGGATTTTCTTCTAGAAAATAATTGCTTTGATATCACCACACTAGTTATTTTTTTTTGTGGGGGGGGGGAATGAAAAGACTAAAATAATAACATGCAGTAATAGCTGCTAATGGAAATTTCCACATGTGTTCCTTGAAGGGCTTGACTGTGTGCAATAACAGTAAGCATGAGTAGTATACAATACAGGACGTATTCATGGTGGTTTGATAATTCTGCTAGATTTCTGTCATTGGTTCTTTTGGGGATTCGGATTTCTTCTCATTTCCATGAAATTCAATAATCTCAGTGAGCAAGGTTCTGTAGGGAGCCCTAAAAGATCACTATATAATAATGTGTGCTCAGTAAATCATTTTATGCATGAACAATATGCTTATAAATTATAAAATACTAATGCACTCATTTAATACTTTAAACCCAATACTCTATATTTGTACAATTAACTGAAATGGATGTGAGGGTGATTTGTAGTTTGAAGCCATGTATCACATATTTTTAAACCTTAAATCTTGAATGGACTGTAGTCAAATTTACATCAACATCTAAATTTTTATTATGAACTAGAGGCAACAGTGATTTCAAATAATCTTCCCTATTTATAGAGACACAAATGCATTGCAGTCCCTACTATTTTCCCACCATATAGTTTTGTTTCTAGCCTTGTATAGCCTGTATTTGTTTTACTTATATCTTTTGGGGGACTTCAACTTGCCAGATGGAAATGCAGCTGGAAATGCAGCACAGCAGAGAGGAGGCAATCTAGAAGGTTCCTGGAGAGTGTAGAACTGCCTGACACAGCTGGTAAGTGACCCTACCAGTGGAGGTGCCCCATTAGTGGGTGCTGAATATGAGCCAGCTGAACATGAGCTAGCTGTGTGTCCAGGTGGCCATGGCCAATGGTATCCTGGCCTCTATCAGCAACAGTGTGACCAGCAGGACTAGGAAAGGGATTGTCCCCCTGTACTCAGCACTGGTGAGGCTGCACCTTGAATCTTGCATTTCGTTTTGGGCCACACACTGCAAGAAACACATGGAGGTGCTGGAGCCAGTCCAGAGAAGGGCAACAGAGCTGTGGAAGGGCTGAGGTACAAGTCTTATAGGAGAGGCTGAAGGAACTGGGATTGTTTAGTCTGGAGAAAAGAAGGCTCAGGAACAACTTCACTGCTCTCTACAACTACTGAAAAGAGTGAAGTGGGGGTTGATCAGTTCTGATTTGTCTCAAGTGAAAGGATGAGAGGAACTGGCATTAAGCCATGCAGGGTAGGTTCAGATTACATATTAGAAAAAAAACCAAACCACTGATAGAGAGGTTGGGTATTGGAGTAAGTTACCCAGGCAGGTGGTGGAGTCACCATCTCTGGAAGTATTCAAAAGACATCTGGATGTGGCACTTGGGGATACAGTTTAGGGGTGCTGGGTTGATGATTGGAGTAGTTGATTTTGAAGGTCTCTTCCAGCCTTGATGATTCTGTGATTCTGTGATCTGAGTGAGAAAAAATAGGCTAAAATGCACAGGATATTAATTACTCAAAAATAATAAAATTTTGTAATTATTAAAGGACATAGAAATTATATTTCTGCAGTTTATGGTAAAAATCACAATTGCAATACTAACTAATTGCAGGAACACTTGTTTAACAACCATTTTACTGTTGAGATATGCTAGAATCCAAGCATGAGAGGCTGCATTTCACAGTGAACCTGGCTGCTCTTGTACTTCAGCTGTGGAGGGACTTTCCAAAATGCAGTTCCCTGGAGCAGAAGGGAAGTGGAGCAAGTCTCTCCCCATCATCCTATCAAAAATACATCCATTTCTCTGCCCATCTCTCCAAGCTGTCAAGGTCCTTCTGAAGGGCTGCACAGCACTCTGGGTTATCAGCCACTCCTCCCAGCTTTGTGTTCACTGAACTTGCCGAGGAGGCATCTGCCCCTTCATTCAAAGCATTGATGGATAAGCTAAACAATACTTGGTTTGCTCCTTTCATACTGGTCCTGCTTTTCCCATCTTCTCACTTTTATACCTCTACTGAAAATCTCGTGTAACTAAGTACTTTTCTCATGCTGGAAGAATGGATGTGTTGGATGTGTTTGTTCGTTTGTTTGATTTAGTAGTTTGGCATAGATTTTTAATTCCTTGCAGCCTTGCAGGAGACATTTTCAGGGACTGTCTTTAGAATGAAAAGTTTAACTACTGTTCTTCTCTCCCTTAAGTCTGAATAAGGTCATTTGTTACCTTTTTCCTCACCCTGCTTGCCACGTTTTGTTCATAAAGGCTTATGTGAGTGAGGTTTATCTCCCAGAAGAAAGGGGAAGTGACTCCTCCTCAGAAGCAGCTGAGCAGGGTCAATAAAAGCAAACACCAGCCAACAGGAGGATCAGGCACAGGAAGGCATCAAGAAGGGAGCTTCCAGCTACAGCAGGAACTGAGACGGCTGAGAAGAACGGAAAACACATCAGGCCTAAGAAATGAGAAGAGGACCACAGGAGACCATTAAAGTACAGAACTGATGGAAATCAATCCTGGAAGAAAGGAGGTGCTTAGAAATGCAAAAAAAAATGCAGGGAGAAACTGGTTTGTTTCTACTGTTCTTGGACTTACATGGTTTTCTTCCTTGAGTTCACTGTAAGAAGGTTGATTGATCTGTTTTAAAGCTCTGATGAGATCAACACCCTTCCACACAAACTTACAGGAAGCAAGCTTGTTAATAAAATATATCTAAAAATACTGTAAAGAACTGACACAGTCCTATTCCAGATACTGGAATTTATAAACAAAAAGTCCACTTTGACTTTCCTAAAATATGAATTCAAGTCTATCAGGAAGTGACTATAATGCCAATAAATTCTATTATTGCCCAACAGTGGTTTCAACTGACACACATGATTTCAATAAAGTATTTAGAAGGAGATTTTTTGCCTGTTACCAAAATAATTAACTTCTGATTTATGAACTGACCAGTTTTACACAACACGAATGAATGCTGTTCGTCTTGAGTGAAGACTTTTCAGAACTTTAGGGGAAGCCCTTCTGCTATTAGTTTAAAAAATACATTAATGTGCTAAAGCAGACATTTTTTGTGCTCGTACATGGAAACAGCTAAAGTGGTTCTCTGAGGAGCTCGAGCTGTCTTTCAAAAATTTTGAACAAATCTTCACCTACAAAGCTAAATACCAATCTTTCTGAAACTAAAGAAAATCTAGGAGGTTTTAGACGAGGTGTGAAAGACGCTTTCCCCTCTCCACCATTTTTTTTAGCATGCGGTCACCTGTAGAACGTTTTACAAAGATATTATTTAAAAAATGAGATGATTATTCCCTAATAGAACAAAGAAAAGAAATGCATGAAATAAAGAACTACTGTTCAGTGCAGTCTGAAGCTAAGGCTTCCTTACCATTCTTCTTCACAATAAACTTCATGTCAGGTTTTGTAACACAAGAAAAGTAGATGGCATCTTTGACATACACTAATTGTACAGAACCTCTACTTTTTGGCATCCTTTCAACATAGAAATACTTTTTATTAATATTCATTGAGATAGTTATCCTACATTTCTTTAAGTTTCTTATTTTTAGTTTCATAAGTAGTAGTGTTGACTTCTGGTTTGCTAAATTTTGTTAAATAATGAAGTATGTTGGCACATAAAAAGCTTGTGCCTAAAAAAAGATGAAGAACTGAACAGTAAGGTTCAGAGGGAGAACTGGAAACGTTTTTACTGAATATTTAAAAGGATACTATCTTTAGCTGTCTATATATAGCTTTTCAGCTTGCTTAAAAGCTTTTTTATTTAAGATTCTTGCTAACATTTAAACAAAGATAGAAAGGAGTATAAGACAAAAAAAGAGGCATTAAAAAAGGAAAGGAGCTCCACAGCCAAGATATTATATACATAAAATTATGAGATTAACATTATAATGGTGGTATAGTTTTCCAGATTTATTTTATTTTCACACAGTGAAAGGATTCACATTTTTACACTGGAGGCATTGAACTTAATTTTACAAATTGTGTTTTGTTTCTCAAAGTGCAGTTAGGATATTTCTGAGTCATAACAAAAATCAATAGGTACACATAGCTCAGATGAGCTATCATAACACAGCTTTTAAATGCACCCACACTGAAATTACTATAATTCAAAATCCAATACTTTTGACTGAAAGTGTAGGTTTCAGCAGTTTTGTGTCATTGGACTGGACAGTCTTGTGCAACACGTTAAGTCAGAACACTGAGTGATAAGTTCTGAAGACATATGTAGGTTCTGAAAGTCAACGCCATTTATATATTTCTTTCATATTAGCTAGTGCCATCGACTCATAGTTTTTTGACTACATTCACTGATAAACAAGCAGTTTAATCTTAAGCAATTTAAAAAAATGCTTTCTGAGAAATTCTACACCACTCTTCGTGAAAGTAAACCCCAGAGAACAGGCAAATAACTAAAACAACATGGAGAGGAATAACAATTCAATTATATAATTATGAGAAATATTCAATACAATGACCCACTTGCCTGCTCACACTACTTCAACTTGTCAGTGGAGTTAGCTGAATCATTATTTTAGCCATTTTTTTCCTTTTCAAAAGCCTTCTTCTAAGGATTCAGTGGTTTGGCAAATTCATCTGTATGCTGAATTATGTGTCTCCATGTAAGGGACCTCTCAATAAAGAACTTCATTTAATACTCTTAAGATAAAAGGCAGAAATCCAAACCCCATTTCATTTCTAATAAGCATTAAATGTAAAAGTAATGTATTTTCTAATTAAATAATCAAAAGGATATTGAAAAATTTGGGACTTCTATGCCAGTAGTTGCTAAAGAGAAGAAAAATCCTTCAAGTTCACCTCACTTATGTAAGGTACAGGTTGGAAACACATGAAATCCTCTGTGATGTCAAAGGGCAATCATACCTCACTATTTCTCTAACTAGTTTTCTCTGAAATAATTACTACTTGAATAGAAAATTTTATTCTGTGCTGTATGAGAAAACCCATCATGCAGGGAAAAAATAACCAAAACCAAAGAAAAAAGCAATAGATGAGGTCTCCTTATTATGACTTCTAGAGACCTGGTCAACCCAGTGCCAACTTCCATGGAAGTTTTATCATTCAGACCAATAGCAAAAAATAGATCATTCAGTTAAAATTTAAGTGGAGATATATTAATTGCCTGCAAGTATAATAGTGCATCCAGTTGCAAAATAACTAGGTGATGTACATGAGCATCAGTACTTTTTGCATCATTGTATACTGTAAAGGCATTGGCATGAATTTAGGATAGCTTCGTCTTTTTGCCTGCAGTGAAGTCACAGTGTATAACTTAGGCTGTCTAGAAGAAATACTGAAAAAACGTTCACATCTTTATTTGTTTGAAGAATTACAGGAGAAATTACTTAAGATTATTTTTTAAAGTTCTTTAAAATCTATGGTCAGCTTGTCCCTGCTGTTTAGTCTGTTCTGACAGTTGCTTTTGTAATGAAGAAACTAAATTGTACAAAGATAAGAATCCCAGGGAGCCTTAGAATAAATGAAAATATTTTCATGTTCGTTCAAATGTCATAAGTGTTAAACTTTATCTTAAATTCTTTATAGACTGTTGCTACTAGCAATGAAGATAACATTAGAATACTGAGAATTTTATTTTTTCATATCTATTTTAGTTGTATTAGTGGACTAGAAGTTAGATCTTTAGGTTAAAAAAAAAAAAACAAAAAACAAAAACAAGGGGGTTTAGGTGCAGATAAAGTGTATGTTTCCTCCAACTTTTTTGATATAAATTTTACTTAAGGTAGTGTTTCATTCTTTCTCCTCTAATACAAAGTTTCTACTGTAGGTTTAACGAGCAACATATTTTAAAGTACACATATAAGCAAACGAACATTTTTTCTGAGTCAATTATACTGTACAGGAGCTAAAAAATTATGAATAATGAATCAGGGCAATAATGAATAACCTTCCTTAATTTCTTATAAATCTATCCTATATCTAAATCCATTTTATTTTGAATAATACAAGGGACAAAAATATACTCCTCTAAGCTTTTGACAGATTTGAATTGCCAGGGCTATCATTTTATTTGCTTGCTGCAACAATCCAGAATATCTGCTCTAAGAAAGTTGTCTGAAACCTAAATTGTTGTTTTGTCATATTTTGAATTTGCCTGACACTCAGTGTGACCAGTTTATATTTAAGTTGTATTTCTTACCTTATTTTTACCCCATTGTGGATGGTGCAGAACCCTGCAGTTGGTGTGGGTACCCATCAAATAACAAAAGAATGTGTTAAGTAAAGGATTCTCCTGGCAGGCTGTGGACATATACAAACAATAGAAAAAGGAGGAAAATGTAGGTGTCTAGCATTGGGCTGGAAGAGTTTATTTTGGTCCAATAGCTGGAGCAAATGTCACAAGGTTTTTAAATCTTTTTACAGAAGGAAGGAACTACACATCTTGGGGTCTTCACTCTATTTCAATCTAGAGTTTTTTCCCATACCCTGTTTCCTTGATTCGATTGTCCATCATAAAGAGAAAAAGACAAACAGTAGAGGAGATGGGTATTAAGATCCTTCACCTTGCTGCCATGCATATGGAAGTTCCACTTGTTTGCCCATCCTTCAGTTTCCAGTGGTAATGCATTTCTGATCATGTAGAAGAGTAAGAATTCCTGATACCATCGGTTACTTTCATAAACAAACCCCACTAATATTGCAATTAAAATAGCATTTATTCTGGTGAATTCCCCATGATACTTGATACCATTTCACTTGCCTCACCCTTATAGGGGTCCATTCAACTTGACTTTTGCTGTAGCACAATAGAGAAAGTGAAGAACTGAAAGAAAGGGAGGATGAATTGAAGTCATCTGGGTCTGTGATAATGACACAGTGGAATACACTCTAAAAATCATCAAACTGATAAGGTGGGAATGAATATGATAATCATCTGTGCCTTCTCACCTTTTCTAAGGAACTTGGGGCAACGAAAAAGAAGGGAAAAGAGGGGAAAACATGGAGGAAAAAGGCTTCTGTCAGAAACAAAATATTTTGGGTTGTAAGTCAGTGAGCAGAGAAAAAACATGGTGATGGAATAAATATGAAAAGGGAAAAAAGGAAGAATAGAGAAATAGAGAATGGATAGAGGAGGGGAGAGTAAACACACGTGTGTAACTACATATAATTGATTTTTTCTATAATGCTATTTTCCACTTTCTTGGCAGGTGTCTTACCACAGCTGATTTTAAGCAAAAGAACTGGGAAGACTATTTTACGAACTCATTTAACTAGCTTTGCTGTCTACTGAGAACTCTAGTTAGCTATGGGATTGGCTGAATGACCAGCTACACAGTTATTAGTCATAACAGAAAGAAAATGAAATCTTTTGTCCTCTTGAGAGTTTTTTAACTTCTTTTTCATCCCATGAATAATTCTGGACAAATTCAGCCACAAAATCCTGTTACATAAAAGTGTGACTTTCAAAGAGATTCAGGAA
This sequence comes from Corvus brachyrhynchos, assembly GCF_000691975.1. Taxonomy (NCBI): domain Eukaryota; kingdom Metazoa; phylum Chordata; class Aves; order Passeriformes; family Corvidae; genus Corvus; species Corvus brachyrhynchos. Next base: position 11,651,288 of record NW_008240046.1, read on the forward strand.
AGTGATTTTGTGTTTGCAATGTTTTATCCAGTATAGAAGCCTTTCCTGTCAGGCTCTCCTGTCAGTTATGTGGTTGCAATTTCACTCTCCTGTTTTCTCCTACTTGTTTTCTCAAAATACACATTAGAATTTGTAAGGGAATTGACTGCATCTTCACATTTTCTAGCATCAGTCCTGACAGATCTGTGAGATTTTGTACAGACACAAAACATAATTATATCTCATAAGCATCCAGCTCTGCCTTTTCCAACTTTCAAACTGTATTACTAGTTTTATTTATCTGAGCTCTGATATTACTGTGAACAGTATAGGTTTTGCCTTTCCATATATTTCCAGTCTATAGTGCAAATACAGTTGAAGGAGAGAGAGAATTCTTACACTGATTTTACTGTGATGCAGTTCAGTAGCGTGATCCTCTGACATCAGCAGTATTGTTATTCTAATCGGTTTCATACAGCTTGCTGAACCTCAGTGTTCTGTAACATCTAGGCAATACCTTGTTGGAGAACAGGCTGTCCACAGGATTTTTTTCCTCCCAAATGAATCATAGAAATTAGAGATAGAAAAGATCAAGTCAGAAGTGGTAATATAATTCCCTTCTGTAAAAGTGGATAAGTTATTCAGGCAAATCTATTTGATCCCTGAAATATTGTCATCATGATCGAAGAAGCTGATATTCAAAGGGGATAGATGTTCTGACCTTGAAAACACACCCACCCAGTGAACTGTAGAAAGAACAGGCCAGGCAGATACCAGAGCCAAAACCAGGGTCACAGAACTTAAGACATCCACCATCTGCCTGCCTTGCTCTCTAACTTTCACCTGCAAGACAACAGGATTTGTTGATTCACTTCAATGTCTGTACAAGCCTTCTTGATATTTTATGTTATGCCTTAGTTCACTCTTGGCTGGGAAACAAGAGTCACTTTTATCTTTTATTTCTATATTTTAAAACTATAAAGCCTCGTGACAGTGCCAGTTTAATACAATCTTGTTACCAAAGTAAATATGTATTAGCTGCAATAAAATTTTAGACATTTCTGTAAAAGAACAGAAGTCTTGTTCAATTTGCTGCTGCTTCTAAAGCAAAATATCTTGGACATGAACCTACTATGTAAAATCTCAAAGCAAAATATTTCATGCCACTGCATAATGTAACAGAAAGATGAGAGTATCCTGAGGTGCACTGTAGCTCTGAGAGCTATTTAAAGTACTTTTTAAAATGGCATTTCCTAAAAGTTGTTAAAAAAGACCCAAACCCTGACCACTTTTAGATTTTTTTAAGTTCAGTTTCACAAAAGATCTTCAGTCAATGTCAACTCCTGTCTAGTCCTGTTAGGTGCCTAAATGAGCAATGGTTGTCTAGGCCTTTTCCTTAGTGCTGCTTTCCTCGGGTGCTTTATATTTCATGTCACGTAAATTCATCCAGTAGATAGTGCTACTCTTCTTGGCATACCCAGACATACCTCAGTCTTTTCAGTACTGAGATACTCAATATCCCATGCACCTCCTAAATCTGCTGCATAGTACAAACTAAGTATGCCTCTCATGTGAGAGGTCCAATATAAGAGATATTTTCAAAGCAGCCCTGGCATGTCATAAAAAACTGCCAGAGGCAAGGAACATCCCCAAGTCTGTAGCACTTATCCAGCATATGGATTCAATTCCCTTCTGTGCTTGACAGTAAACTCCACTTTCCTCTCAGGACTGAATAGCCAAAAATAGCACCAACAAATATTTTTAGACTGTAAGAAGGAGAGCAGTAGCTTTCTCACTCACATAGGAATGCAGAAAAAGATGGTAGGTGATAAAACCACAGAAAATGGTATGTTGTTTGGGATATCTGAAAACTACTCAATCTTATCTTCATACTCTTTGGCAACAGTCAACTTGGACCTGATACCCAACCATTCCTTTGTTCTGAATACTACATAATTTGCCACTGCCATTTTCTGCCAATTACTCTTTCATGCATCTGATTTTCTTGGCCAGAAGATGGCATAGGCATTTCAAATTTATTTGTTGCTGCAGCTTCGCTGGGAGATTCTCTGTGATGATTAATCTAAATACAGTATAGCATTTTCTTTTCTGAATGCATCAGTAATCTTTCATTTATGCTATGCTGATTATGTAAATTTTTCTTCAACTTTCAGCACAGTGAAACAAAACATTACAATATGCATTATTCTGATAGCTCTTTAACAAATCTATTCTTCAATATCTCTCTAATATACTGTTATGTAGTTCTCCAGCTATCCAGACCTGTAAGATTCAGGACCCTGAATTTCCATTAACTGGAGTTAAATGTTGAGGTTACATAGTTCATTTTGGTATCTGAACTTACCTGACACTAAGTATTTCTATTTTAGTAAGATTGTAAATGATTTTAAACCTCAAATATTTAATACTCTCCTCAGTGTTAACAAGCTACCTGCCTATCATCATTAATTCTATAGGCAGTGGCAATGTCTTTAATTGCCCTGTTGGTTTCATTAGTGTCCCAACTAGATGATAGAAGGTCTGAAAGTCCCTTTTATGATGTGACAGAAGTGTACATTTGAATGAGGTTTTATGAAAATGACAAAGTAATACAAGGTCTTTTCTCAGCTTAAAAGGAAAGAGAAAGGTTTTCTTACGTATGCTTAAAGCTAAAAGGTTGACTATGGGCTTTAAACCATTCACATTTCCCTGCATCACCTCCGGCAACATCAGGGTTAACTTGCTAATGAGAACCAAAACCCAGAGTCCCATCATGGTATTCAAATTTAATGTGCACGTGGACTTCTTCAGTCAGGACAGGTTTATAAATAGTGCCTTTAGTTTAAAAATAGACTTTTCAGATCTAGAGGAGTTGATACTATGATCTGTAAAGTGAATGAAGCTCCCAGGAGTAACTAGAGCTTATGTAATATTTATTCCTACATTTTTGCTCAGCTGTTTTGGGCCATTTTGATGCTGAGCTGCAAGGACTGTTAGTTTCTTAGATATTTCAAATCTTTCTTCAGTGAAGCTGGGGCTGCCTGCATGCTAGGTAACCTTACTTGACTTTGGGATTTTGCCTAAGAAGCCATGGTTATTGTCCCCAGTTACAACTATTTTAATTTAGCAATTTTTGTTGTGCATGACCTCCAGGGAAACCCAAACTGCGCTGCTACGTACAGCAACTTTCCAATATTAATTTAATGCTAGAAAAATTATGAAATTATCTTTTTCTTGAAACATTGTCAATCTCCCAGGTAGAAGAAACACTGAGTAGAGCTAAGATCTGTCTCTGGATACACGTACAAGAAAATTTTATTAAATTTGTATTAGGTACTCACAAAAACAGCTTTCACTCCTTGATTTTGTAGTTGTTTATGATGTTTTACAAGTGAAATATTGGTGCTAATGGAACAACATTCAGAGCAAAAATGTTCATGGAATATGAAACAAATCTAGCTTTAGTATTTGTCATTGGGACACCATTTTATGCATAGAAACATCATTAAATAAGCAGAGGCCTGACAAAATGCCTTTCTAAGGAAGAAGTTCATCTCTCTGATGCTGTACCCAGTTATGAGGTATCACATGTAAAGTTTCTGATGCTGAAGGCATTCACTGGTGAGCACCTGTCATACTCTTGTTTTCAGCTAGGAGCATAAACTCTCAAATTAACATCCTTATCAAGGGCTAGATTAATCAGAAAGATTTCATAATGCCAAAAAATTCTGTAAGCTATCCTTGAGGAAAATCAGTAGAAAAATTAGAATGATCAGAAACCAGTGCTTAAAAGAGTAAATAAATTTTTTTGTTCCATTAGATGTATAAAATCTGTGTACATAACAAACTTGGCAGTATGATATTTAAATACCGCTTGATGTCTACAAAACATGATTCATTTATAGGAAAGCATCCTGTTAATTAAGGCTAGCTATGAGACAATTGGAAATGACTGTTAACATATCTGGCAGTATCTTACAAGTAGTGAAAAGACAGTAGATAAGAATGAATGCATCTGATCATTAGAAACTAGGTTTGGTCTTGTAAAAATTAGCAACGTTGGACCAATTACACAGTCCTCTTCCTTTAAAGATATACTCAGCAAGTTGCCATTAGAGGTCTGAGTCAATGGCCACTGAAACAAAATCCTTGTATGTGACTTCAATGACTGCTGCACATACTGTTTAGTCTTATCTATAAAAGATAAAGCAACTCCATTTAGCATAAAGACTAAACCTCCCTTACCTAAAATTGTTCCAGTCTGAAGCACTAATGGAAATGTGATGGTATGTGTTTCAAAATATAGCTGTGTGATGAAAACACGATGGCTTGTGGAAAGCATTTGTTGTAAGAAGCCAAAGCATTATTTATGCAGGAAAAGCTTTGAAATAGGTGAACAAAATAGTGACTTCGCAGCCAGTATTAAAAGGTATAGAGTATCTTGGGAAAAAAAGGAGGAGAAAAAGTAGCCTTACTGATCCTGCCAGCAATATGAGATCTCTAAAATTCACTCAGATTTTCTGAGTACCAAATATTCTAGCTGGAATTCCCCTAATGCTTTAAAACACTGGTTTTTTGTTCCATACATAAGCTGCTTCCCTCTTTTACAGTAGGTTATTTTACCCAGACTAAACATTTCAGGAGAGTAAAAGTACTTCACAGTCTTAACACTCAAGAAAAGAATGCTGTAGACCACATTTCCCTCAGTTCTCCAAAAATTTTCAGAAGAATTAGTCATTTTTGACCTGCTGGCAAAGTGTTCAGCCCTCCATTCTAAGTCTATGGCAGGCATTCAGCACCACCTAGTCTATGTAACTTTAATCTTTTTCCATTAATATTCTGCACATATTTAAGTTGCTAGAAATTTCTGGAAACTTTCTAATTATCATTCAAGACATACTTAGCACTAAATCTAGGGAATAACAACCCACACAGTAATTTGTATATGCTCTGCAAATACAGGTTGCTACTGATACAACTACATCATGTAGTTCTTATTGAGGCTCTTGTATTCATTTTGATATCTTGGCAATCTCATAAGCATTTATTTTAATTATCTGTCAGGGTCACAATTTTTACACTCAGTTAATGTTGTATTGTGCTCTTGGAAAAGTCATATTGTCTGGGAAAACACTTTTTCATTTTCTGTTGCTTTAATGCAGCTTTATATTCAGCAGGTAGATTTGATATTGTTATGTCTTTACTGAGCAGAAAGGCTTCTTTTCCAGTAAGGGTGGTGAAAATATTTAGTGGAACATTGCTTTAGACAGCATCTAAAAACATAACCTGCTCAAGTTGGTTACCAGTAGATTATCTTTCTTCCACATACATCCATTGCACAACATTTGCTTAAATTTATTAAAGCTTATTTGGCTTATGTCAAAGTCAAGAAATTCAACCTCTGCCTTCTCAGTTCAGCCAGCTGGTGTTAATGCATAATAATGTATTCTTTAGGTACAAAAATCACATTTTTTCACAGTAACGTGATCTTACTCTCTAAGGAGGATGAATACTTTTTCTTCGAGGAAGATTATTCAAGATTTTGATTTTGTGGCCTTTTTAAAGTTTCAGTATAGAGCTTCAGGCTTCATTTATAGCATTCTGTTCAAACCTAACTTTGAAGATAAAAAATTAACCCCTTGCTATATATATTTTTATGGTACTCACCTCTAAAATAGAAAGTGTTCTACAAACATAAGTGTTTAATTTCACCATATGCCATTAAAATATAAGAATTTCTTAAATTAGCAATATTTGCCAGTGATTGTGGTACCTAAAGCTAGGATCATTTTTTAAAATTGTTTATTATATAACATATGAAAGCTCAACTTCATTTCAGATCCAGCTTCAGGGTCTGAAACAACAAACCTCAAAATATACAACAAACATACTAATGCCAAAAATTTTTTTACTTGAATTTTCTATTCTGTCTTAGCAAGAAAATTTCCATCCTTATAAGCAAAATGTATCTGAACTCAAGTTTTAAGATAACCCTTCCTGAAAGGCAAATTAAGAGTCCTCTCTGCAAACAGGTATCTGGTTTCCGAGCAGCTTCCAGCCCCAATGCTTTATTCATTCAGCTGACATGCTAACCATGAGCTGGCAGCTTGGGACTTGATTTCCAAACTCATGCTTTCTTCTTTTTTTTTTTTTAAGACAGGCTAATAAGATAATCTGCTA
>NW_008240046.1:11657482-11741396 GCF_000691975.1 Corvus brachyrhynchos
TTGTGATTTGTTTGCCAACCTCAGCTTTTTTTTTTTTTTTTTTTTTTAAGACAGGCTACTAGGATATCCTGCTAGCCTCCTGCTAGCCTCCAATTTTCACATGAAACAGCTTGTGTTTCCAAGAGTTTCAGTTTGTCACTCTACAGCAGCCAGTTGAAAAAAGCTGGAGCAACCATGATGCATGAGTTTATGGAAGCCTGAAATTTGATTGATTCAGAGACAGAGTGCCTACTCTTCCTAGACTCATTTTTTTCCAAAGCTAAAATGATTCAGATAAATATATGCCATCTGTCACCTTTCAATACGACACCTTTTAAAAGAGAAAAAACCCTTTTAATTTTTTTCCTTATTATTTGGCTAAAGTGGGTAAATAATGACAATATTAGCAATAATAATGATGAGCAGCAGCAGAAGTTTTAGTGGATAGCAGAGAAAGAAATTTAGGATGGACAGTCTCCAGCTAAGCAGTAAGTTAATAAGCCAATATAAATAGAATTCTTCCAAGTATTACATTTTAATAAGTGTCTGGAGTTTGTATGTTACCATTTCATCAATCCTGCAATATTCTGGACAGGGGAAAAAACCTGCCAACAGCACCTTTTCATTTACTTTCCTCTTCTTGATTCATCACATAAACAAAGAGCTCTAAGTTCCATACAGTCTCTTGTTCTTGTATCAGTTGCCACTACATCAAGGATAGAATCTGAAAGCAGTGCTTTTTTTCTGTGTCATCTTCTGCTTAAAGGAGCTCTGATGTTTGTGCTGAAATGATCTGGAGTTCTGCCAAAGGCTTCCGGATAAGCATATTTCAGTCTGGCAGTGAATCCCCAGTACAAGACGAAACCACTACAGACACTATCACAAGAAAGTTATTTATAAATCCATATACAAAACCTATGATAACTAGTGCAGCAGTCTTTTAATTAAGGCCATTTGTTCCAGCTGCCATTAGTATAAACATCAAATGTGGTACTTTGTGCATGTATCAAAATTTAAACACAACAGTGTAGGTAGCATCCGGAGAAAGATAATGTCTATGTTTTCCTCTGTCAGTATTTGCAGATTGAACATTTCTAACTGGACATTTAAAGCCTAAGATTGGTAAGAGACTATACATTTTAAGATATTTGAAATAGTATATTAAAAAAATAATTTTGAAAATTTTAGCAGCTAAAATACCCTGTTGGTCCACAGATACTTTTGCCTTTCCTACTAACCTGTTATTACGTGTTTGTACTTTGTATGCTCAAAATAAATGCATAAAACAATTCACCAAGTGTGCCTTGGATTAATAATGAAATTGTACACCATCTAAAGATAATAATATATTTTATTACAGGTTGCAATAGAAGCTTGCATTTCACCTTCCATGAATAATCTCAGAATTCCAAAGCAGAATCTCAAACACACAAATGCCTATGTATCTATGCATTTGTACACCTACAAACGTGTATAGATAACATTTACAGCTTTCTGTACTTATGGACATGAATAACTAGAGCTTGACATGTAATAGTTATTTTAAAGATATGAATAAAAGTGACATCAATGTTTCTTGTGAGCTTCTTAGAAATTAGAAGGGTTGGGAGGCATTCAGATGCCTCATTTAAGGTTATCATTTAAGCAACCAAAAAAAGAAAATATAATCTCTTCTCAAAAAATGAATTATAAACATGATGGATTCCATTGTATTTTAAGAATATCATCTCCCTTTGTTAAAAAAGGAAGCAGCAGAATGTTTCATTGCTTAATTTTCCAGTTTGGAGGCAGAGAAAAATGGGGCATCAGTACTGTCTGGGAACTGTCTAGGTAATTGCTTGCCCAGCATCTTTTCTTTTACTGAAGAGCCTGTCTTCAGGAAAGACAACTACGTCTCTGTTCAACTAGACTTTTAGAAGTACTTGCTAGCAGATTCAAGGAGAGTAAAGTAAAAGTCATATTAAAGTCATGGGAGCTTGAAATATAAATGGGAGAAAAGAGATTTTAATTTCAGGACTGGAAAAGTTAACGGCTAATGTAATGAAAGAAATTTAAAGAAGATAAATGTGAATTTGGAAATCTAGTAGAAATATTATTTCTGCTGATTTTTCAAGAGAGACTATTTAAAACCAAAGCAAGCCTTACAGTTCTGAATATTTTAATTTTATATGAATTCTAAGTCTGCGTGATTGAAAGAATCCAAATAAATGACATGATAAAAATAATAGGTCACGGTAATTAAGCTTAAAGACAGTTTATCTTCAAAAGGTGCATCTTTAAGTTAAGCTACCTTTTTAAACTAAAAATGAGTGTCTTATTTCTGATATATGACAATGAATTTTGAGCTAGAAAGTAGAAACTAATTACATTTAAATTGTTCCACTGAGGCTGCTCATTAATATATCGAGAGCAGAAATGAGAGAAAAAAGCAAAAGAAAAACTAATACTTGCCTTTTTATATTTATTTTACAGGAAATGTGTTTGTTGTAAGCCTGGCAGTTGCAGACTTGATAGTAGCTATCTACCCTTATCCACTGGTCCTCACATCTGTGTTTCACAACGGATGGAAACTGGGATACCTACACTGCCAGATTAGTGGCTTCTTGATGGGCCTAAGTGTCATTGGATCAATCTTCAATATTACAGGCATCGCTATCAATCGGTACTGCTATATCTGCCACAGTCTCAAATACGACAAGCTGTACAGCGACAAGAATTCATTGTGCTATATTGTTCTTATATGGGTCCTAACATTTGTTGCTATCGTGCCCAACCTGTTTGTGGGATCGCTACAGTATGACCCCAGGATTTACTCATGTACATTTGCACAGTCTGTGAGCTCAGCATATACTATAGCAGTTGTGTTTTTCCACTTCCTGCTTCCCATAGCCATAGTTACTTTCTGTTACTTGCGAATATGGATCCTCGTTATTCAGGTAAGGCGAAGGGTTAAACCAGATAACAACCCTAGGCTGAAACCACACGACTTCAGAAACTTTGTAACCATGTTTGTGGTATTTGTACTGTTTGCAGTCTGCTGGGCTCCTTTGAACTTTATAGGCCTTGCTGTGGCTGTCAACCCAAAAACTGTAATCCCTAGGATTCCAGAGTGGTTGTTTGTATCTAGTTATTACATGGCATATTTCAACAGCTGCCTTAATGCTATAGTATATGGACTCCTGAACCAGAACTTCAGAAGAGAATACAAAAGAATTATTGTCACTTTCTGTACAGCAAAAGTTTTTTTCCAGGATAGTTCTAATGATGCAGGAGACAGAATGAGAAGTAAACCTTCTCCATTGATTACAAACAACAATCAAGTGAAGGTGGACTCTGTCTGAAAATGGGACTCCTACTATTACCACTCAACAGCATCCAAATAAAGCGTCCGTTTTATTAGATCTCCTGTTAAATATCATAGTAAAATATAACTTCTACACTGAAAGCACTTTGATCAAATTCCTTGCATGGTATTTGGGACCTTGTTACAGAGCCTTGACATACAGATCCTATAATACAATGGTATATCCCTTGTATAATGACATAATGATATCCTTGAGGGAATAAAAAGTTATAAATGACTAGTTTATTTTTTTAGGTGGAGATAAATACCTAGAAAGAGATTGAATCAGAAGTATCCATATTGCCTGGTGCAGTAAAACAAATCATAAAACTATTCCTGCCATTTTCCACATACTTTTTCTGGGCCAGGTTATGGTCCTGATTCTAAAACTTCTGAAAACTTCTTTTAAAAGATGAAATCAGACCTTTATGTACTATATTAGGAGATGTGAAGTGAAAAATCAAGGTAATTGAAAGTTCATTAGGATTTTTGATAAGTACTTCTATCTATATTTCTTTGCTACTAACATGGACACGAATATAATTTTTTTGGATATTAAACCTCACCAGCCCTCCTAGGAATGACATTCTCAATTGACTTCTCAATTTTAAAATAGCTTTTAGGAGAAGAAACATGCCTGAATGATTATCTTCAAAGCTCCAAGGGCAGGAGGATAAACAGCAAGGAAGGAAAAGAACCATGATTCATCAGCTCAAGCCATTTTAGCATGAAAAAGAGGTGTAGGAGGGTTGGGAAGAGAAATTTAAACGACCATTATTTCGGAAGAGATGGTAACTCCTGAAATCAGGAAGTGCCCCAAAGGAGTTTCTGGGGAAATACCTTCTAGAAACATAAGTGAGGAAGAACTGTTATATATCACTTGTTTACAAGACAGAATTCTTAATCTCTGTGAGAAGATTAATGCATTTAATAGGAGTAATAGTTGAGTATGACAGTTTTGTCTGGTTAGTGGAATCTTAAGGCCATGAAACCCTGGGAAATGAGACATATATACAGGATGAGTACTTAACATCTTTCTGAAACCAATCTCCTGAGAATAACCTGAGACTAGTGGTTATTTTTTAATCTGCCACAGATAGATTTTTCAAATTAATAATTAGGGCTTACCACAGCTATGAACACAGTGTAATAACCTAGAACAATTGGACCCCTTTAAATAAAGAAAAGAGAAGATACTACTTGTAACAGTGGTACAAAGAGGAACACGTGATTCTCAGGACTTTGCACAGACAGCAGGGACCTCTTCAGTGAGGGGAAGTACACTGTGAAGTGAGGAAGAATAGCTAGACAGGCTGTCTCCTGCAACAATGAATCTATCTAATGAAGTCCTCTGGCGGAGAAAAGCAATTCACAACAACAGAAGTCACCTTCAAATTGACCTTAAAAGGAAAGAGCATTTAGTTCTGGAAAGAACTCTCATACCTTTTAATGCTCAATTGTTTATACCTACAGTGACGTTCAAATACACTTGGGCTTTTCCAAGCCAATTGCAACAATGTCAGTGGGACTAGGAGCTTCTGAATAACTGTCAAACTTTTGTTAGTCTATGTTAAAATGTGAATTTTACTTAAACAGTTATTTGAAGATATTATTTACTGTACTGGAGATTTTCTTGAGCTTATATGTCTTAGAAAACAACAGTCATTCTGTCATAGAACTTCTTACAGTGCACATAAATCTAACAGCATTTCATCTTTCTTGGCTCATAGATTATTGTACTCTTGGTTTACTAATGAACTAAAATGGAATGGATTCATATTTACTTGAAAGCCTCACTGACACTTCATCATCTGACCAGTTTCTTACCTTAAAAACAGGTGCCTCATGTCAAGATAACAACAGAACTAAATGAACAACATTGTAAAACCTTGGATATGAACTAGCAAGTCAATGCATTGCTGAGGTGCTTGACTCATCTTTGTTTACATTTTCCAGTCAGAACCACTGTGTAAATAACCAGCTCTCTTCTATTGTGGTATCATCATATGATATGATACAACATGATTTACAGCATAAAGTATATCACAGCTTTCTTCACTGTGATTTCATCCTTGGAGGATGCTTAGCTCTGTAATTTTATTGCTTTGTGTGTAGTGATTTTAGAATAGCAAGGGAGGCATGACCACCTTACAAGTAAATGCATTTTTCATGCAAGAAAAAATACGATTTAAATTCTCACAAAAATTGCCTTATTTTAAGCATATTTTCAATGAAAATAATGTCTTATTATATATTTATGAAAGTAGCATAAAGACAGTTAAAGTAGCTTAACCATTAGTAAGTTTAGAATTCTCAAAGATCTTTCACTTTCCATTTCTAACAGAAAATGTACATCTGTATCACATCTACATATTTATGAGCCGGTTCAAGATACTGTATCCAATATATGGGTTATCTGAGGAATTCAAGTCCCCTGTAATTCGCAAGTGCGAAAATATATTTTTGATGACAATGAAAATGGTTTGCTATATACAACAGAACATATTATACCAAAGGTATATATTTTATTGAATAGCCCTGTAATAAAAATGGAGAGCATTTTTCAGATCTGTATTTTGAAATATTTGTATTAAATCTAAATCACAGAAATGTGCATGTTGGTGATGTTATGAGCTGCTAAATACAGCAATAATTTTAAGAAATGTATCTCTTGTTCTTCTTTGGGGGGAGAGTTGATAATTTCGTTTAAATTACTATGGATGAAAAATCTGGGCAATATCTGCTGCCCTCTTGAGATTACTTTTGCATTTACTGCCATTCTGAAGTATGTTTTAGGTAAGGATTGCAAAACCACTCATTGCAAAAGTGGAAGAATAATGATTCTTAACTCTGCAGTAATGGTTACTTTTAATTCAAGTCTATTGCTTCAAAAGAGTCAAAGTGATTCATGCAAGACAATCAGCAGCCTTGTCAGCTGCTCACTGACAATAAGAATGACAATATAAGTCAGCACCTCACAAGATCTGACTCTTCATGGTTAACATAAAGATGATTGGTGAAAATAATAACGATTTCTATCCATTCTAAGGAGATGGAGTTTGAAATATCTGAAATTAGCTGCTTCTGTGAAAGTGGATGAGCCATGGCATGTTTTCTTTTATTCCAAGTCATTAAATTTTACCCTGTTTGAAAGGTTAGCATAGCACAACTGCATTATAAGAGTTCTATCTGGGTGGTGTAGCTAGTGTACTTGTCCTATAGCAGTCATCAGGCCTGGATAGATTTATTCCTAAAATGCAAGTGTTGGGAGTCTGCCGCGTCTGCAGAGGCCCATCCCTTTCCTACTTCCTATCCATTTCTGCTCTGAGCCCCAGTGAAGCCAAAGGACCTCTGTGAAGGAGCAGTGAAACACCTTGGTCCCCCTCCCTGTATGCAACACACTGAAGACTTACAGCCTTATGGACCTCTACCTTATCCTACAAGAATTTCTTTCCTGTATCACAGTCTTGATTATGTTGAGAATCTAAATAGGATCTCATCAACACACCTTGAACCCTTACAGATAGATAGTTTTATTGGTGGTCATCTAAACTGCAAACCTCACGCTTACAAAGAAGCTTGGCATTATTACATATTTACCAGCAAAGAGAATCTTAATGAATATATTAATATCAAACAGGGTAATTATTGTATTTAAACTGTAACTGTATGCAACAATGTAGTTTCATTTGGAGTAGCTTTGCACATTTTCTCTTTGCACATTTTCTTCTACCACTGAGCTAGTACAAGTGCATAGATATGAAACAAGCATATGTTATTTCAACAGACATAATATGTAGCAATGATTTTACTTCGTTTTCTTCTAATTTGTTTTAGAAGGCAGACATATAGATCATCCATAATAAACAGACTATCATGAACAATCTGTATCAGTGTATAGTGCATCCTTCTATGATCATCATATCTTTTTCTTCTTCTTGATCACTTTTGAAATGTTATCACATTAGATCTGATTAATTATGATACACTGAAGGAACTTTTATTTTCATTACATGACACTGAAAAAAAAATAAAGATCCTTAAAATGTAACACACAAGTACATAAATATATGTGGTCATCCAATTTAAAATATAATTTCAAAAATACCTTCTATTTTAATAACTTGTTTGCAAACTGTAGTAATATAGATGGTTATTCTTTAATTATTTTCTAATAACTGCACTTTCTAAGTATCATTAATATGGTTTATGAATAATTAAGAACTGAAAATGTCTGCGATTTTGTCACTGAGGCTTGGGAAATCACACATGCTAAAGCCAACTTTCTTAGCAGAAAAAATATTCAAGTAGTGGCCTGGTTTATAGCCCATATACTGTATCTCAAATTTTTGCCTGTAATAAGAATTCCATTATGTGGTTTTATGAATTTACTTATTAAAAATATTATTCCTACCTCAAATATGTGTCTGAGAGATTGCAATGTGAATAGGGTGGAAAAGACTCACACTATAAGTCAATAGCCTTTACAATTTTTAATAGAAACAAAAGTAAATTCAGCAAAGAAATACATCTATTAATAATGGTCATGGAAAATATTTTCCCAATTGAATAAAATACTCATCACTCAAACCATCCAAACTACCAAACACTGACCAAAGTATGCACATTTGGGAACCATGTTATTCATAAAAGTATATACAGATTATTACAAAAGTTATACCCAAACAGCCTTTGAGACACGGTGTCTGAGTTTCATCTCACATAAACCAGTATAGCTTCACTGATTCATGTCAGCTGAGGATTTTGGTACATTGGAATTCATAAATCTAAAAATTAGCTATTTTACACTATTACACAAGCAATATATATTTTATATATTTGAAATTCCTCAACTGTCAGATGTACAGGTTATGGTAGAATGTGAATTTGCCTGCTAATGATCTGCAAAATTACCCTCATCCAGTGGAACTCTCTCTCTGATTTGTCATTTTTATAAGTAAAGATAAAAAATCAGCAGTCTTTTATGTGGCTTCATTCTTAATTGTAGAAGTAGCAACTATTTAGCAGAAAATTATACCAAACTTAAGAGATTTAGAGACAGGAAGTCTACTTGCCATTTTTCTTTCTGCTTATATTGCATGTGTGCACACGGATTTCATTTAATCACAAGAATTTTACTTTGCACGTTTGTTTCCAGATTCTAAAACCTTTTAGACTTAAATACATACTCCATACTCTTCTTCAATATGTAAAAATATTCAGCTAATTTATAAAAGTCAGAGAAATACAATGATATTATCAGGTGTATGTCTGAGACCAAAGTATTATTCCACACAACTGAGGCTGTGAAATGTTCTGCCACAGAGCACAGAGCATTGCCTACACAAACCCCAAAGAGGTACAAAAAACACAATTGCACTGATTAACAGAAAGAAGATTCTGCTCACTTTTTAATGGTACAATATCAGATGCTTAAAAATTAACATGGAAAAAATTCACTAAGCCCTTCGCGATAATTTAAAAAGTTACATAAAAATATTTTTTAGATCTATGGATTATATATGCACACTTTAGAAATCTCAAGTCATGCAAAAAGATATGTCCTCCAAATATTACATTCAAATAGTTGTTTACATCCAGCGTAAAGAAACATAGCTCCTACAGGCACATTAAACTAGCTATAAAGCCCTCGTATCCCCAAACTTCTGTTGCAGACTGTCTGAAAAGCTAATATGTCAATAATTTGCTCACTCTGTTCTAGTCTTTCCTGGTAGTTTATTAACATGCAACATCTCTCTCACCGTAAACTTTGCCTAGCTTGAAAGCAGAAATACTGTTTCATTAATATTTATGTTTATACCAGTCATCTCTCCCACCCAATTTTGATGTAAATGCAATTTTTCAGGACAACTCCTAGAAATACATCTCCTTCCAAAAATAATCCTTTCTCCTCTCAATCCCAGATAACATGTTTTCCTTCCTCGGTTCTGACCATGCTATCAGCTTGGCTGTCCCTTTTCCACCTGTTCATACCAGTGAACATATGCCATAGCGCTCTTGACTCTGAAATGTCCCTGTCCTATTGTGATCTATTATGACCACTCATGTTTTTTAACAGTAGCAGGATATCAATTAAATACTGTCTTACAGACAAATTAAATACAATAGTTTCAGTTCTAGTCACTCTGAAAAATCTCTGGTTTAATACAAGCATAAAAATTTATAGCGTGAATAACCCCAAGGGGTTCTAATCTTTAAATACAAACTTTGATTTATAACCTTTTAACCTTTATATTTTTCTTTTAGGTGCTCATTAATCCCATTTCTCCCCTATCTTTTTCTCCACATGTCAAGAACCCAGCTTCTGTGCAGAGGCAGGAATTAAACAGTCGCTAGGATAAGGGTTGCACCTGAAGTCTCCTATGGGCTGTGTAAGGAAGGGAAATCAAATTCAGTATTGAAGCATTTGACAAAAACTAAGTGTCTGTTAACCAAGATTTTAAAGAAAGAAAATAGACCTTCTTTCAAGAAGAGCTCAGCAATAAGGAACAGTTAGTAAGAAATCACCCCTGATGTTACCATCAAAAGACTGTTAGGGGAAAAAGGGAGCCTGTCATATATGAACCAAGATTTTACTGCTAGTCTAACTAATGTTTTATTGGTCTACTTAAAAAGTGCAAGTTATTTCTAGTTCAGTTACAATTAAATAAACACTTGAAGTACAAACCATCTAAATATTAAAGAAAATATTTATTACAAGATTCAGGTCATGTATATATACTTCACTTCATGTGAAGTATAGTTTTATACATAGCGTCTAACATCTAGCCCTTCCTCCTCTTTTAACACTCACCCTTTCTCAGTACTTCTGGAGTATTGTTATGCTCCTATTTGTTGAGATAAGGAAGCCATAAAGGAACTGTAAAGCTATAAAGCCACAGAAACTTCCAAGCCTGAATGAAAGGACCGGCATGGGTGCAGCTTCTGTTTGTGTAAATTTGTTTATAATATTCTTATGATTCTCTTGTGATTCTTAACAGCATATCTGACAGGAGTAGTGAAACTGTCACTCCCTCATCCTATGGGAAACAGCATGTGAAACAAAATGTTCATTGGGATATTTTTTTGTCATGGAAGGTCCATGAAACATGAAGACAGAGGGTAGGGGTTTTGTCATCCTAAACAGACTTCAAGGCCTGTTACACAGATGTCTGCAGTTAGCGGGACTGGGCAGTCAGGCTGGTCCTAAACAGGACTCTCCTACTTCTTTCTTAAATTGTTTCCGGTTTACTCCTTCTATGCAGACCTTGCATTTGATTCACATACTCCTAGAAAGCTGATGTCCAGGAAAGCAGTAATCAAAAGACAGAATCCATTGTATGTAACATTTCTATTGAAATTTGAAGTAAACTATGATCGAATCTTCAGTATAAATTTCAAAAAATAATTTTTCATTATTTCATTTCATTCAACTCTTCTTATTTAGGATATTGCTGGCATATAAAAACCAATACCCTGATAAAAAACCAAACCAAACCAAACCAAACCAAACAACCAAACAAAAAAACCCAAAACAAATTCACTGTTTTTCATAGATGAGTATGTCTATTCAGGAAAAAGAGCCAAGAGAGTGTTGAACGTTCTCATAAATAACTGCAGTGCAGGGTCACATCTAAAGATGAATATTAGGTAGTGCCAACTCACCATCTAATCATAGTTAAGGGCAGGATGATGCCAGTGTGGGCAGATGGAATGAAAAACATTCCTTTCATTGCAAAAGTACACAAATAAGGAAATTCAGAGTAGTGTCTGTAGCCACATGATAGCATTCTTAAAAATGGGGTTCAGTTTCAGCCTCATCAGTTACTTTTTTTTTTAGTTTTATTCTTCAACATCCCAACTTTTGTGCAGTGTTCCATGATACTGAGAACAGCTTTTTACCATCTGTCTATGACATTCTTGGTTTCAGTTCTTCCTTCTGTTTCAGGAAAAAAAAAAGTGTTCAAGGAGAACACTGGTAATACGTTCCAAATATGTTTGGATACAGCTGCACGTACAGAATTGTAGGCAGCTATGAAAATTAAGTTTGCCTTCAGTAAGGAATGTAACAGTCATAGGGAATGACTAAAGCCTTTGAAAATCATATGTATTACATTTGTTTTGTCAACACCAAATGTCAACAAACTGAGTTATAGTGAACCATTGGATTACATTTCCCTTGTTATCCTACTTTTCATTTAATTTCATTTAACCATCATGTTTTCTAGGTGGTGGAGATGCCAACAGAGAATTCTGGAGTTCACTCTGCACGTGTCTCTGTGTGTGTGAATGAATGGCTATTCTGTTCTAAATCACCCTGCAGTGGGTCTTCCTTCCCTCTTAGCCTGATTTTCTATATGTTTGTCTCTGCCAGCTCAGGAACACACAAAGTGACCACCACAGTGGCTACTCTGCAGGCAGAGCAAACTTCCCACTCTGGGTCATACCTCCTGATGTGATGCTTTGCTGTGCTGGGCTTGGTCCTGGCAGAAGCACCACACAGAAGTACTGCAAGAGGGAAACCTCTCTGAAAGGTTTTGCCGGTATTTATGAAGCTCTGGTGGCCATAGACCATGCTAGTAAAAGCCATTACTGCTTCATTTTACTGCCCACGAGTCCTTATTTTTTCCTCCCTAGGCAACAGAGGGCACAAGTACTAATACCAGGGATCAAGGTATTAATGGACTTCAACTGAGTCGTGCCGCTAGATTCTGTGAAGTTTTTTCTTATTTTCAAAGCTTGCAGCAACAGAAAGTGAATCTAATTGGCAGTAATTTTTCTTTAGTTTTCAGATATTGAAATCTAGAATTTTCTGAGTTTTCTGCTTCTGAAAAAGCAAGTATTTTAACTGGTGATAAACTGAAATAGAATGTAAGTAATTTAAACTAAAACACCTCCATTCCTTCTGTTCAATTTTTCTCTCTCACATTTATGTCAGCATATCTTGCAGGTAGAGACAGTGTGAATTGGTTGGTCTTTGAACAGGACATCTGAACTTTTCAAGTGTTACCAGTGAATTTTATGCAGTCATGAGAGTCAATACTAGTTCAATTTTATTATGGAAAATTGGAGGACACTGTGATCTCATTTAGATGAAATGTATCAACAGGAAACCACTATTTGTCTTTTTTTAAAGGACACACTGTGAAAGAAAGGTAAGTTTTGTGCAAATTCAAGACTGAGTTATATTCTTTCTGCTTAAAGGTCCCTTCTCTGTTTTAGAGCTAGCCCAGTATATTTTTTGTTTCATACTCTAAAATTTGTCTAACACTGATATGCATTGCTACTCCATGGCAACAGGAATTATACTCCCAGCATGGCTATACTTCTGTAATAAATGACAGAGGCAGCACAAATCGTTCCTTTAACCAGCCATCAAACACATATATGCTTTTACTTGCAAATAAAGTAGGATAAATTCTCCCCACTCAAGTCCACACCATGAATTTGATTTTCTTTCTGGAATAGGAGTTAGACTTATTCAGAATTAAAAGAAATAGACTGGAGTTGTTTCCCTAAACCACTTTGAAAGTTGGAATTGCCAGCCCTAATGCTTCACAAACCATGAATCAAGCACACAAAAACCTGGGAATAGCACCAAACAAAAATGTGATTTCAAATAATAATAAAGTACTTTAATTTGCCTTCCATTTTCATGTCTTAAAAATGCAACCATATTTATATCTTCAATCCTTCTTTAAAAGACAGAATTTTTCAGATGAGTGATAGTCTCCTGTAACTGTAAATGAAAAACACCATATATCATAATTGTGAGGAAATTAGAAGGTGAATAGTATGATACATATTTGAAAACTGGCAAAATCAGTCTCCATGTACTTCTCCCATGCTCAACAGCACAAGAATATTCAATAAGCTTCAGTATTCCTTATCACTTGAATGCAAAAAAAGCAAACCACCCAACTATTACTTAACACCTCCACTCTGCCAGTCTTTTCCTCTATTACTTGCAAATAATCCTAGGTAGGATCAGGCAGTGTGAAGAAAGCACAGTAAATGAACTGCATGTATAATATCTGTACTGATATTTTTATTGCTGTTCAGTACTGATGAAAATTTATATATTAAAATACACAAAAAAAAAAATTAGTACTACTACTGAAATGGTGACCTAAGGATCAGGTACATGACACATATTCCAAAAACATTTTGTCATAAAAAATTAACACAGATGCTAATTATTCCAAGTATTCAGGGCTTTTTTTCCATTAGATAATTTTCTAATCCTTTTTTTCCCCCACCCTAAATGCTTTTAATGCTTAAAATAGAGACAATTGTACAACAAAATTCACTCATTTTGATTATTGATCCCATAGATCCTATAAGGCCTTCAGGGCATCATGAGTGCATGCCAATTGGAAGACCTGGAGGAAAGGCTTCAGTTCAGCTAGCTTATACATCACTTCCAGCACATGTGCATATCTGGATGAGCAAATACTGATGAAACGCTCCTTTTGCACATGTCCGTACAACCTTTTTTACAAATCTAGAGCAGCAGCTAGGGACAGCTGGTTAAATTCCCTTTTAGGAAGTATTTATTGCAAGTCAAACCCAGAGGTCTGACTGTGGGAGCATGAGGGTACTTCAGGCAAGAGTCCTTAGTGGTAGCCAGCAGAGAAGATATATGTGCCAGTAGAATAAGTGAGTCTTGTGGATTTGGTTTAATAGCATCATTCAGGATTTTACAGCAGCATACAACTCTTGACAAATTCCATCTGTACTTACATAACCATTTTAGGATTAGGAATTATTTCTAAAATTTTCAGTGTTTTGATTGCCTTTAAATTGTCCCCAAATTATTGTTTTGAAAATTAAAACCAAACTAGCCTAATAATGCACAGTCATTTCAATTATGCATAAAAATCATTGGATAAACTTTTGCAATCCTAAAAAAAAAAACATTTAAAAGAAATAGCTTTAAAAATAGAGGAACTGAAGCAAGAATTCAAAAAAAAATAAACCAAAGTCAAGATGCCTTCATGAATAAAAAAATTATCATTTTGCTCAGTCTGGTTTTGACAAAGCTTAATTCTGCTATGGGGGCAGTGTAACCTGCCTAAGATATACAATTTTTGGTTAATTCTTGACAACTAAGATCCAGCTACCTGTACTCATGAGGTAGTATAATTTTTTCCTAGCCTTAAGCAAACTCTCAGATAATTTTCTTAGCCTTCTTTTTTCCTTCATGGGAAGCACTACACACTGCTTTTATCCACTCAAATTCCCATGGATAATTGTGTCCTGTGCCTCTTGCAGATGAGAAGCCTCCAAGCTCTTGCGTAGGACCTATCCAGAAATAACAGGGGAGTAAGCCATGTGCTGAGTAAATTGTTCTGGCATATAGCCCTCAAGTGCAGCCTCTCCAGAATGGAACTGCACATGAAATTATTATATGACTCATGTGCACTCATTCTTGTACCTGGTAAATGTGTATCTACTCACACAATGCTGTAAGCACTAAACTCAGTAAGATTCTTGCACTGTAAATCAACTTAATCAAGGCTGGAGACATCCAAGGTACAAGGAGTAACTAATCTGGTGCCCATTTGGAAGTTAAACTTTTCTAAAACAACCCCACAAATAGAATGCTTCTTAGACCTATTGGTATGAAACTAAAACCTTTTTCTTGTTTGTTTTTTCTTTTTGCTAACATACCAATGAATTCCACAGCATACTCAAACAAAGGTGCTTGCATACCATTCTATGACTTTTTTTTACTAAAGCATCAACCTGGAAATATCCATTTGACTGTATTATCCAAAAGATGTTAATATGTCATAAAAAATGTTAATATGTCACAAAACATGTCATATAAGCTATCGAACATTCACTCAAAACTTTATAAAATAAATGAAAATTAAAAATTTCAACATTATTAGCCTAAAATTGTAATTTTTGCAATCTTATCCTTGCACATAACTAACGATCTCTCTTCCTGTCACACTGTAACAGGTCACAAGATCAGCTATGATTTTTTTATTTATTTTCTGAGTCGTTAGAATAATATGCAGGATTCCAAGCTGATTTATGTGAAAACTGAGATATAGATTTGTCAAGTGTTTGAGTAGTGAAAAATTTTGGCTTACTGGAACACCACTGTGGTTACATGAAAACACATGATTTTTTAAAACCTTCTTTGATTTTATAGAGCCTGTATAACTTGAGTATTTCTAAGGTAGAAAAGGGCAGAGACATGTCTCCAAGAGAAATTTTACATACTGGAGCTGATAAAATTTCTGTAAATTTACATTTGAGACTCAGTTATAATAAACTTGTCATGTAAGTTGCATTCTGTTCCCTATTTCAATTCAAGTGATTTTTGTTAATTTTATTTCAATGTATTTGGCCAGTGTGCAATTCTAGCACTTTATATTTCCAGCACAGTATGACATACAGACTAGAATGCAGAGGACAATACAATGTGTATGCAGTTTGGATTGGTATTTAATTCTACTTTTTAATGTAACACAAGAAATGTTGTCATATAAGATTATTTGAGTTATAGTAAAAAATCTTTGTGATAAATTACTTGGTAATTTTAAACACAAGGTTTGAAATTTTCTGATTTAAATTCCGTAAGAAAATTAGCTAAATTCAAATAATAAACATATGTATTACTTTGTTTTTTCTTAAAGATACATTGAACAAAAAGTAAAATTCTTTAAAAAGTGTAAATAGTTCAGTTTTTGTTTTCTACGAGACACTTTAAAAATGAAATGTGCTCCTCAGAATTAATAATAAAACTGTCTCTATTTGAGTCTAGGGGTGAGTTATTTTGATTTCAGAATGCACTTTTATCTAATGGATAGCAATTAAATTGTATAATATTTTCTTAATTCCAGGGAGCTAATTTCAAAAGAGCACTGGAAAGATCCCAGCTATCTAAACTGCTAGAGCTCTTTTCAGAGGCCACAGAAAATGTTGCCACCATCAGTCTGCCTGTAACTGCATACATTTGGTTCCAGATTTGAGATACTTATAACAATAGTAAGGTTTGATGAGCTTGCCCCTCTCAAGGAACCAAACTTGGATAAGATCTCACAGAAACCTATTTATAGCTGTACT
This sequence comes from Corvus brachyrhynchos, assembly GCF_000691975.1. Classification (NCBI taxonomy): domain Eukaryota; kingdom Metazoa; phylum Chordata; class Aves; order Passeriformes; family Corvidae; genus Corvus; species Corvus brachyrhynchos. The sequence continues at coordinate 11,673,888 of NW_008240046.1, forward strand.
TTCAGTCATAAGGTGAAACACACATAGAAACTGCTGGAAGCACTGTAATAAAACACAGTAGGAAGGAATGCTCTGCAACTGTTTTGTCTTGAAACATCCCCTGCTTTTATACCAAAGCAATGCTGAGGTAGCAGATGAGGCCAAATTCAGTCACCGTGTAGGTGGTTAACAGCAGTTTCTACCCAGCAGAATATAAATTTTTGCCATTATCTAAGTAAACATTATCTAAGTTGGTACCTTGGCTGTGTGGCTACAACTCCCTCCACAACTCCCTCCACAAGCCAAAAGCCAGGTGAAATGTCCCACCCACCAGGATCCCCTGCCACTGTGGTAACTAGAACAGCAAGACGTCTTCCCTCAGAGGGCTTGGGGCCAGGGCTTCCTTGGCGTCCAGCTGCTGGGTAGCTGTCCTCGAACATCATCACTTCACCCCATTTCCAGGTGCCTGGTTCCACAATCCACCCAAATACCTGGGCTTCAGCTAGCAATGCCATGATTCTGCACCAGACCTTTGCCTTTTTCCGTCATCAAGATGGCTGAAAAATGCTCCTGTGTGGTGTCTTGTACAGCCACTGCTTGCATGCAGCAGGAGTCTATCAGGATATTAAAAATAACCTGGCCAAGGTTGTTTTGCAGACTGCTAAAGCAGGTGCACTCTACCCAAAAGGAAAAGTATGGTGTGCATCCACAAGCACTTGCTGAAGAGAAGCAGCAAGTGAAGAACATGGCCAAAGGGGAAGTGGGTTTCAGTTTGATCAAAGCCACAGGCTAGGCAATATCTTAATTATAGATATTTTCTGTGGAGTGCTGGGTGTGTGGGGGTGCTTAAGAAGAATGTGGATCACAGAAAAATGGGTAAGTTATGTCTGTTACAGGGAGGCAATTTTCAATTAAAGTTCAGCATATTCTTCCAGGCAAAACATGGCAGACCAAGCGGAGCACCTACTGCTGCAGCCCAGAAGCACTCTGATGAGCCAGCTGTGATCAACATCACCTTGGCTAAAGCAGGATCTGAGGCTAGATTAGAAACAGAAACGTCACAGCTGGGAGCCAGGCACAGATCTCTCAGCACTGGGAAGTGACACCACAGAGCATGTCCCTGGTGTGTGTCTGCTAACATCAGCACCAAGGTGAGGGTGTCAGTATCTTGTGTGGTGAGGAGCACTTCCTTGCCAGATCAGAAGCTCGGCTTCCAGACTAACAGCTGAAATGTAGCCAGAGAGTGATGACATGCAAAGGTAACTGGATATGGACTGGAGAAATGTACTGGCAAGGTCCTAGACCTGTATGAGACAGATCAATTGGACAGCAAGGGACCTTTTAGCCTTTAGAATTGTTCACTTCAGTTTAGCTATTCGCTAGTGTGGAGTTAAAATGGGTGAGTTTATAGGAACTGCAGTGTGGGAAATAGTTGCTCAAACATAAAGCAGATGGTTAGTTTACCTGTGGCTAATCTGCTTTATTTCTGGAAAGAAAAAAGAAAACATGCACTCAGCATACCTGTATTATTAGCCTTATACCAACATTTAAAAATCTGGGGTGAAAAAATTTTAATGAAAACAAAACCCAAATTTATAAACACTAATTTATAAATAATACAAATATAATTTGTAAAGTAGGAAGAGAGATTGAGATCTTATCTAACACTTTAGAGAAAGCACCATGTCACAGAATTTGTACAAATGTTTTACAGTGGGAATGGCTCTGCTAGACATAATTGGTTGCTTCCGCAGATTTTGGTCCTTGCTTCCTTGTGTAGATTATCACCATTACTACTTGCAAAAAGCTGTTGCTGCATTTTTTGCAACCCCAGAACCATCATTATAATAAAATGGACCATCTATAGAAGACACATAAGGATGCATCTCTGGACTTTAGATGATAATTTGGAGGTTCATGTTCACAGGCATTTGTGAAAACTCATTCATTCTATTTTCCTCTTAAAAAAAGTAATTCCTGTTATATCAGGAAAGACTGTTGCTATTAAAAATGTATAGCCCTAAATGCATTGCTCTAACAAGGGTATTTAAAATGTACTGTGTAATGCAATATGTCTGGGGGAAAAACTCTTCAAAACAAATATCACATTTAATTCAAAGCAAACAGGCTTATTCTTCAACAGGTACCTGCAGATTGGATGCTGCATGAAACTAAAATGTATTTTTAGATTTTTTGGTTTTTCTATCTGGCACACTCATCAAAGGGACATCTGGAAATAAGTATCACATGGAAATAAGTGTCACGCTGCAATTACTGATATTGTAACCTACAAAAATACATTTTGGAGGCCATAGAGCCCCTTACTGCAGTTGATAAAATAACATGGTCATGCATTCTGATTTTAAATGAGTTGAATGAGAGGATGACTTCAATGCCTCACAGATATATCTGTAATTTCTGTAATGCTTTCCATATCATGTTGTTCTTGGTATTTATTTTAGCTGGATTTCTGAAACAGCATGAGGATTACTACAATGAAACGACAGCTACATTTAATTAAGGCATGACTGATGTATCTGCAAATAATCTTAACTGAGAATTTAATTTTTCATTTGGAACTTTTGCAGACAGAACATGATTGATTTCCTTTGGCTTTTTTTTTTTTTTTTGTTTAATATTCTACTGATTTTTTTACTGCTTAAGGAAAAATAGTGTTGCATCTCAAATTGAATAGTTAGGATATCAAGTGATATCAAATAGTTACTTATGGTTGACACATGAAATTTATCTGATTAGTCACATCTTGGTGTTGCTCATCCTGGAATGTGAATGCAGGCAATCCTAACAAAAATATTCCCTGTGTACATTAAAAAAAATGCTATTTTCAGGAGCTTCAGCCATGCATTTTTGTATGAGCTTCTTGTAAACATTCCCACTAATAGAGACAGGCCAGAGGGCACTTGAAGAAAATAAACAAAAATAGAGTATAGCCACAGCTGAACAGAATTCACTTAAATATTCAGGAAACTATTGATAAAAAATGCTGGTAGAATCTGTTCAGCTCTAACATCTGGATGGCTTGGGTAAAAAATATAAAATTAAATCCTACTTTGAAATAAATTTATTAAAGTTACCACAGTATTCTGGGAGCTCGTGTCAGTTATTCCAGAAATCCAATTTGTTGCAGATATATTGGAGGTTCAGGGAAGAGGAAAACAGTTGCTGCCGTGAAAAATTCTATGGGAGTAAGTAGGTAGAGAGTGGGAAAGTTATTTGTTCACATTATTTGCTCTAGGACATTAATTTCATGTCCAAATTAAAACTGAGCAATGGTATTTGCATTAGCTATGCTTTAGTGCAAAAACAAATCGCTTTGTTATTATGAGTTAGCAGTTTTTCTTCTTAGAGGAAATAATGAAAAGCCCTCCTTCTTGGACATATAAGCAGATGAGCCATCACCATAGCAACCAAAGGACGTATCCATCGCGTCATTCTGTCAAACAGCCCCTGCATGTGACTCCAAGCTCACATTCCTTACTTCTATCTGAAAGTAGGTTTTAGTCCTGCCATCCAATAAAATCAATACTCAGTAGGATGTTTTCTGTCTGTCATAGTTTAGAAATAAAAAGCTACTTATAGAGCCTTTCTTGTCTTAAAGGAAAAGGTTGTTTATCTATCATATACTAGGAGTTAATGAAAAATAGATATAATAGAAAACAGATCATTTGTTTCCAGGAATGCTGAGTTTTCTCATGCTCTTTAATATGTTTAGTGATTCAGTCATGTCTTTGTTACAGAGTTTTATGACAGGTTCTTTGCACAGCTTCCAGCAGTGAGCCTGGCTTAAGAGAAACACCATGTTTCTCTCTTAGAGTTATGAAAGAGGCTTTGATTTCTCCATCAAAAGGAGGAGAATCACACTGCAAACATGATTTACGAATCAGGCAGCAGAATCCAAATACAAATTGCATAGTGTTAATTGATCGTCCATTTCCCTTGCAACTCTAAAGCAGGATTTTATTTTCATGTTCTTGCCTTCTTCAAAAGTGTTTTTGAGCTTCCCTCTCAGACTCTAGAAGGTTGTTTTCACCTTGCCTCCTCTTTCTTCTTCATCACCATTAGATTTTAACCTTCTCTACACCTGCAGTGTAATAAGAACCAACACATTTGGCCTCTGATTTCCTGGTCTAATTCCCAGAAACCTTCCCAGATATTAAAAAAGTAATGGCGACTTGCACTTGTGTGGGTTCTGCATTTTACCTCAATGAAGTCAGCTCAGATTCAGTTTCCATATGTCAAATGACTACTGCAACAACAGTCTCTGGGAGAAAATAAATAACATTTGCCTCATTAGGTAGATCTTGAGGCAAACTTGTTACTTATGTTTTGAGCTCTTTGTCTGCTGAATAGTTTGTGATGAATACCAGTTGTGCCTAAGTGTAACACATAAAACTTCACTGGAATTAAAATCTCAGTTTAACTACAGAGTGATCATACTTTAGGATCCATACACCAGCATGACAGAAACGGAAGATATGGAATGTAAGAGATGGAAAAAATTAAGATGCCGGGAAAGCACCATTTCCATGTATCACTACATTAAAGTAATGAATGGTATAACCTGACAAGAATGTATGGCTCCAGAACCTGAACTCTTTTTTCCTCAATAACGCTTCCTTCAGTCTTATCTAAGTAAGACTGAAGGAGTTATATAAGAACTGCTTTCTCTGTCTATCACTCTCTCTCTCTCTGAAACACACAGTACATTTTAGATGATAAAAATGTAAAATGTATGAAAATATAAGATGAGGCAAGATTCTATACTCAAGTGAATTAACAGATATATGGAAAAGTGATTTGCAAAATGTCAGTTTTCCATATCAAATTAATGGTCTTGAAATGCTATCTAAGCCACTTCTGTCAGTGTCAGTTAAGCCAGACGGACTGATAGTTTCCAAAACAGATTGCCAGAATCACACCAGTGAAACTGTTTCCTACAGAAGTAGGAAATGAGTTTGGCAATCGCCTTCTGGTGGTTTTGTCTGGTATTAAGTTAATTTTCTCCATAGTAGCTAGCATGAGCAATGTTTTGGATTTATGCTGGAAAATGTGTAGATAATACATGGATATTTCTGTTCTCACTAAGCAGTGCTTACACAAAGTCAAGGCCTTTTCTGCTCCTCACCTCACTCCTCCAGTGAGGAGGCTGGGGGTGCACTGTGAGTCTTAAGGGCACACAGCCAGGACATCTGACCCCAACTGACCATATGGCATCATGCCCAGCATACAAAACTGGGGGAAGAAGGAGGAAAGGGGGGAACATTCAGAGTGATGGAGTTTGACTTCCCAAGTCACCATTCCATGTGATGGGGCCCTGCTCTCCTGGGGATGGGTGAACACCTGCCTGCCCATGGGAGCCAGTGAATTGTTTTGCTTTGCTTGCATGTGTGGCTTTTGCTTTACCTTTACCTGTGTTCATCTTAACCCATGAGTGTTCTTACTTTTAGCCTTTGGGTTCTTTCCTCAATCCCAGAGTGGGGGAGTGAGTGGATGACTGTGTGGTGCTCAGTTGCCTGTTTGGTTTAAACCACAACACTCATGTCAAAAGAAATCAAGCAAACCGCATTGTACACACTTTTGTTATTAGGCATCATTAGCAAAACCAAGAGTCATTTCAAGTATTATGTCTAGCAGTTCCATTTTTTTTTTTTTCCCCAAATGAAACAAAATTTGAGTTTTAATCCTGAGACAGGAACTCTCAGGCGCTTGGAACTTCAACTCTAAATCCAAAGGTCAAATGTTTTCTTCTTACTTTCAATCTAGTTAATAATTAGTTCCTGGAAAGATGAACACCACATTGAGGAGTCGGACATAACTGTTCTCAGAAATTAGCAAGGTTTAAAAAAATCCATGGCAAGTCTGTACAGTTTGTGCTGGCTCACTTACTTCACATATAGTGTTCACTCACACAGGACTCCTTTATGAATTTAATTAGACTTATTCTGCCACCAAGGTTGATTCTCCTTAGCTGCCATCAGAAAAGGGTCATCAGAAAACTTGTGTCAACAAATATGCTGTATTTCTTTCCAGTCTTGAAAAGTTTTCACCTGACATTAGGGGGACACTAGTCCTCCATCAGAGATACCAGCCTTATCAGTTCTCCAATTTTACAAACACTGTCTAATCTGTTGCAGTGCTAGGTTTGGTTTAGCAAGCTGCAGCTTTCCCGGAGAGCACAGCTGGGCTGCTTAGGGCAGGGCAGCCATTCTGTCCTCCCGTAGTCCTTTTTGGACAGCCCTGAGCTTCTGCTCTGGCTAGCTGGGCTCTACAACACAGTGACGGCAAAGGAGGCAAGAAGGGTCTCTCCATCGGGAACCTTTATTGTTTCATGTTGGTTCGCTAGTTCCCAGAAGCAGAGTGCCCGAGAGAGACCATGTGGTCAGGGAGCACGAGGGTTTTGTCAGGGGCTCAGGGGCGGTACATGGGCGGAGTTGGGGTACAGGAACCAATAGGGAGACCCCGAGGGAGTGGCCAGGGGTAGGGGCAAGGGGAAGGGGGGAACAATTTGGAATAAGAAAAGCGATGGGTAAATAGACCACCACAATTATCCACTGGCCTAAAGTTTGTTCCACCTGATTTCTCTGATGACAAATCTGTTTCAACAGAACCATTTTGCCTCATTTTATGAGGTCCTGGTTTGTTTGCATTAGATCTCTCAATGTCCAATCCCAAGTGGGAGCCTAGGCTATCACTAGGTCCTGATTGTGCCAGATCAAATGACTTGGCCCTTCTCAGTTTAAGTTTAGGTACACGAAGAGATTACCAGTTTTCCAAGGCTCCTATTAATCATCTTATCTATAATTTCAAAACAGTTACCTTAGCTAAAATAGAAAAAAAACTATCTATAACCACCATGCCTTGAAGAAAGGACTGCTAAGTCATCTTTTCAATCCAAATACTTTATGCTTAGGAAAAAAAACAACAAAGATAAGTAGAAAAAAATTATTATCATTTTGAAGGCCACACAGTATTTTTTCTGAAATGTTTTCTGTAAGATGTGTTTTATTAACTTTAAATGTATGTGTAGAGTCTTTATCTGATGTAATACTAAGAAAATAGATGTGTTTGTTTTAAAAAAAAAATCAATATTGTCATTTGATTCAGATATGCCATTGTTTCCCTTTATTTCATAGATCTGTGGATATTAAATCATGTCAGTTTCCATTTGTGAGAAGCTTGCTGATATGTATACTTAGTCTGTAATTTATTACTGTTTTATATTTAAAATTTGGTAGCTTCCAATGCCCCTGGTTAAAGCAGTAGCTTCCCAGTAGCAAGTGCAAAATCTCCAAAGGTAAATGCAGCCCATGTGCCAGTGATTCCCAAAGGATATACTCTGGTGTATAGTGTACCATAGAAATTTGGCAGCACCCTGTTTGTTCTGCCTTTTGTTTTTAGTACCTAATTTGAAGAGCCTGCTTGCAGGTTTCTCCTGTGACCCAGGAATAAAGGACCAGATAGACTGATGTCAGGTTTTTGCGTGCTAGCTCAAAGAGAGCCCGGAGGTGTAGCCGCAACCCGACTGCAGTAGGGCAGGCACAGACACACACAAAGCGCAGGCAGACGGGGGTGCGCTCCTCACCCGAGGGGGCCGTCCCTAAACAGGGGGTGAAGGCACGCAGGCAGAGGCAAAGAAGGGAGAGAGAGGGGACTCTCCGTGTAATTTCTACACAGAAGGTTTATTCACACCAAACAACGTGAGGAGGAGATGGAGAGCCGAGGATCTGACAAGGGTCCAGGGATTTTATAGTGGGGATAGGAAAGGCGGGGATAAGGGATACAGCAAATGGGATACTTGACAGGAGGCAGTGTTGAGTGCAAGGGAACCAATGGAAATAACACAAAGGAGGGATTTAGGGAAGGAACCAATGGGCCATCGAGGAACAAAGACCTTTCTAGAACTAATACATATTAAAGAAGGAAAATGAATATACATAACTTCATACATAACACAGGAAGACAAAGTATTACCCAATCAGGGGAAAACATGCAAGAGGCAGAAGAAGGGAATCAGGGGTTCTCAAAGTTACATGCTAAACTTGGGTTGCTAACCACCGCAGCTGGTTGTCTGAGTTCTCCTCAGGACAAAGAGTAACTGGAGCCACCTACCACTGCCTTATACTGAGTTAAGATTTTTATCCATCTCAAGCAATTCAAAAGCTTATCGTTTTAGTGGCTGAGGATCTCAGAACTATCAATACAATTCCCTTGTTGTGTAAGCTTTGACTCTGCTGACACTGACAGTGGGACTGGATGTGTGTATCCATCTTCTGATGGAGAATTACCAGGTACTTGTTCTGAAACAGATGTGCTGGAATCGTGATACTTAGAGTGACTTACTGCCACCAAATATTCTCCCGCCACATCATCCCAAGACTCGGTTCCAGCCCTAAAAGTCCAGGGTCCTCTACTACCAGTAAGAGCAGCAGCCTGAAGATTGTAATGATTTAATTTTCTTTGTCAACTTTCATCTTTGCCTGTCATTATTCATACTGGGTGATGGAAATTCCTGCAATGTAGTGCAGAGGGAAACAACTTAAGTGCAGTGAATACACCCTATAGAAATACTTTCTATTTTGCTTTAAAAATGTGTAATACAGCTCAAATGAATGAGCACTGGTTAGTCATACTGACAATTTTTAGAAAGCAGGTACTCCACAAAGCTGCCACTAATAGCAAAATTTTGTATATTACCAAAAATTTCATCGAGAACTGTTCATCATAACAAATATTCAGATGCATGACCAGACATGGAATGTAGGTAAACTAATTCCTCACATTTAATTCCTCCATCTAAATTACTCTTGCTCAGTATAGTTCCTTCATAAATTTAGAGGAAGAGGAAAATGAATAGCTCCATAGGAAACCAGAAAAGCCAAGTAGATCTGGAACATTTAGCATTACGTCTTTAATCATTACTTTAAAATATTTTTTCAGCATTTGAAAGAAAACAAGAACTTGCACACAAGATCTAAGGAACAAAAACTAGGCATCCGCAGCTGGTTGTCTGAGTTCTCCTCAGGACAAAGAGTAACTGGAGCCACCTACCACTGCCTTATACTGAGTTAAGATTTTTATCCATCTCAAGCAATTCAAAAGCTTATCGTTTTAGTGGCTGAGGATCTCAGAACTATCAATACAATTCCCTTGTTGTGTAAGCTTTGACTCTGCTGACACTGACAGTGGGACTGGATGTGTGTATCCATCTTCTGATGGAGAATTACCAGGTACTTGTTCTGAAACAGATGTGCTGGAATCGTGATACTTAGAGTGACTTACTGCCACCAAATATTCTCCCGCCACATCATCCCAAGACTCAGTTCCAGCCCTAAAAGTCCAGGGTCCTCTACTACCAGTAAGAGCAGCAGCCTGAAGATTGTAATGATTTAATTTTCTTTGTCAACTTTCATCTTTGCCTGTCATTATTCATACTGGGTGATGGAAATTCCTGCAATGTAGTGCAGAGGGAAACAACTTAAGTGCAGTGAATACACCCTATAGAAATACTTTCTATTTTGCTTTAAAAATGTGTAATACAGCTCAAATGAATGAGCACTGGTTAGTCATACTGACAATTTTTAGAAAGCAGGTACTCCACAAAGCTGCCACTAATAGCAAAATTTTGTATATTACCAAAAATTTCATCGAGAACTGTTCATCATAACAAATATTCAGATGCATGACCAGACATGGAATGTAGGTAAACTAATTCCTCACATTTAATTCCTCCATCTAAATTACTCTTGCTCAGTATAGTTCCTTCATAAATTTAGAGGAAGAGGAAAATGAATAGCTCCATAGGAAACCAGAAAAGCCAAGTAGATCTGGAACATTTAGCATTACGTCTTTAATCATTATTTTAAAATATTTTTTCAGCATTTGAAAGAAAACAAGAACTTGCACACAAGATCTAAGGAACAAAAACTAGGCATATTGCCAGTACTACATAAAGAGCACCTGGTCTCATTAGGATGGTATTTTATTTTCTTCACAGTATACCACTTTAATGGATCCAGCAGGGAAATAGCAACAAAAACTAAGCAACTAGAATGACAGTGTCATCTCTGTGGAAACATCAGCACTTATTCATCATCATCTTCCGTGCTATAAGATGTCACCTAGAGAATTCCTTCTGAGATTTTTCTTTTCCTAACAAGGGTTTAGCCTAATTTATATTCCCTACATGTAAAATGCAGCTTTATTGTTTTAGATTACATGACTTCTGTATCTCTCTGCATAAAAGCCCTTTTTAAGAAAAACAAAGTATTCTGTTGCCTTGATCACAGGTCTTTGGCCTAAAAGAAAAAACAGAAGATCTCTTTATAGTTTCTCCAACTTGTCTTGCATGTCAGAAAATAATGACATTATTAGTGCTTTTCTCTCCTTCCCCTGGGTTCCTGTAGTTCTTCTTTTTACATGAGAAACTTCAATATTTCATTTAAACATATTTAGCATTAAATCCTCTATAAACTCATAGAGCACATTAGTGTTTCCAGTGCCTTTTTGTGATAGATATCATGTAGTTTTCACCTGTCTTTGAGCTTTGTTTTTTAACTGATCTGATAATATTTTTCAGTTTTTTTATACAGTCTGATTAAGGCAAGAAATCATTGCCTAATAACAGTAGGCCTAGAGAACAATGCTGGCTCAAAGACCACCAGCTAGAAAACACAGGATTTCAGGAGTTTTGGCAGTGACTACTAAGACTAAATTGCTCTTATACTGGCTCATAAAAAAGCAAGGTTTTGCTGTGGTGCAAGGACAGTTTTAACCATCTGTTTCTTTATAATTAGCTCTAACATGATATTAATGAAGTACTAAGCATGTCATGCTTGTGTGTAGACAGGGCCTAATAGGGTATCAATTATCCTTTTAGTTTCTCCCTTACCTATAAGATCACAAGTTTTGAAATACTGTCAACTGCACTACAGACAGACTCAAAAACCAGTGATAAATATTATGGGATGGGACACTGAATAGAAAACTCTTCTGTTTTGAACTCTGTATGTGTGTTTACCACTGCTTTAAAGCGCTAAATATTAGGTATGCATGCAAGCAAAAATTTACCCAATAGAGTATCATAAATAGTTTTAGAAAAGCTTATCATCTTCATACAGCTATATGCTGTGGTGTGGTCATTCTCTTGGGCTTCTGTAGCTGTGGCAGCAGTTGCCAGTAAAATGAACTTAACAGCAACGTGTGGGATACAAAATTCATATGATCATTAGAAATGTGGTATATTAGGTGGTAATGGAGAAATGAGTGAAATAATTTATTTTTATTTCACATTTTTTAAGTTGAATAGGGAGCCTTTTTTTTTAATTCAGGTTTTGTCATTCTTTCATTTAAACACATTAAGTGATTGATTGATTGATTGATTGATTGAAAGAAATGCGCATTTACCAGACAGGGAACTCAATGGCTTTTCAAGTTCAATTGGGCTCCTGAGATCTTGGTACTCTTGATTGTCTCCACTCTGATGTTATGTCACCTGCCTTCCACCCCCTGCTCCAAACCACATCCAATTGCATCATACATACTTTAGAAGTGTACAATATACTATAAAAAAAATAGTTAGAAACATAATGGAAGAGCCAATTGAAGCACAAGCTTAAAAAAGAATTCATTTCCTCTTCCAGTCTGTATATATATAAAGTAAGGCATGGAGGTTGCAACACCTTTACTATGACTTGAGGTACTTTGCTGTATTTAGTCATTTTTGTATATGATACAAGGAGCTGGGTGGCTATGATAACTTCTGTGCAGCTGAGCAGTAGAAAAACTGCAGGATGTTTCCAGAGCCAGGGAAGCCCGAACAAGAGCTGAGAGACCCACCAGGAACCTGCCAGGAAACCACCAGGAGCTGGCAGCCCTTGTGAGAAGGACTGACCTGGCAATAGGGGTTGCTGCAGCAGATTTCAATGAGCTAAAACTGAAATCCTGGGCAAAGCCTGATTTCCAGCACTGCCTAGGGTTAGGGTTAGGGTAAGGGTAAGGCCTAGGATTAGTGTTCAGGAAACCACAAAGCCCAGAGCTCCAGGGGCACTGACCATGCAGAAGGCATGCCAAGGGGTGTGCAACACTGCCCCAACCTTGTTCCATCCTCTTCTTTCTATTGGCCCTTGCCTCAGCCCAATACCCAATTTCAGGCTCCACCTAGGCTTAGGGTTAGGGATAGGGTAAGGGTTACGCCTATGGTCAGGCTGTAGAAAACCGCAAAGCCCAGAGCTCCAGGGAGACTGACAATGCGAAAGGCATGCCAAGGGGCGCGCAGCACTGCCCCAATCTTCCTCGCTCCTCTTCTTTCTTCTTCGCACTTGCCTTAAATCAATGCCAGATTTCCGGCTCTGCTTAGGGTGAGGATTAAGGTTAGGGTTATGCCTGGGGTTGGGGTTCAGATAACCGAAATGCCGACAGCTCCAGGAACACTGACCAAGCGAAAGGCATGCCATGGGGATAGTGAAACTGCTCATACCTTGCTCCCTCCTCTTCATTCTGCTTGGAACTCGCCTCAGCACTATTCCCGATTGCCGGATATGCCTAGCGTTAGGGTTAGGGTTAGGGTTAGAGTTACGCTTAGGGTTAGGGTTCAGACAACCACAAAGTCCAGAGCTGCAGGGACACAGATAATGCGAAAGTCATGCCAAACTGAGTGTGGCACTGCCCACACCCTGCTCCAACCTCTTTTTCTGGTTGACATTTCCCTCAGCACAATGCCTGATTTCCAGGCCCACCTGGGGTTATGGTTAGGGTTACGCCTGGGGTTAGAGTGCAGAAAACCCAGTCCCCAGACTACCAGGGACACTGACCATGCGAAAGGCATGCCAAGGTAAGCTCGACACTGACCCAACCTTGCTCCGACTTCTCCTTTCTGCTTGGAACTCACCACAGCCCAATGCCAGATTTCAGGCTCCACCTAGGGTTAGGGTTATGGTAAGGGTTAGGATATAGCCTCGGGTTAAGGTTCAGAAAACCACAAATCCCAGAACTCCATGGACACTGACCTCGCAAAAGGCATGGCAAGGGGAGTACGACACTGCCCCTGTCTAGCTCCCTCCTCTTCTTTCTGCTTGGAACTCAGGACAACGCAGTGTCTGATTTCCGACTCTACCTTGGGTTAGGGTTAGGGTTACACCTAAGGTTAGGGTTCAGAAAACCCCAAAGCCCAGAGCTCCAGGGACACTGGCCATGCAAAAGGCATGCCAAGGGGCCTGCAATACTGCCCAAAGTTTGCTCCCTCCTTTCTGCTTGGAACTCAGGCCAGCCCAGTGCTTGATCTCTGGATCATCTAGGGTTAGGGTTAGGGTTACACCTAGGGTTAGGGTTCAGAAATCCAAAAAGGCAAGAGCTCTAGGGACACTGACCATGCAAAAGGCATGCAAAGGGAAGTGCGACACTACCCCTACCTCGTTGCCTTATTTTCTTCCTGATTGGCACTCGCCTTAGCCCAACGTTATTTCTTAGGCTCTACCTAGGGTTAAGGTTAGAGTTAACATTAGGGTTGCGCCTAGGTTTAGGGTTCAGAAAACCGCATATCCCAGAGCTCCAGGGACGTTGACCATGCAAATGGCATACCAAGGGGCCTGCGATACTGCCCAAAGCTTGGTCCCTCCTTTCTGCTTGGAACTCAGCGCAGCCCAATGCCTGATTTCCAGCTCCACCTAGGGCTTGGGTTAGGGTTTGGGTTACACCTGGGGTTAGGGTTCAGAACACCACAAAACCCAGAGCTCCATGGACACTGGCCATGCAAAGTGCATGCCATGGGCATCGTAACACTGCCCCAACCTTGTGGCCTTCTTGTCTTCCTTATTAACGCTCGCCTTAGCCCAAGGCTCTTTCTTAGGCACCCCATAGGGCTAGGCTTCGGGTTAAGGATACTCCCCCGGTTAGGGTTCAGGAAACCACAAAGCCCAGAGCTGCAGGGACACTGACCATGTGAAAGGCATGCCAGTGCAAGCTCGACTCTGACCCAACCTTGCTCCCTCCTCACCTTTCTGCTTGGAACTCCCCACAGCCCAGTGCCAGATTTCCGACTCCACCTAGGGTTAGGGTTACGCTTAGGGTTACACCTAGGGTTAGGGTTCACAAAACCACAAAGCCCAGAGCTGCAGGGACACTGACCATGTGAAAGGAGTGCCGAGGGGAGCTTACCACTGCCCCAACCTTGATCCCTCCTCGCCTTTCTGCTTGGAACTCAGCACAGCCCATTGCTTGATTTCCGGCTCTACCTTAGGTTAGGGTTAGGGTTACGCCTAGGGTTAGGGTTCACAAAACCACAAAGCCCAGAGCTGCAGGGACACTGACCGTGTGAAAGGCCTTCCAAGGCAAGCACGACGCTGCCTAAACCTTGCTTCCTCCTCTTTCTGCCCTCCCCTTGCCTCAGCCCAATGCCCGATTTCCAGCTCCTCCTAGGGTTAGGATTCGGGTCACGGTTACGCTTAGGTTTAGAGTCCAGGAAACCACAATGCCCAGAGCTGCAGGGACACTGACCCTATGAAAGGCATGCTAAGGGGAGTGCGGCTGTGCCCCAACGTTTTCCATTCCTCTTCTTTCTTCTTGGATCTCAGCATAGCCCAATGCCCGATTTCCGGCTCTACCTAGGGTTAGGGTTAGGGTTACGCCTAGGGTTAGGGTTCACAAATCCATAAAGCCAAGAGCTCTAGGGACACGACCATGCGAAAGGCATGCCATGGGGTGCACAGCACTTCCCCAACTTTGTTGCCTTCTTGTCTTCCTCATTGGCACTCACCTTAGCTCAATGTTATTTCTTAGGCTCCACCTAGGGTCAGGTTTAGGGTTAGGGTTACACCTAGCGTTAGGGTTCACAAAACCACAAAGCCCAGAGCTGCAGGGACACTGACCGTGCAAATGGCATGCAACGGCATACGTGACACTTCCCCAACCTTGCTCCGTCCTCTCCTTTCTGCTTGGAACTCAGGGCAGCCAAGTGCCAGATTTTCGGCTCCTCCTAGGGTTAGGGTTAGGTTTAGGCTTAGGGATACACCTAGGGTTAGGGTTCACAAAACCACAAAACTCAGAGCTATCAGGTCACTGATTATATGAAATGCTTGCCACGGGAAATGCGACACTTTCCCAACCTTGCACCCGCCTCTTCTTTCTGCTTGGCTCTTGCATCAGCCCAAATCCCGATTTTCAGCTCTTTATAGGGTTAATTTTGTTTGGCTGAAATCTTCATTTTGCTAGTGGCTATAACTTTGGCTACAGTTAAATCTTTTGGGATGACTACTTGAGCGAATCTGGCAATTTGTGTGACAGTTTAAGGAAGGATGCACAGGGGGTGCAGGAAGGGCTTTCCTCCTTAGGAGGGCCAACAGAATAGCAGAGCCAGAGAGCTGCAGATAGCATCAGAAATTAATGCTGAGGGAGGGAAAAGAGCAGACGTCTTCTCTCCAGTCTTAGACTGAGCTTCCATTGTTATTGTTATTATGCGCTGTGGAGTTCATTTCCAGCGGTGTTGAAGTTGCTGCACCAACAGTGTCTCTTCGCCCAAACAGACCTTCTGACTGTAGTTGTAGGTCTGCAGGCCTCTGGTTGTAAAGAGTGCCTGGTGCCTGTCCAGGAAGCTGGGGTTGATATTGTGCAGAAAGTGTGTCCCTGTCAAGGAGCTGCGTCACCAGGTCAAGCAGTTACACAAGGAAGTAAGTAGTGTTGAGCAGCATTCGTGAGTATGGGAAAGGAATAGATATTCAAGGAGATATTATTGACACAGGAGTCTCAACCCCCCTCTACAGCAGAGATGCAAGTGGCCTCCACACCTCATCTCACAAGTCAGATGTCAATAAAAGAGGAAAACTAGAAACTGCTCACTTTCCATACAAGGAGTAAGACTTGACATTAGCTAACAAGTTTAGTGCCCTCCAAACCAAGGACGAGGTGGCTAAGGCTTCAAGTAAGGCAACTGAGTCATCAGGCCTGAGCCACGCAGGATCACCTGGAAGAAGAAGCAGGAGATTGTCATGGATGACGCCTAGTGCAGGGGACAGAGATACCCATCTGCTGACCTCACCAGTTGTCCAAAGAAGTGTGTTGCCTGCCAGGTGCTTGAATCAGAGATATCATGGAAATACTGCCGAGGCTGGTCAGCATCTGACTATTACTCCCTGCTGGTCTTTCACATGAGCACTAATGATACCAAAGGTAAATTGAAAACAATCAAACTGATTTCAGATCTCTAGGGACCTCAGTAAAGGGTCTGGGTGCCCAGGTAGTTTTCTCCTTAATATTGCCAGTTAGGGTAAATGACAAGAGAATTAAATGGACTTACTGAGTACATGACTGGGTATGTCATTGGTGTTGTCAGCAGTGTTTGGTTTTTGTAACCTTGGGACTCTGTTTGCTAAGATTGACAGCTGTCTGGTATAGCAGGTGGGAGAGGTGGGATCCAGCTCACTGAGTGGAGGACGTGTTTTTGCCAGTAAAATGGCCGATCTGGTAAAGTGAGCTTTATTCTAGGAAAGGTGGGGGAAGGGGAGAGCTTAGTGACTGCCCAAGTAGCATCAGGAGGCTTAAGAGGAGATACCTCCAGCACATGCAAGCACCCAAAAATATAACTACAAGGCAGGAGTATGGGGTATCCTTTGCACCCTTCCTGGGATATTGACAGAGACAAATACTTCTATAAAGTGCCTATATACCAATGCATGCACTACAGGAAACAAACAGGAGGAACTGTAGATCTGTGTGAAATCACACGGCTTTGACCTCATTGCAATTACAGAAACTTGGTGAGATAGCTCACATGAGTGGAATGCTGTCATGAAAGACCACACACTGTTTAGGGAAGACTGACCAGGAAGGCACAGTGGTGGAGTTGCCCTCTACATGAGGCAACACTTGGAAAGTATTGAGCTCTGTCTTGAAGTGAATTATGAGCCTGTCGAGAGCTTATGCTTTAGGATAAAAGAGCAGACTAGTGAGGGTGACACTGTTGTGGGTGTTTGCTACAGGTTACCTGATTGAAATGAGGAAGTGGATGAGAACTTCTACAAGCAGCTTGAAGCAGCCTCACAGCCACAAACCCTGGTTCTCATGGGGAATTTTAACTGTCCTGACATCTGTTGGAGAAGCAGCACAGCCAACCACAAACAGTCCAGGAGGTTCCTGGAAAGTGTTGGTAACTTCCTGACACAGATGGTGGAGGGTCCCACAAGGAATGGTGTGCTGCTCAACCTCATTATAACAAACAGGGAAGAAGGCCTTGTTGGATACACAAAGGATGAGGGGAGACTTGGGTGTAGTCACCACAAGATTATGGAGTTCAGTATCAGATGAGGAGGAAGCAGGGCAGCAAGTAAGATTGCAACCATGGACTTCAGGAGACCTAAGTTTAGCCTCCTCAGGGATCTTCTTGGAAGAATCCCATGGGAATGGGCCCTGCAGATAAGAGGGATCAGAGAGAGCTGGTTGATATGGTATTTTCCCAGGGTCTAGAACAATGCATCCTAATAAGCAAGTAATCAGGCAAAGAGGGCAAGAGATCTGCATGGATGAGCAAGGAACTCCTGTCATTGCTCAAGTGTAAGCAGGAATACACAGGAGGTGGAAGCAGGGTCAGGGTCAGTGTAGGTACAAAAATGCTGTTAGTGAGGATCTTCTTGTTATTTTTCTAAGTCCGTGAGAGACTTTTCTCTCTCACAGAAGAGGTAGCAGGGAATGTAAACAACCAAGCCACCTGCAACCTTGGAAAGTCTTGTTTATGGTATAGTAGAAAATATTTTGATAATGGATGTTTTAGGATTTTGGCCAATCACCCCCAAGGGGTGGCTGGGCCTTTGTCAAATTAGACTATGAAGAAAAAAGTCTATAAAAGAGTTTGTAAAATAATTAAATAAATCAATCTTGCTGCACAATTCCTGCCTGCTGGATCTTCTCCTCCTCCTCCTCCCTATAGACACGGTGATATACCGTTGGAACCAGGCCTGCGGTAATAGGTCAGGACACTTGGAAAGAATATAGAGAGGTTGTCAGAGTAAGTAGAAATGAGACAAGGAAGGCCAAAGCCCATCTGGAAATAAATCTGGCCAAGGATGTTAGGGACAACAAGAAGGGCTTATTTGAATACATCAATCAAAAAGGAAAACTAAGGATAAAGTGGGCCTATTACTAAATGGAGAGGGGACCCTATTAACAGAGGATGTAGAGTTACTGAATATCTTCTTAGCATCATCCATCTTGTCTCAGAAATTTTAATGTTTATTTGTCATTACTTAAGCTTCATGTGAAATTTCAGATTCCTTCTTTTGTAAAAGAATAAGAGACTTTGGAATGCACCTACACATCTGCTAAACTTTAGGACTGTCTCATACGACTGAGTATGCAACTTCACAAGTACTGTAACTTCAAATATATTTTTTCATTATGTATGTTTTTCATATTGCAGCTGTAAAGGTTTTATGTCATTTGCTTTGTACGGGTAACAAATTTTTGTTTGATTTTTATCAGTATTTTCAGCATCAGTGCATATGGAATTTACTAATCATATTTTGAGCCTTTTAGTGAACAGCATTTCAGACATGGTTTCCTCATGCTTACAGCATAATATAATGAACATAATATAAAGTTCCTTCCTTACTCTGTTTTGTTTTTCTTGTCACAACTTGAAAATGTATTTTGAGTTTCCTTTCCAGTTTCTAAAGAGCTCTGGAGAGGTAAAATAGATGGAAGTGTCAAATCACATTTGACAACTACAAAAATTAAAAATGTCATTCTTCTAGAGGACTTTGGAATGAGGCCTTCTAGTGCAAATACCTCTGCCTTGGAGTTCAAAGCAGTAGGCACTTAAATGCATGTATACTTCCATACATACCCTCTAGAATGAGCTTGTCCTGCAGCAAGGCATGGTATCTGTATAGAAATATACAATGCCCAGAGTTTCTCAAAGGGCTTTGTCTGTTTATCGTGCAACCCCATTTTCATAGCTCCACATTTGCTGGGAAAGAATTAATTTTATTTACAACACAAACCAGCCCTTTTCTGCTAACAGTAGTACCAGCTTCGAGAGCTTTTCTGTTTCCAGGCATCATGCTCCACTGATATTTCAGAACGCATCTACATTACAAGGCAAATTCTAGCACAGCCAGGCTGGCGTAGCTCTTGCAAGAGATGCAGCATAGGCTGACAGGAGAACCTGTTCAGCTGTCATAGCAACACTACCTACCCTGCATAACATAACCTAAAATGGCAAAAGCACTTTTGTATCAGCATGGCTGTGACAGACACCAGGGGGATGTTAATACACTGTGTTTGCTGAATACCCTGATATAATGCACAATATCCTATTTTTCTGTATGGTGGTACTTTAACATCATCATTCAGAATATTCTTAATCAGTGCTGCAAAATATAGTCCTTATCAGAGAATCACAGAATGGTTGAGATTGAAAGGGACTTCTGGAGGTTATTTGGTCACCTATATCACTCATTAGCCTCAGTCAGAAAAGAACAGATTCCTGTCTGGATCTACGTGGCCTGAAAGTAGACCTTTGAAGCTCAGAGGATGAATAGTATTAAGATGGAAATGTCGACTAAAGCAATGAACTAAACAGATTTTGTCCATATATAAGATTCCCTGTACAGAAAGAAGATACAAAGAGATGTTCTTTACACACAGAGCTGGCTTTCAGGAGGGCAGGTTTGGTGCCATGAGAAAAGCACAGGCTGCAGTCTGCCCTGAATATTCCTGCTACCAGAAAGAAAACAGGACAGGCTGGGATTTTGCACAGACTTGAGAGGTGGAAAAAATTCCACATTGCTTTTGCAATCACAAGGATATGGTTTGCTCTCTGAGACTTTCAGAAGGTTGCAAACAACTAGAAAACAAGCTAAAAGTAGTGTGTCAAGTCTCAGAGTGTGATGTCTAGAGAAATATGTGCAAACATCTTGTAAAAGGTTTCAGCTTTCCTATCCACGATGTGTTGACTTGGTAGATATGGAGTTATTCTCCATTTATAATATTCAGTCTGGAGAAGAGAAGACTGAGGAGAGACTTCATTGCGGTCATTGTTTCAACATCCTCATGAGGGGAAGCAGAGGTACAGGTACCGATCTCTTCACCCTTATGACAAGTGACTCCAGGAAAATGCACAAAGCTGGGTTAGGGGAGGTTTAGGAAAAGGAAGGTTCAGGGAAAGGTTTTTCACCCAGAGGGTGGCTGGGCACTGGAACTGGCTCCCCAGGGAAGTGGTCACAGCACCAAGCCTGACAGAGTTCAAGAAGCATTTGCAGTATGAATCTCAGGCAGATGGTGTGACTCTCGGGGCTGTCCTGTGCAGGGCTGTGAGTTGGACTTGAAGATCCTGGTGGCTCCCTTTCAACTCAGCATAATCTATGACTCTATGATGCCCTTATAATTATGTAAATTGGGGCCAAATTTGCCTCAGCTGTATGTGTAAAAGTCTAAATAGGTGAGAGTATTGAGGGAAAAGTAATTCAAACAATGTCAGACTCAGCTGGATAAATTTTTTGAACCTGTCACTAAGCCCCTTGTTAAATAAAATTGTTTTCACAGTTCTGAAATTAGAACTGAAGCAGAAAGTTTTGCTATAAAGTATTTAATTTCCAAAATGTAGAAATATTTTGCAACTGCAGTATCTGGTGTGTTGCTTACATTACAAAGACATGTTTAATCACAGCCTTCACGAGTATGTCTTGTTACTAGATTTGGGATTGTGTAATCCTGAAAATTTCTGAATGTACAAGAACTTGCTTATGGAGACGATTTGAACTTTCTTTCATAAAAAGAGATTAATAAAGCTGTCTTTCTACCAATGGAGGAAGCTATTAACCATTCACAGAGAACCTTCAACTAGGCAGAAGACTGTGAAGAAAAGGAGTGTAAAGACTATTACCCTGAAGAGTTAAAAACGTCAGAACCAATCAGGACAGAGTTAATTAAATGGTGCAGCTATCAAAAAAAAAAAAAAAATGAAAGAAGGTAACAGTACTAACAAAATGTTGGTATGGACCTTAAATTACGCAGCTTAGGTAGATGTTTGTTATATTTGTGATGCGTAGACAAAGTGTTGTTGGACAGGTTAAAAGGAATTATATGTTTGTTTGGATATTTGAAGTGTTTGTTTGGTTTTTTGATTGCTTTACGTATTAGTCTGCTCAGTAATGCCTATGCTACCAGCTGGTATTTGAAGAGAACAAAAAGGTTCTTTTTCAGAGAAGTAAAAGAGGCATTTAAAGTGTGGCTTCTGACCACTGTAGTTCTGAAGAGTGTGTCAGGCCTAAACCAGGCAAACCAGAAGTAAAGAGAAGCCTGTCCATAAAGGTCATTTTTTCTCAGTCATTGCAGAAGTCAGTTCACTTAATTTTTTTATTGATGGGAATTGCACATATAACACAGATTTATACTGTGTGTGCATGTGCTTTGTTTTGGATTGTAAAAGAAGATTGAACAGATCTTGCTAACAAGGGCGCCAATGGTTCTAGGAAATTATCCAACCTCCTAACAAATATTTTGGCAGCAATCTTAATCGTTCCTGTGGTCTCAGCACTGTCATTGTATAACTGTTTTAGCAGTTATTTCTTCTTTTCTTTTTTTTTTTCTCTGACACATTTGATGCTCTGTCAGTTAGAGTCCACATTGAGGTCAGCCAGAAACTTGCTGTACCAGGAATCGTTTGATGTAGCCTTTATTACATATTAGATGCTGAACAAGGGAGGGCTTTGCCAGAGTGAGATGTTGCTTTCTGAAACTTCAGTCTCTATTTTGTCTTCCAGTTGGATGCAACATCCAAGGCAATTTAGTTCTACTTTTTAATTTAAATTTGCCTCCGGATTTTGGAGAAGAGTTAGTGGCATATGGTACTTTTGCATTGTAGAAGCATTCTTACTGATTTAAGTTGCATTAAATTTTAAGGATTATTATTTTACAGAAAAAATACATAGCATTTTTCTCTGTTGTCCCTCTTACTGTTGTATATGATTCAGGGATTAAATCTGCACAACATGTGTTTTTGGTGTCTCCTCTGCTATGTAAGAAAGAAAACAGCACAGCACAGTAGTAAAATATAATATCTACTGCCTCCTCCAAATCTCATGCATTTATTTCATACTCCATATTTTATCAATTGATTTTCTAGACTTATGAGGACATGTAAAGTTTATTCAACTCTCAAGACCATAATGTTTCACCAAGCTGTCTTGTTCTCATAGCTGGTAGGACACTGAACACCTTTGTAAGTAAGAATTTTGAGAGAAAAAGGAAAGGAAAGACAAACTGGAAGAGAAAGGCTACTTTTAAAATGTCATAACTTATAAATAAGTACGGTAGCATTCATTCGCTCTTTTGCATCATGGAATAACTTTGATTCTTTCGGGATTGCATTTCAGGAAAATGTATTCTCTATTTAAAAAACAGTGAAGTAATCCTACCTCAAAAGCACATATAAAGGTAGAATCTTTAGTAAGCTCAGTGTAAGATTACAGATGATGAAAATGCAAGTGTCCTATTTTATACACTCATGATTTCTAGGACTTTTCTAGGACTTTTGAACTAACCCAGTCTTCCAGGATTTGTGTTGAGTCATGCTTATATGTTTATATAGATCTCATAGTGCTTACCGTCACTTTTTTAACAACTTAATCAAGTTACTTATATGTAATTGCAGGGCCCCAGACTGAGGATGCTGCAGTCATGTCAATTGCAACATAGTTAACATTTCTTCTGTTCTCTTGATCACTGTGTGACAGTGGTACATCCCAGTTTAGCATGGAGTCTGACTTCCCAGCAGAGAAAAGTCTGGGTAATCAGCTACAAAATGCTGATATATACACTGAGTCTGACTCATGGACTATTGAGCAAACCTACATCTATATGCCCACAAGAAGCTGGTGTTGTCATCTCACATAATTACATAAGTAAGGCAGTGTGATTTGGTATGGGTTAGAAAATCACAGCCAGATTGTTTGACAGTGCCAGTATGTCTGATGAGAGTAGGGCTACTCATGCTAAGCCACCTTCTGTGCTTAAAGCCTGGCCAAGTCCTTTCCTGTCACATCTCCTCTCCAGTGATTCCCAGAGAATATGACTGACACACAGGCACTGAGGTTGCCAGTGGGGGCTGCCTCTGAACATGTCTATCCATTGCAGGCAATGTATAAAAGGGCAGAAACTTTAATGATCAAAATCTTGGTCAGTCTTTCTTTGAGATGCAATTGTGGTCAAAGCAACTTTCTCTGACTTTCTTTGCTCATTTTTCATCATTGGTGTCTAGATATTTAGTCACCTATTTCTATGTAGTTACTGTATTATTTATAGATGTCCAATACAGATACTGTTAAGACTGGTGCCAAGTGGAAAACCTTACCTAACAAACACATTGGTACAAATATTCTAAAATTGCTCTCCAGAAGGGAAACCAAATGCTCTTGCCAGAAAAAAAACAAGCCAAGGTAATTTTAATTAATGAGAAACAGTGGATATTTATGATGAATTTTTATCGAACAACTCCTCACCCAAAGATTAATTAAGAAAAATTACTCTGAATAAGAAACAAATGTGTGAAAATGGCAATCTGTTCCTAGACAAATCTAAGGCAGAAAGGAGCAAGCAAGTTAGTTAATTAAGTCGCTTGTTATAAATAATTCATTGAGCCTTTTTTCTAATTTTATTTTTTTGTAGTAGTATATATGAGGATTCCTAAGGGTGTTTTAAGTAATAGGATTACTAACAATAACTCTTTGGTGGACCCCTCAATCCAGTTTACAACAGGGGCTAACTAGTGTTAGTAGGCAGAAATTATTTTGTTTCCCTGTCTTGGATGGATTCACATTTACATGTCTTTATAGGATAAAAAGATCCTAGGGCAGTTTTCAGTTTGTGCTGACGTGGGAATAGATATTGTCCCTAGAATATATATCCTTTCCCTCACGTTCTGAGAATGGACTTTTTTTTTTGCACTAAAAAAGAGGCTTTATTATCTAGTAGGGGAAGACAAGAGATTGAGGTTTTCAGATCTGTCAGACTGTGAAGTTGTAGTTAAATGGAAAAATGTTTTTGCCTTTAATTATGCACTTTACTTGTACCAAAATACTGGAAAGAATTCAAAAACTTATAAAACGTATAAAAAATAATAAACCCCTAAAATAATTGTAGTTTTTCTCTTCCTTAACACTTTTTATGAGTGAGGAAGAAGGGAAGGAAGACAGCAGTAGAGGAACTGTGAGGATTTGAATGATATGAAACTTATTAGGGTCATAAAATTAAGTTTTTGAAAACAGTAAGTTATTTCATTTCTTTATGGAAAAGAAATACAAGATATATTTTAGTTCAAACTTCTGAAATGTAAGTAAATAGACATGTCATGGCTTAATGTGCAAAGCAAATGCATGCGCAGTACATTCTAGTCTCTTACTGCAAAATTTATCTGAAGTTAATATGTCCAGTAAGCAGATAAAAATTTGTTGTGGAAGGTTGGGAAAGGTTTCAGAAGGAGGAGGGAGTATGGACAGGAAGCAACAAGATATAATATTAACTAAAATGTTGTTTACATTTATATTTATAAAATTCTTGTATTTGAGGGCATGTTCTGAGTTACCTGGATCTTGAATAGAAACTGCTAAAACATATGTTCTTTATGAAAACCATTTTGAATGGATATTTTTCATCTCTTTTGATTGCTGCTGCAGGTCTTATGGAATACATGTGGACTTGAGCCAGATTTAGCTGTTTATTATTATTCTCTGAATTAAAAATTAAACTGTTTTTATGAATATGTTTCATTCTTGGATGATCATAGCTGTATTTTTATTATGAAATACTGATTTCAAATATGCTAAAATGATTTCAGAAGATGTGAAGTTTTTTCTGTATCACGTGTTGTGTATGTTACAATGGTTTTTTATGGAAATAGGTAGTCGTTCTCATAGGATTGTATTTTAAGGAGAACAAGCAATTTGGATGTAACATGTGGTAGTAGAATGTAAATTATCTGAGTAGCTAGCAGAAACCATAATTTGTGGCGGCAAGCAAGTCTGGTAAAAGTTTATCAGTGGAATGTAATGGGACTATACACTGCAAATGGAAGATGATAAAATACATAACTAGGGGCCAGGGAATTCCAGCCACCTATCAGATCTGGATAACTGCATTGGGGATAGGATTACTGCTTTTGTCTAACCAATATAAAAATTCTACAGTTCATATAACATATAATGGAAATTTTGGAAATCTAGAGGTTTAACAAATGGGGCAGCTTAACTATTTTAGTAAATTACATTGATTGCTAGCAATAAAAGAGAAACTCTTTGTATTTTTCTTTTTACTCTTAATGAGTGGTAGCATTTTCTAGCAGGAGGATTGATTTTTATTACAGATATATTTTTATGAATGTTCCTTCTTGTATCTCATTACTGAAGGTTTCGCAACCTCTCTGAGATAAATGCAGCTGAAAATCAAAACCTAGATCACTGCAATATATGAACATGTGTCTGACTGTTGCTATTTTGCATGGTTTTTTCTTCCTTGTGGTTTGTATTTAAATTCAGGTGCAGCCATTACTCAAATATGTCATGAAGTGCTAGTATTCAGTTTGTCCTTACAGCCTTTTCCAGAGAGATTTATGCTCACCGCTTGTGTGCTGAAAATGACCAAACCCTGTAGGTCTGGCCTCAGTAAGATTACTGATATATAGCACAATAGCCTCAGAAAGGTTGTGTTGGCATTCAGCCGCCTTGGATAGCAAATTAGAACCTCAAACTTTCCCCAGGGATTTTGGTAGTGTTTGTTTGCTGGCCAGATTCAGATGTTTGATTGCTCTTGAAGCTCAACATTAATTGTTCAAACATAGTTTATATTGCACATGGAGGCCACAACTTATGTGGAGGTTAAATGACTTTCAAAGATCTTATCATAAGATATGATCTTTCGACAACTATAAAAGCTTATACTTATAAACCCTTATACTTGTAAAATCCCTGGAAAGAGAGTAGCTAAGTTGTAATGTCTGAAATTACAGAGATGCAGAAATCATGTAAAAAGTGTCTTACTAGGCCTTTTCAATTACAGTGTGATTGTGGTATGCTTGAGTGCAGAGATCAGAGATGAATCAGCTCTAGAGCTGAAGTGAGGGTCTTTGTGAGATACGTTTGGCCTTGCTGATGCTCCTTTTTAGCTTTTTTGTGACAATGTAAACGAGTATGTCCAAATGCAGATAATAAAGAGGCAGTACAGAGGAGGAGAAAAAGACCCATCTTCATATTTTCCCTGTATTTCCCATGAGAGAAAACATAGACATTTTACAAGTGGATTTATCAACTTGTGAAGATTGTTTTTGCCTCTCTCCTGATATGTGCATTTCTGCAGTGACATTTTATTCTGATGGTAGAAGCTAAGGTAATCAAAAATAGTACTAGGAAGTGAAAAATCATTCTTCTGGTTCCTTTTCCACTCTACTCCATAATGGTGTACACGAGAGAATTCATTAGTTTGCGAATTTCCTTACCAAAGAGGTACAAAGCTCATGTGTGCCAAAAACTTTTGAAAGCAGAACTGAAAATCATGTAGTGATGCTGATGACCAATAAAAATAACATGAATCTCCTTAAACTCTTGTGCTTATTTTAGCTAACAAGGTAAGGAGATATTACTACAAAAAGACTGAAGAAGTGATATTTTTAATTTTTCCCCCTAGAGTTTACTTGTCTCCTAAATTTTCATTAAGATCTTGAAAAGCAGACTGATAGCCAATTGATCCTGGAAAATTATTAAGTCTTTGACATAACTCTGACACAATATTCATCTGAGGGATACATATTATTTCTTTACAGAAGCAGTTATTGCAGCTAATAAGGAGCCATATGCCACAGACTAAAGTTTAACTTCCTCAACAATTCATTACAGAGTTTTCTGTTAAACAAAATGTATATTCAGAAAATGTATATTGAATATATAGAATTATCTACTAATATATTAAAAATTTTCCTTAATGATCTGAGTCCTTTCCCTAAAAATTTAACAGGAAGATTTGTCCTTGATTTATTAAAGACAGATTCATCAAATTCACAACAATGAATGTAATTTTCCTATGCTTTTATAACAGTCCTTAATCATGAATATAACAATTTAATTCATGCATTTTTCTGATCAGTATAGATAGAATAAAAACAAAAGTATCAAAAAAGCGGGGAGCTCATGTGTTTTGATGTGACAGAACTTGCTTATTACAAGAAGTGTCATGAATGTCTGTTTTAAACTCTTTTCTAATTTGATCACAACCTGTATATAAGGGTTTTACTATTTCCTGTGAAGAGCCATTCCTGGGCTACCTAGATGTCTGCCTTCTTTCATGTGCTGTTTTTGTGAATTTAGTTTTCTTTCATGAACATGTAATAATACAAATTTCAATGGTATTTATTTTGTACCTTTTTGTGGAAGTATGAACTGTCTTCAGTACAAGATATTAAAGTTCCCATAGACTACTGCAGAATGTCTTTAATACAAACCCCAAAGTTTTTAACTGGCTGAACATCTGTACAGATTTTATCTGCTGTTGTTGGGGCATGACTACAAATGGAATTTAAACTTATTTCTTCCTCTTTAAGTTCAAGTATAAGTAAAGGACCTACGTGTTTGTAACAAGCTCTGTATGACTATGCAACTGATTGTGTTCAAGACTACTCATTCAAATATGTGCTCCAAGCTGTGATGTGGTATGAAACAAAATTCTCAGGAACCAGAAAATCAGAAAGATTTTAATAATAAAATAATTTTCATTGCTATTACTTAAAAGCAATTTTTTGCTTTGAGGTGCAGAAAGGCAGATTTTTGAGTGTATGCTTACAAGTACTTAAAATTTTACTGCCTAAAGTTAGAAATTAGACACAGTTAACAGCCTGAAAAGTAAATCAAATTTATGAGAGTAAATCAGATTTATATGTTGCATATAAATTCTTCTAAAAGAGTGGAAGGGCAGAAGAAATTGTTTAATGAAATATAAAGCCCTTCAGTTCAGTATCTGAAAATTATATTAATCTCCTTTTAAATATTTATAAATCTACTTTAAGGTCCACTTTTTATTTGATAAAAATATCAGGCCCCCTCATTTTCGTTTTTTTCTAAGAGCCTTTTACACAAATCTCAATTCAAAGTTTACATAAAACTCTACTGAACATTCAAAATGTATTTGAAGAAATTTGTCTCTGCAAAATCTATTTTTTTCTTGAGTATTCTCAATTTATTGAGGTGCCATTTTGTTATTTTACTTGTTACTTTGTGTATTTCTTCTGGTTTCTGTTATTCTTGATCACTATTTTGGGGAAAAATATTCACCAAAAGTATGTTGTCTTACTAGAAATTCTAGCTGAAAATCATCAATTTGTACAGGAGGTGTTTATAACTGTACTTCAAATTTCTTAATGTATTACAGTTGCACTTAATACATCAAATCCTTATAGTTTTCCAGAATTTAAAGTAATTTATTTCTTCACCTTTTTCTTGAAGTTCAAGTGCAAGTAAAGGACCTACTCTGAAAGAAGCACAGTTCTTGGACACAGTATGTGTCTGTCTATCCATCTATCCATCTATCTATCTATCTATCTATCTATCTCTCTAGATATAAATGATATTGATGTAGATAGATAAAGATAGATGGATATGGATAAATAGATATAGATATAGGTATAGGCATAGAATATGTAGATAGAGAAATTTCACAGTGAACACCGACCAATATGAACATATTTCTCTCCTGAAGAGCTTACAATCTGAACAGAGACGACAGGGTGGGAGAATAAAAGAACACTTATTATCTCATATTTGTAGTTATCAAAGTAATGCAGAGAAAAATTTGCTACAAGAAATTGCCAGTAGGAATCCTGGCAGAGGGCTTGATCTCCTGGATACCGTTGTGCTTACTGCCTTCCTTTCAACTGGTACATTAATTCAGTTGGTGAGACAATGCAGACATAGAACTGTTTCAAAATATGCAGTAATACCTGCTGACCTGTATGGCTATGCAAATTCATCACTATTACCAGTTTATTCTGCTTGAAAGGCAGTGCCCAGTTAGGAATGATTTCTTACAAATGAAGGCATCACTTATGGATTTTTGTTGTTTTAAATGAACAAACAAAAAATACCATTTTTATTGCTGCATAGTACCCACAAAGTCTACATTTGTTGGACAAGTTAGGGCTTCTCCACAGCAGTTAATAAGTCTTCTAACAGGATCATGAGAATGATAAGCTTATGTACCATGAAGTTGATCACATATATGTGTGGAAAACATCCAATAAATTCACAAATGAGTCTCACATGATCTGTGTATTCATTATCATGCACTACAGTACTGTGCTTGTATTGATGGATTAGAAATGAACACTTTTCCCTAATAAATTTCATCAAATCAAAGATTTGATGAGCTTGTTTTGAAAGACAGTATTTTTGGCATTGGGAGGAAAAAATAAAATAGGTCACAGCTCATTTAAATTCCAAAATGCAGTTAACTACTATTTCAAAGCCTGTAGCAATAACTTTAGAGACGAAACATTAAAAAGACAGCAAGCTTAACATTATGTAAGTGTAAGAAGACAGCCACAAACAATTAGATTGAAAATGTATTTAATGCGGGTACTAGTTAAAAATTATTCTCTCAATTAAGTTTCACTTTTCCTTTAAAATTTCCTGCAGACAAATGTGAAAATAAAGAAAGTCTAGAGCACAACTGGAAAAGAGAAAAATTCAATTTTTGTCCAGTTTGAAATGAGAAATACTAACTTAAAGTTCTGTCAGATCCACTACTGCAGAGTTAGGTGAAGATGTTTCTCTGCCCTTCTTCCAGAGATCACCACCACCTCAGCAGCTACAGCAGAACAGATTGCTTGTCAGCTGCTGCACTTTGACATATTATTAAATAGTTCCTTTTATTAGGAGCTGGAGTCTCACAGCCAGACTGTGAACCAAAGCAACTGTAAGAACATGCAGTTTGTTCTGTGCTGTCTCTACAGGGCAACCTTTGGCAGAGAGATAAGTCTAGACAGGTTAGGTCATTACTGTATTAAAGCACTTTCAGAAGATAAACCTATCAGAGATTGTCAGTTTATCAATTTTCCTTCCTCTCTTATGAATTCAGCTGCAGTTTTCTTAGATTCAAATTTATCTGAATTGCTATTCAATCCTTTCCTATACCAAAAATATATATGATATGTTCTATCAAAAAATCAACTAATCTTTCTAAATCTTATGATCTAGTTCAGCAACATGTCTTCATTTGATCACAGTATATTTTTTTCCCCCATTATACTTTGCAGAAAATGTAACCAACAGAATTCAATTGGAGTTATAGACATGAGCCTTTGATTATGCTGCTACAACTTTTGATTCCCTCTGCACACTCAGCTTCCCAAATGTTCTTCATATGATGAGGACTGCTCTTAGTGCAAATTTCAGCAGTGCTTCATGACATTTGGAGTAAAGATTTGGGGGGGCACATCTGAAGTTTATATAAATTCATTAAATATATAAGAAAATTTGCAGCTGCCTTTCACATCCTTGCCATTCTCAAGTCCACTGCTGCAAATCTCGGTGATGCCTCTGCATTTCACATTGGTAGCCTGTCCCCTTTTCTACCTTCCATATAGGATATTTTTATTTTTTAGTTCAGTCAGCAATTCCTTATTTAACCAGTTTGGCCACCTGCCATGCCTATTCAGCTTCTTGCACACTGGAATAGACCATGAAAGAATGCTTTGTGAAGGTTGTCCTAGAAAATCAACCAGCTGTTTCTGGACCCCCTTCTCCTACCAGCCAGCATGCCATTGCCTCCTGCCTATCAGTGAGCTGGCAAGGCCAAAGTCTTCTGTGCTTAAGTCTCTTGTCTCACTTCCCCAGATATTAAATCTCTACTGTCTCAGTCCCTTAAGCAAAAGCTTTCATTGACTATTATGTATCTGGCAAGTTCATCTTTGATTTTGAGGAGCAAAGAACCTTCCAGACTGTTGTGTCCAACCTGCATAAAAATTGTCCCTAGCAATTTGCTGGATATGTAATAGTCATTAGGTAGCATAAAAAAAAGGTATTAGAGCTCATAAACTCAGCAGGCAGTTGTGAGTTGTAAGTTGACTTAAGCCACATGCAATTATACTGTATAGGACAAATGGGATAACTGAGTGGATAAGTGGATAGATT
This sequence comes from Corvus brachyrhynchos, assembly GCF_000691975.1. Lineage (NCBI taxonomy): Eukaryota > Metazoa > Chordata > Aves > Passeriformes > Corvidae > Corvus > Corvus brachyrhynchos. The sequence goes on from NW_008240046.1 coordinate 11,705,039, forward strand.
TTAATAAATAGTGTAATCAGTGGTAACATAAAATAATTGTTAATAAAGCATTCAGTATTTACCACCATCAAACTTGTGCTGCCTGGCTCCTGACTGCAGTTGTTTACCCTCCACAATTTCATTTCATCTTGTCCCATGATCCCCACCTACTGTAGCTTTATTGATGGTTGGTCTAAAAACAGAATTCCCTGAAATTTACATAAAACCTATCTACTTTATCTTTGATCCAATAATAGAGAAGTGTTAATCTGAGAATTGAGACAAAAGAATTATTACTATCAATAATCCAAGGAGTTATCTTTTATGACTAAACAATTTTAATAATCCCTTCTTAATCTACTGAGTAATATTTTCACCTACAGGCAGCAACATGTTGATAGTCTCAGCTTCTGTTACTCTCTTTGGATGTACAATTCACTGCCTTGATTAATTTTTTTTTAAAAAGCTACTTGAATCCATCAGGCATGAGTCTCACTTTGAAAGAAGAATGTCAGGGTCTATAAGAAGAATTTTTTTAATTCATTACTGGTTTTTAGTCTACTGGGACAAAAAAATCTCTCTTTTTTTCCAGAGTTCCTAAGTGTAAGTCTTTCTTTGCAAATATTTTTAAAACATTCAGGTTTCATTTTTTGAAAGCTGTCCACTCAGATTTTACTAGAAATATCCAGGCTTTTTTATATAGATTTTTAAAGTGATATACAGACAAAATCATTATGATCAACACTGTTTATGTTACAGGTAGGGAATATGAGGCACAGAAAGGGGTTCTGCTTTTCAGTATAGAAGATTTTGCTATATTAGCTTCTCAAAGCATAGTTCTTAATCTTATTTCGAAATTTTTCTAGGCATGACAACTTTTTTAGAAGCCAATTCTGAAACATTTTGTTCTCTGTAAGGTAGTTCAGGATACTCTACAGGGCTGCAGAGGCTGTAGTTTAAGTTCCAACCTAATAACTCTTTTCTGCTCACCAGGACAGTATACCTGCTACAGAATTTTCTATCCTCTCTTAGTCTTCTAAGTCATCATGAACAAGGCTGTTTTCATGTTCTTGAATTTTCATCACTTCTTTATTCCCATTGTTTATTATAATTCAATGTATTTTTTAGATTTCTTCTCAATTCTAATTAAGTAGTTTACAAATCTCTGAGGTTACACTTTGTTTATTACATGGGGACTGTTGATTAGACTAGTTTGGAAGCTGCTTTTCAATTCTTCTTTTCAACATACAAATGAAATGATGAAGAGTGAAAACTGTAGTGATCTTTGAGACATTTGTTCATTTTATCTTAAGCATGTTCATAATTTAAATTTCTTTTTGTATAAAAAAAATCACTAACTGGAGAACACAAGCAAAATATTCTGTGGTCAGTCTTCTAACAGGTCTGTTTAAATCTTGTTATTTTGATGAGCCTATATCTAGAATATTTTAAATATGTTTAACTGACTTTGCAGTATCTAAAGGCTAAAAATTTTGTGATCTTCAGTTATTCATACTTCAGCAGTGAACAATGACAACTGAAGTCATTATTTACTTTATTAGCTTCAGCAAAACCATGAAAACAAAAGCAAATTTTCTCTTTTGAGAATGCAAGTAATCTCTGACTTGTACAGTTGCAGGTTGTTATAGTTTAATGGTGGTAAATACTGAATGCTATATTAGCAATTATTCTGTGTTACCATTGATTATACTATCCATTAAAATTTACCAATCCACTGTCTTATCCCATTTGTCCTATATAGTATAGTTGCATGTGGCTTAAGTCAGCTGAAAATTAAATAGTGTTAGTGATTTAAGGAAAGTAACTAGCAGAGATAGCATAGGCTTATCTCAGGGAGAGTGTCTAGCAAGAATTTCAGGTATTTGGTTTATGGTAAAAAGATCTAAGACATCTATTATAGTATATCTAGTTGTGATCTTTAAAATCAGATGATAAGGGATTACTCGTAGGATAATTTCCAGGAGTAAGGACTTGCAAAGGTTCTGTGAATCAAAAAGACCCTGAATGTTTCATTGCTCTTATTCATGGAATGTAAACATTTCATGGTTTTGGTTTTTTAAGCTCTGAAAGAGACTAGGGGCTTTCTATGTTGTATAAACTGAAGACTAAAGGACAGTTTAAATGTCTCTGCTTTGGCAAAATAAATTGATTTATTATATTTGTTTTTACTGCTTTTACACTTGAAAAAATATTTTTTAGGATATTCTGCTGGAAAATCACTAGATATTTGAATTTTTATTTCTAAATATTATAATATGCAGAAGAACATGGAGAGAGGCTGGAGACTACAGCGTGCATTGGATAAAAAAACCCCAGCAATGTCAAGAACAAATTAGAAGTCCACAGAGACTTTACTATATCTGCTTTTTTAAAGGGAATTTCATTACAGATGTTCTGGAAAAAAAAATAACACCAGTGACTTAGACTTGTTCATACATCAATTAGTTGCCTTCACCTTAATCCATTAATGAAGGAGAGAGTACCAGGATTTTTTGATAGCTGACTTTGATAATGTGACTCTTTCATTATCTTGAAGCAGTGGTACATTATGAACTACCTGAATGAGAAGTGATACTTTGTGTTTATTGTTTGATTGCTGAAAAATTACTAGATAATGTGTAGCTTACCAAGCTTACATATGTCTCACTGATCCATGCATAATGCAATTATGTGGAGAATCAGAAAAATCATTAAATTGCTACTTGGTTGTTTTGTTTAAATGTGCAGAATAATTCTACTCTAGTCTTTAAAGTTTGTTCTGTTCTTTCACATCTCTAAGCAAGTGGTTTTGAATAAAAGGTGTAAAAGACTGAATTAGAGGTAAATCAAAAATTGGTATACTCCCTTTCAATAAAGCGGCTGTGAACAGAGCCATGAGCTGTATGAATTTGCTCTTCTATTCTTGTCATAGAATTTCCTTTAAATCACCTTAATTACTGACATATATAACATATATAATGTCTCCTCACTTGGAGAATGTGCCAGGCTTTACACTGTGCAATGCAGAATCTAAGCACTTGCCTTTGGCATTAGTATTTACATTCATTTGTGTCTATTCTCTATGCTCATTTGCTAATGCTTTATCAAGTACTTATCTCTGAATTCTGAATATTTCTAAAAATTAAAATATAATATTTAAAATCTAGAAATAAAAACTGAGGAGATTTAGGGAGTTTTAACAAATTAAAGTTGGTCTTACTTGGAAATGTACTGCAGTTTCTATAGCTTTGTAGTGGGTTCGGTTTGTAACCAGGCAGAAACACCAATTTAGTGTAGTGGTTTGGTCTAAAATACTCATTACTGTTTATCTTCTGTGAGATAAGAATTAGGAGAAATGCAAAGCAGGCACCAAACTTGAAAGAATATAAAGTTTATTAACAGACATAAAAGAAGAAAAAAAATCATACCACACCTTCAGAACACTTTTAGATTTAGCATTTAGATTAGGAAGATAATTATGTTCATTGGTTGTGTCTAGATTATTTTTGAATCTACAATGAGCAATTGCTCAGATGGAGTATAGATTCAGACTCTTTCACATGAAGTTTTATATGACTTTAGTCTCAAACCATATAAATCATCATACATTACAGTGTTTAAGGTTATGATGTATGTGTATGTCTTACTTTGTTTGCAGTGTAATGACATATGTTTGGTGATATTAGTACATCATCATGATGTAGGAATGCCTGAGAATTTCAGTTGGAAAAAGTGCTTCATCCTGTTACTGAAACCATATCCTAGTACTGGATCATATATTGTGTTTCAATTGCTTGCCTAAAATTTTGGGCAAATACCTATCTACCATGAGAGAGAAATAATTTTAGGAAGTGTAGTCTCACATTATCAGAACTTTTGCTACAATTTCTTGGATAAAATGACTGAACAATGAGACCTTTTGATGTAGTCATTTATTCAAAGTAGTTGACTGGAAAGATTGATGCAAACGTTGTCTGAGAGTCAGTAGAAGAGGAAGACTCTTCTGAAAAACAATCCAAATTCTGCCATAGGATTTCATTGTTGAAAAATGGAGATACAAAATTCTTTGGTCTCCTCTATTGGGGCATATGCTGTTCAAACATATGCAATCCCTACCTCAGTGAAGAAAACATACATCTCTATCCTTATCACCATATAGTATCCCTTTCGAATTAGATCTATACCTTGTAATTTAATGATGAGATAGACTGTCTGGCCACCAATTAACTGGCCACCTATGAACTGAACAAGTTACTCAGCAATAGATGTCAGTTTTTGCAAATGTTCTTACAAAACAGTCTTTGTGCTACTGTCCTGCGGTTCGTCCTGTTCCTTGTGTCTTTTGATACAAATCCACAAATAAAAAATAATACCAAATAATACTTTGGAATATTTAACTGTTTTTTCTTGACTTTCCTCAGTTTTCATGTCTTACCTTGGTTGAACAATTGCTTGAGAAAGAATACATCTTTTTTATAGTATTGTATAATTTTTTCAAATACCCAGAAAACCACCATAGCCCTCAGTACCACTGTGCCACATAACATATTCACTAACTTAGTTCTGTATTTTGTTTTAACTTTGAAAGACAAATCTGAGATTTTCTTCTATTTTAATTTCATGGATTCAACCAAATTTTGATTTCTCATACTCTTTATTTTATTCTAATTCCATTTGCTTCAACACGGTTTCTTCTAAATTACTGTCCATGTGGAAAGATACAACTTATGTTCTACCAACAGTACTTTTTACTTATCACTGTGTTTAGAACTCTAGAGGTTATTTTTCCACTTAATTTTATCATTTTGTCATTTTAACACTTTAGCATTTTAGCATTTTAGCATTTCAGATACTATAACTGAAAACGGATGGAGATATTCTACATGAAGACATAGCTTTAATAAATAATTCCTTGGAATAACATTAAGTTCTTATACAGAACAATTAATTTTTAAGGTACATTAAAAAAGAAATAATTCAGAAAAAGAAGTAAGCATTACTGGTTGCTAATAATCTGTAGCACTGTGTAGGTTGTTCTCAGCATGCCTAAAGCTTTGTAGTTTCCAGCACTGACGTGATTGGAAAGAAGGTTAAACTGTGTTAGAAGTGCACCCTGCTCCTGGATACTGAGTTTGAAACTTTCCTTTATGAGAAGAGGATCTATATAGGGACATAGATAGTCTTTAAACTTCCACATGTGTGCACCGTTTCCAAGTTCCTTTTGAGAAATCTTGGAAGCTGTTGGTCTGAATGTCAAGGGGACTTTAGAGATTTCTTTGGTAATGTTGTTGCAGTTTACCAGTTCTTCTAGTGTAAGTTTGCACAGTATAATCATGCAACATCTTCTATCAACAGATTAATGTAACTGGTTTCTGTTGTGCTTGTTCCTATTCAAAACATCAGATTATAGAAATTTGCCAAATATATTCATATTACGAACTAATGATTTAAAGCTGTTCTCACACTTGTCAGCAGCTGTTTCCGAAAGTTTCTTAATCGTAACTAATCAGGATTCATTAATAGAGATTTTACAAATTATGATAAGGTGACCTTAGATATAAAAATATATAGAAATGCATACTAAAAAATGTGTAAGTAAAAAATTAATCTTTTAGGGAGAAATAAAACTAGTCATTAATAAGCTTTGTCTAAATTTTTTAATATGTGCACTATAAATTATCATTCTAGATATTTTATATTCCTGGTATATATTATAGTTTTGTATATATAAATTTAAACTATATTTGACTAAGCTATACAGTTTCAAATTTCATTAGAAACATTAGGGCTACTATTGTGAGAAGTGACACCTTTTTAATCAGTAGGAATTTTCCTTCTGGGGGAATTTCTGAACTCTATCTCTGAGCAAGTGAATTCTGTGATAGATTCTCTGAGTTTGAGGGGAAGTATCAGTCTCTGGCTATTAATAAGAAAAAAACACCACAGTAATTGTTATCATGTGCCAGTGACATAAGCCCTGCAACGAGCTGTACTTACCCATACTGAATAACTAGTAAGAAAACTGTACAGACATCTGCAGTTTGTTTTTTCTTCTTTTTTTTTCTTCTCCTCCTAGGATGTTGTCATGCCATCCCTATCTAGTTTACAGGGTAGGAAAAAAAAGGTATGCAGACTTCTCTCTCTTGTTCTGCCAAGCTTGTGAACCGTTGAATGAAATAAATTGACCACTTTCTGTTAGAGTTTTTAATGAATTATAACAACTGCTTCATTTTGGAGATTTTTTTCTACGCACGGACTAGATCTACCTTTTTGATATTCTGCCAAAAATCAATGGACTTGTATGTTTGTTTTGAAATCAGTTTAAATTAGTAAGCAATTTGCTCTCATAGGATAAAAGTTTGGCCCACAATATGAATTTTCTTTCTGAAAAGATAAATATTCTGAGCATGTATTTGATACGTTCTTTTCTTAATTTTTGTACATTGAGGCAGCTCTTCTATAGAAAGAACTAAGGATTCTGAGTAGCAATTAAAAAAAATTGCTGGGAGCAGTCCAGTTAAAGCAAAGCCTATTTAGTGAGTGGGAAAAGGTACTATGTTCTTGTAAAAATTTTACACCCACATTTTCCAGCAGCAGTTCAGATGAAAAATAGTCCAACTTTTCAAGTGCATAGCTATGACAGGGAAAATGCTGAGTGTGTCTTAATTAATTTTTCCATACTCTTACATCACTAGGTGTAAAAAGGTACTATCATAAATTGTTGAAGTTATTATTAATACTATCACAAGAATAAAAAAGACACTAAGTTATTTAGATACTGAAGGGGACTAAACATCTGAACTAGATGAAGCATAAAAGCTTCCTGTAGGATTATTCCAATAACAAGAGTGTGTTTCCACTACTGTATCATTTTGTCCAAAAAAATTCATTCTGTTATAAGTGAAGCGTCAGAAACCAGTTTTCCTCAGGACCTCATCAATGATGAGGGCATTATGTTCCTGTGGTAGTGAATGTTAAAAATATCACTGTGTGGGTGGTACATTGGCATGTTACTTTTTACAATTCTTACAAACCCTTCTGATTAAAAAAAAACAACAAAACTTAGAGTAAAAGTAAATAAGTAATTTTCTGTTTACAAGTTCAGATTTCACTTTTAAAAAATCATATATTTCAAATCAATATAAACTGTATTAGTCTTCTCTCATATAATTTTGTTTATATACTTTGCTTGATGATTAATCTACAATTGATTTAAAGATTGAGCAGAACAAAGGATATGAAATGCTGCAGCAAAATGATTCAATTCTCATTTTATATCTTTGAGTGTGTAGACTACAAGTATTGCCTAGGGCAAAGTTTCTAACAGGTTGTACAATGATTATATGGTTCTTGGAAAGCATGTTTTAGGTGTTTATATTTATATCTCTCTGTGTGCCTGTGTCTGTTTAAGTATAAATATATTTCAAGCACAGTGTTGCTCTACATCACTCTCCCCTCTAAATGGAATGATCTGTTGCTATGAGCACTGCTGCGATGAGTCAACATCTATTTAAATCGAGTAAGTTAGCAACATGCAGTCAATCACTGGATTTCATTGGCTGGCTATTCCCAAGGGCTTTCCAATTAATAGAGTATTCCTCTCCATATAATTTTTTCAACCACATAATACTAGTTTAGAGCATACTGCCTCTATTTTGTTCTTTCTTAAAAAGAATAATTTACTCCTCTAATATCAGAGATGTTGTTAAATAAAGAGCACATATGAGTACTTGAGTTGGTTAAATATAGGTACAAAATTATATTTTTAAGACAAACACACTAACAAACCAAGTGCATATCAGCTATGAAATCTTTATCCCATGCTCACAGAAATGAGCTTGAAAGAGACATGATGCAGTTAAATCAACCAAACTCACTTTTAAGCAGCTCCATCAACTATCTTTTAAGGACACTTGAGATTATTTAACTGACTCTCCAGCAATATACCAGAGGAAATTTAATATTATTTTCATTATATTTCATTATTTTCATTATTCATTAAATATAGTGGTGCAGTAGTATAGACAAGGAAGCAGTGTTCTTATGAAGGCCAAAAGGTTTTTTCCTCTCAGTCACCATGGATCTCTTATTAACTTGTTGCACACCGAAGTTCTCACCAATGTCTGCCAACATTTTATCAGACTCAACTGGGAGAGACAAAGTCCCCGGAAAATTTCTTCTGAATTCAAATGTGGAATGAGGCACCATCAAACAGATGGAATTGCAGAGTGGTGAAGTGGCTTCTTTTAGGACAGATGAGCTATATTTAGAGTACACAATCCATGAGCACATCTTAGTCCCTAGACTAAGGATCCAGGCATATTTTAATCCCATATCAGAATGGGATCAGATGCACAAAAGTTCCCATCCATATATTCCTTTCCCTGTCAAAAAAAGCACTTTGTGTGAACTCTAAGAGAACCACAACATGCTGCAGGTAAATCTTAAAGACCGAGACCTGCCTAGTATGATGCATCTTTTGCATGGCCAGAGAATCTTCAGAAGCTTCCTAACTCCTTTGTCCTAACTTTCAGCATGGGAGCCTTAATTTACAAAAGCAATAATAGGTTTTACATTGATCAATTATGTCCAGCATAGTTATGTCCAGCATTGAAAACGCAGTAATCTACTTCCCAGAAAATCAAATCCATTTAATGTGTCTTAAACTGCAGTGGAGTTGCACTAAAATGAGAATATAGTCTCATTTAGAAATGTAGATCACAGCCCTTGCCTGTCTGTTTTTTAATCATCCTTGAATTTTTCTTATTATCATTAGGGAGCTAGCTGACCTTTAAGGCCCTTTCCAACCCAAACTGTTCTATGATCCTGTGATCATCTTCATGACACTCTTCCAGATGTGCTCCAACAGGTCCATGCCTTTCTTGTGCTGAGGAGCGCAGAGCTGGATGAAGCACTCCAGGTGGGGTTCCACCTCTCTTGACTGGCTGGTCATGTTTATGTTGATGCAGCCCAGGATATGATTGTCTTTCTGGGCTGTGAGCATACATTGCTGGCTAATGTCCAACCAAATAAAACTGGCCAGGTTCACAGGGGAATCACACACCTGATAACTGAAATCAGATATACATGTTTTGGATTTTAAAACTGATAAAAATCAAAATTTATGTAGTCATGAATAAGAAGAACTTGACTCCAGCTGGTGACAATATTCAACCAAATTATTCACAAAAGTTCTCTGTACACAGAAGTACTTTTTACTTCTCCTAAGACACTGGCTGTCCTGGACAAAAAATGAAGACTTCAAGGGAATGACAAAGTATTCCATCTTCCATCTGAGTACAAGGCAGCGTTTGGAGTTAGAGAAAATAAGTGAGAAAGCACTTCAGTGGAAGCGTGAATCCCCCAGGTCCAGCAAAGTGACAGAGTCATTTAAATGTGGCTGCTTCATTGAGGTTGGAAAAGAGCAGAGTAAACTGCCCAAATACTGTATCCTACAGTAATAATATTTAAGCTTATATCTTTTTCTGTCTGTACATGAAGCTGACTGATGTGTCAGTATTTTTTTTTTACCTACTTAATTGCTCAGGTGCACTGATATATCAAATCTCCATATTCCTTCTTTTTCTGTTTTCCCTCTGCATTTCTTTTGAATTCCACACTTGGGTGCATGGTTCTTCTGTTCTAAGGTTTGACAATTATTTAACTGCTTTGATAGTATGTTCTAACATCTTGGTTGAAGAAAAACTTTAGTCTTCTAGCACTGTGAGGTATTATAGAACATAAACATTTTTGTTAATAACAACAGTTACATTAACTTACATTTTTTGAAAACATTTAAAAGAATTACATATTATTCTCTTTCTTTAGCAAGTAGACTTTGAGAATATAAACTAGAAAATCAGTAAACTTTATCATGAGTTGAATTTTCAAAGGATTTATAGACTTATTTAATTGTTTTATTTGTGTTATGGACTGGATTATGCAAGACATGATTTAAAACAAGTTAACTCTTTTAGCCAAGAAAGATATAAAATTGAAGGCTTTTCCAAGTGCTGTTTATATTCAAGGATTTGTGAGCCCTCAAATAACAGAGTATGCAGCTACAAATCAGAAACTTCTTCTCAGGTCTGCTTATTTCTTCTGTAGATGAGATAGCCATAGGCTAACTCTTTGCACATAAAAAATTGGGATAGATGGCTATTGGATTAGTAATTTACAGCTGACTACAAACTAGACCCTAGGCTATCACACCTACTTAATTACTATAACAAAAACGGAATTAACATTAAAGGAGCCAAAAAATCCCAACTCTCCAAATTCCAAAAGAGGTAACAAACACAGGACAAGATATTTTCTACTGAAGCAAGCAGTTAGAAAACACTGGTTTAATTCTCAACTCTGCCATAAGCTAAGCAAGCCATTTACCCACATAGTGCCCCAGTTTCTCTGACTGTAAAAATCTGGATAATCTTATTTATACACTCCAGTAATTTCAGATCCCAAACTTGAAAGAAATGTCAGAGAAGTAAGAAGAATATTCTTTAGGAGAAAACAATAATTGTCCAAACAGACAGAATCTGAATTTCCAGTCCAATATGATGCCTCCTAAGTGCTACAGTCACCCCATCCTTTGTTAATACCTATACTACTATGCTTTTTCTAAAAAGTAACTAGTACTGGGTGCTTAAAAAATTGTAGATTTACAAAATGCCAGGTATTACCAAGAGGAAAGAAAGTCTATGAGTAAAGTTTCTTGCTAACTCCCAGCCTGTTCTCTTTTTTTTAGGGATTCTTTTTTTTTTCTGAAAAGGGGTTCTGGGTTCTGTGCTATTTAAGTTAGTTTATGTAATCTCATGTTCATTTTCATGAGTGTTAACGCATGTGCATTTCACAGAAAAGAAATGAAAACAAAATATTTAATCTATGTCTTTGTCTGTTTCTCTTCTTCAAGGTTTTGAATGACTTCTCACCATTTTGTGAAGCTCCACGTTTTAAAAGCATTGGTCACCAATAGCTCTCTATAAAACATAAAGGTTTCCCATGGTGCAATAATTTGCAGATTGCATTTGCAAATCCTAGTTGCAAAACATTCCCTTCTAGTCTTCTTAGCGCTATATCCACATAATTACCAATGACAGAACTGGACACTCTCTTACCCCAAACATGATTCTGTATTGAGTTATTCAATCATATTTGGTGATCATAGTCTTTTGTCAAGGCTTGATAATGACAAAGGGGGTAAAAGAATGTAGAACATCTTTCTTTTACAGCTGTTTTTAAATACAGTTTGAAGATTTAATGGAAAATACTTGCAGTTGAATAAGCATAACTTGAAATGAAAAATTAATTAAACTTTCACTTAGGTTTTCAGGGATAATACTTTTTATTTTGTATTTTTCATTTGAAAACAAACGTGTTTGAAATTCTTAGAGTTGATACATTGTATCTCATAGTTCTTTAGTATTTATACCTCAAAGCACTCAGAAATCATGAAATAACTTTTCAAAATTAAGGAAATTTACTGCAATTTCATGAACTATTGATGAAATAATGAATTGTGAGTTTATTTCTTTCACTTTTTGATTTTGGAGCACTTAGAATAATTCAGAAAAATGTTTCACACATATTTTTCCCAATAACTGATTCATTTTCCACCTTTTTCTGTCTTATGAGTCCAGAAGTATTTTTTAATATGAAAATATTTTCCCATATTTAACAGTTCTAGAAACAAAACAAAAAACAGTACAAACCCACAAAGCACAGTAAGGTCTTCACCACACATTATGTTTCCAGAATTCCAATACTCTGTGATATGAAAGGAGAAGAGCATAGATTCTTCTATGACAATAAGAGAGAGCCAGTAAGGAATCTTTATGTAAGTCATCACAACTCAGGAGTCTAGTTGGAGTCCTCAAGGTCACGCAGAGTTGTTACTCTTTCAATGACTACAATGTCCTCACAGAGGATTTTCCAAAGAATAATCATGGAGGGTGTTAGTGGCTTCTAGGATCTATATCTTCATTTTACCTTAAAATGACAGCCATCTGAAAAAGTGTTGTTGGCACATACCCCGCTGTCAGTGATTAGTATAAACATTCAGATATGTGTGGGAAGAGTGTGGGAGATACGCTTTCCTATCCTCAGGCAAATGAGGGGTTGATTTATGTATGAAGTATTTTATCTAATCTTAAACCAGGATAATGTTAAATCCTAAAGATTTCAAACTTGCAGTTGTCTTTCTATTGGAAATATCAAAGTATTGTAAATATTAATTTTAGTTGTAAAAATCTTGCCTTCCAGAACATATTTCCCATAAACCTGTGTATGAGAATTACTTTAAAAAAAAAGCAAACTCAAAACAAAACCCACCCCCCCAAACAAACTAAAGAAAAACTGACTCTCTCTGCCTCTTCAGAACATGATATATTGTAATGCTATTTATTAGAAATTGCTACATGAAGCTATCTAATTTCCTGATTAATTTTCCTGGATTATAAAATATTTAGAATAAATTCCCGGATGACCAGTCTTTCTTTATGGCAGCAGGATTTTCAGTTATATGTAGAAATATCTAAAACCTGCAGCTGGAATTTGAGAAATTCCAAACGGATCACTAAGGCATCTAATTTACACTTTTCTTTGTACATTCCTCTTTATAAAAAAATGAATCAAGTAATGTCTCAGACTAGAATATTCTCTACATAATAAAAGATCAAAGGGCTCTAGTCTGAAGAAAAGGTATGTGTACCACAATGCAGAGACTTTAAATATGTAATTTTGAAGTTCCTGCTCATTCAAGTAGAATCCAGACTAGCATGTTAAGGATAAAATCCCTCAGCATGATGCCTGAAGAAAATCAAATACTGGACAATCTAGGTATTGAGTATCTAGAGACTGAAAAGCTGAAATAATCTTATACAACTTTTCTCTTTAGAATTAGGGTGCATTAATTCACCAAGGTGAATACTTCCTTTTAAGACTGTCTGCAGAAACTTCTTTGTAAGACTAGGGTCTATGACTTTTCTTTGAAAAATGAAATGTGCTGTTCTTTGTTTTCAGGACATGGTTGAGAGAAAGAAAAGAGCCATAGAAAAACTTATAACTCATGCTAAAGCTAGTGTGGTTTGAGCTCCCTTCTTTGGTTCATGCCACAGTCCGGGGGATTGCCATAGGTATTAAAAAACACATAACAGTTCTCCTTGCTGAACTGGCTTTTCTTCGGAATTAAATGGCTTCAACAGGAGTTTACTTTCTTATCAGAGATGCAGGTGATTTGAAGTCACATCTGCAGGGAAAGGGGAAAACTGAACCTTGGTTTTGTGGTCCTGAGTGACAGCTGTAGTCACTGAGATGCCAGCAGTGAAAATAAATCCTTTAAATCCCATGGGAACTACATTCCGTCCTACAGCTACTACAACTACTAGTTCTACTCTCCTTTGGTAGATAGGCATTGTCCCATTCAGTTTGTAGCTGTTGAATAGATTTTGGTACCACCTAGGAGATGAGCTGCCCCAAAGATTCAGGTCTGAAATATTAGGGTCAGTTACACTAATGGAGCACAGACGCCAAGAGAAACTGAGGCATTATTTGAGTTTCTGGACCTCAAGAATTAGTCAGGAATTAAGCAGAGAATTAAGAATCGCAGTTCAGACTTTAGACATCTGCCTAAATCCAAGGCTGTTTTTGATGATCTACCAGGCTTTTTATTTTCACTACCTGTGCTAAAATTTGAGAGAGGAAAAGACATTCAGGCAGAACATATGCCACTGGTCAAATATCCAGTTTACTCACTGCTGGTCTGTGTGGTGATCTCTGCTAGCAGTTTGTGTGTGCTATTGGAAACATGTTTAGCCTTGCCACTGGCTGGACCTGGAGCCATAGCAGCCTTGCATGGGGCTGGAACTGGAGGAGATCGCCTGGCACCTGAAGTCCACCAGATGATATCCTCTGACCATCTAAATCACAGAAAAACAAACTGAAAAATATAAATATAAAAGGCTGATAACCATAGGGTGTCCTTTTCTCAGAAAGAGAAACTCTATGAAGTGCACACACAGTTGCAGAGGACTACCCACATTTCTCAGTGTTTCAGGGGAAAAAAAATGTTGCACAGATTACAGACTGCAGATGTTTCAGCTGAAGTCTGAAGACTCGGCATGTCCTGGACAAGTTTTCTATGTTTTCCAAGGGTAAAAGCCCTGTGAAGCTGCCTTAGATATTTAGTGGAGATTTCATTGTGTCCATGTGTTGCACCCGGGAAAAATGCATAAATCACTCTGAAATGAGCATTAAGCATAACAAAACTTGGCAGGATAGATTACCAGAATCTGTTTTCATGATATTCAATAGCTATAGCCAGGAAAAGAGAATTGTTTCCTTGAAGTCTCTTCCATTAAAGAAAATGTCTGCCTGCAGAAATAACAGCTCATATGCACATCAACATCCTCCCTGAGGAAACAATTAGTGGGATTTCTAGAAGAAGCCATTCTTTACCTGTAGATGCATCAGGGAACTAGATTTACTTGTGAATAGAGTTTTACTTGACTTAGGATACTCAGATTGTGCCCAAGGCATGGACCCAACATATTTAATTTTATTTGTTTCCTCCTTGGTATTAATTCCTAGCTTGTTGTTATTACTTTTGGGCTCCTTTCCTTTTAGTGTCTCAAGCACCAAATAATCTAGAAGCAGTAATGCTGTATTACCGAAAGCTTCTCTAAAATTATCAGACTAATATGACTGCACAAAGATACAGATTAATATAGATTTTTTGCAAAAAATGGGTTATGAATGGGAATATTTCAGAGAGAAAAGAAGCGATTTGTAAAAGGTTTATAAAGGCTGTGTTAGAGGCTAGAGTAGCTCAGAGACCCTTCCTAAAACAGGGCAAAGCAAGATAGCCAGTGCACACACACATGATATAATGGTAATGGCAGAAGAGCATTAAGACAAGCCAAAGTACTTAGCATACAACTGATATCCCCCAGAGCAGTCTGGGAACGTTTCTTTAAATGATTCCCTAATAGGAATTTTTTTTTTTTGTGTAGAAAAAAATTTGTATACATTTTTGGTAAGCCACTTCTTTCTGTCTGGAAACAGATGGATGTCAAGTATTACCATTTATTGAACGGATTATAAATTTTCAGTTTTAAAACATTTAGTAATAAAGAGTGCTACTCTCTTTAATGTCAAAAAATCTCTTGAAAATTGTGGCTTACACCAGTTTTCTCATGAGCTTTTTAGGGTGACCTTTTTAATAAATTACAGCAATTTTTTTTTTTTTTTAATAAAGAATCATAGTGAGTCTTGAAAAGTATGGTTCAGTAAAGGACTGAAGACTCTAGAGAACAGAAAACCCATTCCCTAAATGATGATTCTCAGGGCATTATAGAAAATTATAGTTTAATCTTGAATTGAGTCCAAGTGAAAGATTTTGGCTTTTTTCTTTTTCTTATATTCATTTAGTGTCATTTATTGATTTCTGAGTTTTTCAGTACCTTTTAGTCATGTAAATATTTCCACATTTGTTTTTTGATTTCATTTAGCCCAACAACAAATGCTAGTAAAATGGCTACCAACAGGATGGAAATTTCAGTATTTGTTAAATTCATCAGTAACTTTTGTAGGCTTAAAATTGGGTTAAAAAATAACATGGTTTAATTATGATCTTGAAGGTACAAGCATCACTGCAATTGAAAAAAACAGTTTTAAGATGAAGGACCAGCAATTAGTGGTGCCACTACCATCTAGTGGGGATTTTTTTTGCTGCACTGTGGCCGCAGTGGTGCTCCAGATTTGCAAAGGCAGGTAGGTGCCTGCTGATAGATACCTGAATGAGTTTAAGGCTATTTGGTTGTAGAGAAGCAAAGACATAAACGTTCAAAGTTTCTTTTTTAGAATGTTTTGTAAGCACTTTCTTTTATTATATTAGATAATTTATAATCCCAATGACCAAAACATTTTTAATACATTAGTGAATGTCTCCCTCTCTGTAATTTCCTTATTTCTCCTCTATATTAATTCTGACTCAACATATTGAAGTCAATACATAGTTTATTTTGGTTTTTTCATTAGAAGAATGTGATTTTGCACACTTTTTCTGAACAGGAGAAAAAGAAAAAACTATAAAATTTATGACCTATGATCATAACATCCTAAATCCTATTTGATTACCTCTATCAATAGCCTAAACTATGTCTTTTATAAATAACTCTAAAATTTTCTTGACATACAGAATAAAAGATATGCCAAAAGTACTTCAATAATCCTTTTGGACAGAGTGTATAACTTTCCTGACAGTTTTTCTATTGGACTTCGGTGTTGCATTGAAAAGCAACCTTTGCCTATCTACTGTCACAAAGTATGAATAGAAATATGTGTATCTTCTAGCTCCACTACTGGACAAGCTGGATTTGTTTGTTCCTGTCATAAAAAATCCATCAAAAATAGCTTCAGATTAGAATCAGACTCAGCATAGAAATAGCATGACCTCATGAGGTTCACTTACTGTACAGCACAGTCGATTCTCACCTTTATAAATGTAATGCACCCACAGATTGCAACAGATCTTTTAAATCAGTTCAGATCAGTTACTGTTTACCAATACCCTGTATTGTTCTTCTGAATTTATACTACCAATAGCTGGCTGCTAAACTCCGTTTATAATTGAACAACACTGGGCTTCAATAAAATACAATAAATTAAAACAAAATAAGGAAAAAAGTAAATTTTTTCATCCTAATTTGCTGTTCAGGAAAATACATCTATATAAAAAATCTTCAAGGACAAAAAGCAATCCTTCTAAACATAGAATATTTGAGATATAGTCTGGACAGCATTTAGAAAGATTAAAAATGTTTGAACATACTTCAGCAGTTTTCCTTTTGAAAGGGAAACATTTACCATAATTTACCATAAATTGCACTTCCAACTTTTAGTGGCATTTGTTACTGCCTTCTAAATATATTCTTTTCTGGTTTTCTTTCTTAAAGCAAAAATGGGATAGCAAATCATTAACTTAACAGAGCATATCCAAATTTTAGAGTGAAGTTACAGTCTTGTTTAAAATGTTAATAATTCCTGGCGTAAGAATTTAATTCATCTTTTTAAAAAGTCCTATATCTCTTGCATTATACATGTACTTTTTAGAATGTATTTTTTAGTTGTAAACCTTTCCAGTTATCAACATATGAGTAAGTGCAGCTTACAATAAAATTCAGGACCCTATTCTATAGGTTGACAAATTCCCCATTTTTTTAAATGTTGTGATTAAGAGTTCCATTCAAGTCTTTGTCATGGTAATGTCCTTGATTCCTGCAGTGGACTTCTAGCAGTGACAGTAAGTCAGTTAACAGTGATGTGACTGCCATCTCTAGTGGCTGTCAGATAGGATGATGAACATCCACGAATAAATGTATAAACCTTGCACTTGAAATAAAGTACTTCTCTTCAGAGACTTGGGAGATGAGAAAGGGAAAATAGTTAAGGCAAAGAAGAAACACACAAATGGCTTCTGAAGACCTCTAAAACCAGAGGTTAATTCAAGGAAGGAACAAAGGATTTTTTCCTGGCAGAGAGGAAATCTTTAGTTGCCACATCAGCTGAAGCTGAGAGGAACTTGCTGTGCAGGTCAGAGAGGAGACTGTATTATCTGCAAGAGGTACCTAAATAAGGAAATTAAATCAGGTTCAGGAGAGAAGACTGTAAAAGGATGGTGTTCTGTTTCTAGAATACCCAAGAGCACTGAGGACACCAAGGTAAATAAATAGTTGCCTCACCAGATTTTCAGAAATTCAGTAGTGTCCTCTGGTATGGGTGTCTCAATTAAGAGCATGGACTTAAGTCATTAGAATCCACATCTGGTGGACTTCAGGACCCAACTAGGTGTCTCAGGTCTCAGCCTCATAGATGTGAGGCTGATGTGGTGCCATGAACCCAGGTCCAGCCAGTGTCAAGCATTCCTGATAGCACAGCCACACTACTAGCACAGCTTGCCATGCAGATCAACGCAGAGAGAAAACAGTGCCTTGGAGGGCACCCATGCCACCAGACACCACACTCACATAGACTTGAACAGCAAGAACTTGATCCAGTTTCTCTGAATGCTCAGTAATGAAGGCTGCTGGTGGATGAATCAAAGAGAAAACCTTAATACTGTGAGAGGACTGTTCAGTAGTAGCCAAAACTACTGTGTGTTCTCAGTGCTCTTACAGTCACGAATCCAAACCACAGCACTGTATGGGCCGCTATAGAGGAAGCTGACTACAGTCCAGCCATCCCAAGTACAGCATCCCATAATAAATCTGGCTTATTCCCATAGCCCCTGTAAGCCATATCAGAAGCTGTACTGTCCCAAAATACTCTCCCTCCTGCATCGACAGGCAATCAGCCCTGATAGCGTGGATATCCTTATGAAGAGAGAGAGTTTAGCTGACTAATCCTGGTGGAGCTTCCACTGGGGTCAGTGGTCTAGTGAGTCTTCTCTGATGGTCTTTGGAGAAGCTGGTTCTACAGCATCATATTACTCATCAGGTCATCCGTGCCTGTCTGCCTGTGCTTTTCCCACAATCCTGGCAGGACAGCTGTGCTCCCTTTGATTAGTTTTTTTTCACATAACCTAGCACATTTAAAATTAAATATTCTAAATACATTTAAAACAATTTTTTCAATTAATAATCAAAATAATTGCTGGTTTGATTAGTTATAATTATCTTCATTTTGTTTTAACTAACATTTTTATGAGTTAATGATACAAAATACAGTATAGCATAATTATTTGAAAATAAAACAATGAAATTTTACAGACTTAAACATTTCAACACCTCTGAATTTGTGTTTATATACTTTACTGGAAATTGTGAAAATTTATTTTTATTTTTCCAATTCAAAATATCAGAATGGTTTTTGTGGCCTTCAGAGGGCTCTTTCATTTAAGTTTTTCAAAGCTTACAAGATATTATCAGTTAGATATTCAGATTCATTGTCGACTATGTACTGCTATTTATAGAACAATAAAATTGCAACTCCCACATTTCACCTTTTTTAGAAAATTTTAAAAGGTAATTTCATTGCAAATTATGAACATCAGGAATTTTGCAAAACTGGTTCAGAAAAAACATGAAAATGAAATCTGATAAGGAAGTATATTGTATTTTGTGACATTATTGCACAGCAACCCTGATTAATTTCTTTGCTAAAGCTTTAAAGTCAGAAAATGATAAAAATATTTGCATATATTCACTAGCATTTCTTTACTTTCATACACAAATCTCTTCAAAATTATAGTTCATGTTTTTCTACATGACTTGTGTCATTGCCTTATCCTTCTACAACATCACACTGCTTACAGATGAGTTTGAGTATTTGAAAATGAATATGGCACAAAGTCAAATTTTATTAAAGCTTTAGATCTGGCTCTCCTACCAACAGAAGCCTTAAAAGCATTTCTGAACTGATGATGCAGCTTGTCTGTTTCTCCTTGGACTTTTGCATCTACATCATACTACAATGTACAATGTACACTGACAATTTTAGCAACTTGCTAAACTCTGTTTTTACTTCCTACTTTCAGATCAACTGGATAAGGTTGTAATAGGATTACGTTAACATAAATGCTGTTCCTACAAGACTAGGGACACATTTGGTTGTAATGACATAGTACTTCATCTCTAAATTTATTTGTTTGGTTTTTCAGTCATCAAAAAGGTCAGTGAAACGAAGGCATGCATAGGATCTGACACTGAGTATTTAAAACAGGACTTCCAATACCTTCTGGTTACCAGTCTCTTCTCTCAGGTAACAAGTGACAGGATGAGAGGAAATAGCCTCAAGTTGCACTGCAGGAGGTTTAGATTACATATTAAGAAAAAATTCTTCACTGAAAGAGTTAAACATTGTAACAGACTGCCCATGGAAGTGATGGAATCACCATTCCTGGAAGGGGATGTGGCACTAGGCGATCTGGTTTAGCAGTGAACATGGTGATGCTAGGTTAATCATTGGACTTGATATCTAAGAGGTCTTTTCCCACCTTGACAATACTATGATCCAATTTCTATCTTAACACCTTACAATTTCTTTCAAAGCTGTTATTAGGGTTTTTAATCTTTTCAGGAGTTTTATCTGTATGTGGTTATTTCTCTATAAGCTGTTTTACTTCCTCTACTCTATATTCAGTAGTTTTTCTTTACCAGATTTGTTTTCCAGTCTCTCTCCTCCCTGTACTTTGACACTTCAGGCTAAACATAACCACTGTTCTGTCTGATGTATATTTTTAGAGCTTGTCTAATAATTTCCACTGTCCACTCTTTCTTTGTTATGCAAGTGTTCATTCATTGCTCTTTTAGTGTCTTTGTAGGTTTGCCTGTTTCACAGGGCATCATCCATGTCTCTTCAATTATATTATTATTTTCTTCCACAGCCATGGACAGACAGACATATAGATCCATTTAAAGGTACTGGTTATATCAGTAAAATTCATTAGCTTAGGTATCTACATTAAGTAGTGCCTGAAATCTGAGTTTCTATATGTAAAAAAACCCCATGATTTGTGTGTGTTTGCATGGCATTGAACAAATTAAATTTAATGTGATTAAAATATCACATATTAATTTACTAGAACTTTGCCAGTAGTTACGCCTACAGGTAGCTTATTAGTCAAACAGCTGATTTTTAACTATGGATAGGTTTATAGTACTTTAGGGAGTTAGACATTTATCTTTGATTAAAGCTTTTATACATGACCATAACAGAGATAATAGAAGCTGGCATACTGCTGACTTAGTAATAGGAGAATATTTTCCAGATCACATTTATGCTTAACATTATACAGATTTGTAAAAAATTATTGAAATAACTTCTTCTGTTCTTTATTCCCTAGGCAGTTATATGCATTGATGCTGAAAGTACTGTTTCACTGGTGTTACTAGTAACAGGAAACATTTAAAAAGCGTTTAAAGTTATATTAAATTTTACCTTTTTTTCTGTTTCTTTTAGGCAGAATTTGTCTTTCAAGTTTCCCGGAAAGTCACAGAAATACTGTCTAGTTTGGTACACATTCTTGGTGTTACTTTTCATGCTGAAATCCATATCACTTTTTGAATTTTCTAGGCTTGTTTCAAAATACCAACTTAGTGACATAATGTGGGTGAACTCTGCAGCTTTTCCATGGAAAATCTAGTCTGTGATACAGACACTACATATTCAAATGACGTGCTTTTTAACTGTCCCCTACAGAGCTCCATCTACCCTGTGTAGTGGAACAGAGATGTATAATTCCTTCCATTGCTATTTTTATTTATGTGTGCTTTCTCACAGATCATGGCAGTGCTACCTTCAATGATAGGTAGGTTGCACTGCCATGAAACTTAGGTATCCAAATATTCACAGGTCATATCTTACCAACAGATTTTAGGGGACGTACAGAAGACTATCAGCTATAGTTCTCAACATTTCTAACTTTATTTTGAGATGGCTTACTTTAATGAAAACTTTCACTTTGCTTTAATTTGGAGAAGTGGAAGAGAGGCGCAAACCGGTGGCATTCAAAGCCCGAGAAATGGTAATGGCATTTGGTGGAAGAAGGAGGTGTGTCACTAAGAGCAAAGGATGATCATGAAAGAGGCCTGAGTTTACTTCAAAATGGGGATGAAGAATTTTATTACTACAGCAGGGAATGAAGAAATAATGATGATGAAAGAGTAAAAGACGAAAAGAATGAGGTCATAATAGATTCCCAGCAAAATGTTATAGGATGACACAGCTTGGGAAGCTTAGCATCATTCAAGGAAACAAAATTAAGACAAAGAAATGTAGGCGAGAGAGAACTGTCATTCTCAAGAAAACCGAGTTGGTATCCACCAACGGACTCAGAAGGGGTAGTTACTAATAGCTGTAGTATTAAAACGAATCCAGTTTTGTCTCTAGGAACATGATCATTTTGGCATGTAGTCAAGGTGGCTGTGTCTTTCCCTTTCCCTTATCACTTTTTCTTACATATTATACAAAACAGTAGGCACCCTCCTCACATGTAATAAAGTGAATAAGTTGCTTTGGATACAGATCCTAGCTCAGTTACTCATTCAGGTAAGCCGTAATTCTGAAACTCCCTCACTGTCTAAGGAAGGATTCTTGGGATAGTGCACTCCTAATTTGGAAATCTAAGTGGAAATTGGAAATATTCACGCTAGTCCATAGGCTTTCCTTAGGGTTTTTCATGTGAAAGTTATGACAAAGTAATTGAACTGATGCTGTGACTTACTCTTGGACAAAAAGCAAGTAATTCATGTTTTTATTGTTTTCTCCTGTATTGTAAATATTGATTTACTTCATTTACTGTGATATTTATTTTAAACACAAATGGCTATATTTTGAGGAGAAATGTAGGATTCAGTAGCTGATATCGATTTGCTCTATTCAATTTTTTATTTTAGTACACACAGTATTAGACTTAGTGTCTTATCTGCTATTGCTTTACTAGTTTTACATTACATGAAAAAGTTATAGTGACTTTCTGGAGTTACACTTGTTTGAGGAAGAAGGTTAAGACCATCTTTAATTAGGGTAAGAAATAAATTCTTGTGTCCCTATTACTAGTTATATAGTGTATAAATAAGTATTATACTTATATATACATTATAGATATACATATATGCATATATGTATATCTATAATATATATATAATACATAAGTATAATAATGCATATATAAGTATAATATATATATATAATTATTATAAGTATATAATTGAGATATTGTGGGGGTGGGAATTGCATAACTGTAAGGAAAACATATTTTATATGCTAATCTAGTAAGAAGTTGTCAGTTTTCAAAAGGTTGCCATTCTACAAGACTGTAAATGTGATCCCCCTTTGTAGTACTGCAGTAAAAAACAAATGACAGATTGTGATAAAAAGACCTTCACCCTGTCATTTATTTTTGCAAGAAATAATTTTATAAATTACATGTAAAGCTTGATATAATTTGTTGGTCTTATTCAAAACCAAATTGTATCTACCAAAACAGTAGGATGTAAGATATGTTTAAAATTAGGATTTCAATATTCACATAGTGACCATATTGGTAGACTTTGAAATAAAAAGAACTATTTTTATGTAATATAATTGTGTAATTATTTATTATCTAAATGTTATATTATCTATCTCATCATAAGTAACTTAGTCTCATTTATCATTTATCTCCATCTTCTTATTTTTGTTTGTTTTTTTGAGAAGATTCACTCTAAATGTTTTCTCCTTAGCCTAACAATCAGGAACTACTACACATTACATCTTAGAATCCTCTCAAAAAACATTGGAACCACTCAATGGAAATGATATTGTTTTCTTTTGAAAGATCAGAAGTAAGGAATAGTCATTGGCAGTTCAAAAATGACTGTACGATAGAAGCTTAAAGTTTACATCTCTTACTAGCTTTATCTGCAAATCAGGACTGAATTACTTTCCCTGGTTAACATGCTGGCAAATTATTTTTATGACGCAAAGATGGTTGCACTCATAAAACAAGTTTATGCTTTATATATCCTCCCTGTATTTATATAACTGTCTCTATATGTAATATATAACTAATAAAATATTGGCATTTTGAAGGAATATGTCAAAATTTTGTAACCATTAAAATTGTTGCTATGCAATCAGGAGAAGAAAAAAAACCAAAAGGGATTAAAAAATGTCTAGAAAAACTGTTTTATAGGTGAGTGTTTTGAAAATAAGTATTTCCATTTCCAGTATTATCTAGAGGTATGTTTGATTTTAAATAGTCCCAATTGCTAATTTCCTGAAAGAACATGAATCTTGTGTGCATGTCTTTGTGACAGGTTACAGTCCCAATTGCTAATTTCCTGAAAGAATGAATCTTGTGTGCATGTCTTTGTGACAGGTTATGATCCATTTATCAATTATGCAATATAAATAAATCTCTGATGAGTGCAAAAACAAACATCAGTAGAAAGAGTTCTCCTAATGTAAATATCATGAGAAGATTCTAAATTGCAGAAATTGATCTGAAATAAAACATATTTTTAAAGAATGAAATATTTTGCCTCTGAGAAAGCAACTAAGCAACTCTGTAGAAACCATTTTTCTTAGTATCATTTCTCTCTCTTTTGGGACACATCTGTTAAAGTATTATTAGTTTTGGCATTCTCCAGCCTCCTAGTGGTTGGTTTTGTCATCTTGATTCTGTTACACAATGCATATGAAATGTTAACTACTTTCAGCACATACACTTTCATTTATCCCTTTTTTGAGGTAAACAAATCAAATAGTTTCAGTCTCTCTTCACAGGAAATTGCTCTGTGCCCTTGTTTTTTCTCACTAGCCCTCTCTGAATCTCTAATCCAAAGTCAAGTTCTCCTTTGACGGAGAGAGAGCAGACCTGCATCGTCTCCAGTATTCTAAAGGCATAATAATATTCTACATCCTGCATTCATGTAACCTGATTATTTGTTTGACTGAAACTGCTCACTGAGCCTCCTTCAATGATACCCAGGCCCTTTACTGAATAAATATCAAAAGATTATAACGTTATAAAATGAAAGAATAAATCCATGTACTCACTCTTCAGTATGTGTTTCTCAACATATTCCGTCTTTATCCCTATTCACCTTCTTCGAGTGGTCTCTTTAATGTTTTTCAGTAGCTTTTCTGCACTTGGCTAATCAAAATGGCTAAAACATTCTACTGTGTTGTTTTCATCTCTGAGCACCATAAAGAGTTTATAAGTTTAATCACTTAAAGCATTTTAAGATTCTCATTAAGAATGTAAGCATCAGCACAATGATATTATTACTTTCCTATTAAATTTTGACTGGCTTCCATAAAAAATGGCACGACCTTTTTCTCTGCAAGCTTTTGGCGATAGATATGACGTAATTCTTTAGTTGATAATGGTGGAATGAGTCTCAATGCGTCTAATTCAGTGATGACCAATTTCAGTAGGCTACTACCTACTGTTGAAGGACTTGTTTTCAAAATCTGTCAACCTCACTACTCTTTTTCATGTTTGAACAGTACTCAAGCAATTTTTGACCATGGGAAAAGTATTAAAATTTAGAAGAACATTATTCTGAATTGGGATGAAAAGTCAAAGTTTCAAAATTTTCAAAAGCTAATCTTCCTTTTTTCCAGTAAAAAAGTATATTTTGACATTAAAAAAATATGCTTCAACAAGTTCGAAACAATTTTTACTGTTTGAACTTTTCCATTTGTATAAGAGTTAGTCCAGTTAACATTTTGAAAAGTCAAAATAGATATTCAGTATTAGTATTCAGCCAGATCTTCCACTCTTTTTTTCCCTGGTGAGAAATTTTCCAAAACAAGACTTTGCCTACGAGAAAAGTGTTTTTTAAAAAATTTTTGTCATCTGTTTGCTGTCCATTGTCTGGTAGCAAAATGTGTTTTAGAGTTGTAACCCTGGATATATCAGTGTCAGAGCAGCTGCAGTGTGTAAACACCAGTGCTAATTCTTTCTTATAAAGAATGAGTTGAAGTTCAGTGACCGTCTCATTTAGCTTTGGAGCCTGGAAAGCTATGACAAACTCTGACACAGCATTAATTCCTGTTGCTGTTATGACATGGCATCATATTCCCTAGCAAAACACAAAAGTCACATGGTTTCAGACTCTATTCTCTACAGTATTCAAATTAAATATGTATTAATTTCCACATGTGTCCTGATCAGGATGTTCAAATTCCATTTCCACCATAAGGTTTTCTATTAGTTATAATGTACTTAATAAATTTCCCTCCCCTCCTCTCTTTTGGCAGCACAATTTCTTTTGTCCAATTCTCCTGACACTGTTAGCCCCTTCTCGTGTAGACAGTGCACCTACTGGCAACAGCTCCTGTACCACAGAGACTTGGTTGACTTAAAACTTTGTGATGGCTATCAACCCTAGCCTCCAGCTACACCTGCCTTGACTCCTAAAAGATTGGACACTTTCAATTTGGGTGTAACAGTTAAAAGCCAAAGTTTGTAAATTAATCTCAATCCTATTGTAAATGAAATTTAACCCTTAGGGATAAACAATTTCTTTGAGGAAGTCATGAATAAGCTTGCATTTGCCTACTTCTCATACATCTTTTATGCAACAAGTTGTCTAAGCAGGAAGATACTTTAAATATAAGACAGTCTTCAGAGGGTCCAAAGGAGAGCTACAAGGATGATCAAAGGACTGGAGCACCTGTGCTGTGAGGAAAGACTGAAGAATTTAGGTCTTTTCACCCTAGAGAAGAGAATGCTCAGGGGCAGGGGCCTCATCTAGATTTTCAGTACTTAAAAGGGCGACTGAAAAGGAAAGAACGGCCCTCTTTTCACAAGGAGCCATAGGGAGAAGACAAGGGACGTCAGATGCAACTCGCATTGTGCTATATAAAAATAAATTTTTCACAGTGAGAAGAATTGACCACTGGAAAAACCTGCCCATGGACATGGTGGAATCCTCCTCACTGAAGGGTTCCCAGACATGACTGGACAAAATGCTAAAGAAACTCATCAAGGCTCCCTTTTCCATTAAGATTTGACCAGATGATGTTTTGAGGTCCCTTAGAACCTGAGCTGTTCTCTGGTATCAAAGGTAACTGAGTGCCTCTCTTCGTTTTTTGGTCTTTCATTTCCTTATAATACTGATTAATACTCAATTCAGATAAAGAAGATGGTGTAGGTTTTTACTGAGCTAGTGAGTCCATGAGTGGCTTCTTAGTGTGCATTTCTGAAGGACATGGTATGCAACCAGAAATCCAAATTATCATCATTATTTCTGAGCATATTATTTCAATGATTAGCAGGAGTTCTGTAATCTTCTGATCTTTGATCTCAGTTATCTGGACTGTACACAAAGCTTAACCTTTCACAAAGGTTTTGAAATTGCATCCTATTTGAGTGAGATTATATTCTGCAAAAGATGCTTTGTGTCATAGGACATATGTAACTTTCTGAAGCTTGTTTTGCATAAAACAAGAGAATACATAAATCCTCCTGTTTTCCTATTTCTGCTTCTAGGAGGGATAACTTGAGCTGCAGCTTTCTGGAAATCCCTAAGGGGATTTTAACTTTTCTTGCCTTTCCCTTTTCCCGTTATTAATCCTCTTTCCTGCATACCCACCACCAGTGAAAAATCAGGTGATCTCAGTGTTTGCATAGCACTATGGCATTTGGCTTCTTCAAAGCTATGTTATAATGTCTGATTACTCTGTCCCTATATTTTGTGTTCTTGAAGCCATCCCAAAAATATGAGTCCACTTAGGAAATCAAATCATCTTATATGATGGGAAGTGAGTGTGGCACCTAACTCATGAAAGAGCAACTACTTCCTGCATTCCTGGGGAAAACCCATTCCTATTCCTAGAGAAGCTCTGTAGATGTAAGACAGTTGAGTATTAGGATAGTTGCAGAAAAATTAAAAATTGAAAGAGTCAAGGTTCCAAACACCAAAATTTTTACAGCAACCAACTCTTTCAATAAGTATTTTGTATTTTCCTTTGGAACTAACTTCAGGTGGAAAACTTCTTTAGTATTTACAATGAAGTATCAGTGGAGCACTTTGTACTTTGCTCAGATAACAAATCCAGTCTAATGATAGTATTGACTATCTACTTCAAGCTGCAATTATTATATCTCTTAAAGCAGAACTGAAAAACTATGACTCAGGCTACCAATCAGAACAGATTTAAATTGTAGAGGTATAGTTTTGGTGATCTATGTCTTAACTTGCCTCAGCACCAAACTGTGTAAAGGTCTGCTTTGATTTGAAAAACTTTTGTATCTGTTCTTGTGCAATCTACTTCTGCCTCTACTAAAAGTTGTCTTAAAATATTGAAAGTTGTCCTAAAATAGCATTGATGAACATCAATTAATAATTTTTTATGGCAAGTTTGTGTACAGCCTTTCTAAAGCCAGCAAAAACAATGACACAATGTTGTGTCTGCTCCAAATGTACATCAGGAACTTTTGTCCAGTATGTTCTCTCTTCTCAGTCTAAAATGAAGAAATAGAGGATAGTTCTCCAATTTTTATAATTTTTTGAATTTCTACTTGTCTGTATCTTTTACTGCATAACTTGTCAGTCAATTTCAGATTAGTGATTTAGTGGGGTTTTTTGTTTGATTTCAAATATTAATGAACAATGGACACTCCTTCCCTGCATTTGCTTTTTTTTTCCCTGTCTTTTTTTTATGTTTCAGCAGTTGAAAATTAAGATCCTAATTTTAATCCTCTGCATGATAGTGTGTTGCAGTTGCACAGCCAGATTGACCTATATGGCAGCAGGATTTTCTCTATGAAACCAAGTAACAGGATGCTTGATACCCATTTTCCCCACCACTTTTCAAGTTCCCAAACAGCAGAGAAAGCAGTTAATTGCTTTGTGCAATTCCTAGAGCAACAGCCGTAAACTGTTCAAACATGGTAAAAATAATTAAACCTGCTTCAGTGGTGAATAAAGATTGAGCATAGAGAAGCTTTAATGGAAATCAAGTTCCTACTGAGGTGTGCAGATTACTACACATTCTTGCTTTATTTGAGGCATACTTCAGACTTAACTGAAGATGTTTTATTAGACTTTCAATCTTAGGTCATGCCATTACTATTTCATGTAGTTCAATTTGCCTAGAGCAAACTAACGAAGTGTTGTTTTTTATTAATGAAGTAGAAAAACTTAATTGAAACACTTCAAAGAGAGAAGGAAATAAAAGCAGACTGAACTGCTACAGTCAGTCTTTTGTAATGATCTCAGCTGTTAAGAACAGGACTGTACCACTAATGATTTGGTGGTATTGAATTGTAAATATAACCCATTTTCAGACAAATACTTTAAATCAAAATAATGATAAAAATCTAGGCTGACGTCAAGAGAAAAAAACAAATTTGAAGATTATAAACCAAGGATCAAGTCTCGTATTATCTTGTCCATCAAAACTATTCCCTTTTTGTTGTTTTGGGAGCACATTTGAAACAGAACTGTAGGATTTGACTGAAGGCAGTGTTTTTGTAAGTGACAATTGACTGATACACAGAGACATGAAATTAGATGCTCCACCAGGGAATAGCTTGCAAAACTAATAGAAGCACAAGGAAAAGCCTAGGAGGAAAATTTAACAGATGCTTACTCCAAATTGCAATTTTTATTTCCCCCAATCTGTAGCTTTGTATCAATAGGCTTTCCCTCCCAGGGGAAACCTGCCTTCTGCAGAGCCCAGACTACAAGTTAGATGTGGTTTTGTTTGTCTGCTCATGCTCACACCCCGATATTCTATCTCAGAGACCATGCTTTTTCTGCTTCTGCTCACTCTTTATTACCTTTGTTTGGCTTTTCTTTGCTTCTCTGTTCTTCAGAAGCACCTGAAAAAGCCAGCAAAGGAGTCAATTTGTAGTGAAAGCACATGAACAACTAGAATGTCTGTTGCCCAAGCCTTAGCTCTCAATATAATGTTTTGTTTACAGTAAAAAATGCATCTTCATTCTACTGAAACTAGTATCAAAATTCCTAGTTGGCCTTGTACTTAGTGGAAAAAAGCCACAAACTCCTGTTTAGCATTTTTGTAGTGGTTTGGGAAACACTGAATGAAGCAGACCTGTTTAAACCCAACTGAGGAGCTGGTATTATGCCAGTAAATTTCTAGAAGTCCTCTACATGGGACAGTTGCTATTCTAAAAGCAATCATACTACAAATAAGGGCGAGAGTACACACAAAAGGGTCACTTAACTGTCATTCAGGAAGGTGCTGCAGTTTTGAAACCCCCCAGAAGCACTTTTAATACCTTCTCTGAAAACAAGATGTAAATAAACACCAAATAGAAACCGCATGTTCATCCTATAGAGTATAGGTGGACTTAAATACATATGCAAGTGCTTTGCAAAATTTAGCACCTGATATGTAATCTTCATTATAAATTGCATTTGTTTATTAATTTAGGCTTACCTGCTCTTGTTTGTGCTGTTCATCTCCACTAAGTTTACCTACCAAGCTAGCCCGTGGGGGGAGAAAACCCTGAAAAGTAATTGAGAAATATTATTTCATAATCAGAGAACCCATTTTATTTCATCTAGAGAATGCAATAACTGTTAGCTGGAATATATTAGCAGACTTGTTTGAAGTCATGATTTTAGGGATGCTCAACATTATGCCACAAAAAAAATTCCCTCCCCCATCAAAATGTCATGCATTTAATGTTCTGGTTTACCACACAGATATTAATATTTTTCCTTCAAAAGCAGCTATTATGATTTATTATACCTAAAACTATGGAGCACTACAAACTTAAATGCTCTGAACTTTTGTGTATTAAAAAGCCACGTGGCAATTTTGTCAGCTATGATTATTGTCCATGAATTCATGATATTCACTTTCCTAAATTATGTCAACCAATTTAGTTCTTACATAAATTACTCATGAAGCTCCATTGGAGATTTGGACTACCTATCTACTGCCATTACACGTACCGTCTATGTCACATTTTGGTGGAGTTACTGTCATACAGTAATATTGCTATGAAATGTTATAAGCTGTATGTAGCAAGTAGAGTATAGCCTGTTCTTTGTTTATATTTATGTTACTGGTGTCACCCAAGAACCAAAAAAATCGTATGATAGTTTTAGAACTTCAAATTTTTGTCCCCTGAGCAAAGCCCCTGTCGGGCCACTGAGAAGCTAAAGACCTGTGCAACACCTTTCGTTCAAAGAAGATCAAAGACATTCTAGGTCTTAAAAATATGGAAACAAAGAAAAGAAAAATAAAATAAGGACTGAATTTTTGCACTTGACCATATTCACAATCCCTTTCAAGCTTTTAAATAATTCTATTTTTAAAGAAGCTTTCTTGTTTCTTTGAGAAAACTGTTCTGCAAATTTCAGATGAAAACAGAACTCGTCAATATTAATAGTACCTGAGAAGACTTTAAAAATAAAAATCATCTCTTAGTGCCTATAGTGACTAATGTAGGCTTACAAGAACTGTTGATTACCCAGTTGCTGCAAAGTGAAAAATAGAAGCTGTAAAATTCCAACATGCATTTAACAACTGATTAGATACTATTCTATGTTAACAGAAAACAACAGAGAAAATAGTCAAAGAGTGTGGTGAATATGCAAGGTAATTTATTATTAATATGAAATGACAAAACAAAACATTTTGGAAATTTCAGTCTAGCTCAGAAAGGAGAATCAAAGGCAGGGAATTGAATACAACAGAAGTAAATTAAAACTGCAAGAAAAAAATGATTACACAATAAATGAAAGAATTTTATAGATCTGAATTTCAGTCCAAGGGGACATCTACTGAGGTAACTGAGGAAGCTTAAATTGCAGTAAGCCAACCCACGTGGAATAAAATAAAAGTGAATTTAATGGTACAGGAGCTCAGGAACAGTCTTAGTTGGATTATAAAAATGATCTAGTTGTAATATTTATTTACTAAATTCCACTAAACCTTTCATTCTTTTCAGTGAGATTACTTTCTTTTCCCAGAGTCCTAGCCTACCATGTTGTAGTGATGGATTAAAAATATAAAGGAATCAAGAGAGAAATAAAATCAGGAAGACTGGGGTTATTTTCCATTTGAACAGCTGGTACACCCCCACAAACTGAATAGCTGGAGATCTTGTGTGATGGGGAAAGATTTTCAGGAACAGAATCATTCACATCGTATATAGAATACCTGCTTCATGGACATAAAATTACACAGGAAGATAAATTATTTACAATGAAAGTTTAAATAGTCTGTGCAGTCTTGAGGCAAAGAGTTGGATTAATTCAGTCCCTGTGCAACAGTCAGCACTGTTGAGTAACTGATATAAATAGTAGGCCCACAACAAAGGAATTTCAGTTCTTGCTAAGCTTTGAAACACAAATTAAATCAGTTTAACTACCACTGAAGTCTGTGTTTATACAGTTACTTGCTGTCTGACACAGTATATTGAGAGGAACAGAGACAGTCAATAGGAAATAAAAAGGCACATTGAGTTACAAAGGCATGTTGCCTAAACTTAGTCTGCAGTGCTAGGTACTGCCTTTGCCAGAGTACAATCAAGTGGGGCAGCTCACATTTTATTTAGCTGGACCTTTTAAATTTAAAAATGACCGTAATTAGTTAATTTAAGAGTTGTCTTATCAGGTATGGTACAACATGCAATGTTTCAACTGAGAAATTGTATTTCATTTTGTTTGTCTTGGGACACAATAAAATATCCATCTTCACTTACTGATGCAACAAACATTATGCCTCAATATTTTTAGTAAATATTGACTTAATAGAAGAGACCTAGAAAATTAGCTCATTTTGATTACATTAGTTCAAATATATTATGTCATACAACAGCAAATTTAATGTAATACTATAGATATTAATCTAAATATCCAAAGCTCTTAATATTTCCTATCAAATAATTTATTAAACATAGTAGATCTGGCAACAGAAATGAAATATTTACTTCAGAGATTTTTTTTAGTCACAAATTTCACTGTGTTCCTGATAGGACTGAAACAAAAAAAAATTGATTCATCTCCTCATTCAGGGTGAATAAGTGCACAGCTTACAGCTTATGCAGCTGTTATGACACCTGTGATGTACCTGCTGCATGTAGCATAGAGTAACAGCATCTTCACCAGCAAGACAAGAATCGATATGGGATCTACCCCAGATTTCTTTATCTTTTTTTTTCACTAAAGTCAGCAGAACAAATTGCATGAAGGGTTGCAAAATTGGCCCTGTTAACTTAAAACTCTGAGGTAACATAATTCTTACAACTTAAAGGTTTGTGTTCACCATGTTGGATTTTTGTAGAAGTGCATGAGAAGTTGTCACACCTTCTATTTGCATTGCCTGAGAGCTGATGAAAAAAAGTAATGGTATGAAATGTCATGTAATGCAATTACATGTCATTAAATATTATGTGATCACAGTCTGCTTTTCAGGGTGTGTGACTGACTCTCCTTCCTAAACACTTAACCAGCACCATTAAAGAATTGAATCATGTGAGAAGAGAGCATTTTGCAACTAGCAAATGCTATTTGAAGGTAATGGTATTTAAAAGGTTTTCCTCCCTTGCAAAAGCCATGATGAAATTCTCTGAGAACTATTACTATCCAACTGCTAGTTGGAAAATCTTAACATAGTAATTTTGAGGTTATGTGGTAAAAAAAATGCAGATAACTTTAAAATAAAAAGATAGAATTTTTTTCTATCCATTCAGGGTGATTACTGGTAGGGAGTTTGTCATGGATATGTGTGCTGAAGGGTAAATTAATTCAGGGCACCGTCAAAAGAAAAGATGGAGAAATACCTTGCAGAAATAAAACAGTAAATTTCCATGGGGAGCCTTTCAAATACTTTATAAAAATGACCCATTGAGAAACTACTGTGCTACTTCATCATCATCTATGGGACAAGAAAATTATGTTTCCATCAAACACTTGCAGTAGAATAAAGTAATTTTAATAAAGAATTACAACAGAATCAATGCCTCCAGCTTCAAAAGTAATTACTGGATTTTCTTTATATCTTATCCTGAAATGTCTTATTTTGTTACCATTCTTTTTTACTTTCATATTACTTCTGAAATATTGCAGTTTATAATGCAGCATAATTAACTACACAATGCAAATTTAAAATACTGTCCTAATTTTCTAGCCAACTCAGTGATGATTGTGAAACAGCTGTGGTGCAGTGTATTAAAACTTTGTAACCATGTTTTCATACTCAAAATATTAGTTATATCCCTGCTTTGTCATAGGTAGAGTCACTCTCTTTAACTTCAAACTGCACAAAAACCTGAAAGGTATAAATGATGGTTCCAGGTAGTCCAAGCTCTGATACTTTTGAGAAATAGATGAAAATTAGTCTTACAGAAGAGCTGCTATGTTTTTGTGCCACCAAAAGTTATGTGAATAACTGATTTTAAAAATAAAAGAGGGCACTAAAGTTCAAATAAAAACGTCAGACATTTTCTTTTGAAATTCTGTCAACAACAGCATATTTTTATGCTATTTTCCTAAATGGAATCCTTTCTATTCCTTGGAGTTACTTCACAAATAATTTGAACAAGCTTAAAACTGTATGCTTCAGTAACTGTTTTTCTGGAGGACCAGTTTTGCACCAGTCAAAGCAGACTTTATAGCTTAGTCTTTCCTCTAGGACTAGTTTGAAACACTACTTTTTGTCTGTTTTTTCAGCACGTTTTTGAGTGCAGTCACTGTTATTCTTTCACAATTCAATGTAGAACTTCCCACAAGCTTAGACATACTCTTCTTGGATCTTTACAATTCAACTCTTCCAGAATGCATATTTGAACTTAATAGATGTGCATTTGGTTTTGAACTCACTGTGTTTCAGAATTAGGCATGTTTTTCTTTAGACGGCCTCAGAACAAAATGAAGTCAGACAGAACGCAGGCCCACATACATATATACATGCATACATATTCTATATCAGCTTCCTTTGTGAGTAGTTTATTCCCCTAAGAAATTCCCACTTCATCTTCTTCCTTCTTCCGGGATGTAAGAAATATGGAGAAGCTACCTTTTGAGAGTCCTGCTTCTCTTGTTTCCTCTGTGAAATGACTGAATAACTCACAGCACTGCAAACAATTTTAGTTGCTCTCAGTTCTTTGCTAGGAAATCTACTTTCTAAAGATTTATTCCCTCATACAGACACAGATTTTTCTAGTTTCTGACCTTGCTGTTCAGACAGTATTCTGGTGTTGCAATTTTACCTCTACCAACAACCTCAATATTGATGATTCATTTCAGCTATAACACTGGCTGTGTCTCTAGAGTGCTCTGTCTTCCCAATCAAAATTTTGAACAAATTAGGAATGAAGTAGTGACTCTACATAAAGACAAGATTTTAAGACGTATTAAAATAGATAGGAAAAGAGTAGCAGCCTCATTCCATAGCCCAAAAACAACAATTGAGAAATAATTAGATCTAAGGAACAGCTTACAAGGTGTTTTCAAGAACAGCAACAGCTTTAACAGCAGTTGATTCAGAAACATTTTCCAATTGCCCCTACTCATGCTACAGGCAGTTAGTGCCCTGTATTTACCATAGGTGTGCTCAGATCCATCTGCCAAACAACCTTTCTAACACAAGACTGAATGATCTGTGGGACTCTAAAAGAATCTCTGGAAATCTGTAGAACTTTGAAGTCCTACCCTATATTGAACTAGGTATGAGGGAACTATCTTTTTTAATTTTAATTTTATTTCGTAGATGGACTTAATGTACTTTATCCTTATTAGTGTTGTGATTGACAGTCTTCTAGGGAAGCACAGGGAAGTATGCAATGCAGATGCAGCTGTCACTGGCCAACTAGAAAGTAACTAGAAGAAAGATATCTCACCTACTGTAACTCAGGTATGCCTACCTCCATTTAGACAAAAGAATTATTATGCCACTATCCTTCTGTGGACTCTTGGCCATGTCCTTGAGGTACACTGTGTGGATAGTCAAATTTGGAATAGTGGCTTGCTCCTCCAGCTGTGAAATCTCAGTTCAGGAGCACTTTCTTTGATTCTGTAATCCTTGGAGATCACATACATGTTATGGAGCAATATGTTCTAGAGGCAATAAAGAAATTAAAACAGACAGCAGTGAAAGACTTCAAGAGTGGAATCAGAGGAAAGACTGCAAAGATTGTATCTTCTAAGAATTGTCATATAATTGACAGTGTTTCTCTTATTTTGTAGAAAAAGGAAGATGTAGGACAGAGGTGCTGACAGCAGTTGTAGTAACAATCAATTTCTCATAGATAACATGAAGTGAAGAAATAACTTTGGATTACTAATAAATTCAACACACAGGGGTGACTTTAGCAGTATCTAAGGAATTACCCTTCTTTGCCCAGCAATAAGTCCATGTGCTGCTTATTTTCTGGCACCACATTAATTTTCTTTATAGTAGCTGCTATGGGGCTATGTTTTGGCCCGGTGCTGAAAACAGCATAGACAAAATAGGGAAGTTTCTGTTACTGCTGAGCAGCACTTGCACAGAGTTAAAGACTTTTCCTGCTCCTCAGCTGCCCCCACCAACGAGGAGGCTGGGGATGAACAAGAAGCTGAGAGGCGACAGAGCTGGGACAGCTAACGCTAACTGACCAAAGGGGTATTCCATAACATGTGACATCATGCTCAGCATATAAAGCTGGGGGAGAAGAAGGAAGTGGGGAACAACTGGAGTGATGGCATTTGTCTTCCCAAGTCATTACACATGATGGAGCCCTGCTTTCCCAGAGATGGCTGAACACCAGCTCATGGGAAAGATGGAGCGTGTAGACTAATTAGCATTAGAAGTGAGGGAACCATTTAACCAATAGAGTAAAGGAACTAGGTAGCCAATGTGCATTAATTACTGTGTTTGCTAAGATGTATAAACAGTGAAAAGTTTTGAACAACCCACCCAAGGAATG
>NW_008240046.1:11741410-11751711 GCF_000691975.1 Corvus brachyrhynchos
GGAATGCCGCTGGATCCAAAGGTGGTGTTTGCTTGATCTATCAACCTCACCTTTATTGTTAAATAAAATTGAATAAAATTAAATAAAGTTATTGACTTCTGCATATGGTCTATTTTGTACCTTAATTTGAGCAGGGACACCTCTCACCAATTGGATCTTAACAAAAGGACACATCTAAAGGATGGCAAAAAGCACAGCAGTCAGCACTTGTCTGGCCCTTTCTATAAAAACTTTCAAAATTATTCTGAAGACTTTAATATTATCTGGTTTTGTTTATAAACAGGAAATTTTTGCAGAGCAATTTTTGTGCAGATATTCTGCTCTTGCACCTTCTTACTCATCAGTCTTCTGATTCTTCTGATTATGGTGGTGAACTTATTTGGTGCTTAGAATTGGAATTCTAGCCTGGTTTTTTTTCCCCATGCTAATTAACCTACTTCTAAAGCTACAGTTCATAATGCAGAAAAAAAATTTTCAGAGATGTGATGAAGTATTTATGCAGAGAAATGCGAAAAAGCTGATTTTCCTACTGCTTTACAAAATTATTTAAATAAAAGTCTAAAGTTTTTCAAATTTTAGGATGAGTAAAAGCTCTCATACTAAACTTGGCTCTAAAGCTTTAATTCCCTTGATCCTTTTCTTAAAAGAACTGTCCAAAGTCAAGCCCCTACACTACACTTGCACTCTGAAGTTCATTTTCAGTTCATTCTTGACTTGACCAGTAATGAAGAACACACTCCTCTTTAGTCTGTGCATTTCTTTTATCTAGGCCAGAATGAACATGTCACATTATAAATATTTTAGAAACTTTGTTTTCTGACCCTGATGGTCTACAGTTTTTCTTAGTCTTGAGGTGATCACTTGGATGTAGCAAATAGACTCTTATCTTTCACAAGGCTGTTATTATGCGATCTATATCACAAAAATAATTTGCCATATACATAAAACTTCAGTGAAACATCAAGCCAAATGTTAGAGGCAGGAAAGAAGACTGAAACATAAAACCCCTGGTAAGATATAATGAAATACAAATCTCAAAACAAAAAACTCCAACTACATGTTTAGAAAAGCTGTGGTGTTCAAAAGTAAACAGTGTATATACTGAAAACTGGCAGTACTGCTTTATCCCAGTGAAGTAGTGTTATTTTGTTTAAAAAAGAAGAATAAAGATGAATCTGTGGAACAGTCATGAAATGATTCCTCATCTTTTGAAACCTTCCCTAGATCGTTAAACATGAAATCAGTCCTCGTTATATCATATCATAGAATAGAATTCCATTAGATCCTTAAGAGTACTTCCTTTTCCAACAAGTTGGAACCACTGGCAGATAATTTCTCCACCAACGCCATGAAAGTTGTACAATCACCAAAATCAGAACACGCCCACACCAAAATATCGACTCCTCCCTCCTTGACATTACTTTTAAATTATAACTTGCCTCTTTTGCTTTCTTTCTGAAAGGGGGTATACGATCCAAGAATTGTCATCAGACGGTTGCTAACACTACCCTCTCACAAGCTCTTGTCATCAGTAGATATGATCAGTAACCACAGTTTATGGATGGCTAGAAACCCCTTATTGAGTGGGAAATGTGGTCTTTAGCCAGTATGATTTTGGTAAAAGCTGTTAACTGACATTTTCACAATAGAAAATGGTTGTAGCTCAGTGTGATCCAAACTGTATTCTACACTGCAGTTTAGATAATTATTCCTGAAGATCAGACCAACACAAATCAGCGAGATCCCCAGTGTGCTACCTGCAAACTTAATTTTCACTGAAGCACAATAGATGGATGCAGTTTAACAGAAAGGGTGGCTTTTTTTCCTCTTCTCTGTCTCACAAAATTGTTGTGATAATATTTTTCCCACATCTTTTACTGATCAAGATTCACATAAACTCACAAGGAGCCCATGCAACTTACAGTGTAACAATATGTGCTAATAGTTTTCCAAATTATTATGTATCATATTCAAGATGATTCAAGAAATTTTTAAATCTCTTAGTGTAAATTCACTTAATTTTGAGAGTTCAGCAGAATAATACCTTTTGGATCTTGAAGAAAAAAAATTAAGCACTGCACAAATTTTCTGCTTCATTAACAGTAAATGAAACAATTTTAGGCTCCTGATCTCCCAGCTAACATAGCAACCTCAAAGTGGCACACACCTAAGATGGTCATACCCATGTTTGTCTTTGTTTTTTAGTAAAATGACCATAGTAACTGTCTTTTGGGGAAATACACCTTAGGAATATTTTTAAAACTCAGAGATACAGGTCTATGGTCATAAATAGATGATTTTTTTTCATGGAGTTGTAGTAGACTGATTGATTTGTTGATTGGTTTTTGGTTTGGTTTGTTTTTTTTTTTTGTTTTTGTTTTTGTTGTTGGTTTTGGTTGGTGTTTTTTTTTTTTTTTTTTTGTTAGCTCTATCTAAATGGCCATAGAAAGTAGACTGCTCATATGTGTTTCCCTTCTCCAAAAAGATTTAAGCCAATCCAAATCTCCAAGGCAGAAGAATTCAGATTTCCTTATTCTTCGGAGACTTGGGCTCATTCCGGAGCTGCATGTTCAAGCAAAGGGTAAGAGATTCCATTAGCTTGTGATCCTTCTCTGAGGTAAACCTCAAATCTCCATGCAACAAGAGCTGTATAGTTAAGATTTAAGGGTTTTACTAGCATATGCCTTTATCAAATAGCAGAGACTATTTTATCTTGTCATTTCTGGATATGATTTATAATCAAAATGGTTACAAAACAGACTAGCAGTAATAAAAATAGAGTGGTAATTGACATAGGACTCTGAAATACATTCCCAGCACAGCATTGTAGACTAATTGCCATCAATATTTATTTCTTCTGCCCACATTTTTGTTGTGATTAGTGACCTTGTATAGAAAATGAATATTTACTATCATTGGTACTTAATTGTTGGGATAAAGTTTCCTATAACAGAACAGTGGTCTGAAACATCATGACAATATCTAAGTGACTTCTTATATTAGAGAATTACAGCAGATAAAATATCTGGACAACTATTTATCAGTGTGAATTTTAATTTAAGACCCTGTCTGCATTGTGTTTTATGACTTCTGTTGTGGTAGCATAGACAGTTCTGATTTTATGATTTTGAAATAAGTGTATTTCCTTTCAGTGGGATAAGCAGGTATGCAGACATACACTTTTACTTCTTACAGAAAGAAAATTCCAGCTTTCCTAATAGAAAGATCACAACAGACCCTTAACGGGAAAGTGCTATTTTTTTTCACTTTCTGCTGATTACATAGTATGTAGAACAGATGTTCTTGAATCCAAGGCCATAATCATGGTTGGAGATAGTCAGTATGCAACTGAGGTTATAAGTCCCATGTATTTTTCTGCCATAGTCAGTGTAATACATAGTTAATACACACAGAAATCATAAATCATATACAACTGCTGTTGGTTTGGTGTTGGATTGAGTTCAGCAGAAACATTTCATATTATCCTCCACTTTGTCAATTTTCCTGCAGGCATAAAAAACTGAATTCAAAGAGAATTAATTATTGTGCTCTGATGTTATTGAATAATCATTAATGAATCTACTTTTCATTACATATTTCAGCTTATGAGCACATCTAGAAGACCAAATCAACAAGTGCTTAAATGTGGATGCTTTGCTAATGATAAAAGCAGATTAAAATTTCTCAGTTCCTTAACTAAAGGCACAAAGCCTCAAGAAATACAACTCTTTGAAATTTTTGGCTGTGTTTCGTGCACTTAACACCCGGATGAATGAATTCACATCACTTGAATGTGAATTCATGTCCCTCAGCTGTCTAGACCAATGGCCATCTGCTAGCATGACAGGACATGCTCACCAGTTTGGGCCATTGCTTGGGGACAGATATGTCAAGAAGTGGCTGGTTTAGATGTGCAGCCTGTAAAATACTTTAAATATCTTCATTATGCACAAAGGCCTTAGAGTTGAATGCCATAATTCACTAAATCATATCCTTTAAACCTACACGCCACAGAAAGAAAATATATTCAGAAGCAGGTATAAGGAATGTGAAGGAGCAGCTGTGGCTATTAGTAACATCAACCAGCTTGAAGGTTAGAAAACCACAAAGTCCCAAGTAGGTTATAAACACAGATTGGAAGGTCATCTCTACAGCAGCCTGCAGTGTCAGAGGGACTAAATGAATTAGAGAGAAATGTTTCTGTTTGAATACGCTGGAAACAAATAGCATCGCTATTATAAGCAGGCGCCACTGAAATAGTTTTGGTTGCCTGAAGTGTCCATAGTTGAGCACCTTGCCCAGAGAAAGGTTAATCCAGGTGGACACAGCTGTACAGAAGGGTTACCATAAGCATGGGTAGAGGCATCTGGAATATGTTGTCTTGTGTACTATCCCACTTCTTACTTGTGCCTTTTCATTTTCTGTTTTCTCTGTGAAAACTTATGAGAGGTCTTTGAGGAGCTGAGGTTTGTACTTATTCAGAAAAAGTCTGTGCTCTTTACTTCTCCTAGGTTCTTAAGAACACCCTGTGTTAGATGCATCCTAATAGCCATGCAGACAAAACCAACATACAATCCTTGGATAACCTTGTATACAGGAGGACAAAGCAGTTTCAAGTTTTCTTGGCATTTCACCCTGCTTTAATTTGCACATAACTGCATCCATTTTTCAATAATTTGTCCCAACCTGCTTCATGCCATGTGTCTGCCTCTGGCTGGATTTTTTCCTTGTTCTGATGACTGAGCCAAAATTTTTAGCTACTTTCAAGAATAAGAGGAAGGAAAAAAAAAAAAAAACCAATACAATAGGTTAAGCAAAAGATCCGGATGTGCAAGGAATAAGGAGCATCAGAAGTGAAGAACAACTTAGCTCATTGCTGCTATGCTGCAATTTGTCATATTGGGCTCTAAGGTTTGAAATCACTAAGACTGACCAAGTGACAAATATTTCTCAAAAAAAGCAATTGTCTGGTGGGGAAGATGGTACCAGTTGCATCCCTTTTTACCTATACTGGATGACTACAGTACCTACTGAGATGTTGAATCAGATTCTGCATTACACCTTCCAAACATTGTATTACTGAGTTTTTTTGTGAAATGGTGCACTTTCAAGTGGAGATGAGTCACACAGACTTGTTGCTGATGTGTAGCACACTGCTCCAACAAATAAGCATCATCTGCACTAAACACACTAGAGGGTCAAAGGCAAAAGGATATGTAATCATACATTTAGAAAGTATCATGGCCTAGTATGGCAAAGAAAAATTACAACTGATGAACCACTTTCATACACTTTCACAAAAGGTTTTGAAACTGAACAGCTGCCTAAATTGAAACACAAAGCACAATGACAGTAAAAATAACCTGTAATTACTGCAAGCTGCATGTTTAGGGAAAAAGAAAATCATGAGTATATTTTCTCATGCTTTTAATCTAACCTTTTTCACTGAAAAAAGAATAAGATCAATTGCTGATTACTCTGTAAAGTAATGCCATGTAGAGAGAAACTTTCCAGCATATAATGCCTTTTGCTTTAAATGTTGGATTTCCACACTTGCCAAAGTGCGGAAAGTTTTAGGACACTAGGACACTAGTTTTCAGACTAGTGTCCTAAAAAGTCTTCTAAACCTAAGAATTCCACTAAATATGCATTTATCCACCATATATACAATATAAAATGTAACTTTCTCTCAAAAAAAAGAGTGCTTTTTTTTTAGTGTTCTGCACATGAACAACAAGTGAATCAACTGACACCTGGCAACAGCATTATAAGAATGTCACTATGGCACTGGAGGTGGATTAGTAGGGAAGACATTGCCTGGCTATGAAGGCAAATGAACAGGAATGACACAAAAATATTGTTAAACGTTTAAAGAAGTTAAATTTTTACTACAGTGGCAGCTAGGCACCATTATTTTTCAGTAAACTCTGCTAAAATTTGAACTGTTAATTATCCTCAGGATTTTGAATTCCATGAAACTTGCATTTTTTTGCTGTTAAAGTTATTATTTTAGTTCTATACAGATTCTTCTATGAAGAGATGTCTCCTACAGAGTAAGACTGTTCATTTGATCCTTAGAAACTTTTGGTTTTTTACTAGATATATAATTTTTAAGCCTTTCCAAGCTGAAACATATAATATGTGAGACATAATTAAAATGTTTCTGTCAGGTACAGACAATGCACTTGCTTTAACATTTCTAGGCTGATCATCCCTTGAGTATTGCTTTTTATTATTTCCAGTGTTGTATCTTAGGCCTTGCCAGTCGGATGACTCAAAATGCCAGATTGAATTTAGTGGTAGACTGTGTGGGATGTAAAGTTACTTTACAGGATTTGTGCCTTATTAACATAGTAATTTCATAAGCTGAAACCCACAGATCTCTTACTATGCATGGGATATAGAGCACTCTGCAAATACACAGAACGTAAATATGATATTAAATTATGTATAGGACCTCCCAAAATCTAAAGACAGTCATGTTAAAACATAATAAAAATTGGTGCTTAGAGAGATACTTTAAATTAAAACATTATGGTTTGGGTTTTTTAAGTCCAGATTTTTTATTTTGCCTGAATTTGGATCACTGAGTTTTATTTTTAAGTTATTGCTAAGTGTAAATCATGCTGTCAGTAATTCCCTTGCCTCTTGTATATTGAATGTTTCAACTTCCTGTCTGAAAAATATATCAACTTTTCTGCATGAAATTCATCTTCAGTCAAGCCCTTCAGTTCCTTTTTTCAGAAACATTTTTATTTCATATTAAGGATTGATTTAATAAGCATATCTTTATTTTGCTACTTTTATTCCTATTTTGATCTGCTTTTAGTAACTTTTGAGCCTGGATTTGGCTTGGATTTCTAATTATGTCTATGGAAAATTAGTTTTGAAATAAAACATTTCTTTACTTTTCACAAAAAATGGGCAAGTGGACACACAACTCTCATCTATGGATACTGTTAGTTTTGATCAATCAGTATTTCAGAATAGGCCAGCAAAATACCTAGCTCGAGCCACTACACATTGCAGATCTTACAGTGACAGACATGTATTTGGTCAGGAGGGGTACAAATAATAATCAGGATTTCCCACGTGACCATTAAACTACAGTAGGAAACTGTAGCCCAGTTCAGTTATCAGTTTCAAATCAGAGTTTTGCTCCTGTTCTGACACTGCAGGCTACAGGGCTGTGTGGAGCTACTTCAGCTAATCAGAGCATAGCACCTTCCTGCAATAATTCATCCTGTGGGTAAAGTAAGTAGCACTCTGCTCTGTGATACTGCAGTGAAAATTGTCAGACATAGTTCTGTCCTTTCAGATGCCTGGGGGTGTCACAATGTGACATGGAGACATCCATATTACTGTGTTTGCACTTCTAATAATTCTCAGCTGTCTTTTTTTCTTCCTAGCAGCTTTTTAGACTGAGGCAGTACTTGCAACCTTCTGCTTTTCTTTTTCATGCAAAATTATTCTACAGCTGTAAGTCATCAACATGCTCCTCCTTCCTGATCCTCTTTTTTTTTAAACCAATATTTTTTCTTCTAATTCTGTTTTGCAAAAAATTTGAGATTTTTAATGCAATGTACTGGTGAATCAGAGGTCTTACAGACATATTTTGAAAACAGTTTTGATACTTTTTCTTATATAAGTGCACAATAATACTTTGGCCCATGATCATGACCATATTTTGGTTTAGCTTGACCAGTTTTCACCTGCTCAAAACTGTAGCCATTTATCTATATTTATTCCCTTGCTTTGATGTAATTTTCAGGGAAGTTTAGACTGATAGACTGTAGGGGAATCAAATCTAGAATTCCAGGTC
The DNA here is from genome assembly GCF_000691975.1 of Corvus brachyrhynchos. Lineage (NCBI taxonomy): Eukaryota > Metazoa > Chordata > Aves > Passeriformes > Corvidae > Corvus > Corvus brachyrhynchos. Next base: position 11,749,233 of record NW_008240046.1, read on the forward strand.
AGCTGAAAATATTCATAAAGAAAAAATATTTTTCCTAATATTACTCTCTATGCAATTAAAATTCCCTTATTGGATATTTTCATGGAGAATGTCACTGAAAATCTGAGGCACAGGAGACAGACAACAGTGAGCAGAGAAATATTGAGACTATTGATAATGAATGCCTGAAGTGGAAAAAACTTCAAATGGTTCGATCTCATATTTTTGTTGCTGTAGTTTTTGTCTCGGAATACCCAATCTCCTAGATAAGGTTAGACTCTTATTAGGTTGCTCTGCTTGTTTCCTAACATTGTATGTTTTGCATACTGATGCGCACCCTCATGCTCTGCTGTAATCAGTGAGGAGTAGCAATGCTTGATTATGCAGGATAATATATTGTTGCACAGAATCATGTTTCTGTATTGGCAGAATACGATCTGAGCTTACACACAGTACATACTGTTTACCCCAGTCTACCAAGCTAACTAAAGTCATTTTGGCCAACTCCCACAAGCCTTACAAGAGTGCCAGAAAGGATGAAGCTGGCCAGAAGAATTTCGTAATCAGATGGGGAAAGATCAATTACTGGAATAGCAGTAATCGAAATGCCTTTCCTCTACACCAAAAAGATTCTCCCATCTTTTCAGTCTCAGAAAAGGAATCACTGAAAGTCAGTAAAATTGAAAAGAAGCCTTTGTATTGATTGGTTTGTCTTTTATTGACCTCTCTGCTCTACAACGCCCCAGTTACATTTTCTCAACACCATATTTTGTCAGTTTAAGGATCATACAAATAAGAATTTTCATATTTTTACAGAAGGAGCCCCCATTTCTGGCATTAGTTGGAGTCTTGTCCCTTTATTGTATTTTAAACAGCTGCTGTTTGTGCTAATTTCCACTTTGCTTGGAGAAGCTCTGAAGCTGATGAAATCTTCTAAAGATTTCAGTTTTCAGTCTCAGTCTGTTCTTCCCATATTTCTGTGCTAGAAATTCTACTATTTTGCTAATAATTATCTATTTTTATAGTATTTTAAAAGTTTTTGCATGCAGTTCAATTTTTTTTTATCCCCGACAAGGTGCAAGTAACCAGTGGGATTCCCATATTAAGAAATCTAACTTTACTTCCAAATCTTTCATCTTGCTATTTTCCTACCACTGACTTTTTTCTTCATGTCTTCTCTTTTGTAACTTTTATCAGGCATCTGAGATTTTCATTGATGTGCAAGATTGCTATTAGCACAGCATACACAGATCCATGCCCTAAATTTCTGTGAAGCTTTTGAGGTTACTTTTTTCAGCTCCAAGGCTTTGTTAAATCACTAGCATTTATCTTAGTTGTACCCATCACATGAGGCACACAATTGAAATATCTCTGACATTAATCAGGAAACTTTTGATTACTTATAATTGGCATTATGTAACATTTGAACGAACAATGGGAAAGAATAATAATTTGCCTTTGGTCTGAAGTTTCTGTTCATGCTTTAAATCCACCAGCAGTTGCTGTTTTACTTAAATTTATCCCTAATACTGAATTTGCTTAAAAAAGGAAAAAAAACACCAAAAAATTCATTTGAGGATGGCTCTGCATGAGATGATATACATTGTTGAATCTTCTTGCTTTTCCTTTTTACCAGACCTTCTACAGATATATAACACACAGCTGGGATCCTGCAAAATTCAGAATAGATTTTAAAGGGAAGACAATTTAAGACAGCAAAGATAAATGAAACATGGGACAAAATATTTATAAAAGCCATAGAGTAATGGTGGCATCAGAATAACTGGAAATAAACTAACAATGACAATACTTTGAACCCTTGAGAAGGCTTTCAGTGACAACAGTAAGAAAGCTGTAAGAAAGCTGTAGAATAACTTTCAAACTGTAGAGGAGAAGATCTCCAAGAGTAACAGTCAAAATGCTCTTATGGTCAAAGATTATTACATTATATATACTAGTAACTTAGTGTTAATTCAGAGAATTTTTTTAACAAACTAGCTGTCCAAATTGTCTAGTGAATACAGAAAAGGCTCATTAATATTGCAATTAAAATTGTTATATAAAAATAATCTTCTTGATATCATTCCCTCTTCTCTGGTATTGTACTGCAAAACACATCCTTGAGAATTTATGAGGGGATTAGATTTTCCTGTAATTCCAAGGGATTGGAATTGCTAACCAATGAGTGTCATAGGTTAGCAAGCATAGTCCCGGAAGGGATGTCCTTGCTAAGGGGTGCTTACAGTTCCCTCTGGGACCTACAACCCCCCCCCAAGCTCTCTCTCATTTCTGGTGTGGGGACAGGTGGCTGCGGGGCCCGTGCGGGGCCCAGTGGGGCCGGCCCCTGCTCGGGCCAGGCCGGGCCGGGCCACAGCTCAGAACCTGCCCCCCCCACTGCGGCCAAGATTTCAGCAAAGCGGCACCGCTGTCCGGCAGAGGTCGGGTGACCAACAGCGATAAACCACACAGCTGCAAGGCCGAGGTGAGATTAACCCTTTTA
>NW_008240046.1:11752164-11796659 GCF_000691975.1 Corvus brachyrhynchos
TATTGTCAGTGGGAGAAGGGAGGAAGGTGGGGGGAGGAGGAAAGTTCTGAAGGTATGGTATAATTTTTTTCCCCTCTTTTAGGTCTGTTAATAAACTTCTTTATATTCTTTCAAGTTGGGTGCCTGCTTTGCATTTCTCCTAATTCTTATCTCACAGCAGATAAACAGTAATGAGTATTTTGGACCAAACCGCTACAATGAGCAACCTCAGCTTCATATTCTTAAATACTTAACTCATGTGCACAGCAGTGGGCTATGTGTATTTGCAGATGAAGTACCAGAAGCATTGGAAGTGTTAGAATGACTGACCCTATTATCATCAGTTCACTAAATGAAATCTAATAATTTATTTACTTGTGAATTCTTTTTTTTAAATGCCCCTGGTCAGAAATAATTTTAATAATATTAAATAAACACCTTTGACCAAAAAATTGCCATTAGGATGTTTTTCTTAAAGTGTCAAAGGTTTAGATGGAGGGTTATTATGTTTTTTATGGGGTTTTTCTTTTAAGGTCATCTAGACTGAGGGTTCTGTTTCCAGAAGTGATTATATATTTATGTTATGCATTTGTATTAGATACTAGTTGGAAAGGTTATAAATCTTCAAGTTAGAAATCTTAAAAAGGAATTCACAGAATGGAGACTCATTACTGAGGCCACTGCAGAGAAAGATTCCATCAGTGTTTCATTCATTTCATTTTTCTCCAGGCACATTATTTTCACGATGTCATGATGACCTGCTTGTAAAAAGGAGCATGATAGGTACTCTAGGTCAAACTGCTCAGATGATGTCATGATGACCTGCTTGTTAAAAGAAGCATGATAGGTACTCTAGGTCAAACTGCTCAGATATCTCACAGTCACCGAGCACACTCATGGTAGCTGTATCTGCAACCTGTCCCATATACTGAACAGCATGACATATTGAATCTCTGATTGACTAAACACAATGTCATCCTTCATCCTAAGTATGTGATTTGATATTACATTTTTCAATTATAAACCTTACATTAAAATTTACATGAATTCAATTGCATGAGATTCTGTATTTTTAAAAGGTATAATTTTCACCTGATCAGAAATAATGTCTATGCACCCCCACCCCCCAAACTTCATCAGTCCAGAAGAATTTTGTATATTTTGTTGTACAATCCAAGCTCTCTGCTTTCAAATGGTTGTGATACAAATTCATATTCTTGAGATACTGCATCAGACATGTGAGACTATTGTTTCTTAGCTCAATGTTCTTTGAATTTTTTCTTTTTCCTGTGCGCTGTCAAATTTGTCTGAGCAAGGAAGTGCAGGCTATACCTGCACAGGAAATGAATGCTTGGTGCTTGGCAACAAATTCCCAGAGAAATATAAGGGCTATCCAAATTTTGGCTGAAAATGAATTCTGTCTTTTTTTTCTCCCTGGAAACTTTTGATAAGGAGGCCTTCTAGAAACAATCCAGCAACTGCTTTTTCTTGGGGTCTTGGGGTACGCTTGCTCTGTGCGATTCTGTAATTAGAGTCTTTGTTAACCCAAAGGACTGATTGCTGCACAGTGTTAAACTGGAAAAGCTCTACATTGTGCAAACTGCAGTGTGCAAACTCTGTGTTTAGAGGAAATTGAGTAGAGAACTTGAGAACTTTTCCCTTGGAGAGCCTGCAGAATTTCAAAACAAGACTGACAGTTTAGTATTTACCATGATTTGAGGGAATAGGGTCAGATGATAATTGCTTACTTTGTCCTGTGATATCTTGAGGTACAAGACAACTAAAAAATTCTGTGTATATTCAAAGAAAATGAATTGAGAAGAATACAAATCATCTAATAAAATATTTCAGTCTTGTAACAAAATGCAGCCACAGATCCTTTTATATTAGCTGCACAAAGTGTAAGGTAAGGTAAAACTGAAGTAAAGTCTTGAGAGTTTCTGAAAAAATTCCATTTAGCATTCTGAAATCCATTTTCTCTCCTCCCCTCAAGATTTTTTTAAAAAGGCCAAAACTTCAATTCACTGAGACAAGTGGCAAAACAAGGTTGAGAGCAATTATTTTAGTTTAAAATAATGCTGTTTCAACTATTATGATAGCAGAGTCCATTTTACATAACATGCTTTCATGGGGATTAGTGGCTCTATCATGTCACAGTTTTTACTGTGTTTGAAGGGCAAAGCTGAATTTATTGTTTGGCAGTTATTTAAACTGTTACAAATGTTTATGTTTTATGTAGAAACCCTCAGTTAGTGTTTTTATTTGGACAAATAAAGGATAAATATTTGGAGCATGTATAATTTCATCAACAGTTAGTAGTCTCCAGAAGACAGAATAAATCTTAAAATTGCCATTTAACTTTGAAAATAAGTACCTAGAAAAATCCTTTAGACCTGTAAATAACAGTGTTCAGTGACAATATATGGCCAGACCAGCTTGTGAAATCTTAAGAGTCAATGAATCTCTTCAAGATCTTGCCCTGGTAACAATCACATGGACAGAAACATGGATTTCAGCCTGGAGATATATAAATTACCTTAAGTGAAAAAGACATTGTATATGATATAGCTTGAAATAAATATTCTTGTTAAGAAAATTCCTTCAATTTTAGTAAAAGGGAGTTTTACTATCAAATTTATCTGTCATTGAGGCCATCGTTTTAGTCTGCTGCCTTAAAGATGCTCAGGAGCATCCAGTCACACTGCAGGTGGATTACTTCTGCTTTTGACCAGGTCAGCGGATTTTATGTGTCCAACATTTCAGAGGGAAAAGCACTTAACAGAAATAAAAATTACTTAAAAATATAATCTCTAGCAATTAAATACATTTTAGAAGTGGTGACCCTGGAAAAGAGAAGGCTTCGGGATGACCTAATTGCAACCTTCCTGTATGTGAAGGGATGTTACAAGATAGACTTTTTACAAGGGTGTATAGTGACAGGACAAGGAACAATGGCTTCAAACTCAAAAAGAGTAGGTTTAGATTAGATATTAGAAAGAAGTCTTTTTTGTGAGGATGGTGAGGCACTGGAACAAGTTGCCTAGAGAAGTTGTGGATGCCCTATCCCTAAAACTGCTCAAGACCAGGCTGGATGTGGCACTGAGCAACCTGGTCTTGTGAAGGGTCCAAGCCCATGGCAGGGGGGGAGTTGGAACTGGATGATCTTTAAAGTTCCTTCTAACCCAAATCATTCTACAATTCTATGAATTAAAATATGGGAAGGCTTTGATTTTTCTGAATTGGTAACAGTTGGACGGTTCTAAGGATAGGGAGCTTTGATTCCATATGAGTGAATAGAATAGTCTTTAGTCTAATTGCCTATTTCTAGCCCATTGCCTTAGTTCCAGTAGTGAATGTTTTTTCTACTAATTTAGAATGAGTGTCTGATTTATCAATCTTGGGAATCTTAGAGTTTTGCATTTCCTTGTGCATACAATCCTTCTTTAAAGCCTGATATGAAACCTGAAATTTGTTGTACAAAAATTATTAGATGAATGAGAAACAGAACTAGAGAAATCCTGCATGAACATCATGTAGATCTAGTTCCTGTGCCAAATGAAAGAGCTTCATATGAACTTTACACAACAGACAAATGAGTGAGAATGGCAGAAAGGAGAAAGTAAATTTTGAAAAAAGTCCTAATACTCTAATAATCACCTTAATTTTGTACCAAAACTTTCACTCTAATAGCATTAGCGAAGGAAGGAAGGAAGGAAGGAAGGAAGGAAGGAAAGAAGAAAGTCTCTCATAGAGATTTTTGTTCTTCCATTTCAAGGGTTAGCTAGCTCCCTTCAGCCTTATCTCAAACATGGAAAAAAACTTGAAAAAAAAGGCTGCTAAGATGCTGGCTATGTTTGAAAACATGGAACCAAAAAGCTACAAAGGAATACACAGGGCTGAAGTGGCAGAAAATTAAACTCCCAGTCAAGGAGATCCTTTTTTCTTTGCTAAGAGATATAGACACAGATATAGATGCTTATTGCTTACTGGCTCTTAATAATTTCTTTGCAGTGATCTGAATCCTTTGATAGTTTCTGATATAGTTTTTGACTGTTACTATTGTCCTTCCCGGACAGTCAAAAATTACAAAGTATTCCTAACATAATTTGCACTCCACTGGTCTACTTTTATACTTGTAAAGTTTATTTACAGTCAATAATTTGTGTAAATGTCTTTACTATGTTTTCCACAGGTTGCTGAAGTCTGTTTGCTATGTCTTAACATTGTTTTAAACTGTAATCTGATCATAATTACTATTTCTCCAATTTACAATTGAAAAAGCTGACTTCAAACAAAGATTAGTAATTCTAAAGCAAAAAACCTCCAGGTTGTTTATGTTGTCATAAATTATTCCAGTGAATTAGAATGACTGTGAGGTCATAAAATGAGAAAATTAATTTTACTTTTGATAACAGCCTTGAGGAGCAGAATGCTCACAGCAGAAATCTCAGACAATGTATGACACTTGGTTTATCTCTTGGCGATCTGCTTCTCACACTTTTTTTCTGAGTTCTTAGGCTTTCATTGATAAGTGAACTTCACCAACACTATGCCCAGACTTTTGGGCAAAACAGTGAGTTAATTTCTTCAAAAAAGACACAAAGTTCAACTCTTGACACAGTTCCAGTGTTAATGCAAAATTGCATCAGTAAAGCCAGTACAAACCAATGGTGAGTCATTGGGTTCAAAGTCCGGCACAGATAAGATGATTACCATGACTGTATTCTCAGTGTACTGGTAAACTGACAAATTATGAGGTGAAACCAAATAAGATAAAATTAATTAATGCCAAAAGGGTCATTATAAGATCTGCTCATACCTCTGGTATAATGCAGCCATATGCAGCCATACATGCATTCCGAATATGTCTATGTTACCTACGCAGACTCTGGTTACAGTGCAGCACTGAACCACATTCCGTAGAGAGAGGGAAGAACAGAGATCAAAATGCCTCTACTAAGGCAGGGGACTCACCAGCTGTCACAAGCATGCACACATAGGACACCAGGAGATGAAATTGTCAAGTTTGCATCCAAGTTTGAAAGCAAGTCACCTTTTCCTCCTTCTCTCTCTTCCCCTTTACCCCCACTTTTTTTGGAAAAGAGTCTTCCTATTTTTACATTTAGTCATTGCTAATAGTACTGATTTGTGTTTCAGAGAAAGAAGGAAAAAGCCAGCTGTAACCACAACCACATCTGATGAGTTTTTCCTCTAGTTCTTCCTAATCCCTGTGGGTGAGCAGATGAAGCCACAGGGCAATATTATTTTCTTACAGTTCAAAAAAGAAGGAAATGAATAAACAACATGTAAATTCACAACTTTTTGCTTTAAAAGAATAATACCAGTGAACTAATGCAAATACTCCTATGTTCCTGGAATTTCTCCCAGAATGTATATCAAACTATAATATCTAGGTGAAAAAACTTGGTCTCGTCCAAAACACACTAAGAAATGGTTAGTCCATCATTTTCCCTGGAAACTGTTCAATTGCTCTTACAGCCAGGAAATTGCTTCTAATTTCAAGACTGATTTTGTCTAACATCAACTTCTAATTGTTAGATCCTGTTACACTTTGATCAGCAAAATTGAAAAGCATTGCATTATCTGATTTTTTTTCCCGGTGTATATGAAGATTTCCATAGGGGTTCAGAACCACTTCACACAACTCCTTGATCAAATGAACTTTTAAGGGCTTTTTCAGCCACACCTAATTTTTTGAGAACTACTTTGAGTCTTCATTGTTTCAACACTCTTCTCCACGTATGGATCCCGGGAGGAGACATAAGCATCTTTAGCAGTTTGTTCACCAGTGTAACGTGCAAATGCAAACCTCAATTTTCTTCTGCTCTGTGATATTGTTCTTTTTATGAATACAGTAGCATTTGGCCTACAATAATCTGAGAATTTATTCTTAAACAACTCTCTGTACTTGAATTTCAGTAGCTTTAGCCTGTTACCTTTGTTTCCTTGTCTCTTGGTAGTATACAAACAGATTGGTGATCTTTTAATCAAGAAATTTGAATCACTCCATGACTCTACAATATAATATACATAATATACATATATATACATATATGACTATATAATATAATTCCTAGTCTGTATGCCATCTGCAAACTTTTCTAGGATATTTTTTATATCCTCATCCCAACACCGGATGAAGAAACTAAGTAGGGCCAAATAAAGAATCGGTGCCTAAAATTCCTACTTTAATAAATTTATTTATTTCTATATGTCACATTCAAAATCTATCAATGATGCTGTCCAGTCATCTTGTGAGTTCCACCTATGTATGTCTTTTAATCTAAATGCATATCAAAAGCTCTGAAGAAATCCCTGTGTCTTTAATCATAACTATCCTCACTTCTAACTAGTTTCTAAAAACACCATGGAGTTTGTTTAAGGAGATGAAATTCCAAAATACTCTAACGACTAGCACAAATGAATCTTACATTTTGAATCTGAAATTAAACACGCCATTAGATATTCACCTTTGAACTCACACTAAATGATTCATAACTTCCCAGTTATTTCTCACTACCTTTTTAAAGCATAGGAGTTGAATTCACAGTCTTCAGCTTTTGTTCGATAGTGTCATCAGTTTTTCAGAAGTGTTCTGAAATTTCCTTTAGACTGTAGGTTATTAAAAAAAAAAGAAAACAAACAGGCAACTTATTTTTTTTTTCCAGTGGTACCCATTGTCTAGTTTGAAAATTTTGCTCTGTACTGGAAGAGAAATACAAACAGTAGAGGCCTCAGCTGGGGGTATGATGTGTCTAATTCCCAGCAGACAGATTAAAAGGACATGCAAAATCAGCATAGTTTACTGTTCAAAGTCATCTAGGATGTAATATTATGTGCCAGACCAGCTGGAAAACAAACAGGTTCATTGTAACACCGAAAAAAAGGTGTTAAAATGAGCTTTATTGTTACAATGAAAATTAATACTTAGCTCCTGAGGTGCTGAAATTCAAAGAAACTAACTGTAGCTTCATTTCCATTTTTATAGCTATAGCTATTAAAGACTTTATATGTGCTTGTTGTTTAACAGTGCCATTAAGTGTTTAGTGCAGTTCCAAAACACATATGGTATGTAGTGGCATTTGAGATATCCTAAGCCTACAGCTGGCCCTCAGAAGGGCATGATTATCCCATAAGCCCTTAGTCATGTCTGCCAGCAGCATGTAGTATATCGCTACCATTTTATTACAATTTCAGAACTTTTGGTGTGGAATTTAGTACTTAGCACTGCCTTCGTAGTTCACCACAGGATTACTGAAAGGCAATGTGACTGAAAGGCACTCTGCTCACAACAACCATGAATATACAAACCTCTCACATACTGTTCAGTTATTTTTCATGACTGTTGGAATGAACCGCACTTACTGAGTTAAGGCCAATATAAAGTTCATACTGAAATCTTGATATTTCCATGGATAATGCTTTAGAAAGGAACACTCTGGCCGTGAGTTAGTCCTCACTGGTTTAGTGCTCTTTCTGTCACTAAAGCCCTGCCTACTCCTTCTCTTCTCTTCTCTTCTCTTCTCTTCTCTTCTCTTCTCTTCTCTTCTCTTCTCTTCTCTTCTCTTCTCTTCTCTTCTCTTCTCTTCTCTTCTCTTCTCTTCTCTTCTCTTCTCTTCTCTTCTCTTCTCTTCTCTTCTCTTCTCTTCTCTTCTCTTCTCTTCTCTTCTCTTCTCTTCTCTTCTCTTCTCTTCTCTTCTCTTCTCTTCTCTTCTCTTCTCTTCTCTTCTCTTCTCTTCTCTTCTCTCTCTCCTCTCCTCTCCTCTTTTGTTTTGGTCACTTCAGTGACTGCTAAAATCATGGAAAAGATCATTCTGGGAGGTATTGAAAAACACCTGGAGGACAACGCAGTCATTGGTCACAGTCAGCACAGCTTCATGAGAGGAAAGTTCTGCTTGTTGAGCCTGATTTACTTCTATTATAGGGTAACCCACCTACTTGATCTTGGAAAGCATGTAGATGTAATCTTTTTCTCCTTCAGCAAAGCTTTTGATACTCTCACACAGAGTCCTTCTGGAACAAAATACCTAGCACAAAGTTGGATAATCACCTTACATGATGGGTGAGCAACTGTCTCACAGGTTGGGCACAAAGCATTGCAGTGAATGGGGTGACATCAGGCTGGCAACTGCCAATAGTGGTGCTCTGCAGGACTCCATCCTCAGCCCAGTTCTCTTCAGCATTTTCATTAATGCCTTGAACACAGGACTCAAAGGAATACCAAGCAAATTTGTCAACAACACTAAATTGGGAGGAGCTGTCGACTTCCTCAAGGGTAGAGCGGCCCTGAAAAGAAATCCCATCAAATTAGAGGACTGGGCAACCACCAACCATATGAAGTTTAACAAAGGCAAATCCTGGTTTCTGCACCTGAGATGAAGCAACCCTGGTTGTGTGTATAGACTGGGGAATGAGAGCCTGGACAGATGCAGAAGGGGATCTGGGGTTCTGGTCAAAGGCAAGTTGAACATGAGCCAGCAGTGCCCTGGCAGCCAGGAAGGCCACCTTTAGCCTGTGGGGGCATCAGGCACAGCATCACCAGCCAGGCAAGGGAGGGGATTGTCCCACTCTGCTCTGCACTGGGGCAGCCTCACCTCAGGTGCTGGAGGGAGTTTTGGGCACTACAATATAAGGGTATAAAGCTGTTAGAGAGAGTTCAAAGGAGGGCCACAGGATGGTGAAGGGCCTTGAGGGGAAGCTGTATGAGGAGCAGCTGAGGTCACTTGGCCTGTTCAGCCTGGAGAAGAGGAGGCTGAGGGGAGACCAAGTTGTGGTCTTCAACATCCTCAGGAGGGGAAATGGAGGGGCAGGAACTGATGTATTCACTCTTCTGACCAGTGACAGGATCCAAGGAAACGGCATGACGCTGAGTTGAGGGACATTTAGGTTGGATATCAGGAAAAGATCCTTCACCCAGAAGGCGGTTAAGATCCTTCACCCAGAAGGCGGTTAAGATCCTTCACCCAGAAGGCGGTTGAGCACTGGAACAGGCTCCCCAGTGAAGTAATAACAGCACCAGCCTGACAGAGTTCAAGAAGTGTTTGGACAATGCTCTCAGGCACAGTGTGACTCTTGGGATGTCCTGTGCAGGGCCAGGAGTTGGACTCTATGGTCCTGATGGCTCCCTTCCAAATCAGCATTTTCTATAATTCTATATCCTCACATACCAGAAAGCAATATAGATTGTCTCAAAAGTATATTTAAGATATTTCTGTCCTCCAAGTAGAATTCATCTGTGTGATCACTTCTGTTTCTTAAGTCTTGTGAAAAATGTGTACATTGCACACAGAAAAAGCAAGCATAGCTTTGGTCAAGACATATTGTGCTCACCAAAACAAGCAGCCTAATGAGAATTCAGGTCAGAAGTGCCTCATCTTTCTATAGGTGAAAACTGCTGATACACGGGACTCACCTTACCTTGAAGGACAGCACGTACTTGTGAAATGGGCACTATTCATACTAATCATCTATATGTATGAAAAGCTTTGCACTTGAGTGTGTGCCAATAAGTGCTCAGGTTTTAATTGAGCCACTGTTTCTTCAGTCTTCTCATCTCTAGTAAGAATCCCTTCCTGAAGCAATATATATCTCCCCTCAAACATATTTGGAATACTGATTTATTCTCATTTTACAACAAAGCAACTAATTATAAGAAAGGTTTTATTGTGTATTTATGGCAAATATGTCAAATAAACCGGACAATAACAGAAGCAGTGAAAAAGTAAAGTACTTCAGAACTAGCCAGTAGAAGAGATTTGGGGCATATGACGAATATGACAGATAGTCCTGCTGCTAGACCCAGAGCACTGGGTGAACTGCTTGTACCTTTACAGCCTGTAGCCATTTTAACCAGAGAGCCCAGAGCAGGTTGCAAAAAATTACTACTAAATTATTGAGCTGGTAATTAGTTCTTACTGAGATTTTTGCTGTTCTAAGATGGGTTTTTATCTTACTCTGTGTTCTGGGAATTAGCTCATGAGATTGCACCTTATACAAACTCACTGATCAATAAATAAAATATTGCAATAAATTTTGAGATGGATTAATTTCTACTTATAAGCTGTCTGAAAATTAGGCATAGAGAAAAAACTGGACTATTCGTTTCCTTCTGTTATCAAAGGAAGGATGAGTGATACATCTTTTTATGTTCTGCTTGTAGAATAACAGCATGGCTTGTCCTTTGGAAATGTCTTTATCTGTCCTCATTGTCTAGGATTGAACTTGAACAAAATTTGAACTTTCAGATTGTTGCACTGGGTAAAATTAATTCCATTCATTAATCACTGCAGTTATTTGTACTAATTAAAAATAGATTCAGTACTTCTGTGCCACTAGTGATCACAATATATTAACTACAGAGCAGGAGGTAGTCTTGGAACACAGTCACAGGATGAAAACGGTTTTAGAGACAGTGAAACCAATAAACTTTTTCTCTCTTCATTTTGTAGAGTACATAGCTATTTTTTAAAACAAACTTGTAAAAGATGTGAACCAGTTTTAAAAGTCAAATTCTTTTCAATAAGAAAGAAAAATAGTAATTTAAAGGTAATATATGGGATTGCATACAATTTTTTCTGTAAAAGTTAGAATTTTTCCTGTGTAGCAGACCAGATTAAATTACTGAGAACCACAATTTCTTTGAGATAACATTTAGATAATTACTGGTATTTGAAATTATTCTATCAAAGGAGGAACCCTAATGTTATAACCAATAAGTAAACTCATACATAAGAATAGCACAGCATGAGACAAGCATTCAGCTACTTCTATGAGTCATGATACTACTATGCCAATCGTTCTGTATGGCACCAGACTGAAAGATGAATAACAGAAACTAGCTAACCACTACTTCAGTGCATAAACAAATAATTATAGTCTTTCATTATTATTAGTGTCAGGGTAAAGTTGTACAATGGTATGTAAAAAAAAGGTGTAATTTTTATCTGGTTTAAATTTGTGGTTTATAAAATGCAGCTACAGTCTTACAAAATCACAGAATCACAGAATGGTTGAGGTTGGCAGGCACTTCTGGAGATTATCTGGTCCAATTCCTCTGCCCAAGCAGGGTCACCTACAGCCAGTTGCCCAGGACCATGTCTAGATGGCTTTTGATTATCTCCAAGGATGGAAAGTCCACGGCCTCTGGGCACAGCAACTTGCCACCCTCACAGCAGAAAAGCTTTTTCTTCATTTAGGTGTTTCTGTTTGTGCTCATTGCCTCTGGTCCTTTCACTGAGCACCACTGAAAAGGGCCTGGCTCCAAAGTTCTTACACCCTTTCTCCAACTATTTACATAGGTTATAGAGATCTCCCCTGAGTGTTCTATTCCCTAGGCCAAACAGCCCCAGCTCTCCCAGTTGTTCCTTTTGATGACTTACTGCTGACGTCTCACAATGTCTTCCTTTTCCTTCATGTGTTCCCAGGATGAGGTGCCCCCTCACCTTCCAGGAATCAAGGTGACATGGACCAGTCTGTAGTGCTCTGGATCCTCCTTCTTGTCCTTTTAGACAATAGGACTGACATTTTCTTTTCTCCAGTCCTCAGTCACCACCTCCAATTGCCATGATTTTTTCAAGATAATCAAGAGTGGCTTGCACTTACAGCTGCCAGTTCTCTCAGCACTTGTGGGTGCATCCCATCAACCCCATGAATATATATGCCCAGTTTTAGAAATATTTTCTGACCTGATTCTCTTCCACCAAAGAGGATTATATTTTCATATATGATAACGTATACTTTACAGGCAGATCAGGTGCTTGACAATGTGGGAGGAGTTGCCAATTGCCTGTCCAGACATATTTTTAAAGTGAGTGATACAGGAATAGTTAAATGGTCTGATGCAGTTAATCTGATTTAAAATGTTCTTAAGTCATGTAGTGTCCAGTGCTAAAAAATTAGTCGGCCCAAAAGATTCTATGAATCAAGAGGGTGACTGAAATACCTTGAAACGCAGGTTGTGTCAGCTTTTCATTTTGAGCTCTCAGACGTCCTTCTGTTGAATTATACATTTTTGTTATTCATAGATTCATAACACCAAATGTTAAACTAGGCAGAAAAAAGCTAATGTAGATCATTCTCCTCTCAGGCATAGGTATGAAACCATGAAATGAGAAATACTGAAGTACAGGAAAGGCAATATTGTTAGTGCATGTTTTGCAATACTTTAGCCTCCTGTGGATTTTAAAATGAACATTTTTTTTCAAAGAAAAGGTAAAATAAAAAATTCAATACATATAGTATTTCTAGAATGATTTACTAAAATTATCCCTGAGATATGAAAAGTATGCAAGTACATAGATAATCATAAATACAAGGTTGGAGGGGACTTCAAGGATCGTCTCATCCACCTATTCTTGACAAAAGCATGGTCTAGACAAGGTGGCTCAGCACACTGTACAGCTGGATCTTAAAAGAGTCCAATGCTGAGGAACCCACCACTTCCCTTGGGAGATTATTTTAGCGGCTGATTGTTCTCACTGTGAAAATTTTCCTCGTGTCCAACAGCAATTTCCCCAGGAGGAACTAGTACACATTACCCCTCCTCTTCCCCATGGGACTCCTTGGAAAAAGAAAGTCTCCACCTTCTCTGTAGCCACCCTTTACATACAGCAACATGGTGACAAGGTCTTCTCTAAGACTTCTCTTCTCCAGGGCAAAGAAGCCCAGCTCTCAGCCTTCCCTTGGATGGCATGTTTCCCAATTCTTTTATCATCTTTGTGGCTCTTTGGACCCTCTTCAGCCTGTCCACAAAACGTAATGTAGTTACAGGAATTTCCATTATTACTTAGTGCTTTGAAACTGAGAATACATAATGTCATGTGTGGACAGCTTCAGTCAACCATCCATGTTTCTGTTTGGACAAAAATCAGATGTAGAATTGCTGGCATGTATGGAAATATGGATGCTTCCCTGGCTTAGGCTTGATGCCCTTAGCGGGAAATTACTTAGTTTACTCTACTTAGGACTGTGTACTTTTACTTTCTCCAAGTAGTTTCGTCCAGCCTGGAAGCACACCACTTTTCAGAGGCAGTCTGTATGCAGAGGGGGAACACTCACAGGATTTGTACAATGTCAGTAATTCAGAATAGAAAAGAATGCCTGCCTCATTGTCTTCAGAATGAAAGGTAACAAAGTGTTTATAGCAAATCGAGAGATTAGCCAAGAATTTTGCTTGCTTGTCCAGAGTACCCTTAATTTGCAGGTGGACATTGGAAAGAAGTACAGATTGACAGCTATGAGTTGCAGGGATAGAAGCACTTGGATGCACTGTGCAGCTTTTACAGGTACTTAGAAATTGAACACATATCTGACCTTTCTCTCTCAAGTGTCACAAATAACCTCAAGTCTATGTTTTTGCATGGGAAAAACTAGGAACTTGTTGCATACCATGGTCTATGGTTTGCTGGGGAACAATTCACATAGTTTATAGATAAATATTACTTTAGCCTTTAGCTATGCTAGAGCAAAAAGAGCTGGGCAGCACAAGAATCCCTCGCTAACTTCATTATACCATAAAAACTATTCCTTTTTTCAGCTAAAATTTGTAATACTGAACTCATTTTACTTCAAGATAGTTGATTATTAAGACATAGATGATTATGCTTTTTCTTGGTCTAGGAAATATAATGCATCCTAAGTCATGAATTTATCTATGCCAAAACAAAGACGCTAATGGATTAATAAAAAAACCATGTACACATCCATTTTAAAAATTAATACTTCAAGGGCAGTACACAAGCTGCTTTCATGGTGTTAAATAGACTAGTGAAAGAGATTGACCAATATCTATTTTTGTGTAGAACAAATGCATAGTTTCAAGCCAAGGAAGTTCCTTTAGGACAAAATAAGACAGTTGCTGCTGATTCCAAGGTCAAGATATGGCTCAGTAAACCATTATCAGAATGAGTGTTGAGCAGGGGACTAAGTTCTGTAAACAGGAGCTGGATGTCCATCTGAAATACATCTGAATCTTCATCTCGTGGATGTAACTGCCTTAAATCAGGTACACAGACGCCAGTAAGATGCAGAGAGAACATCTGACACTTACGAAAGTAATCTTCAAAAAGCAGCTGAGAGACCAAGAAAACAAAAGATTTAGATTAGATTCCTAAAGTAAGGCACCATGAATAACTACTAATTTTCTTCTGCCATTAAATTTTCTATACTTGCGTGTTCTTCAGTTCTTATATGTATATCACTCTGGTTCTTCCTGAGCATGTGTGCACACAAGCACATATGCATAAGAACACACACACATGCACACACTTACAGACTGTTTTTTGTAAATGTCTTGTATACAGCTCATATGGGTCTTCTCCTTTGTTTAAATCTTTCCTAGTGTAGCCTTTCATATTCTTTTCTCAAAAGAAAGTTAACAATAATTACTTTTCTCTGTGAAGATAGATTTTCATTTAATTTTTCATTGTTGTTATTTCTCTGTAACCAGTCTTTAAGAAATTTCCACAAGTTTGGAATAGATTCATGTACTGTCTTGAAGTCTTTCCAGTTGTTATAACTAGGATTCTTTGCCAGTGAGCTATTTGCACTAAACACCAACCTTTTGGGTGTTTGTCTAATGCTAGATGAATGACAGTCCCAGCTTTGTTGCAATGGTGAGCAAAGGACAGGTTAGTGTTTATGAAACACTGCCCTCTTGTGCCTCTGTAAAATGAGATTGCCAAGACAATTTGCGTGGAGTTTCTTCTCTCCTTTTTTTTTTTTTTTTTTTTTTGTTTGATTTGGTTTTGGTTTTGTTCATAGTTACAAGTAAATAGTATGATCACATAGCTCACATTTTGCTGGACTAGAGCAGCTTGCTTCTTCCTTTGACAATTTCATCTTTTTTTTGGTAAGCAAAAGAACCAGAGATGTTTTATTACTAGTGGATGAGTAGGAGAAGAAAAATAAATTCTCAGAACAGAGGTGGCAAGATGCAAAATCATATAGCTGGGAGATGTGCATCCGACTACAAATAAAGTCAATATATGCAAATACACTAAAATAAAGAGAACACAAAAGGAAAAATAATGTGATGATTTCTAAAAAAAACCCCAAACTTGTTATTTTATTAAATGGTTAACAGTGTCCCAGTGGCACATTAGAGATCATATAAATACACGTCTGATAACTAAATTAATAAATAATTCCATTAGGAAGAAAATAATTAACATTTATATATAACTAAGTTTTCTTTCTGAGTATAGTAAGAAGGTGACTACAAAACTGGAAACAAGAGAGACACTTGTGCTTCCTACCTTGGAGGAGATCTGCCACATTACAAAGTTGCTTCCAACATACCTTCATTTCAGACCTTACTAAGAGCTATGACTGAAGTGAGACCAAAGATTGATGCCTTTTCAGGACCAAAACTTTCAACAAGGCTTTGTAAGGTCATCCTTATGCTGGGTTTGGTCTGTATTTAGAAGACTTCAGGATGCCTATCCAAGTCTTACAATCAGCCTACTTGTAGCAAAGCCCCTTGTAAACCACATGAAGACATTAAACTTAAAAGCTGATGCTTCTGTATTGATATTGTTGGGAAAAGCCTCAGATGAAAAAACTTCTGCTACTGCTGCTGCCCTTGGGATGACTCATACAGTCAGATTTGAGGACAGAAAAGAATATAAAACAGAAAGGGAATCAATAGCATTTTTCTAGTTTTCAAAAGCTTATGTGAACAATTTTCAGCCATAGCTGTTCTTCACAGGTTGCTTTGTCACACATGGATAGTGAAATTAAAAACTGAAGAAAAAGTTCTCAGGATTTACAGGTCAGTTAGATGAGATATAATTGCTTACTGCATACTAAATGTGTAACATTGCAATCAGTGTGTCATCTGTGTTTCATCACAGCCTGTTTCCTTGTGCTATCCCTCACAAAGCAAAGAGCTTCCATTAAACACTTCATTGTTGTGTTAAACTGAAACCCATGATCCCACCTGGGATCAGAGCTTTTCACATGAATCTTGAATTTGAGAATTGTCCATTGGAAATCCATCAGTGAAAGAAATATAGTACTTCTGTGGCTTTTGTGAACTTCTGTCTCCATTCTAAGACCTATTCAGAAGCTGTTTGGCTAAGACTTGCTCCATATTTTTTGTAATCTCTGGACTCTGACATGAGATTTCCATACCACAGAGAGTATCATCCCCTTCCTTGGGTTATCTTTGGCCATTATTCCAAACACAGTTTTTCAATGTCTTGAAATTCTACCTCTTCTAAATCTAAAGAGAGGGTGGGGAATGACTGGACTGGAGCCTGTGTTCAAGCTTTCTCACTATTGACAAAAGGAAGAAAAAAACCAATAATTTTTCAATAATATTGTCTATAACTCAAGGGAAGTAGTGCAATCTGAGTACAAACTCTGTCAAAAGATGAAGGCAACATTAAGTTTCTCCTGGAAATAAAAATCCAGCAAAATCTCGTGCATTTGAAGCTGCCATAAACTTCTTCAAACACAATCTTCAGAATTACCATGAGCCATCAAATTCAAAAAAACCTGCTTAAAATTATAATTTAAA
Source organism: Corvus brachyrhynchos (assembly GCF_000691975.1). Taxonomy (NCBI): domain Eukaryota; kingdom Metazoa; phylum Chordata; class Aves; order Passeriformes; family Corvidae; genus Corvus; species Corvus brachyrhynchos. Next base: position 11,768,684 of record NW_008240046.1, read on the forward strand.
ACCAATTATGGCAAATTAACAGCAATCAAGAAAAATACATCTGAGTGGTTTTTGATTACTGAAAGTCAAAATTTCCTATAACAACTATACAAAAGGAAATTCTAAGACTACATCAGATTCTGGAAACTTCACAAAATATATGTAAGTTTATCAAGGTGAAAGCCTAACAACATTTCTGATCCAATATTCACAGTAGGCAAGTATAAATAATATAAGTTATTTTAAAAAAACAAACCAATAACCCGAGTGGACTGAATGGACCAACCAACCAAAATCCCAAATAAACAAACAAAAACCCCAAGTGGAAAAAAAAAAAACAAAAACAAAAACAAAAAAATAAAACACACAAAAAGCCCCAAACCCAAGTACAGTTCTGTTCAGTCATCTAGCAGATGATCTGCAAATGTGGATGATCGGATCTGTGTCTACTTAAAGAGTCCTCAATTCTTACAGCTGTTATGAATGTATTGTGATGTTGGCTTTTCACAGGTTACTTAATGTTAGAAAGACTTTACCTAGATGATATAGAATGTCTATTGTTTATGTAGTCAATTTAGAAAAGATAGGCAGAGAAAGTCTTCACATTCCTGGAGTATCTTATCAGAGAAGAAGAAAACCCAAAACAGAGTGAAGAATTTATGGAGGGAGCAGAGACAGAATGCAGCCAAGGAGGAAGATAAGGCTGATGGGATGATACACAGAAACTCCAAAGAATTTATGAATCATGCATGATTGTGATGAATATGCAATAAGAGATGTACTTTTAAAGATGATCTTTTGGATGTAGAGGTGTGCCTTTGGCTCTGCCAAAGCGTCTGGCCGTAATACCCTTTTTGCTCTTGTCTCCTAATTGTCCCCTTTTATTAAACTTTTCTTAAAATTTTACAAAGAGTGAACCTCGTTTTTCACACGGCTCCAACCCCTTGATCAGCCTACTGGAGTGTTTTAGGGCTTCTGCTCCTCCCATGTGCTTACAAATGCTTCCAAGGAAGAGCCAAGCATATGAGAAGATGACAAGGTACGAGTTTTTATTCTGATACCGAGTTGGGATATATGCTGTCTCATGTATGGACAGCACCCAACCATAAGCTGCAACATAAATTAGACTCACTCTACTGTGTTAATACAACCACTACTTTTTAGCAAGTGATGATGAAGAAAAAAATTGTTGCAATTTTCACTTGAAATATTTTTGTCTATCTCCCAGAATTCTGTGGATGTCTCCCAAAGAAAAAGGGATTCTAATACAGTCAGATAAGTATCACTTTTCTCATTCATTTACTGTAAATATGAAAGATATTTATTTGTTTATAGGAAGCAAACAGCTTCATGAATTAGCATAAAATATTTCTGAAAAGATTCCATTTGGCAATATAAATCACTCTAATGCTGTTTTTTAGAAAAGCACTTTTCAAAATTTTCAGCTGATGAGTATTTGTGAGGGAGAATGTTACTGAGTTGAGAGAGAGACAGTTTCTGAGTGAGTCATTAGTTGTCCTGTCACAGTTAAGAGAAGGACATCATTGTATCCCCAAAATACAGTAGTGACAGCAGTGCAGTAAAAATATTTTTACTAGAATGAACTGATCCTGATTTTAGGTGATTTTTAAAAGAAAAGGCCAAAAATTGAAGTTAGTAAAGTTCAAGTGGAGAAGAAGCATGGAGACAAAGGCTATGAATGGAATTAATTATCAGTGCTTTCTTACAAGAAGCTGGGGAAATCCTCCTTTACTTGGCATGGCTATAATACCATTGGATAGAAGTGCAATGCTCGTATTTATATGCTAGATCTGTGCTCATCTGTGCAAGTAGCTGTCAAGGAAGAAGGAACAAAAAAGTCTGTGTTTTCATCAGATCTCTCAGTCAAATCACACAGATGTTAGAAAAACAGTGGATGGAATTTTTCCACAATCAGCAGATACATAAGGCAAAATACTAGAAAGCTTTACTTTCTACAAAAGCATCTGGGCTGTTTGAAAAGTTGATCAAGGCATGAATTTAAAGTGTGGGGTTATGAGGATTCTAATCACTCCCAGAAATGACTGAAGGGGATGGGGACTTCTCAGCTACATCACCCCACAACAGGAACCTGCTAGTCATAGGCTCTGACCCAGGGATCTGTCCCTATCATGCACAATTCTGTGTCAGGACACTCAAACAGTCCTACGTCATAAGGGTTTCCCTCTGCTCTTGAGCTAAACACTCTGTATGACATATATGTGGCCCACTTCAGAACTACAACTTCAATTGAAGCATGCTTAATTCTGTGAGACACATATATTGGAAAAAGATGATACCTAATATACAGAAAGACTCCTCATATCTTTTAAACAAAAAGTTTCAATTTCAGTGATGAAAAGTCTCTACTACTGACTGCTGTTCATCCTGTATCCTAAAATCAATTTTTTATAAGGGTTCTCCACAGACTTACAAATAAAATCAATGCTTTATTGATCAAGTCTTTCTTACCAAAATAAATAATCTCCCTAATGACACTCTTGAGTGACTGAGTAACAAGACTTCCCCAGTGAGCACTGGCTTCAGACCCACACTGTGGTAGCCATAGGGAAAATAGGCAGCAGGAAGAGAGGAGAGGGGTTGTGTACACTGAGACAGACATGTTAATGTCTTTTTTTCTCCAGCTGTTAACAGAGCATTTCAATCTCATGCCAAATGTCTGTGTTACCTGTGGTATGAACCATAAATTATGTGTGTGTGACTCTACCTTAGTAATTCCCAGATACTCAGGTCTATCTGATACCTTATATGTCATACGACACTAAAGGGTTTTCCAGTAAATTAAAAGCATTTTGTAGTTCCTCAGACTGGGAAAAAAATTAGAATCACTACTTGAACTTTGTATAAGAAGTGAAGCATCTCCTCAGGTACAAAACTACTTGCTAGTAAAGATCCAGGAAAACTTTTGAATGAGCAGGAATACTACTTCTGTTATTTGTTTTCCTGGAGAAACTCACTCCTCTATTACAAACTGGTACACTAGCTTGAGCCACTATTTTCAGGTACATTGCCTTTTTAGAATAGTTGTTGCCTCCAATCCTTCCTATCTGACCTGAGACATCCATATTCAATGAACTCTTCCTTCTCTGGTTCATGGTCTGGGAGAAAATGGCTGAGCTTTAGAAAAGCTCCGCACTTATTCAGAAAAAGTATTGAGCTTCTAAGTTTCCCTACCTCAAACTTACCGTATTTGAAGAAGGCTTGTAAACAGGCTAGGCCTGCAGAAATTATAATGCTTTGAGATGGGTTGAGAGCTCTGGGGCATTTATTGCTTCCTTAATGGGGACTGGACCTATGCTACTGTAAGAAAATAAGAGGAATGCAAGGTATGCCTTGTTGTAATATGTGTTTCCTAGCACCTGGAGGAAATAGTTCTCCTTTCAGAGAAAAAATTCATTTTTCCCCTTAAGAATACTAAAAACCTAGGAAGGGAGGTGCAAGGACTAGCTACTGATACTCCCCAGATTCATTCAATATAAATTTGTAGGATATTATATGTCCCAGATCATCATATAATCAATGATGCTATATAAGTTCTGTTTTGTATCAGATGAGAAATATGAGAATACTTATTACTTTGAGTTAATTGTGAGCAAAACGTTCGGCTCTGTTGAGAAAAATCTAAAAAACATATATGAGTTTTATATGGTTCCTTAAGCATTTTGACAGCCCATTAATCAAACCTATTTAATGGAAGGCCGGAGGCAAGGAGATAGTAAGAAATTTGTTGATGTGCAGGAGAAATACAGAATGTATTCCATGTTTCTGAAATGCACAGAATGTATCAAGTACTAATACAGTGGAGCAATGAAGGTGGCTCTTAATACTGGAATCCTAGAATGGGATCTTTAAGGAAGGGACCTTAAAGATCATCTAGTTCCACTCCCTCTGCTGTGGGTGGGGGCACCTTCCACTAGACCAGATTGCTCAGAGACCCATCCAGCCTGGCCTTGATCCCCTCCAGGGATGGGAAGTCCACAATCTCTCTTGGCTGAAGTTGTAGCCCCATTGACCAGCAAGTACGCTATTGTCATTACCAGTGAGATGACAGTTTTTGTACAACTGAGGCTTGTTGGTTTTGTCACCAGTCTCAAATTATGAGAGTGTTGTTCTTCGGTAGCAAATGTCTCCTGTTATGTGGAGTACAAGCCTGGAATAGTAGCAGGAAAAATATAATGAGTGCACATTTTGGATTATATAATAGTCACTTTTTTAAAGACCACCTGTCATATTATTTGACTTACATTTGACTGAGGCATAATATTGTTACTGCCCTATACCATGCTTGTCAGGACCAGCAAGTGCAAAGAATTCCACTAACCATTAAAATTACTTGTGATAATACCTTCACTGAAAAAAAAAAAGAAAGTGACAGTAATAAATTAAAAGCTGGTCTAGAAAGAGAAATGCTTTATTCTTAGTATCATTTACTTCAGAACTTCAGATTTTTCAGCTACAAGAGCTGATTACAAACGGGAAGTTGGTTGTCAGGCTTCCGTCTCTGCAGTATGAATGGGATATTTTATATTCAATGCAATGAAACTAGAAAGGAAAAAAATCTATACAAGGTAATTGATGTAATGCAGACCTTTATCACTAACAAATGTATAAAAGGAAACTGAGACAATAAGAAAGGAATTAAATTATTCCAAAATGAGTTTTTTCAGATTTAAAAGCTAGTAGCCTTGAAACAACACCCAAATATGAAAATTATCCAGGATATTCACATAAAGAAATCAGTCTTGAGTTGCATAAAACACAAATTGAACACAGCTCCCGAATTTTTAATCAAGGTTTCCCTCTCTCTTTTCTTATGTGTGTGTCATGCCCTATAAAACATAATTTCTGAAGAAACATTTCATGAAAGACATCAAACATATAAGCAATCAGACCTGCCAGGAAAGGAAACAAAGATGAGGCTGGGACAAGTTTGAATCTCATTAGAATTCCTGCCTGGAAGGTTATTGTTAACCTATTTTCCTTCTCCTTTCAAAAGCCATTATTTGTGTCAGTTAGAAGAATGGAAAGAAGTAAAAGAGGGAAACACAATGCAGGTCTTCTTTAAATCACAACTAACCTATGTAAGTGGTTTGACTAGTGGGAGATACTGATGCTACTGATTCTATAATCACCTTTTTCTGGAAACACAAGTGCAAGATTAACGTGACAAGAAAATTATGTAAAATGAGGCATATTGGTACTATATCTAAAACTGCTAAGATTTATGTGAAGCATATAAATAGAGCTGCTTCAACAAAGGTTTTCATACATTCTGATCTCATCCACAGACTAGGGTTTTGCCTTTCACTATGTGATAACTGAATAATGTAAGTCAGCGAAAGTACAGCTCATGGAAAATGTGAGAAATGCAGTTATTGCTAGAGATTACAAAACTTCTCCCTTACTCACAACCTTATAACTGATTTTTTTAGCACAACTTTTGAAATTAATCAGTCAATTGAGCAAATATGACATCATATTAGGCTGTGTTACTACATTTTTTCAGTGTTTTCTGCAGTTGTTTTGCCACCTCAACATCTATTCCAATGTAAGAAATTTCAAAATAAATCCTATAAAACAAGTTTTGTCCAGTATGTGATAATTTCACCTTGATAAAAAGCATAGGAAAAGATAGCAAGTTTATTTTCATTTAATAGATGTCCAGAAGAGATATAATAAAAACGTGTGACTCAACTATCCTAAATAGCTCTTCCTCAGGCCCATATATTTGTTTTACATAGTCAAGATTCTTGCTTTCATTGGTCAAGAAGGAAAGAGGTAGAAAATGTGGCTTTATTTCTCTGAAAAGCTGAAAAACTATTAGGATTTAGACAGTCTAGGTTAGCTTGCTCAATATTGACTTTATGCGCTGTTATACACACCTTTTAGTCCCATCAGTAGATGTACTCTTGGCAAATTATTGCTGTAGCAGACAAGGCAGTGGGAGCAGTGACTCTAGATAGAAAGAAATATTAATAGAAATATAAACCTTCTTTATACTATTATACCAAAGATTTTTTGAGTGAGGGGAATTTGTTCTTAAAGGAGTGACAACTTCCTTTTTGGACCACTTCTCACCATCTGGGTGATAGAAAACTCAAGGAACAATAGAAATGAAAACATATAAGAATTACGAGGTCTTTATTCAGGTGTAGAAAAAAGAAGGCTGGTTATGAAATAAAGTATTTCTAATTCAGCAAATCTCCAAAGATGCAGATTCTAACAACTGATCTGCCAATTTTCACAGTATCTTGGCAGCTCACACAAATGCACATCTAACATTTGCATTTGCTGCTGCCAGTTCTTGATGTCTAATAAACACAGCTTAAGTGACATTATCATTACAGTGTCATCTTCATAAACAGCAATCTTCATTATATTTATCTGCTATGGAAAAGTACAATTTGAGGATAATAAGCACTTGAAATTGAAGGAAACAGTGACAGTTTTCTATTCTAAGGTTGCTGAGCCCATAGCCCACAGGCACTCTCACTGAGGCTTTGTTTCCTCTCTGTGGTGTTCATGACTATACATTTTTCTCATTTAAATTTTCTTTCTGAAGCTTCAGGAAAACTTATTTTCATGCTATCATGTCTCTCAGATACAAGGTGTTATTTATCTGGAGTAGCTAAAGAGAATACTCACTGCCTTGCAAATTGTAAGGAGAAGTCTAGGATGTCAACAGAGGTGACATGGGATTACTCCACTCAATATTATTGTCTGCTCTGATAATTCTTCACTTTTAGAAGGAAAATTAATTACCTATTAATCTATGTGAAACATAATCAAATCTGGAAAAAGTAGAACATACCTGCTGTTCTCCTGATATGCAATAAACCTGGAGATAGTGTGCAAAAAGAAAGAAGGAGAAAAAATTGCTGAACTTTCAGTCTTGTCATGATTAATTATAATCCATTATCTATTCCCATTACTTAGTTCACATAAGTTAATGTTTGCAAAAGACACAGACTTCTAATCTCTGATTGAACATTATGGCCAGAAAATATAGTTAGAGATTTGATGATGGTTGCTGTAGGTAGAGTGTTATGTAGTCAGCCTGGTGTTTGTCTGTCCTTTGAGTGAGTCTACACCAAGTGAATACAGTGTAAATGTACTGGCACTAAATGGGTCAGCTCATATGTTGACATCACTGTAATTATGACATCATGAATATTAGTAAAATCTAACAACCTGAGTATTTACTCAGGTTCTCAGGAGGTAACGGCAGCTACCTACAAAATCTAACAGAATTCAGTAGGTCTAGAATTAATACAGCTACATTATGACCATCTGGTCTTGGATACTGTATTTTATCACTTTTTTTGGAATTCAGGTTCATTGCTGATGCATGACAAATGCTAAATTGAAATTTCTATGCCATTTGTCAATGGGAAATAACCACTGACCACCTTTAAGATTGCTGAGATCTTCAGAATCAAGGTCAGTCAGTTCCTAGATTAATGTGGGCATTCATATCAATCTTTTGAAAGGAACAGTTCACAGCTCATGTACAGTGTCACTTGATTTTAAGTGCTTTCCCCTTTATTGTATTTCCTCTTTGGCAACAGCTTAGTCAAAATAGAACCATGAAGATACAGATTGCTGATTGGCAGGGAACATGCCATACAAAATCAATTTTCTGGGTTAAAACACTCAGTACATGTCCCTCTTTGGACTAACTGGAAATGTATCTACTAGTGGCTTCACCAAGGGCAAGTCCTGCCTGACCAGGTTAGTAGTATTCTATAATGGAGTAACTACATCAGTGGACAAGGAAAGGGCTACAGACGTCACTTGCTTGCACATTTGTAAGGCCTTTTAAACACAGGCGGTCACAACATCCTTCTCACTAAATTGGAGAGGTGTGGATTTGATGGATGATATTTGGTGGAAAATGAATTGACTGACTGGTCGCAACCAGGGTGTAGTGGCCAGAGATTCATTGTGCAAACAGAGATCAGCCATGGGCGGTGCCCCTTGGGGGTCTGTACTGGGACTGGTATTGTTTAATGTCTTCATCAATGACATAGGCAGTGGGATTGAGTGCACCCTCAGCAACTTCGTAGGTGACACCAAGCTGAGTGGTGTCGTTGACAAACATAGATAGATTCAGACTAGATACAAGGAAGAAGTATTTTCCAATGTGGATATCAAACCACAGGAACAGGTTGCCCAGAGAGGTGGTAGATGCTCAATCCCTGTAAACATTCAAGGTCAGGTTAGATGGATCTCTGAGCAATCTGGTCTTGTTGAACATGACTGTGCTCACTGCAGGTGGCTTTGACTAGACGACCTTTAAAGGTCCCTTCTAACTCAAACTGCTACATGATTCTATGAATAATAAACTTGGACAATCAAGTTGGCCTTGGGCTGAAGGAGGGTAGGTTTAGATTAGATATTAGGATAAAATTCTTTACTATAAGGGCAGTGAGACTATGGAACAAGTTGTCCAGAGAGGTTGTGTATGTCCCAGCCCTGGAAGTGTTTTAGATCAGGCTGGATGGGACTCTGAGAAACCTGGTCTTGTGGGATATGATCCTGCCCATGGCAGAGAGATTGGAACCAGATCTTCTACAGTTCCTTCGAACCCAAGCCATTCTATGGTTCTATTCTATGACTTCATAATCAGAAATGTAGTTGACAATCCTGCTGTGGATGTTGAGATGATGAAAAAGGAGAGTTTTAAAATTCCTAACACAACTACCTCAGTTAAAATTTATGAATTTAGCTGTGTTGTCATTTATTTTTCTTTCACTTTCTCTTATGTTGAAAGTTATGTATGAAGACCCTGTTCTTTTCAGAAAAAATAATAAAAAAAACCTGAAGAACACACAGAGCAGAAAAAAAATAGGAAATTATTGGGAGAATTCTGTTGTGTAAAATACATTTGAAGATATTGAGAGCAATATATATATTAAAAATAAACCAATTCTTACAGGTCCATGATTTTTTGAAAAGAGTCAAAATCTAGCTGAAAGAATTTAGTTCAAGTTTCTAAATGTTTTGGTTATTTACTTGTTCCATTCATATACAAGATGGATCCATGTCATGCTACTTGCTAAATAAAGAAAAATGACTCATATCCTTAACTAGAGGGGTTTCTAACAAAGCTAAATCCTGAAACTACCATAGTTCAATAAGCAAAAAAAAGCTTAATAGCATTTTTTAACCTATACATCACTGAGGAATAAAATTCTATGCAGAAGTTTAATTACTCTTGGTGGAAGAAAAAATGAAAACTCTGAAGGCTTTCAGTGAAGGCTTTGATTAAAATAAAAACCAGCTTTGATTTGGGAGTCATTTTTTTTCTTTTGTTTATTAATGGTGATACCAATTTGTTATGTAATTCCAGTATACATTTCTTAATTGATGTGGAACCCACACACAATGTCTTTGCTGTTGCCCATACACAGTTAAAAAGCAAAAGCAATTTGACCATATTAGGCTAATTTTGCTAGACAGATTCAGTTCATGCTTCAGCTGTCAGAACAACTGCTGCCTTCATACTGTTAGTGATTTTGACATTCCTTTGAGCGACTGAAATATCACAGATTCAAGGAAGGCTAGATAATGGTGATGCTTTCTTCAGAGTGATTTTCAAGACTGAGGTTAGCTTAACAAAATATTTGTATGGAAGAATTTTCCATTTTTCCCAAGCATCAAAATTTTTTGACTACTGTTGCACAACACAAGAAATAAATTATTAAATAAAATTATTCTGCAGATACATACATGAATATAAACTAATGCATATAAACTGTGCATCTTTGAACAACCTGCACTATTACCTTCTTGTCCAGACAAAGAGCACTGCCTTCTGCTTTGTCACTAACACAATGAATTATCTTAGCCAGCTCCATGTCTCCAGAGAAGACCAAGCTGCAGAACATAGTAGATAGTTGATATGCTGTTGGAGTACACAGCAGGTTTACTGCCTGTGAAACAGACATGAGCATAGAATTTATGTTTTCTAACTGCGCTACTTCAGCTCACAAAAATGAATGAGTCTTCTGTGGAAGCAGTATTACTAAGAAAACTTGCCTTGTAGAAGTCACAGTTAGTCTGTCAGAATTTGTAAACTCTATAATAAATGGGACAAGTCATGTGACAGCTATTTTTCAAACCCTTCTCCCAATATACTTGTTCATAGCCGTGCCAAAGTTGTCTTTCCTTTTTTTCCAGCCTTATAATGGCCTTTAAATTGTGTCTCTGACCTTCAAAGTTTTTGCTCTGTCGCTGCTGTTCACCCATTCTTAACCTTAAATGGACTGCAGCTGCTCTAGTGACACTGCTGTAATCTGCCTGAAAATCTGCTATCATTTTGGATGAAATTTCCTCAGATGAAGAATACACATGTACATGTGTTGGGGGCATGTGAATTTGGACTTTAAACATGCTCAACATTATTATGCATTTTTACACATAATTCTAGTGACTACCTTTTCATCAAATTATAATTTGGTTTAAAAAAAAAAGAAAAGGTTATTTTTGAGTTTGGTCTATAAAATATCAAGGAGTTAACTAAAATGGGATTAGAAAAATTTCCTGTAGTTCATTGGTCTGTTTATGTAATAGATTTGGGGTTAACTGCTGTGAGTTTTCTCTGCAAAAAGTGAGTTGGACTTTGGTGTAAAAACTTATAAATCTTGTTTTCAAGATTGAGTCTTGACTGGTGTCCGTCCGTACAGAATGTCCAAATCTAATAACTACTGTATCTTCAATGTACCTACTAGTCTCCAATATCCGTACAGAATGTCCAAATCTAATTACTGTATCTTCAATGTACCTACTAGTCTCCAATGCCTTTGTTGCCTTTAGGCAAGTGGTTTGGTTATATATATATATATTTTTAACTCTATATTTATATGGCTATGTAATAAAGTGGAAAGCCTTCCAGTTGATGAAACCTTACTTTTTTGACATATGCCTATCAGCAAGGGCAGGCATAGCTTTGCATGTTATATGAAAAGGAAGAGCTTTCATGGCTTGTTCTTATCTTTCCTACAAGAATTTGAAGTCAGTATTAACTCCAGTACTAGCTTCCAAATAAATAAAAGCCACTTCATGTATTCTGCAGTAAATATCAGATGACACAAATCATTGTTAAATAATAACTTCTCAGGTAAATATCTAATTTTTTATTATTTTCTAAAAATGAAAATTTGAATAATCTGTCAAAAATCTTACACCTAATAGAATTTATCAAAGTGAGAATAGGTTTAGGTATCTTTCAATTGTGCTTGAAACGTCGGACGGTGGAGCTCTAATTATTCATTTAATAATCATGCTGCTCACACTTCTTGTTGTTCCCAGGGGACGTGTGCCACGTCAGACCCATATCATAAAAGGAAAATTATCTCTGCAATTGTTCTCGCATACAGGTCCTAAGTTTCTGCCTGAGAAAAGTATCAGCTTTTAGGGGTTGTAATAGCAGTAGTCCCTTAGATCCTGGTCCTTCAGTTGGCCAAAAAATCCAAAGCATTTTCCACAGACACCTGGGCAGATGTCAGACAAGAAGGAAAGCATGTGAGACAAGGCAAAACCAGAACTCCCTTCAGAAGTATGGAGACATTCCTGATCTTAGAAAGAGCTTGAGATCCATATTTTCAAAAATAAGAAATATTCACCACTGCAAATTAAATTAGTGAAGACACCTTTGACCATATGTAAATCTGTAAGAACTGGTACACCTTGGAAAATATAATTTTCTTGTTTTATTAAAATGACAGATAATTTGACAATTTTCTAAATTTACAACTATCTTTAGGATTATATGTTTTCTTAATTATATATTTTTTCTCAATATACACATATTAAGAAAAAATTTTGCAGTGCATAACTTTGAAAAAATATCATATCCATTTTGTTTTGCTTAAGCATACAATTGCCTTAGAAACTAAATTATAATTTTTACAACAGAGTCACAAACTCTTAAATGAGAGAGGTTAGAAATTGAGAATTCAATGAGAACTCTCAAAACATTTTGTTAAGTACGGGAATAATTCCAGTGTCTTAAGGAAAATTCTATTTTCCTTAAATATATGCTAATATCCAAGGCCATGTCGGCACCTGTGTGGCTGTGACCTTAGAAGGTCTGGTTATTCACACTCGCATACTATCAGTCACCATAGATAATTTTTACTGATTTCTAAAACCCTTAAGCAAAACCAAAAAGAAGTTGAATATATTCCAATTTCCTGTTCTCAAATTCAAGTTTCTTAGTACAAGGGGAGAGTTTTGAAACACTAGATCTGTTTAAATGTTTTTACACACTGAATAAGCCTCCTCTCAAGTCTCCATTCAGGAAAAATGTCTTTTCCACAGGTAACAGAGTGATCATTTAATCTACTTTTTTCCATCCCTTTGTAGGACAGGTCATATTTGGCATGATCCAGGCACTTCATCATGCAGATTCCCTGACACAAATTTGCCTTAAACATTATGTCCTTATCTGCATGCTCTGGTTTCCTGTCACATATCCTATTTTTCAGAGTCAATTTCTCTATCATATTGTTCTCTATTTTTTGTTAAGTAATCTTATCAAATGGTGTAGCAGCTTGTGGTTTATTGTGGGTGAGGTGGAATGGGCCATGGCTGGTAAGGCCCTTCTGCTGCCCGAGGATACCAATTTGCCAGGGAGGAGCCATCTGCGCTATGCCCTGACAGTGGGCTTCAGAAGCCAAGCTGTTCTTTACATCTGTATATCCATACTTATATGTATATTAATACTTATATAGCGCTGCAAGCAAATATTTATAGGACTATAGGTTGTGTTTAAAGACTGATAAATCCCACCAGTTTCAAACTTCAAAACACACGAACTGGACTTGATATTTGTTAAGAAAACACATTGCCAAGTGCCTAGTTCTAAATCACTTTCAGTTATGATTTGCACATGCACAGAAAAATTAGTACTTAAAGCTTATGTCCTGAACTAGCTGTAACTTAGTTCCACAGAGCTGGTTCCAAACAGTGAGCACTGATGGCTATTTTGTAGATGAGCCTGATTTTTATTTCATTTTAATTCCTCTATGTGTCAAACAAATTCCATATAGAATAAATATTTACATTTATTAATGATAAATTATAGCAATTTCAAGTTCTTTTAGGTATTTTTCATTTAGCACTGCTTATTTTCTAACTAGCAGATGGATTTCTTCATTTTGGCATTTGATTTCCTTTGTTGCCCATATTTAATAAAAATACAATGAAATTCCATTTAACCAAAGAATAAATTATGTTCCTATTCCAAGTAATTGTCAGAATATTAAAAAAACCATGAAATTTCCATGATGATGAGTTAACACTAGCAAATTTTCTTCTGTTGAAATAATTTTAGAAATCAGTTTTAGACTAGAAGGGTTTTATTGCATTAATGGGAAAAACATGGAATTGTTTACAGGAACCTCCTATATGGCTACTAAAGTAAAAATTAGTGATTTATTTAAAGGGGTATGTCTTTTATATCTCAAGGCTACACTATGAAGATAAGCCTTAAAAATATTTCCATTTATCCTTCTCCAGAGGTGTAATATAATCTAATTTCTTTGCTCTCCCCTCTTCAAAAGCTGCAAAAGTATTGGGATTAACAAGGAAAAAGTCATCACCTAAGCCTGACTAAATACAGGGTTTCCTGAAAGCAAAATTTTATTTCCAAATATAATACAACATTTCTCTATAAGAAATATTTATACATATATGTAAGAAGCATTAGGGTATAAAGAAAGATGAGGGATTACTGCCAATTTGGAACAAGGCACAAAAGGCTGACTCGTGAAAAATGGTTCTCTGGGAACTCTTGAAATCTACCGTAGAAACTTCTGCACCAGACTTCCCTTCATTCTCATCCACATCCTCCAAAGAGATTTCATAAAGATGGGGAACATTTTCTAATATTGCCCAAAGACAATGATAAAGAAAACAGCCTCTGAGGAAGACAGATTGTGCTTCTGAAAGCAATAACTTCAATTTGTGTAATAGAAATACCAGTACTAGACACGTAGAAATTAATTTGACAAATGTTAATAATGCATTCATGGAAGCCTGGATTTGGGTAGAAGACTAAACTGAAAAACAATTTAAACCACTCAAGTGCAGTCTTTTCCAAAAGACATGTCTGCCTTATTTCATGTTGAGTATCAGTAACACCATTTTCCCTGTTCAAAATCTGTGTATGATTCTTCGCTTTTCTCAGCAACCCAGGAAAGAGAATGGATAGGATGATTACACATTTTCTTAGGATAATAGCTGTACAGACATAGAATTAACAAGTAATTTAGACTGGAATTAAAAACACCTGGTGATTAAAAATAATATCTTTTTTCCAATGAAAGAAGTGCTGACAAATAGTATCGAATGTACAATTAGTGGTGAGATATTATTTTACAATGCAAGAAAAATATTTTATTTCCATCTGAATTTGCATGTTGAACACACAAAAAATTAATTCTTCCAAATATTATCAAGAAATGATCACATTTCTGAGTCAATTTTTTAAAAAAATTATTAATTTGCTTTCCTCCTTCTAAATGTACCTAGCTTGATATATTTTATTCCCAAATGTTAGAATGCAAACACTACCAAACTAACTACCAAAAGTAGTTAGTTTGGTAGTATCTAGTTTAACTACCAAAGTGATGAACTTTCTGATTCTTCACATTTGCTTCTGGCTACAAGCAATGGAGGTAAAGGAAAGAGGGAGAATAATCAGGTTTCACTAGCAGCACTCTAGCTCTTAATCAGAAAATAGCAACATGAGTACATGGAAAAAACAATGACCAGGTAAAATTAGGATGTTCTTAGAACCAGGTAAATATTGTACAAAATGATGAATGAAACAGCTTGCTTGGTTGATTCCCTAGCTAGTTATAAAGGAGAGAAAAAGTTACGAGGCATACCATTGGTACATAGAAGAACTTGCACCTTGAGCTGGTAAAAGTCTACCCCAGGAGATGTGGGAGCTACAATAGCTGAGGAGATATGGCTGAATGCATGAGGGGTTATAAAAAGTCTGAGGGTTTGTGCCTGTGGAAATCCTTCTGGGTGTATAATTTATCTTTAGACTATGACAGACAAAGATATGTGGACAAAAGATATTCTAAATGTGAGTAACTGGCTGAGAAGATGTAGGTCCTGCTCCCACAGTATATACTTACCTGATTACCGAGGGGCATTGAAGATGTTTCCTATGAAGGTGATTTCTCTGCAAAGGACTGATCTCCGTAGCCCCTTAAACTGTTTCTCTGGATAGATTACTGGTTTCTAGACTCTCGCCTTCCTCAAGAAGGAAGGTCCTGACTGAGCTAAGGAGATGCAAGGAGTAGACACAAACCTCTATAGAAGTCTGAAAAAATACTGGCAAACAACAAACACATTAAATCTCTTGAAAAGATGTAGAAAATAAAAATTTTATTTAATGTGACTATTCCTTCATTCAATCACCTCAAGTTTTGTAGCTCATATATTGCACTTTTTATTTGTTTTGCAACTCTCCCTACAATAATCAACTTCCTAGAATAAGTTCAAACCATGAAGAGGAAGCATATTGGAGGAAAAGAACCAATACCAATACCAATGACTTATGAAAAGGAACATCAAAGCTCTTGAACTGTCCTAAAAGCTTGTACAAAAAAGCAGATGACTTTCCTTCCTACTTCCCTGATTTGGGTAGAGGGCTTTTTTGTTCATTGAATTCAAGAAAAATTCTGTACAAGGAGAAGCCCAAATATGGAATACTTAAGGAAGAATCACATTCTGGTGATCCTGCAATTTAGAATCCAATAAAATATCAGAACTATACTTACAAATATGAGGAATCAGTAAATATTTGATTAATGTTCTGAAGAAGGGGAATGAAGTGGTTTAAAAAATGTAAAGAAGTCACAAATGTTCTTGTGAAAATCACCACCACAACATCATCATGGTTTTTTCGAAGAATTGGAGTGGCAATACTACTATGATTATGTGAGGCAAGTGTACAAATTCTTTTCATAAAGACCTTGGAAATTTCTGTTAATTTAAACACCTACAACAGAGAAAGTGTATCTCATTGAAATACTAACACAAATATATCTATGAAACTCTCAATAACTGCAATAGGCTTTAGAACAGGCCCTGCGAGACATATGTATTGTAAAATCATCAATGAATTACGGAAAATTCTGAAGGTCCTTTGGAGAAAAGAAAGATCTTGCTTCTCACAGAAAGTCCTTAATTTCTAAAATGCCTACTGTGACTGAGAACTTTCATCAGAAAAGTCTGAAGGAAACAGATCTTTACATATGTTATTTACCTATAGTATACTTTTCAGATTAGAATATTTTAAACTAGAATGAGAACAAATTCCATTTTTAACCATGGGACCTACACTGGTATCAAGTCAAACAGTAAATATCTTTACTTAAGGCAATGCTCAAGAACTTTTTTTTTTCTTGCAGCCTACTTCTGTCTGTTTAGACAGACCAGGAAGGATTGTATAGGGTGACAAAGAACTGCTCTGTTTCCTCACTCTGTTGAGGCTCTTCCAGAGCAGAAATTTAGGTCATGTAGAAGAGGCACTCACTGTGCTGAGTGTCAACAGCCTTTTCTTGTACCCATTACAGTGGTTAGAACACAATGTCAGCATTTACTTCTGGGTAATTGCAGCTCCCATGGAAGAAGAGGTAACCCCATAATCAGAGACTATGATCCTGTGATACTTTGGGATTATGTAGGTGTTTGAGAAGGTACATGATGGCTTGAGTGTGTGTGACCATGATGACCATGTGATATGGGAAAAAGTACCAATTGTGCCTGCTTCCAGTTTATTTTATTCACAGTTTTATTTTTTTCACATTTTTTTTAGTTTTATATCAAAATATTTTGCAGTTTACTTGCTTGTTTGTTCCTGTTTTCTGTGCAAATTAAAACAAAAGCTAAAGATTGGATTTATAATCAATTTATAATTCAACCTTTGATGGTTTTGAATTTAGAAAGAATAATGCATTTTTTCATCAAGAAATGTACCCATCTAGTGACAATTGCATGCTGTTTTTAAAGGGATATACATTCTGTAAAAACAGGTATCAGACACAGCTTCGAGGTCCATCTCATGTTATTTGGCATGAAAGCTCTCTGAGAAGTTTGCTTCTGAATTGTGATGCTTCTTACAATGAAGTGATGTTTTTAGGTGATCTGGTAATAGAGTATCTGTTGCAAAGCAGGTATTAATGCCTCTAGAGCGTGGTGGCTAACTTATTTCACCTGGAAAACAAAGAAAGGTAACCTTCATCTCCCAGCATAGCCTACTATACATTTCAACCTTGAAACAAGAATAGTTGACATGCTTTACAGATCTAGACTGGAAGAAAATATTAAATATACCACACCTATATAACTAAAAACACTAAGCAAAAGCAAACATTTTCTCTCCTTCATTCCACCATATGTGCTATTGTAGAACAGATGCTTTTCTAAGTATAGCAGTCATTAAACTGAATTCTGATTTACTGGGCTGACCTTTCTTTGAATTTATTTTTGAAGTTAATTTTCTTGTTTTGGCATAATTTTTAGTTGACTCTAGAGATATCAGTTGACGATATTTCTGTTTGTAGCAAAGCCTAAACTTATCCTTGAGCTCTACAGTTATTCAGGTGATATTAAAATGAACCTCGTGCTTGTTCTTCAGCTGCTGTATATATATCTTTTACAACTCTATGTATATAAAGATCAATAGTCTCCTTAGAGTAAGGATTAACAATCTTCTCATTTTACTGAATAATGCAGAAATCAGCCATTTGGAAATAGCTGCAAATTGTTCTTCAGGCATATTTTAAAATAATTGTCACATCCTCATGGGTTATAGCAACAATTAAAGATTGAATGTAATTTTTTAAAGGCACGTTCCATTATGAACAATGTCAATATTTTTACTCAGAGGCAAAACTCCACCTTTGTAGGAAAGCATATATTCTACCACAGTCTTTTGGATGCTGAAACTGCTTCTTGGTGTATATTAATACAGATTTTACCTTTACCTTTGGAGAAGTAATTGGTTCTCATTCTCCTGCCTATGGGGAAGGGCATAAATAATACCATATATTCCAGTGCAGATATTGCTAATATGTGGCACAAGAAAGATAAGGAGCAGGAGAGGAGCCCTTATGTTTTCTCTTACTTTCTTGTAAGACCTTTTACTGACTTTCAGAACAGATGCGGTAAGGAATAGTGAAGTCCAATATCTTATGACAGGATAGCAGACATTGATCTGCTAGATATACATGTGCCATTTTTTTCATTTCTGCAGTAAGTTGTGTGCATTCCTTTTTATAAATCTTTCAAAGGCTAGTTGCTTTTTCCTTGGAAATGGCTACAGTCATCAATCATTTTGTAGAAATTAAAGTCTCTGGTAGAATATGTTCTACTCCAGCTACAATTAAAACCCCAACTAACCATCAACAGAAGAATATCTCTTACTATGATTACTGTCAATAACATAGCAGGAAATCAGAAATAAAGAAACAAGAGAAAAGTAAAATGTAAGAGCAGCAAAAATTTCACCAGAGGCCAAAATTTTAAGGAGCTGATATATGGTCAGGAAAAATATTTATATGATTGACCTCGGAAAGCCCACATAACTTTAAATTTTGTTGCAGGTGAATTTCGATTTCTTAATAATCTTCCCTGCTTGCTGGTTCTTGGAGAAGATTTTAGACACTAAGCCATTCTTAATGAAAAAGTATACATCAAGTTCAGTGAGATAGAGTCAGAGGAAAAAAAACATGTGAACCATGAGATTAGGTGGTAAAGCAAAATTGTTGTGGAAGAGAAATATCCAAAGAAGGAATAGTAACTGGCATCAGATGTGCTCTATTCCTGTGAAGGTCTTCTGATATAGTGCCTTTGCCCATGTAGTCTGTACAAAACGTGATGTCTGAACTTCTGGTCCCTGGGCCAAAATAGTTGGGCTGCTCTCAGAGAAACCTCCTTGCATTATTTCTTTTACAGTTGTAAATTTTCAGACATGGTACCACTGGTAACAAGAAATATGTCCTGTATAATTCCTTTATAGTTTACTTCTCCAGTTATTGAGTAATTAATTTCAAACAGCGAATGATCATATTTTGAGTGCTGTAAGGACACAAAAGTGTGATACTAATGACCTGGATCACTACATCACATCCTGTAGGGTTTTTAGCAGATTTCAATATTATTGATACAGAAAGATGTAACTAGAAACCCATGTTTTGAGAGGGAAGATACTGGTTTGGTATTTGACCACAAGCTAACCTCCTTCCTTGAAAACATGTAGAAGATTTCTGTGTTTATTCTAAGATTTTTGCTGCTCAGACAGCCTCTGCTTATTAGCAAGAGCTGGAAGACAAAAAGATGATGGGTAATTCTTTTTGCCCCTATAGCTTTAGATATTTTAAGTAATCTATTATTCAAATGAGGCCTATGATGTTTTTTCTTTTTGAAGAAGGGAGGGCTGTGTTGTGGAAGGACGGTGCTTCGGGAAAGGTTTTTCCCTTTCCCTAAGTTCCAGTGTTTGCCTGGGTACTGATGTACACCATTCAGAAATGGCTCACTTTAATCCCAGAATGATGGCCCCCACAGGTTTTCCCCCTTGCTGGTGTAATGAGGATAAATAAGCCTTGCAGTGAATCACAGGAATTATAGAAGTGATCTCACCCTTAACTCCCGGGTGAGTGTAGCTTGCTGCAGCCCTTGTGAATACCTCAGAACAGATGCTTTAAGCATTGACCTAAGAGGATATTAGGAGTAACTATTTATAATATCTCACAGCTCAGTTGGTTAGAACAGGGTGCTAATAACACCAAGTGTGTGGGCATAACCCCTCCATGGGCAATTCACTTAAGAGTTGGACTCAAAGATCCTTGTGGGTCCCTTGCAACTCAGAATATTATGAGATTCTGTGATTCTGTAAACTTCTGCTTTCACAGTACCTCCTGTGTATTATATTTACTTTTCTGTTTAATCTAATGAAGTAATGAATCTGAAGCACATGGAATAGAGAACACATAAACATCAGTTACTGTTCTGATCCATATTGAGCAAACCTCTGACATGCCATAAACCCCAAACATTTAAGATTACTTCAACTATTTTGATTCATATGCACTCTAAAGCTGAAAGGGAAAAAGAGAGCACATTAGAAATGTATTGTTTTCACTCAAGCTTGAATTTCAGGTTCAAATCAAGATTTATTTCTCATAAGTCAACAATATAATGCCAATGCAAAGTACATGTCTCAGTCCTTGATCTAAAGAATAAAATTTATCACAAAACGTTTCTAAAGAAATATGGACTTTCCATCAAAAAAAATAGGAAAATATCCAGGTACTTCAGAAATATTTTAGAATGCTCTCCTTTATTTTGTCTCCAAGCAATAAGCACGAGCCTGTCTGCAAAATAATATCAAAACCTGCAAAAATGTAACAAGAAGTTGTGGTGTCCTACTTTACTTAAGTAAGTTACTGGCAGTCAAATAAATAAACTTTAATTCCAGTTCAGAGAGTTTGGAGCAAGACTGGATTGACTCCTTTCAGTTAGATAACAAATATGCATCGTTATTACAGAGGACTTCTGGGGTTAAATTGCACTAAACAGATATTTGAAATTTGGAACATACTGATGGCTCTGCCTCAACATCCCCTGTATATCTCTAATATAACCTTTTTTCTGCAAGAAAGCTGAAGTGAATCTCAAGTAGAAGACCTGGGGTCTGCCCACTTTCTGTGTGTAAACTAGCCCTATTTTTTTTTGAGATGTCATTCAGACCCTGTGGGTGTTTTTACCTGTAAAGATCTTTCTCTCTGCATATATTCATGATGTATCATGTGCGCAGAAACTAGTTCTGGTTTTTTGTTTGTTTGTTTCCCCAGAGGATCTTTGGTTTGTTATTGTTTACAAAAAAATATTTATTTTTCAGGAGAAATATCAAATTTTCCTTTTTCAGTGTTCACACAACACAGATTTTTTTTTTTTTTACTCAAAAGAAATTTAAGATTTTCTGGAATACATTATTGAAAACTGTTCTTGGGAGTATTACGAGCCAATGCTCCATACAGAACAGCAATTACTTCTAGCGTGTACTACATCCAGAAAAATAGGCTACAAGGAACAGCAGTAATACAGCAGCCAAAGACTATTGCAGAGTGAATAAAATGAAAGCAGTGACAAAATATTTCAGAAACAGTACTAAACTTGTATATACCTTGTTAACTTGTTTAATAGGTATTAGCACTGAACAATACTAGATTTTTCATTTTGCTTTAAGGTTTTTTATTGGGAAAAAATAGAATTTTTTCCTTGACAGTGTTGAAATCAATTTTGAACACTTTAAAAATAAAAGAAATAGACTAGATGATTTATTTTAAAAGTTTGTTCTAAAATTCTTCTTTTGACTCTCTAAACCTCTACTACTCTGAGCTGATTTGATGATACAATATAGTCTCCATCTTCTTTTCTTTTCCTCTCCACTGCCTCTTAATTTCTTTTTGTTCCACAGAGACTTATATTAGCAGCAGTACTTTTTCACCTGGAAATTATGAAATTTATCTCTTCCTGCTAACATTCCCTCACTTTCACAACTTGAAAATACATTTGCTGTAATTTACAGTGAAATATAGTTAAACTGAACAAATTTCCTCAGCATTAAAATCTGTTACTTCTGTTTTGGAGAAGACCCTACAGAGGGTGCTACAGAGACCTTGCTGATTTTTTCCATCTCTGTTATTTTTTTTTTTCATCTTCTGCACAGGAAAAAAGCTCCTCCATATATCAATATCATTCTTCATTTAAAACATTATTACTCATCTATTTACAGTTTAAGCATCTGCTGAATGGTTAATTAATCAAGAATAGACTATATTGTGTTTATTCAATAAGGAAGGCAATCCTTCTTGACATTTAACCAAATAAAATTTTATTTTGCAGAGTAGTTTTATCTCTAGTTGTACCAAAATAACAGAAATATTTTTACAAGATAATTCTGAGTATATTATTTTGGCAATTCTATTGTAATTTTGATCAAATATAGTCTATACCTTAAATTCACTATGCAAGCCTGAAAGTTCCCAAGTAGTTTTGCAGAAAAGCTGTCACCAAAAGTGAAATATTAACTCTATTATTCCATGTAAACTATGTGAATAAAAGTAACTCTTTAATAAAAAGAATTAATTTCTTACTCTTACTGTTTTAATATTGCTAGATCTGTGGTTTTTTAACATATAACTGCTCAGTAGGAAATCATACTTTATATGAGACAAATATTTCTGTTTTCCTAGCATTAAACAGAGGAAAAACCCAAAGATTACAGCATCAAACCTAGAATAATGCTTACAAATACAATAGTGCACAACTGAGACACAGAAAAAAGGTTTTTTACAAAGGGCTGGTTTTCTGTGCTTATATATGTATAGAAACACAGATACGAACTTTCAATATGTTTTCAGGGTTACTGTACTATTTCTCAGCACTTGGATACAAAGAAACCTAATGTGAAAATTTCTCAAGATGCTGAAACCTTATTTTTACTGCATAGATAAAAAAAGCCCCAGATGATGGAGTGAAAGTCAAAAGCAGTATCCACATATTATCTTGGAAGAATCATGCCTTCTTTAGACTAACACAGACTTCAAGGAAGTGAACAAAATTTTATTTCCTCTGAGATATTCTTAGGTTTTCATGATTTTTTTTTCTCTTTCTGTACAAAACATTGTGTTTAGGATGTATCACACAAATTTGACTAGTTTTCTTGGATTATTCATCATGAGCTCACACATCTGTTCCATAGACAGAGTCCACTTGTTTCATTTATTCTGAATGAAAGCACATTTCTAAAACAATAACCAAATTTCAGTTCATAACTCTTGAACTGATACTATCTAATAACTTTACATTGGCTTAAAAGAAAATATTTTGTTTATTTTAACATAGCAAAACAAATTTCATGGCGGGTGTTCTACTTGCTAATGAAAACCATAGTACTAACCCTTGTAAAAACATTCTAAGATACAGTAACCTATTTCTTGTTCTAGAAAACACTGATAACCAGAGATGTCTATAAAAATGTCAATAATTTTATGATCTATAATTGCACAGGAAAACATGATGGAACTTGCCAACACGACAGTTCACTTAACTACTGTACATGGCATCAGGATATTTACAATGTATGATGTTGTAAGGTCATCCATCCATTCATTGAAGAGACTTTCAAAGACTGTCTAGCCCAGCCCCACTGCCATGGTCAGGGGCATCTTGCACTAGACCAGGTTGCTTAAAAATCCATCTAACCTCACATTGAGTGCTTCCAGTTATGGGTCATCCACAGCTTCTCTTGGAAACCTGTATAAGACAATATAAAAATTCCCTTATCAAAAGCCAAATCATGGTGACCCTTATCCCAAGGGGCACTGTGTTATCCTTTAGAAATAAGAATACTGTGCAGTCATTTAACCTCATCCTTTTGTTTGAGTCATGAACTAAAACCTTGCTTAGCAATTTTCCCAGTTTATCCACCAACACATTTTTCAACTCATGAAAGTGTCCTT
Source organism: Corvus brachyrhynchos (assembly GCF_000691975.1). Taxonomy (NCBI): domain Eukaryota; kingdom Metazoa; phylum Chordata; class Aves; order Passeriformes; family Corvidae; genus Corvus; species Corvus brachyrhynchos. Next base: position 11,792,257 of record NW_008240046.1, read on the forward strand.
GACAAAAGCAAGCTGGGAACTAAAGGAACAGGATTAGCATGATTGTTGTATCTGCCTCCAATACATATTCTATTTCTCATTTTTGGGTGAAGATATTAAGACTCTTTTTTAATATTTAAATATGAACTATGTGGAGACAGGGTTAATTGAGACATGTGACTACATTTGATGACTTAGATCATACCTAGAAAGTAACAATAAATCTTAACCTGAACTAAAGCTCTGATAGAACATAAGACAGCTTTAACTTTACTTACTTGGGGAACTTTGTGCAGAGATAGAGTATCCAGAAAAGCAAGGTAGTGTGAAGACTCAGCACTTTTCCCTAACAGTTCCTGTGGGTTGAGTTTCCAGGTCAGTGTATCTGGGGAAGTTAGCACCATCCAGTCTGGTAACTGAAAGACATAATTTATATCTATGGCAACTTCAAAAACCTCTAATCTACTGCCTCAAGTGAAACTACTGGATTTGCCTCCAGTTTCCATTATGATTATATCCCATGCAGTGTTTCTTCCATCTTAGAACAACCCCCTCACAAAATATCCTTTTTACTCGTTCCCTCCAAGTCAACTCAAATGCACACTACCTGCCTGATTAAGCACAAGAAAGTGAATCAAATCCTGAACTTTGAAACTCCTCACCTTATTTATGGTACAGTTCTCAGCATTTTAACTAGTCTTAGACTGCCAGCTGCATAGGACAGCAACATGAAAAGATACTTGGACTTAGCTAAACATTTATTTCTGCACTGATCTATTGCATAGTCATTCCAGTTCATACACTTAAATTAAAATCTGTATTAGTGAAGTTCTAGCTTAAGAAATAGTTACCTTCTCCTTGTAATAGCTCTTCCTGATGTATCTCAATGATCACTTCTAACATTCAGAATTACCACTGTGCCATTACTGTTATTCACATTTAGTATCTTTGCTTATTATTATCTTCTATATTTTATAGAAGATAATAATAAGCAAAGATACTAAATATGAATATTCTATATAGTATTATCTTCAATAATTTAATAAATTTTTCCTCTAATATCAATAACGCTGCTTCCAGGGTTAAAAATGCAACATGTTTTGTCATATTTCATACACTCTGAATACCAAGGCATATACTATTCCATTCTATTATTTCTTTAAGTTCAGGATTTTGATCACTGCTACTGGTGTTTAGTAATCTCAATGCTTATTTTCTTACAAATCTTCATTTAGAATTTGAGTCTGCTCAACTTTAATCTTTTATGTCTGTTATATTAGCTATATCACATCTAGGCTATTATATCAGTACCTATGCTGGTTTAAGAAAAGTTTGGAGGACTGTTTAGGAGGAACTGAGAGGACGCAGAAGTCGTCCTGAGCCTTGTGCCCACTCTCATGTGGGAGAAGGGATTTTATTGACTTTCTACTCTCCTCTCCTCCTAAGTAATGCAGCAGCTGCCAGGATGCTCTGTGCTTCTTTTTGTCTGGAGCTTCGACAACCTCCGTGTTCTGTATTATCACAGAAGCAGTGTTTATCCTCAAGGACAAGGAATTATTCTCTTTAGGAAATACAAAAGCTGCATGGATCTTTTCTTATCCTACCAACTTAGTTGGTCTCAGGTAAAATACTAAATTTAGGGTTTCATCTACAGGATAGCACATTTCATTTAAGGTTGCAGTTCCACAGCTTTATTTTTTGGGGGAGGAATATATAAGAACAGGATCATCTATCTCCTGAATATAAAGTAACATGGGATGCTATGAGGGCTGTATGAGGTTTGTGTTATGCTGAATGAGAACCATTCAGACATGTAAATTGCACGTGCTGTCAATAACTTCATTAAATTACTGTAACACTTCAAATACATTTTCCAGAAGATTTGGTTTCTACATCCAGGGCAGTATACTCTAACTCTCTGTAACATATTATCTATAATCAACCTGTCACATGATATTTAGCTGTGATACACTATTCTCTAGACATAAACAGTAAAAACCCCAACAACAAGCCCCAAACAACAACTTGTTATTTACCTATGGATTCCTTCAAATTTAGAAGCAAAATTTAAAAAAATCACAGTAGCTTTTTCAGATTCCCATATAAATATGTATACTTAATATTAGCATTCATGCTTAAATATTAATACAAAAGGCTAAATTTTGTTGATTCTACAGCAAGTAGTCCATTGCTACTCTGACAGCTTGTGGTTTCTCAGTCAAAATCTGTGCAGATACATTGGTGTTAAGTGTTAAAAATATTCATCTAAATCATAATTATTAAACATTTATGGAATCATATTCTTTGGAGTTTCTTATATTTTACTGCTGAACTGAAAACAAACATAACTTGAACTGATGTTGTAGTCCATTTCCTTTCAAATTCAAATTAATTTTATTTTAAATTTTATTTTTAATAAATAAATCAATTTTTCAGTTGATGACAAAAGACATTAAGTAAAGACCCACCCAGATTTGCTGAGAATTAGTCTTGTCTTCTGTTTAGACTCTCATCTTGCTCAGTCTTAGAATGAAAATGAGGAAACAAAGTTATATTAAACTATTTTCATTGATAATTAGTAACCATGTATTTCAAGTTGTAAATATACTGAAAAAGTATTGCAGATTTTAAAGTCTGTTTAATTACACAAATTCAAATAGAAAAGAACCAATTCTTCAATTTTAAACATAGTTATATGGTTTTTTTAGACAATCCCATGCAAATTACCTCTCTCTTCTGCATTTATAGAAGAAAAATCATCTAGTGAATAGTTTACTTGAAAGGAAAGACAGCAACAGGTTCTCATCTAAAGCTAAAGTGATAGAAGCTGTGATGAAGGAATTTCAAGTTTTAAATATAATTTAACCAACAATTCATACAAAAAGAAATCCCAGACTGCCTATGAAGAAAGTAACAATAACTATTCACAAGAATAATCTGCCAAGGAGCTTATAAATTCTGACAATGTTAGGTAGGAAAGAGAAGATAATTTTCAGAACCTGACAGTTATTACTGGACTTGTTAGCAATGTAATGTGCCTGTAGGTTAAGGTGCTGGCAGACATTCCTCAGTAACTAGGCTATAAAACAGTAGAAAACTGATGCTTTATTAAAAAAAAATGTAAATAAGAGTTTTCCATCATTGACTTTGGGAAGACTTTCATTATTCAGAGGTTATTAGCTACACTGCCTTGACACACTGCAGTACCTCTAACTATTAGAGAGGCTAATGTGATGCTTTTACTGAGCTTGCTGTTGGCAGATGAGCATTTCTTTTAGACACTCTGAGCATACCCAGAAATGACAGAGTTGATGCAAGCTGGTTGGAATAAGAAGCAGATTTTATGTGTTTTATTTTTCACAAGCAGCCCTACCAAAGCTCACCTGTCTATGCACAAAAATTTTCAAATTTCCTGGTTTTGTAGGTCTCTACTTCTTTTGGGAGTTGTTTGGTTTTTAATTTTTTTTTCAGTGAAGGATAAGCCTTTATGTTTATGAATATTAGGATTTACATTAAAAAAACCTCTCTTTAATTTCAAAGTTTCAAATAGCTCTCATGTTAAAATCCCCAAACTTAAGCACACTTTAGCCTCTACATATGTCATGGTGAGTTTAATGTGTCTTTTTGTCTTGTATCTTTGTTAGTCATGTACCTGAGTTCATGCCCAGATTTTGTGATGCTAACATATTTTCTGACTTCATATAACAAGATTTGGGAAAAATTTTGCAGCTAGGTTTCTGTGTTTTCACAAAAAAATTGTCCTTTTGCTTGTGTAAAGTATTGCAGCGGTCCTACGGGGAAAGAGAAGAGTGAAAACCAGCATGGTCTCCCACAGAACTTGTGGGAACTCTACTCTTTCTGAAGTAGGAAGTGGGTTGGGAGGAAAGGATACTATAATACTTGAAAAAACAATAGAAGAGACAAGAAAAGGAAAGAATGGTTTGTAAGGAGAGGTACCTAGGAGCAGAAATAAGTTTTTTGTTCTTTTTTCTTTAAGGTGTTATTCTCAGTCACTTTGACTCCTCTTTCTCTTCTTTCATTTCTCCCTCACTTCCTGCCTCCCTCCACTTCTCCAAAGCAAAAAGGCAACTGGGCTTTGTCAGGAGACAAACTTTAGCAAAGTCATTCTCATGACTCAATGGACTTTGGCGTACTGGTGGTGGTGACTGAGTCACAGGAAGTGTGTTCAAATCCATATTCAAAAGATATCAAAACCAGAACTGATTTTCTTAGGACAAACTGTAAGGTGTTTAGGTTTAGTGAAGGTTAGGAGAGAAACAAGAGTAAGTCTAATTTCAGGTAAGTCGTTGAAAAGAGAAAACACAATAACAAAATAGAAAACTAATGCAAAAAAATACAAAGTCAGAAGCTTTGGTTTCCCTGCAGTGACTGTTCATGTTTTTACTTCAGCAACCTCTTCCTGC
>NW_008240046.1:11796777-11854191 GCF_000691975.1 Corvus brachyrhynchos
TTAAGTTCTATTAACAGAAGGAATAAGAAATAATTAGTGTAGTACTAAGCATCCTCTTTTCCCTTGAAGCTCCACGGTAGCTGAAGATACAAAGCTCCTTACAGAACAAAATCCAAAGTGATTCTAGTCAATCAGCAGTTTCCCAGTTGCTCTCATTTTGTTTCTGTGGATTGTAAAGATATCAGCATGGAAGATAAAAATAATTCAGCAAATAACTATGTTGCAAGCAATTACACTAATATTACTTACTGAGCTTTAAATTAAGAATTTTCTCTAGTCAGTCTTCATTTTGCACTTCATCTGTTCGAAGTTTCTTGTTTTGAGTTCACGTGTGAAGATTTCCCAGTCCTAAAATATTAATTGCTCTGTATATAAGGTCATTTTGACACTGAAATATTTTGTTAGCTTTACTTCAAAACCTCTTGCCTGAGAACACAGAAAACTGCCATGGGTTTTTTGCCCCGAAACAGCGTCTTTCACCCAGCATGCAAAAGAACAAGCCACACAGAGAGTCAAGGTATTTGGTTTATTTAGAGTTTGTGCAGAAAACATTTCCAGTTGGCAAATCCACAAAGCTAGCACAGTGATTATCTGAATTTCACTATATATTTTAGCAAAGGCATTAATGTTCTTTGGCTGTAGCTTACATAGTTCTCTCATTAATTAGTATTCTATCTTCTATTGCTTAAATGATTCTCTCACTTCTTATGCTAATTAGTCCACATGCTCAGTTTCTTCTTCGAGTTGGTGGGTTTCTTGGGCCCGTGGCTTTGGTCATCCACTGCTGGAATTACCCTTTACCTAGACTGATGAGCTGGTCTTGTTTGTTCCTCATATTTTGGCTTTACCTTGGTTATTTTGCCAAGTGTCCTTGATTATTTAGCTCAGCATTCCATTATGTCTCTGTTCATTTGATATATCATCTCAAGTTTCTATTTTTCCATTCTTTCTTTATAGATGTAGCTACTGAGGCTTATTAAAGCTGCAATTACTGAGACATGTTAAACATAATTTATTTATTTGGAAACTGCATGTCAGTCTTATACAATTCACGCAGTATAACGTTTTAAATTTTTATATCAAAGTGTTCATAAAATTAAGAAAAATAAGCACTTCTGGTATTTACAAAAAAGAGGAAAAGGGAAGAAGAAGGAATTCGATGTTAATTGTCAATTTTTAGAGTTCTGTAATTGCCACATTTTTTCTTCTCAACAGTACTGAGATTCATGCTCAGCAAATCTAGATGTTCAGTTAAGCTTTAATTGACTCAATTTTGCTTCAATATGATGAATGAACTCTTGGGAAATCATATGTGTTCTATAGAAACCTTTTGGTCATAGAATTGCAAAAATTCCTTTTTAAAAAATGTTTGATATTTACATCTTCTGGAAATCAGTGTACAAGTAATGCTTGGTTTTTTTTTCATTGAAAACATAAAAAAAGAAAGGTGTCAGCACTTTATAGATACCGATAGATTCTGATAATATATATTGAAAGCATTTAAGACAGTATTTTAATAAGACTATTTTCTCACCATTTTCTTCATGTTTCTTTTTTCCTTCCACTTTTGAATATAACAGGGTCTTGCTTCAAATATGAATGTAACACACAATAATGGCAAAAGAGAATGTTTGTTCTCCCACTGTTCCTGAGTGTCTCCCAGTCCAGCTCTTAGCACTACGCACACAAAAGTTTGTTATAAAAAGCAAAGTTGTTTTCACACAGCCTAAAGAGCCTGCTTATCTGTTCTGATGCTCGAAAATTCCCATTCACTTCCGCCAAGAGCCAAGCTCATGCAATTTCATACTTCTGTTTTCTGAATCAGGGCGAGTGAGTTGTATTGTGGTCTATTGTTATCCTATTGTCAAGAATGGTTAAAGTGACTTTTTTTAGTTAACAAAGAAAGTAAAAACATGACTTTTGCTGCTATGCCGTTACATTGCTATGTCTGAGATGCTTGCGAATCAGCAAAATATTAAATTAAAATTTCCTAAAAGAATTATCTATGTTATCTATATCATAATTAATAATGATTAATATATTTTTGTCTAAAGTATGTCATGGAATTAATAAATTTCTTACTCTGGTTAATATATTAAGCTGTCTTTATCTATTTGATATATTTCCTAACTATGACATCATAATATGATTAAGATATTGTTGCTTGGAAACACTCAGATTATGCTCATTAATACTACTCTTCTGCAAGGTTATATTAAATAACTGCTTTACTGTCAGCAATCTGATAACTATAACACACTCACACATTTTTTTTTCTTTCAGAAATAACTAGCCTAACTAGACAGGAAAAAAACTTAGCCAGGTAACAAGTAGAACTGAATTTACATATAGATGCCTGAAGAAACAGCAAAGTAGTGGTTCATTTCACTTTGAGAGGAGTTGACTCTGTCTACATTTAGAGCCCAGTCCTTTAGTTCCCTGAGTGTTTCTCGGGATTCCTGAACCTGAGGATGCCCACCATGTCTATGGCTACTTAACAAGTTGTGAAGAGAAGATTGGTTTTGTATCTCTCCCTGTTTATAAGGTGACAGCAAAAAATTACTGGGTTTCATCATGTGTTTAACAATATAAAGGCAGCTGTAGACAGATACAGGCAATATCTCTCAAAAATAAGTGCCTTGGCATAGTGGAAATACATTTCAGTTTAACCAGACTACTGACTACTACAGCTCTCTGATGCAACCACAACAAAAAAAAGCCACAAAAAACCCAAAGAAACCCAAAACCCAACAAAACGTACCAAAACCCCCAATAAAAGCCACATTTCAGCATCAAAAGAACAGAAAAATTTTGTACTATGAGTAAAATTGATATCCAGAAATTATCAATGCATACTCAGATACATACTAAAGTGATTTGTATGTTTCTTAGAACTGGTTCTTGGGTTACTCAAGGTCTGCATATTTTTTCCTAGTTACATTTCATTTCACTATCAATGTAAGTGATTGATCAGACAACAATTAAATACCTATTGATCAGGTATGGTTGTTGATGATATGTTGATGGATATGGTTTACCTGAGAATATGTATGTTGAACCTAAGTGATAAAATAGGGGGGGTTTTATTAATTTTTTACCTGTGGGGCATCATAGAAAAGATCAGTAGATAATTTTTTGCAAAAATAGGAGAGAAGAAGAATTTCTATACTTCTATTTTTAATTATTCTATCTATTCAGCAATTCAGTGTGCTGCTAAAAAGCATTTTTCCTTTATGTCTGAGGAAATATTAGTTCAAATCTGAAAACAACAGAAGAATAATTTTTATCTCTTGTATTAATATTTCAGATCTCTGTCTTCTATATTCTACATAAAGTAAATATCACGACAACCGGGTAAATTAAATTATTTTCAGGGGTTTCTATATCTTGTATGATACATTATTTCATTGTGGAGCAATTATTTCTGTTATTCTCTGTAACAGCTATAAGGTTTGGGTTCAAGTTGGTTTTTATACCACTGCCTTGATAATTTTGTTTCTTTTATGCCCATCATCTACAGTTTAATCTCAATGGCCTTATGTGTAAAGCTGAAGGAATATATTTTCTTTAAGAAATACTGTACCACATAAGCAGAAATAATCTGACTTCACCACCCTTTCACTGTTAAAAGCTGTAATTTAAATACTGATGTGGACCACTGCTTTAACCACTGTAACACAAAAGCATAAAATAATAGTTTGATTATCCATATATACACTGAAGAAAATCTGTATTTCCTTTTAGGCTGTTAATTTACTAGAAGCTTTTTTGTGGTTGTCGAATGTTCAACTTAAATGTTTAAATATCATTATTTGCTGAAGGGAATTACATTGAAGAATGATGTTAATCCCAACAAGAGCAGATGTCTATTTCTATGCTCCAAAAACCTCAACTAAAATTCACTTCCAGTAATGAATACTTCTAACCAGCTGCTTGCAAATAATAAAAGGACCAAGAATTTTTCACAGAAGAAAGATCCCAATAACCTATGAAGTGGTGGTAAAAATCATAAGGTACTAACAAGTCACAGATTTTGAAAGACAAAGTTCTCAGTTTTATTCAGATGAATATTTCAGGTGCCTTTCTTTTTTACTCTTCTTTCAGATGAAAATGGTTTGCTAATTAGCTACCAATTAATTGAAAAGAGTAATAAAAGAAGTATATATATTTCATCAATGCTTTAGTGACCCTGATTAACACTGACATAGCCTTTTCAATACAAGGTTTTAACAGAAATAATTCTTAAACTGAAGGTCCAAATCCAAGGAAACTATTCAGCAAGTATTTTAAAATTATTTCTTGTTTATTTACTCCTGCAACAATTTCTACTAGATTTATAGCTTTCTCCCAGCACTGTAAGCCAATATTTGGATATTTCTATGATCCAGTGGGCCATGATATAGACATCAGAATTGCCTATTGACTATTTTCCACTACCTGTACAAAGACTGTCCAGCAGTCAAGACTGTCACTGCTGGACCCATGGTAAAAAGAGATGTTCAGTATTAGCAAAAATCATTTAGTTAGTCTTAAACACTTTTATTCCCTTTTATTTATATCTCAATAGGCTTAATTCTGCATCTTTTCCTTAAATTGATGTGGGGCCCTGAGTCCATCCCCCCTCCTGGAGGTTTGGTGCATGGCTTCAAGCACTATCATTACCCTTTACTTTCTGTAACTATAATTGGATGTTGTAAATAAAAACATATTGCTTCCAGGCTTTAAAAATACCAAGTCAGATTAATTAAAATATCTGTAATTTAATTCCTTTCTGTTGCTTACATAACAAAAATCATAAAGTTGCGATTTTAGTTCAGTTGTAACAAAAGAGTTTTTTAAAGTATTTTCCTGCAATAGTGCAAAATGAAATCACCGTTCCTTTTGGCTTCTATGGAGTGCAAACAGGAAACTTCCTCACAGCAAATGAAAGTCTTGGCTTTAACTTAGTCAATTATTTTTGAAATACCTGTTAGAGCAAGAATCACAGCTCACTTCTTCTGTGAGCCAGAAAAGCAATTAACCTTGCAAAAAACTGTGCCCTTCTTCATCTGCTTGAAACGCCAACCAAATTTTCTCATTTGAAGTACCAACAGAGTTATTAAAGTATTCCAAAATCTTCAAACAAGGAAGCCTCCAGTCTGCTATGTGATATTCCTTGCTTTTTGCCTGAGATTTGTGAAATCTCCCTGAATTCCACTTGCATTCCAAGATGCAGAAAACAGCTCGGGTATAAGTTCCAAATCAACTCTCTGCTTCAGCCATGCTCACCCTGCATTCATCATGTCTTTTTGAGCATTTTGGAGCATCACTTCTCCTATGCTGGCCTAGAGACTTACTCTCTTACACAAACCCATGATCACATTTGTCTAATTTCTGATAATGTCATGAAATTATCACCTTTGTCCATCTCCTGTCCTCATGCTACATCACCAAGTGTTCCCGGACATTTCCAGAAAAAACTGGTGGCTTGTCTCCTGTGATTCCAGTTAGCTCATAACAATTAAATAAATCAGAGAAGCTTCTGTGCAGCATGACAGTTACAGAGGCTCAGATGCTTCTTAGCAGGGTCTTGCCCTCAATGCAAGACAGCAGAGAACTACACCAGCAGAAACCTTGTACCAACCACAGTCTTGCTCTTTTCTGTGATGTAGTGCACAAATCAGTGCAGCTGATGAGGGAAATCTTATGTTTCTGAGGAAAATTAAGTGAAGAAAGAAAGCCAGGTGTGATGGGAGACCAGTGTGACAGAAGGACAGGGAAAGACACCCTGAACTGGTGACAAATGACACTAGCATGTTTTTGCTACATTACCCTTTTGAAGAAGTAATGTCTTTTCAATTACTCTTCGTTTCTTCTTCTCTGCCACTTTACTTTAAAAAAAGGTTGCAGAACAACTGCCTCAAAACAAAAATAAAAATTGAATGGTGAATTTTTTTATTGCTTGTTCAAAATTATTCCTAATGAACACCTTATTTGAAAGTGGCATCGACTCCCCCTCAGGAGGAAGGACCTACCTGTTAAGAATCAGATTAAACTCTTTTAAGAGAATAAGCATTCAGCAGTTTGAGCAACAATTTGAACCATCTGCCTTCCCCAGTGACATTGCTCTTCCCCTGCACATACAGATCTGACTGACAGGTTATTTTTTTTAATGCTCTATCTCCTGGGCTGTAAGGCTTCCAGCAACTGCAATCACATGAAAATTAGAGATCCTGTCCCCTGCTTGCATTTTTCTTTCTCTCTTTTTTTATGAAGGATTTGGACCATCAAGCCCTCTTTTTTAAACACTTTAGTTTCAAAAAAGATATCAGAAAGTTAAATGCTTGCACCTGTTCCACAGTTATTTTTCTCTTGTCAGTTTGTTCTATCCCTGCATAAGGGTTTGCATCCAATTCTGCAGAATATCTTCCAAGTAATACCTAAATAAAATTTTTCAAACTTTTTTTTTTTAATTATAAGGAAGAGGAGTGTCTGCAGTATGCATGTGTATCAAGAATTCTTGCTGTGGTAACTCTTTCTGTAACTGGGAAACATAAAGATAAAAGGAAGTGCTGCAGCCATTTTTTTTCAGGAGAAAGCAGAAATTCACCAGAATATAGTGGCAGGTGTAAAAATGTATGGAAGAAATTACTGTAAATCTCAACAGTCTTGAATCTTTCAAATTAATATTTCACTTAAGATTAATGTAATACCAGATGTAGGGACCCTTCTCTGTTCAGAGGTTGAGCGTTCATCAGGTGAAAGTTGGAGTATCGCCCTTAGTGCACATACAGAAGACAGTTATCTTCCAATGAAACTTGGGAATTCTGGTGCACGGGAATGAAGAGCATTTAGTTTTCTTCTGACATTTTTCTGTCCTTTGTTCTTTGGCTCAGCCTAGACGTAGGGTTAAATTTTAAAATAAAATCCTGACCGATATTATGAGTGGGTCTGAAGAGAACTAGGCAAAAGAAACTAAGGGCAGTTGCAATTTCTCTCTGGAGGATTATCTTTATTTTAACCAATGGAAGGGATGGCTTGTCCATGTGACTGCCTAAAATTAAGGCTGGGACAAACAAAAAATCTAGGGCTAGGTAAAGACTGCCAAAGTATAGGTGAAAGGAAACATAGCACGCATATGGAGTTAGGAATCCATTGTTAGTCCAGTTTATCTTTTAACAATTGAATAGTCTAAATTGTCTAGCTAATACATCATTAATAGTGAAGCTAATTCTTGAACATAATTTTCTAATATCTGTCTCTTTTCTCTGTCATCCATTCAATCTCCTCTGGCTCCAAACGCTGTCAGTTACAATCCTCCTCAAAAAGACTTGGGGACAGAGAGGTAGTAACAGCTTTCCACTTATTCTTTTGCATTGCAGCAATCACAAATGATATTCAAGATGAAGGCTGCTGCCTTTGATTTTCCTTAGCTCTGGCTGTTTCCCACTACACTAATCTAACTTGTCAAAATGTGGAGACATATTTAAACATTTTGTTGTTTTCCCCTTATCTTTCCCATTAAGATTATCTCTGCAATATCTACTGTATTGATCACTCAGTACACATAAGCACCATAAATACAAGACTAGCATTAGAATTAATTGCAGTAGAAAGAGAGAAATTCAGCTTCACATTTGAAAGGGCTATTTCCAAGGGTAGCCGTATGCAAATTATCCCTCAGAAGAGCAGTAATTGGAAGCTCAGGTCTATGATCTTTGCTTGTATTTCCTTGCATATATTTCCTCATTTCCCATGTTCACTCTTAGAAGTGGTATCTAAGAAGTCACATGAGAAGACAGTTTTGAGAAACGTCATACCACTGTGCTGAGCCCTTTGTCTTACACTCAGTCCTCTTCCTTGAAAAACATACAGAATGAAAAATACTTTTCTAATTCTATGCCTCAGGATACAAAATCACCTTGGGCACTCTAACTCTGGGGAACTTCATGAAAATAATCATAGAGAATGCTTTGATGTTCATTCTGAAAACATCCTAACAGCTTGCATTGTGTTTGGCAAAAATTTGGTAGTGGGGTTCTGCAGGGATGTATTATGGGAGAAGATGCAAGTGTTGCCCCCATGTAGAACACAGAGAGTTCTAGCCAACTACAAGATGGACCTGCTGCTGGCCAAGGCAAGTCCATCAGCAGCAATGGTAGTGCCTCTGCAATAAGATATTTAAAAAGAGGCAAAAAACACTGAGTAACAGCGTCTGAGAGAAAGGAGTGAGAACGTGTGAGAGCAACAGCTCTGCAGACATCAAGGGGTGGAGGAGGTGCTCCATGTGCTGGAGCTGAGATTCCTCTGCAGCTTGAGATGAAGACAATTGTGAGGCAGGCTGTGCCACTGCAGCCCACCAAATTCCATGATGGATCAGATATCCACTGGAGCAGTTCCTTAAAGTCTACGCCATGGAGAGGACCCATGAAGAAACTTCATGTAGAAATGGGGGTTATGGGAAGGATTCTCTCTGGAGAAGTCAATGAAAGATGGTGTCTCATGGGTGGAATCCCACACTGGAGCACGGGAAGATCATGAGGAGGAAGGAATGGCAGAGACACAGCATTATGAAATGGCCACACTTCCCATTCCCCATCCCTCTGTGCCACTGGGTCAGGGGAGGAGGTAGAGAAATTGTGAGTTGTGAAAAGTTGAGCCCAGGAAGAGAGGGGTGGGAAGCAGTGGGGTTTAGATTGATTCTTATTTCTTATTATCCTACTCTGATTTTGATTTGCCATAAGCTAAATTAAGTTTTTGCATCACTTCAACCTTGAGAATGGTATTAACTTTCATTATGAAAGATGTATTAAGGCATATAAATTCCTCATGCATTTTACATATGCTTTTGTATGCAAATCCAGCCTTTCCTAGATATTTCTGGAAAATAAATTTTAGCATTTGAGAGCTGAAAACTCAAGGATTTTTAGACCATTCTGTCAAGTAGAGGAGAGTGTACATGGCCCTACATCCCTCAAATGACATCAAACTCTGCAGCACCAAAATGTGCACCCCAATACCAAACAAGAAACCTTTGACTATCCATAAGAGATCAAAAGTAACAACCAGAAGATATCTAAGGAAAACAGGTGAGTTCAAAAGCAACAGTACTGGTGTGTCTCCCTGCATGTACAAGGACTTTGAAGACACACCAGTGAAAATGAACATTTCTTATTTCGTAAAGACAAGTAAATAACACTATTTCTGTAATGGTGTGGAAAGGCTTATTTTTTCAGTAGCATTTCTGAATGAGAAAAGCTGATTTCAGCTGCAACAGGATGTATCTAGCTACCTCTCTTATTTTTACAATAAGAGAAATGAACTAGATATAATAAAAGTTCTCAGGATTAAAATTCAGCCATTTTTCGTTCAACTATTCATCTGGAAAACATCATAAATTACACAATAATTTTTATATGTCACTTGTTGGAGGGATCACAGGCAGAGACTAGTTAAGAAATAACTTTCCAAGGCTAGGTAACAATGTGCTTAAAAAAGAGAAAGTACCTTGAGAACAAATTAAAACATGCATCAAGTAAGTAAATTATTTCTATACTGAATTTAGAAAGAAAAAAAATATTCTCATGGTTCAATGCATTTTTCTTGGCAAATATTTTCTGTAATAGTGATTCTGCTTTCAATACAGAAAATAGCACAAAATGCAAAAAAATGCTGTCTTTTCTCATTTCTTTCTTTCTTTTCCCCTATCCTTTCTTATTCTCTATGCCTAAAAATAACTTTAATTATTATTATTATTTCAAAGTAATTTTGAAGGTTTGCTTTGTCTTCAGTTTTTGACCTGCAGGTCACATTATTGTTGGATTTTTTTTCACATTTTTTATCAGTGAAATCTTATACAGTTACATTCTAGACTTCTAGAGAAAATTTTTCTTTTTTCTCAGGCTGGAATGTGAGACATTAACTTGCATCCCTTATTTTCAGAACACTGACTCATGCCACTGGGTACAAAATTATCTCATAATATGAGAACTACTTTTTGCTTATTTACTACCTAAAATGTAATACCAAATAGTTCACGTTGCTACACATTAAGGTTAAATATGTGGAGATTTGTAATTCTTTGTTCAGCTCAACATACAGAGCTCTTGACTTTCCTGAATGATACTCTAGTTTACATGACCTAGCCAGGCAGGTAGTACTTAAAAAGCCATGGAATAAATATATAGACATAGATGATATATACAGTGGATTTATAGAAGATTTGTCCTTATGTGTTCCAGGTCATATGATGGATAAAATTTCGTTGTGCAACTGCCCAAGATACGTGGATGCCATAACGACCTTGAGCATGTAATTTTTCTTGATGTAATCATCTGCCATCAATTACTGCAACACTTCTTTTTTCCCTAGGGACTGTACAGCAAACCCAACAAGAGTCAATGGAATATAGTATTTTAGAAGTGCTGCGCATATGGTGGTAAACTGTAATGAGGAAAGCTCTGTACTTGTGAAAAACACCACTGATATACTGAGGACTGCTCTAAGAAATGCAAAGTTCACTGTTTTTTTAATTATAAAACCTAAAAGTTACAGATGACCACTTTGGCTGTGGACTGCCCTTTTATTTAGACACTTAGCCTAGTAGGCCCAGTGTCTTGTGTCTTTACAGGTAAAGACTCGAGTGCAGAGCTTTGTTTCTTACAGACAGGAGGTGAAAATTATATAGAGAATTACCAATTGTAGCTCAAAAAGCAATAGACCTGCTAGTGCTTGGTGGGCTGGAGAAAAAAGTGAAAGGATGTAGCGAAAGTAGAAGTGAAAGTACGAGAGTGTCATAGCAACAGAGGGACTCATGTTTTCCTTGAAAATTTGTGCCACAAGTCTTCCTGTTTGCTAGTCCATCTCATTACTCATGAGACAACACTGGACTGAAAGTTAAGAAGTAACTGAGCTAACAGACTCAGCAGCAGCCTTACTAGCAGTCAAAAACTAAAGACAGAAAGTAGAAGGTGGTGAATGCCAGGTGAATGTCCTGGGTTGGAGAACCTTAAAGATTATCTAATTTCAACCCTCTCTGTCAAGAGCAGGGACACCTTCCACTCCACCTCAAAGTAAACATATTTTTCCTAATATCTAATCAAAACATACCCTCTTTCAGTTTGAAGCCCCCCAAATTCCCCCTTATCCTGTCTCACATACTCTTTTAAAAAGTCCCTCTCCAGCTTTCTTGTAGGTTCCCTTCAGGTACTAGAAGGCCACAATTAGGTCTCACAAAAACCTTCTCTTCTCCAGACTGAAAAATCCCAATTCTCTTAACCTTTCCTCCCAGGAGAGGAGTTCCATTCCTCTAATCATCTTGGTGGTCCTCCTCTGGATTCAGTCCAACAGGTCCTTCCTGTGCTGGGGACCCCAGAACTGGAGGCACTTCAAGTGGAGGTCTTGCAATCACATATATAAATGACTTAGTGGAAGATGAAGCCTTGCACAAAGCCCTATAGATTAAGGAAAAGGATAGCATTTTAACAACATTGGGGTTTAAACATTTGAGAAAAAAATTGTATCTGTACTAATATAATGAAAAAAAATTCAAAATATTGAAGTTTCAAAGAAAGTTATCAAATGAAGTGGGTTTTAATTTTCTAAGTGGCCATTATGTTCCCCATCCATTGTTGGTTTTCATGCTAAGCACACAGGGCATCAACAGGCTGCCTGGAAAGATATGCCTTGGAGCTGACATCACAAAGTAAAATGACCTGAATCTTCAGAAGTGTCTCTATACCAGAATTAATATTCATTTGGACCTCATGCTTATGAGTTTATGATAATTTTGTTTTAAATATTTCAGTTATGAAATTGTTGGGAGTTATTACTCTTTGGATGCAATTGGCTAAGTATGATACATCTAATTCTAAGAAATCGTTTCTTTTGCTTGTAAGAGTTATTTTGTCCAGCTTAGTCTTTTGTGTTTTCTCAAAAGGCTACTTTCTGAACAGAGCAGTTTGCTGTCTCTGAGGCTTGCCTCACTTCATGGGAACTGGGGCAGTTTTGCCTCCATGCTCTGGCCAGCTCAGGGTCCCCTTGCAAAGGGCTTGATCCGCTCGAATGTTTTCAGCAGTGTATGCTGGACATGAAATACTCACACACTTTGATTAAATCAGCTGTAATCCCTGTATTTAACATAGGTACATAATTTTCTAAGTAGTTTTCTTCCCTTCTGAAACATATTTCTTGCAGCAGATTTGGGTACATGTTGTATCTGTTATTTGGGAGTAAAAAGGAATCAGCTTTCTGCACCACAAACTTGCCATGGACTTACAAGTACTCTTTTTCACTGAAAATGTGTTTCCTTGCTCTGTAGGTATATTTTTTATTAATAGAAATAAGACAATTGCTGCATGAAGTCACTCTCCCACACACTGTCTGCAAATAACCATTGCAGTGGCCCTGCTTGCAACTGCAGTCACTGGCTTTCAAGGCTCCAAGGAGCTGCAAAAATATTTTTTGTGTCTTGAAATGTTGTAGAAATATGATGGGGGTTTTCGTGTACCTAAAATAGGTCCACACAAATTCTCAATGAGTCCCTGGCATAAGTAATGCAGGGAAAAGCAGCAGTACTCCCTCAGCAGCATGTGCAGGTTTCTCTAGATTGACAGCAAATCTCAAGTTATTTGAGACTTTTACTCCAGTTTATGGGTGAGAAACATGGTTACCAAAGCTAAAGGTGGTCTTGTGTCAGGAATTCAGACATGGAAACTGTGCTACTTTTCCAATCCCTGATATCAAACATGCGTCACAGAGTAGATGTTTTGCCAGATTCAATTCTAATCTCAAGTAAGTTGATACAGTCAGACCTATCGGCCTCTTTTTCCCCCTCATTCACTAACATGATTGTACAGCTATTCATCAACTTCTCTTCATAAATAGAGGCAACAAAACCTTTATACATATATCTATTTAGCAAACTTGAGCCTAAAAATGTAAGAAAAAGATACACCTGCAATTTCACATTCTTAGGTGCCTGAGAAATAGCAATTGTTTCAGGTGATTTTCTGGATTTATATGGGATAATGACTAGAAGGCCTATCTTTGTGAGCTAATGGTAAAGAGGAAAAAATGAAGGAGCAGCTGATAAACAGTTTTTAGGAACTGGCTGGTTTTCTAAACTCAGGTCTCAAGGAAGATCATTAAAAAACATGTAGGATATTAGAACTTCAAACTTTGGCTAAAACTCAGTAATCTCTAATTAATGAGTGTTATGAGATCTGTTGCAGCATTTGGAATGCCAGCAGCTGTAGACCATCCAAGCTTGAAGTAATTATTGAACCATATTTGGTTATAACATAAATTAAAATAGGTAGCTTTCAAGAGAAAGAAGATTGCAATTTGTTACAATCTCCTATCCTTCCTGTACACAATGTCATATAGATACACTTTTTCTATCACAGGTAGAGAGGCATTAATTATGGGTGCTGACCATCTATGCTAATCTGTACTTTTCGTTTCACATAATAATTTGTGTAACTTTCCACAACCAACTGAATACTATTTTATTTGCAAGGAATACTATTCTGAAAGGTCACGTCTCTAAACTTAATTATACTGAACAATCAGAAGGCAAACACCTCTCTCTTACTAAACTAGTGTTCTGCAAGATACAAGCTTATCCTCTGGCACTTTTTCCTTCTAAATTTGAATTATCCTGAAGTGTGTATTCGCAATAAAAATAATCCATTATTGATAGGGAAAAAAATGAAAGAAATTTATCTCATTATTTTTGAGAGAAAGTCTTTAAATTTTTTTATCATAGAATCTTTAAATCTTTCTGTAGAAGAAAAATCTTTCTGTAGAAGACACAGAATGACCCCGTATCACAATTCAATATTGTCAGTATCATCAATCTAAAAAAAAAATCATTCACTATATTCTTCATTCAGAAAAATATTGTTAAATTATTTAAGTAAAACATATTTTAAAAAAATTTTGTAAACCAGTATTTATGTGGGGGTGGTGATCAAAGTTTTCACCACATTATGAATTAAAAATTAAGACTACAGATAAAGTGATTCAACCTGCAAAGCAAACGGAGGCCAAGATGACAGAACCACAAGCAAAATTCAAGAAAATATATTTGATCAAGTTCTTCTGGAGCCCGTAAAAATTACTTTGGTTCTCTAGCCCCATACTTGTATATCTGAGAGGCAGCCATGGAGAAACTGAGTTGTGGTGATTTCAGTGTGGTTAGAATGAGTCCAGAGAAAACAGAATATGAACAAATGAATTGCAGCATGACACATCTGTGGTGATACAGGTCAGCTTTTGTTCTCTGTCCTCACTTACTCATCTTTCATTATTAGCTTATATTTCAAGTTAAAAAGAGGGCTTTTGTTTCAGCCCTTCTTTAACATCCTGCTTAAACTTTGCTTTAGTAATACCTTTAAGATATTTGAGAACAAAACTGTAGAAACTCTAAGTAGGATTAAAAACAGTTGGGGTTTTATGGTATGCCTACATACCATATATTCAGACTAGAGGCTGGCAACATTACTTAGTCTTTCAAATGCATTATGTTTGCTTAGTAAGATGAGATATGTAAGAACAGTAAAATTTCTGGTTTTACAGATACTGTTTTCCATCCTCATTAATGTGAACACACATCAATTATCATCTGAAGAGGTTAATGTCCGTTTCACTAAGGGATTGCTTGTGTAGAGCAATCTGGTAAAATGGGACTTCTTTCAAATCTTTGAGTGCTTGACAGCCCAAAGAGACTAAATCTGCAGCTTAACTACGGGCTAGATTATAGGGTACTTGGGTATCTTTTTAAAAAAGCCGAACTTTTTTATGTAAGTAACCAATCTGTATGTTCCACAAAAATGGTGCAAATACAATTTTGGAGTTGATGTGGAGTGGACAGTAGTGTTCAGTAGAAATGAAGAAAGTAAGGAGTCTTGTCATGCTGCACTCAAATACTGTCAAATAAATAGTAAGTAGGGGAGAGAAGTTGTACTTAGAAAACACTGGTAACCTTATTACTATTATTTACTAAATATAATTGCTCTCAATAAACCAAAACTCATGTAACAAACACACATCATTGACACTACATTAGCATCTGGAGAGAAAGGAGGATGAAAAAGACATGAACTTGCTTTGTGTTCTGAAAGGTAATTTCTTCCATCTAGAACAAACTGAGAAAGAAGAGGAGAAGCTTATTCTGCCACTGTCGAGTTGTGACAAGGAATTCATGGAATGAACTAATCTTGTGATATCTCAATGTGACATGTTTCTTAGGGAGAAAAAAAACCCACACAACTCCCCTCCCTGCCTCAGCTAAACAAAAAACCCCAAAACAAAACAAAAACCATCCCCCTACAGTTCACACTTTTCTCAGAATTCCACTGATTTGTCACTGGTTTATTATGTGATGAAATAGGCACTGACTCAACATGTTACAAATATGTGTCTGAGTCCTTAAAACCAATGTAAAGCAAGCCAACAAATAATCCTGAATAGTCTGTACAGTCAGAGACTTAACTTGTTTACAGCTGTCATGGTTTATGAGTGGTATTCACTCGGACATAATTACCTCAGTCTAAATTCTCATGCCTTTTAGACACAAGATGTAACATTGAAGCTAGAAAATGATTTCTTGCCAAAGTCAATTATGAGTGGCATCTTACCGAGAACCGATGAGCCTCAGATGGTCAAAAAGAAATTGTTTTACTACAACTCTAATTTGTTCTACTTATTCCCCCATCTGCACCCCCAGTTATTAATGCTTTACCACAAGCCACGCTTCTCTTTCCATTTCTCTGAGTGCATACACCGCTGCTGAGAGAAAAAAAATTTAAAAATAGTGCAATTCCTGAATGAGAGAACAGTGTTAAAAAACATCTCTCTGAGCCTTTAGTCTCTGTTCTGAACATTTTGACACAAACTACACTGTGTAGAAAGAAGACACTGGGTTTCTTTGAATGCTGTTTTTGTTTCCTGAAGGAGCCATGGAGAACTTGGCATCAAGTTCATGCAGCGTGGATGTAATGGTTCTCACTTCCACCAAGTTAATTACTTTGGTTGGCAATATTTCATCTAAGCTCAGGTTCTGCTACCAGGTAATTATCACCTTATAATTAACTATCTCTTAAAAATGGCTTAGTCTCTGGCTTTGCATCATTTGTAATTGAATCCACAACACTGAAATAAGTCATTTTCCATAGGCCTTAGAGTCAAAGGGGCAAAGAACTTGTACATCTGAAGTTGAAAATAAAGTTGAGAATACAACTCCATGAGCTCATCTTTCAGCTGGTTTCCAGCCTTTCTGGATCCTGACCAGTGTTGCTACTTACAACTTTTCATAGAATCATAGAATGGTTTGAGTTAGAAGAGACCTTAAAGTTCATCTAGTTTCAACCCTGCTGCTATAGGCAGGGACATCTTCCACTACCACATTGCTTAGAGTCCCAGCCAGCCTGCTCTTGAACACTCCCAGGGATGGGGCATCCAGAACTTCTCTGGGAAACCTGTTCCAGTGCCTCACCTCCCTCACAGAAAAGATTTCTTTCCTAATATCTGATCTAAACCTACTCTCATTCAGTTTGAAGCCATTCTCCCTTATTCTGTCACTGCATGCTTTTTCAAAAAGTCTCTCTCTGTCTTCCTTACAGGCTCCCTTCAGGTACTGGAAGGCTGAAATTAGGTCTCATCAAAGCCTTCTCTTCTCCAGGCTGAACAATCCCAATTATCTCAGCCTTTCCTTGTAGGAGATGTGCTTCATCTCTCTAATAGTCTTGGTGTCCTCCTCTGCACTTGGTGCAATAGGTTGATGTCCTTCCTGTGCTGGGGACCCCAGAGCTGGATGCAGCATTCCAGGTGGGGTCTCACCAGAGAAGAGCAGAGGGACAGAATCCCCTCCCTTTCCCTGCTGGCCACGCTGCTTTGGATCCAGCCCAGGACACGTTTGGCTTTCTGGGATGCAAGTGCACATTGTCAGCTCATACCCAGCTTCTCATTCATCATCATCCCCAAGTCCTTCTCAGCAGGTCTGGCCTCAGTCTGCTCATCCCCAGCCGATGCTGATACTGGGAGAGGCCCTGATCCACATGCAGCATCTTGCACCTGTTCTTATTAAATCTCATGAAATTCCCATGGCCCCAATTCTTGAGCTTTTCCAGGTCCCTCTGGACGGCATCCCATCCTTTAGGTGTGTCAACTGCTCTTGAAACAGAAACTGTCCAAAGTACCATGACGCCCATACGCTAGGGAGTATCACTTCATGCTAGAAGTCTAACTTAGCAACAGGAAAACTGGGAACAGAAGAATTTAGTAAGAATACCATCTTTATCTTCTCTTCATATCTGATGTCCAGGATATAAACATTTTAATTAATTAATTAATAATTCCAACTATACTGAAAGCTGAAGTAGGATTTCAGGCAAAGGACAGCATTTCTCACAGATGGATGCTTTGAAAATTTATCTCTGAATAGTTCTTTCAGTTGCTAGTAGTTACTACTACTTGAGTATCTCAGGTTATTTAAGCTTTCACCTATGTTGTCCTTCATTCAGTCCTTCTAAATGGAAAAGATTGCTTATCAGTGTGCAGGAGTTTTCCTGTGTAAAAACCATTAGGCAGTAGTCTCAGCAGTTATTAATCACTCAAATTCCAATGTTTCACTGCTGATTTAAATTAGATGAGGACATGCTTCATCCTGTTTCTTACTCTATCTATGCATAAATCCCAGTGCACACATATTATCTATTCCACTGAGCCTATCAAAGTGTCAGACACTTCAAATTATACAGAAAAAAAATCTTCAAAAAGAGAAGGTAACAGTCTGCTGAACTTCTGCAAAGGAGTTTCAGACAGTAGAAGAGTGCATTCAGAGAGAGAAAAAAAGCTGGATGCCAAGAATACCAAATTTAACTTTGATCTGCTTCATATCAAAGAGCGCACATATTTTAATTAGTTCTCAGGCTCAAAAAATATTATTGCACTGCCAGACAGAATTAGAAACATTTAGTGTTGTCTTGCAGGAACTTGGGGATTTCCACACTGGCAGAAGAGCATTAATTACAGTAAGTAGTGCACCACAGATAGCTATATTTTTGAAAACTTTGCAATGTGCTTAGTGTTCATGCCTTGCACCAGATTGAGATCACTACAGAATGAATTTTTATTTACTGACAAAACAAATCATGGCATGACCATTAGCTATGTAGGTTTTCTTATGCTGCAAAGTACTCACAATTGCAAAGTAAACATATATTTATATAAGTAGGTTTTGCAGTCTTTGAGTTTGAGTAGGAGAGGAAAAGTTTGTATAGAGATGTGATATCTTTTATGACATTAGCTGAAACAGCTAATAAAAAGTAAGACATACTATGAGAGCCAACTACCTTCATTACTGTACTGAACCTTTGAGTGTCACATACTACTATTAGTTGTAAACTTCAGCCTACATAAATTTCATAAATCTATTGAATAAGACTGGAAGGAATAGCCTTAGAAGGTAAACAAATTCATGCAGTCAACATATTAGGCACAGGCTAAGTGAGAAGCCATTTGGGGAAACCTCTAGCCAGCCTTCATACCTCAAACAGTGCTCAAATTGTCTTAAAAATAACCTTGATGTTTGACAAGAATATTCTGTTGGAAAGTTGCTTCAAATCTTCCTTTATATAATTTTTCAGTCATTCTATTAATCATAGCCAGCCCATACCAATATGCTTCCATGCTCTCATGACTGGAGAGCATTTTCTGGTTAAATACCTCTCCCTTCTCCTTTGCATGTACACAGTGAGTACTTAGAGAGTCTCTTCCAGATTGATTTTGTTGAACTAAGGAAGTCAAGCTCTTGTAGTTTCCATTTGTATGTAACACTCCCTCTGTAACCTGATTACCTTAAAATGTCTTCAGGCGAGACCTTGTTCTGAGTTTGTCTTTCTTCAAGTCAGCAGAACAGTGCTATCTGGAGAATTTCATAGCATTTTCACCATCCTGCCATTCTGCCTACAGTAGCATTAATACCCTGTTACTGCAAACAGATCAGATACCAATCCCCAAAATTCATTTAGTAGTTTAGTTCAGCACTATAACATGACCCACTGCTGCTTCAACTTTGCCCATTCTCTCATCTTTCTAACTTTATTGTTTCTTGAATGAACCTGTTTCATACTTATCATCAGTTTCCCTCGGTAATGAATCAAAAATGCTATTTCATTTTTAGGAAAATCAATTATTTCTGTTTGATACCAGTTAGCCTCAGTAATCCCATTTTTTTTTCATTGAACCCCTGTCTTTTGTTAGCTTCTGTGTAGCTCCAACTTTTCATCACACTATAGTCTAAACTGTTAAAAAAGTCTGAAATTAAAGCAATGAGTTTTTAGTTGTTTGTATGGGGTTTTCTTCCCCTTAAATATAAGCTGTATTCTGAGGGCTCCCATAACAGTAAATTACCTCTCTCCTAACCTGAAGTTGCCTCTCTCCTTGTTTTTTCTTACCAAAGCTATCGACACAAATATATTACAGGTGCACCTAAAAATTCCAAGTTACTAGTAGATTTATAACTGGTTATAACTGGTTTTAGCTACTTGATGTCCCTTATAAATTATACAGCTGTCAGTTCTATCCTGGTTTCAGCTAGGGTAGAATTGGTTTCCTCTCAGTAGCTGTTACAGTGCTGTGTTTTGGAATCAGAAGGAGAATGGTGTTTTGGATTCAGAATGAGAAGGATGTTGGTAACACTCTGATGTTTTGGTTTTTTCTAAGTCATATTTGTCCTAAGTCTCATGCTCTGCCAGTGAAGAGGTACACAAAGGGAGGGAGCATAGCTAGGACAGGTGACCTGAACTGACCAAAAGGATATTCCACACCATAGAATAACCTGCCCAGAATATAAACTGAGGGGAGTTACCCAGAAGGGGAGCTGATCTAGGTTCAGGAAGGGAGTCTGGCATCAGTCAGTGGGTGGTGAGCAACTGCATGGTGCATCACTTATTTTTCCCTTTTCATTTTCATTAATATTATAATTTACCGTTATTACTGTATTTTACTTTATTTTCATTTATTATGTATCTCAACATACAAATTTTACTTTGATTCTCCTCTCCATTCCACCAGAGTGGGGGTAGAGAAAGGGGGTGCAGTGAGGGGTGCATGGTGCTTGATTTCCAACTGGGCTCAAACCACAACAGTCCAATATACAGATCTGTTTCAAAACCCACTCTGGAAACTCAGAACTTAGTCCCTGCAAACAGTATATATGTTTCAGCACTCAGTGTGCCAAATGTGAGAAGGTTACTCAGAACACAAAGAGTTATGCAGCAACAGGGGTAGCTAAGCCTGTTTGGAAAACTCAGGTGATTTCCTAATTACAAGTAAATTCTGGTCAACAGCCTACCATATTATCTGATGTTTATAAGCTAGGGGTTTTTTAGATAATATTTTAGTATGTAAGATAGGCTAAGTAACTGATAATGCCATCTTTCTTCAATTTCTTAATGTGGAAAAACATTATTCAAAAGCTGTTTATGAGACTGCAAGTGGATGGAATATCTCACAAGCCACTCACAATAGCTTAAAATTGTTGTTATCACAGAGTAGCAAATACATTAAGCAATTCCTAAATTAATTGCTTCAAGGTAGATACTTATTTCCTTCATTTGTCCCTCAACTTTTGATCCCAGTGAAACAGTATCCAAAAGTAGTAGCTGGACAACCACAGCAACTTTATGAAGAAGATATTTAAAATATCAATTCTGATTAGATAAACTATTAATATATCTATAGTTCAGATATCTATCAGGCTGTCAATACTTGTATTCAGTCACAGATCATGCATAAAATTCATGGCAGAATGTGACTGCTGACTGACAGATAAAAATATTAGTATCTACACATTACACTGTGAATTAATACATAGCATTTTAGGTGATTCAGCAAACCATTAGTAGTAACATTTATTTTTAGCGTGCTTTCATTTTCTACATGCTTTCATTTTCTTCTTGGATCTATATTGAGCATACTTCATTTGAAAGAAATTATATGTTTCCTCATTAACAGAATAATTAAAGACCACAAATATGTTTCTGTTTATGGCAGAGATTATGTTTTGATTATGTATCCCAAAATAGAGTGAAAGCAACTTGCTGGGAGCCTCAGTACTGCTGAAGTAAAAACAACGTATTTTTAATGGATATTCAAATAGAAGATACTCAAACTGCAAATCTGAATAACTTTAGAATATACCAGAGCATTGCAGAATTGCCTGATTACCTGTTTTGCATATCAAATTGGTAGATTTTATAGAGTCTTAAAGGACCATTACTAGATAATACTCTTTCCAGTAGAAGCACAACACCCTGGTCCGTCCAACGTATGGATCGACTCTCTTATTGTATCCTGACTGCTGAAAATGCACAAATGTAGACAAAGAGGTGCATGAGCCTCACATCAACATATGAAGACTTAAGAGTGATACCGTTTTAAAAGCTCATTCTTCCTTGAGAAGCCTTTTGTGGTAGGATCCTCTTAAAGACTGGTAATATCATCCATAACTGAGCCAATCTGTCAGCAAACTGATCTATTGTAACATTAAACTTTGGCAAACCAAGTCTGAGAGTTGATATTTCAAGCAGAACTACTCACGTGTTTAAAGCCCAATTCATTCTGCAGTGCAGTTTTTCAATCTGTGTAGCATACACAAGATTCAAATATTTATATCCTTACAGGACACACATTTTCTGCAAGCTCAAAGATATGCAATGACAAAGTAGCTGACCTATATGATGAAGAACAATAGAACTAGTCACTATATCCTGTAGAAGATATAGCTTTCTGAAGATTCAGTCTTTCTTTCAAAGTCTGTGTTTAGAAGTGCTCTAAATATTCTAAAACTATTGAAGTTATTTTATTCTCATTTTTCTTTGAACAGTTGGTCTCCCAAAATTAATTAAAATGCTGCCTTTCAGCTTTGGCCTGTTAAAACTTCTTTTATGTTTAGAACATAGCGTCAACACATCTGGCTGTCAGGTGAACAAACACCTACATTAAAAAAATCAACTAAACTGGGTATTTACCCGTTAAGAATCAGCATAAATGTTAGTGCAATTCTGAGAGTGAGCTATGAGTAACTGAAAAAATATTAAAATATTACGATATTATGTTAATTTCTCTTTCTATTTCTGAAAACTCCTGAGAAATAGTATCAGGTCTTATCACATCAATTGCTAAGTGCTGAAATATAACAGGTCAGCAAAAGAAATCATTTTCCTCCTTCATAATTTCTTCCCCCCCTGTAACTTCTCCCCTGATTCCAGCAATCAGCGTGGCAAAATCTCCTTTTACCAAAATACTCTGAGAGCTTGACAAACAGATCATTCATCAGGACTGCAAGCCTGCAATTAACTTGAGTAGAATGACTTATGTATTTCATGTACAAAATTACTTAACGATTGCCAATATAAAAAAAATACCAGTATATAAAATACCAGTATAAAAAACACTAATAAATTGTAAATCATATTAGATTTTTATACATAAAAGTCTCATAATGATGATATTACAAAGAATTCTGTCAGTATTTTGAAGTTAAATGAGACTGCTGTGAAGTTTTATGCTACCAGATTGAAAGAAAACTCTATCTTGGACCGAGAAATATTGGCCTAATTTACACCAGAAAGAAAACAAAGCACTGTCAGGATCAGAGTTTTTTGTTGGGTGAATGAAAAGGTTGGAACCTGCAAATTGCAGAATTAATACATAAAGTAATTCCTAGTTTAAATAGTGAAACCTCCACAATAATGTGCATACACACTCTTCTTTTGCCTGCAAATGCTACCGGTGTAGGACCAAAGTAGGGCTTTTCACTCACCATGAAATGACCCCACACAACTAATCCTCAAAACAATAAATAATTGCTGGTATCAGGTTTTTAATCCAGACCCACAAGTCTGCAGTAGCTCAAATGAGAAATCCAAACTGAAATCCAAAATAGTGTCAGTCACTGTTGATTTATTTCAGTGAGGAAGAGACATTGAAAAAACAGCCCCGAAGTCAAAACTTGGAGTGTGCTCTTCTGTGGCCTGAAGCCAAAAAACTTCTTGTACAAATCTTTGTGAAATAAAATTTAAAAATTTAAATAGGAATGAATGCTGTTTATGAAATTGTTTAAAGAAAGGGTTACTTAAAAGTTGGTTTTGGTGACAGAAACTCCATTTTTCTAACAGTGCAACACTTACCTTTTCAAAAGGAGTGAGGCAATCTCATAAGATCTTTTTCAGAAACAATTAAGAAATGCTGGCTTCACTTTGTGTCATATGCAAAATTAAAACTGAGGTGGGGCTTCAACCTGTGAGACAAAAAAGAGCTACCATAAGAAAATAGGATAATATTCCAGTGATTTTTAATAGCTTGAAAACTGGAGACAAACACAGTACTTTACCCATTGGGATTTGAGTAAAGCAAGCTGTAAACAGTGCTAGTGTTCTCTTCTCTTCAACATAGAAGTGGACAAAACAATGCCAAAAGTTTTGGATTCTTAAACATTTTAATGAGTAATAATACAAAAATTTTAATAAGATTTCTGATAGTTGCATTATATATTTTCTTTCTTGTCCATATACCTAATTTATGTTTCTCAGATTAGGGCCTTTATTCTTGTTTTCTCCTTGTGAATAAAGATCCTTACCATTCACTTGCCTCCCAGAACTCAGGATGTAAGGAGAAAGTGGCAGCCAGGATTAGGCTTCTGACAAAGCTCTGGGAGATCTGACATGACAGCTTGAGGCTAATTTCCAAAAAATTCTTTGGTTTGGGTCAGAGCACATAACAGTCCCCCCCAGGTGCCTGAAAACTGGATTTACAGTTTTCACTCTGAATGATGCACCAACATACTTTCCCTGCTGCAAGGCAGCAAAAGGAAAGGCAAATAAAATAAAAACTGTGTTTTGTAACTGTCCCCCTGTATTATTCAGCATAGAATACTATAGTGGTTACAACTTTGGGGTACTGAAAAACTACAGTTCCTTAAAGTACTGCAAACCCTCAAGACTTCATCAAGTGTCACATTATTTGGTGGTGGGAAGGGTTGAGTTAAACCATTTAAAAACAAAACAAGAAATATATAATTTTATTCTTTTACTTGTGGAGAAAACTTTTAAAATGTGATCTCTGATGGCTCAAGAACATAAGGCAAAGAAAATATACCCTTTGAAGTTCATGGCATTTATAAAGACCTGAGTCACGATTTTTGTATGCTTGAAGTTGACAGTAATTTATTTAGTCCAGCATAAGTATGAGAAATGGTAGAATAAATAGAATACAGTGGTTTCACTGTTATCATATACACTTTTAAAGGTATAATAAGTGACAGACAGTCTTGCACTCTGTCTTTACATATCAAAGACTTTTTTTCACTCAGCAAAAAACCTTTAATCAAGTCCCTATCTGGAGAAGTAAGGGTGCATAGACGTGTGTGTTTCACAATCTGCATACCAAATAAAAGTATTGTGATCTCACAAAGTGCTGTGGCACCATCAGGGTTTTGGACAAGGCTGAGTAGAGTCTGTGCCTCTTTAAATCAAGTTCTGGTTTTTTTTGCTGTCCCCATCTCATGGAACAAGAAGAAACCTCCCTGTCTTCAGGGGACCACACCCCAGGGGACAGGATGAAAATGCGAGATATCTGTGGGACTTATCTTTTTCTTCTGCTCCTCTAGGAAAAGATTGTCCTACCCAGCATATTATCAGTCCATCAGTGACCCTGCAGCAATTTTCTGGGGAATAGATTGCTACCAGTGGTGGGTGGGAGAGGAGGATGCGAGGTGGGCTTTGCTTTGAACTTCTCTGCTTCCATGAAAACTGAAGAAATTATATACTCATTCTAACTCAAGAATACAAAGGGACAGTATGTTGCAGATGATCCAGAGTGGAGGGAAGCAGTCAGCACAAAACACTAGAACAGTATCAGAATAAGTTCATAGCACCAAACTGAACAATGCAGTTAGGGCTGCTTTACTGTCCATCTGTAAATAGTTACTTGCATTGTCTCCAGTTTTAGTCAAATTTCCACGGATATTTGAGCTCTTGGATGGCATTTCACAAGGAAATTAGCATTACCCCCTCTCAAAAACATGTTTACTGATCATGGGGTTTTATAGAGGTGTTGTGATGTTATTCAGCTGATTTCACTTCTATCCAGACGGCAAAGTAGTAGCCTCAGCTGGTCCCCTGCCTAAATGTTCTTTATGCTTCTGAGGGAAGAGAGAACTCCACCCCGTATGGGACATTCAACATTTATTTATTAATTTTACTATAACATGGTCACAAAACACATGAAAGCTGCAGAAAGAAAAGCAGTACTAAAAGCTTACAGTTTAAAAACAGTTCAAAGTCTACCTAGGTAACCTCACAAACATTTTTAATGGATGGGATTGTGATCAAAAAGGATAGGATTATGCTCAAACCTGAACCTGAAAAGGCCATGCCTATTTGTACAACTGGAAGTAACAGGTACAATTCCCTGAATTATATCCAAATCCATATAAAATTGAAAAACCTGAGGCAGATATTTCTTATTGAGCTGGGATCTTTGTGCAAACCACTTAGTCATGTAAATGACACAAAAAATGCTTCCAATTCATTGCTCAAAATACTGGAATGTGTCTTGGATTCTAAAGAAAAGCCATTAGGTTAATTCAGAAAAATATCCTCATTTTCATGCACACAGAACCATGTGATTTAGAATTTGGGAGAATGCAGGAGAATTTTTGAAAACTAAGAAAGAAAATTTCAGGAACTGCAATATTGGGAATTTTTTCCACATAAAATGCAACTTTTAGCAATTAGGAACTTCTAAAATCAGTTCATAATCAAGGCTCTCTCGAGCCATACCTATAATCTGCCCCAAGTGCATCTCTATGAGCACTTCAGCTCATATCAACAATACTACCCCATACAAATTGAATTTCCCAATTGTTACTGTTTACGCTATTTTGGTTCACATTGCAAAGCAGACAAATTACAAGGAAGTAGATTTTTTCCAGATGAAATTAAACTGGAGGGGCACTCCAGAAGAAAACCAAATGCTCTCCACCCACTAAGAGGCATTCACTTCATAGCAAAAGATCTAGACTGAAGTAGACCTACCTGTAAAACAAAATTTTGGGTTATCAGAACAGTATCCTTCTGAAAATTTATGCTTATTGTGTTGTATCATCTATTAATATGAAAATAAGCCTATGAACTACAGAGTCACTATACAAGTGGAGCACAGTCCTCTAGACTCATTCCTGGCTGGAGAACTCTCCAGTACTAAAATCAGACATGATTATCATGAGATGGAACAAGTACCTTCTGTATTTGAAGAACTGGGAACATCATGTTTGTACTTAAATAAATTATAGATAATAAATAGTTTTTAAGGGAAAAAATATTTTCAAATTCTGTCAAAAAAAAAGCAACATTAAATAACTCTTTCTGAGTAGAAAAATAGGATTCCCATGAATATGTTTCACTGAAAATCAGTTAGAGGTTATCTGGAAGGAGATCTAACAGACACATTTTCTTCTGTAGCAGAAATGAAGGTGAGAATAGGAACATTTGTCTTGTCAAATTCATTTATTAACAAAGTACAAATTGGGGGGCTAAGAAAATCACAGCCAGCATTTTTTTGTAAGACCTGTAAATATTTATTGATTTTCATGTGCCTTCTACCTTTGAGTCTTAAGGTAGTATTTGCTTAGCATTTTCAGCTTTTCTATGTTTAGACTCTTTATTCAATCATTTGTTTATTTTTAAATGGCAGTGGATATCATGTAATTAACCAGTACTAGGAGCTGTAATTTTACAAAATGGAAGCAAAAGTACAAATTCA
The DNA here is from genome assembly GCF_000691975.1 of Corvus brachyrhynchos. Lineage (NCBI taxonomy): Eukaryota > Metazoa > Chordata > Aves > Passeriformes > Corvidae > Corvus > Corvus brachyrhynchos. The sequence goes on from NW_008240046.1 coordinate 11,823,589, forward strand.
AGTACTGTTGGTGAGTCTCATTATACAGTACCAAAGAGCAGTCACGTGCTGTGGCAACCCAAAGCAGCCCAAGTGGAAATCTCTAAAACATGAGCTGGTTGTGTTGGCTCTTAGGAAACTTTACAACACCCACTCATTTCATCCTTATATGAGGTGTTTGTTTTCAGGACGTATTCTAAAAAAGGAGCAGACTCACGGGTATCATAGAATACTGTCAACCGAACAGTATTTCCCAGAATATGGGCATAATTTTAGTAACAGTATGCAAAAGCAAATATTTAACAAATGATTGCTTTGATGGCTCACTCACAACTTGGAAATATGCAGCCCAGACATTTGACATCTCTATGCAGAGCAGTAGGAATTCTAAAGGCTGTGCCATTTTCAGCTTTTTTCAAAGAGCAAGCACCAACATTAAAAGCTACAGCCAGCCAAATTTAGTGTAATAACCCATCATTGGTTTTATTTTAAATAATTTGATTCCAGAAATTGGCGCTTGATCTAACACAAATCGCAAGATCATAATAGTCCCATGAATCAGGAAATCTCATCCTTCTTACACTCTACTCAACAAACAACAGTGAACCCTGGAAATCAAATATTTCCTAGTTAATACAAAGAAATGTTTGTTCCATAAGCAGGAAATATAAGCTGAATATGAGGGCATTACTGCAGGATATTCCAACCATGAGTTCCACACCAACACACTACCAGCCCAGGATTGCAACTGCATCCTGAGTTGAGAGAGATTGGTCTTATAACTGAGCAAGAAATAAGTGAACAAAAGACTGAAAAAAACCCCAAAATAAAACCCTTTGAGAATAGGACTCTATAAATAGAGCTTGTAAGAGATCAATCACAAAAACAGTACAAAGAATGACCCTCCTGAAGATAAAGCATTACTTTGGTTCAGACATGTTAGAGTCAAAAATTGGTATTTCAGAACTATTTCTTAAATTCTTTGAAATACATCATCTGCACCTAAAAAGGAGAAGAATTCTTTGAGAAAATATGAGAATGAAATGTCTTGTTGCCTTGGGTGTCAACCTACGCTTGATATAACAGAGGTTTGCATTCTTAAACAAACCATACAGGATATTTTTGGTAGCATAAGAAAATTTTTTAAAATTTCTGGTAAACATGTTGAGTAATAGTTCAATTGTCAGGCAGTTACTGAAAGAGGTAAACCAGACTTAAAATAATTAATTTTTCTGACTAGTGTATTTCTTTAAGTTGAAATCAATTTAAAATCTTTTCAAATAACTGCTTAAGCACAGGATAATACAAGTATGTTCTTTTCAAAGTCTGATGAGGCAACTTCTAATGTTCTACTGCTTTTAATAGGTAAGAAAACAAACTGCACATCCCAGAGACAATTCATGTAACTATTCTGTGTGTCTATTTCAGCTAAATTATTTTGTTACACTTTTCACTATGTATAGATTTCATCTTCGATTTCTATCTCCTACTCAAGCATCTTCTACAAGCTTCCAATATGACCTTTCAGTTTTAAAACTTCATTTTCTTGTAAAGCTTTATGGCTCCATGTGGAACATATTAAATTTGCTGTTTGTGTAGTCCACCAATAATTTCTTATTGTTTATTTGAATTGATCTTTAAAGTTGCAAAGATTAGAGCTTGTTAACAGTTTTGCTATGAACTCTTTCTAGTCCGTCAGAAAGACCAAAGTAAAAACTATGTTTTCTATATAAAAATGTTTCTCGAATTTCTGATTAGAAAGAAACATATTCAGAGGCCAGGAAATGTTTATGAGATGTCGAAAGCTCAAGATTATTGTGCTTCTCTAAAATGGAAAAAGAAGATGGATCTGGACTTCATAATGTAGGCAAGTGACCCTAGCTACAGGTGATGACAACTATCTGGATATATACTCAAAGCTCTATGCTTTCTACAAAAAGCTGAACAGCAACAAATGCATGTCTCTAAACACAGTGATTAAAATCCCATCCTGTGATATGGGAGATCCTGTTCCAAATCATATTGGGTCAGCCTACCTTCATCACCTTTTTTCTTCTAAAAACAGCCTGCCTCAGTCATTTTCTTATTTAATGAGCTTAACTTGGTAAAGAAATCCTTAGTTAGAATAGAAAACAAATAAAAGATGTAAAGGACAGCCTCAGGTATTTGATCCTTACTATAATGCATGTTTGTTGATAAATTCCCCAAAGTAAACTGTGAAACACTTGTTTAAAAATAGTCAGATTCGCAAAAGGATAACAGCAGTCTTTGTAAGAATTTAAGGGTCAGGGAAAGCCTTGTGTGCCTTTTGGAATCCTGACACTTGTTCAAGTACATTAGCAGCATGACATTAAAGAGCCATATATGACAGTACTGTCATCTTTAACATTTCAAAACATATATTCCAGAGACTTCTACAATTATTCACAAATGTTAGATGACAGGATTTCTCAAGTGCTTTTCCATAATTAGCTATTTTCCTCTGCCATCAGGGAAGGAGAATCAACTGGGTAATTACAAAAAACTGTACAGCCCTTGGTCCTGTCACATGGATACTTATCAACTATTCCACTCATATCACTTCGCTGAGACCTGTTTCAGGAGGCTTCAGTGTCTTGGGCATCAGTGTGCTTCAGTTAATAAAGCAGAAATACTTGGAAATGCATTCAGTTCATGAATTCTGGAATGATATATATTGTCACCAGATGTCAACCACAAAGGTACAAATGCTCTAACATGTTTTTTAAATAAATTAGAGGGTTATTCTAGGTTTCAGGTACTGCTCGATACACTTAATATCGTGTTTATCTATTTAATGTTTCTCTTATTTTGTGCTCTAAACAGTAGATAATGAAAACATTGATCGTACCCAAATTGAACAAATACGTGATGCAAAGAGAAACAATAAATTTTAAGTTTCATGACATACCATCTTACCCATCATTTCTAGGAAGTTTCCTCTCCTAACACTTGAAAACTTTTGCTGTAAGAGTCTTTTCATTGAATATAGGCTTCAGTTTGGATGTGTTTGTAAACTGGCCACTGGAGAAAGGCACTGGCAGGGTAAAAAGTTTGAAGAGAAAACACAGTGTTCTAGTGAGTAGCCCTGGGCTTAATTAAAAATATATTTAAAGCTTTGTTGGAAGCTATTTCAACCAACTATTTTTTGGAGTTTGTACAACAGGGATTCGGTTGTTCCAAAACAAATTGAGAGAGGCATTTCTTCATGTTCAACACTTGCCATATAAACACTGGATACAGTCAATATTTAACAGGAGCAATACCCCTAACACTTGCCAAAGTCTCTGTGTGCCAAGTTAGGCCTTCAGGAAGGCCCATTTTAGACTTTAGGTCATCTGTATAATGATGGAAGTGGAGCAATCATAAGCATATCATTTTCAAATTCATCTACTTGGGTCATGGCTTGGAAGATATAATGTACTACTGCAAGTTTTCTGAGTAGAGACTTGTTTCAATTCTTCACTTTCGCTTCTAGTGAAATCACTTATTGCATCATTTTCAAAAGAAGCTGGGCAGGAGATGGTACCACAGAAACCAACCTGCTCATCAACCTTGCCAGTTGTTCACAGTTCCAAAGCAACACAGTTCACATCTTCAATATTAATCAGCCTGTTTCCTAAGCCAAAATCATGTGGCAGTTGAAAAGAAGATGTTGAGTTTAAGCATAGTATTGCTTTAGTTTTGATAATTTAAGATTATAAAAGAAATTTTATATGGAGAGAGAGCATTTTTCATAGATTAGCCAGTCTGCCCTCTGGTTTTTGGGCCATTATGATTGCATATCTTCAATATTTCTCTGTAATCATGAGTGAAACAGAGATCGTTTCTTGCTTTTAAAGAAAGCCAAAATTCTCAAGTAATCAATATCTAGGGAAAAACATGACATTTATGTTTAAAAATAAATAATTGATTTGTAAGGGTTTTAAGGTGATTTTCTTTGTTTTGATCTTTTTGTCTTGGTGTACTTGCTTGTATTTTGCTCTTCTTAATTTCTTCAGCTACAAAACTCATGCACCATCTTGAAGTTTCCACTCTCATTCCATCATTTGATCATACCAACAGCAAGGACCAATCTTGAAATTAGAGCTGAGTTTGTTTTTCTGATTCAATCCTTTGGAGATGACCGGGTAATTGGTGAATATGAATTAAATTCCTCACCAGACTCCATTCTACTACTACCGTTGGGTTTTAGCAGCTTTTTATTTCAAAATAAGTTTGTGTACTTCAAAGAATGCGTAACATTTTGGGTCAATACATCTTCCTTCTGTCAGGCCTGGGAGTCAATGAAAAGAAGAATTTGTTCCAGTCTAAACAGTAGAATTCAACTATTAACCACATATACCCAAAATGGTTTTCTAAGTTTCCAATGAAACTTATAGATGGAACTTTTTTTATATTATTTTTTAAAAATTCGAAAGATAAAGTCTTGTCCCTAAATTAACTGACAAGCATGACTAGGATTGCACTTTCCTAGGAGAAAAGCGTTACTTAAAGTAGCACAGTTCTATCAATGACACTAAATTACTGAAGTGACAATCAAACAAGAGACCCTTGGGCCAAAAATATATAAAAATGAAGATAAAATATTACCAAAAAATATGGTTTAACACCTCTTGGGTTTGAGGAAGCTGGGGTTGTTTAACCTGGAGAAAAGGAGGTTGAGGGAGGACCTTATTGCTCCTTACAACTACCTGAAAGGATGTTTTAGCAAGGTGGGGAGTGGTCTCTTCTCCCAGGTAACAAGCATTAAGACAGGTGGAAATGGCCTCAACTGCACCAGTGGAGGTTTAGATTAGATATTAGGAAAAAATTCTTCGCTGAAAAGGTTGGCAGACGTGGCAAGTGGTCGGATCACCATCCCTGGAAGTGTTCAAAAAATATGTAAGTGTGGTGCTTAAGGACATGATTTAGTAGTGCATGTATCAGTATTAGGGTAATGGTTATACTCAAGGATCTTAGAGATCTATTCCAACCTTATGATCCCACAATTCCATATTATTTTCAAATGCAATGTGAGATCTAGGAAAATAATGACAAAGGACCAAATTAATTAGCTAATATGACATAAGTATTGGGAGGATAGAATTGGTAAGAGCATTACCAGGTATAAAATTCTGAAGTAGTTTAGAATTTCTTTTTTAAATACATTCTTGGCAAAAGAAAGGACATTTTCTGAATGAGTGTGTAATTTTTTTTCTTAACCAAACAAAACTGCATCTGTTGCAAGGAAAGAATTTTAAACTATTTCATCACATTGGATTTATAGAATGTTTTTGGTATCCTCTCTCAAGTAGTCACCATCTCCAGGAATTTATTTCCCTCTGGTGGTTCTTTTTTCATTTGAAACACACATACAGAGATGGAAAAAACCTAAACTGTATGCATTAGTTCTGTGTATGAAACCTAGTACTATGAAGGAATTTCTATCACTCTGAATTGTACAGTTTTTGGCAACTTTCTGACAACTAAAAATAGGGGTTCAACCCCTCCATGGACTCTTGAACTGATTGTTCAAATTTTAATCAGAGGCAAAGTAACCTTTCACAGACCTCTAAGTCTCTGACCAGCCAGGGGTAGGCAGAGGGCATCTAAATCAATATTTCCCAGTGATCTTTCCTTGTTCCATGAAAATAAACATATTCCTGTGTAACTGGGAAGTTTTCTCAGTCAAATTGACTTTCCCAATTCTACCTTGGCCCTGAGTAGACTATCCCCCTTTCCTTCGCCCACTCCATTTTTTCTTTTTACTGCTGTCAGGCTTTCCTGACTCTCCATGTTCCTCTGCAAAATGCAGCTGTTTCCTTCTCTCCCCCACACCAGTAAAACTTGCTGGCCTCTAATTTTATCAGCCAGTTACCTTACTAAAATTAATGTGAAGAATGTGAGCAAACTTTGAGAAAAGACTGATCTGAAATGACCTCACCCCTATGACAGGAATTTTAACATGTGCTGAACATCTATGAACATAATGCTGATTCTTTTTCTCCTTTTCTATCTTGATTTCTCATTACATTTATAACATAAGATTTCATGGAATTACTTGGCTCTGTAGGAAAATGTCCATATTTGAATGATAACTCAAAAACAAGAATCTAGGTAGATGCTTAAATATCGCTGAATTTGTGACTGTGAATGGTTTCATGGAAAATTAAGATTTTTTTACAACTTTTGCAGGAATAGAGAACTGAAGATTTTTTAAATGTTTTGTAAATACATAAGTTTTTCACATTGCCTTTACAGGTAGACAATGTTACAGGTACTTGTGCTAGGACTGGTTGAAATGATGCTAACTGATGTATTTAGAGGGACTTGTATCAAATTGTTTTGAATAACTTAAATTCAGATTTACATATTCAGAGCTATTTTGACTACTTTTCTGACTTTGCAGTTCCAGGCATCTGCTGCATTGCATGATCTTTTCACATTACCTGAAGCAGATTGAAATGTCAGCTTCAGTAATAAGACGTGCAGAGTTTGTTGAGGAGCTGCAAAGTTTGGTTTGGCTCAATTTCTGACTGAGCAAGTTCTTCAACTGCTCAAGCCACTCTAGTTAACCATGAAGTTGTGTCTCCTCTAACATCTCATGCTGCTTTGCACAGCCTGTATATCTTGCCACCACCTCTCTTCCTAAGCTATATATGAAAATTATTACCTCTGAAATCCAGAATGTTTTTCTGCAGTCATAAATGTACATTTAATAAAAGCAACAGATCCTCTTCATTGCAGACTCTTTCTAATCTTTGTGTTCTGATTAATGGTCCACTCTAATCCATTCATCTCTACCAGGAGGAAATGGAATGAAGACCCTTGTATTTTATTAGACAGTTAGTAGTAGATGGAAAAAAAATACCTCTTAATTGTATAGACTAAAATTTTATTTTGCAAATGGCTATTAATTGCCAATTGTAAAACTATAAGCATTTCTTGACACCACTTTTAGAGTTTACTTCTTGGGAAAGCTGATTTAACCTCAAATGCATAGAAATACATAGGACGATTTACAACATGGAATTGGTTAAACAATTCCTGTTAGGAGAATAGAAAGCAACTATCTTTAGACTCTTCAAAAACTCATTATAGTCTTTGTTCTAGTGCACATCTAGTGCATAGTTATTAAAGTGCACATTAAGTATTGGGTTTTTCCCTCAGTTCCTCATCACATTTTATTGGAATATTTTGTTGGCTTTGTTCTTTTCCCAAAATCTCCTTTGAATCTAGTTTTTAGTAATTGTTTCAGTCAAAAATAGAATTGAAAGAAAATTAACTTGGGACTTCAATGTAGGCACGATTTTAAATAGAAGAGTGGGTGCATTCTTTTTTCAAAGTCTGATACTGTCTACTATGGAAATATTTAAATTATATGAATGTTATCCACAGAGGCAGATAGAAAAGCAAATAAAATTTTGCAAATTTAAATTCAGAAGGCTTTTTTTTTGTAGAAAAAACTTAAAGAATATCTCACAAAAGTGTAGCTTGGAAGAGGATATCATACAATACTGTCTTAGATAGTAATCTAAGTACTAGGTGCCTGTGAAGTTGGGATTTTAGCCTAGAATTTTAGAGCTGAATTACTCCTTTTAGTTGTTCTGTATAGCAAGATGGTGAGTTTTCTCTCATTCAGACTGGTTTTAGAGGGAAAATTAGTTACTACTAAATAATATATCAAAATATTTGAGAGATGGGAAGTGTATTCATCAAACAACTGCTGAAATAGAATATCATCATAGCAACATGCAAAATATCGGATCTTTCTGCAAGCTCATGTGTGCTTTTATGGTCCATAAAAGACCTGTTAAATTTTAAAATGTGCTACTTCATATTAATACACTTATTTAAAATTACTTTGCCTCTTGGCTCTGAAATTCAACAAATTACAGCATTTTTGAAATACAGTTGCAGTTTATGTTTGTAGATTACATTTTTACAGTGTTATTTACATCTATGCTATCCTTAAACAACGTTAGCTCAAAAGTAAAGACCAAAGCAGACATCACAGTATGCCTTAATATTTAAAGTATACATCAGGAAAAAAAAAAAACAAAAACCCCAAAACCAACAACAACAGCCAACCAACACAGTGGGTCATAATTCCACAAAGTATGAGGGGTCACTTATCTGTCAGTGACTGTATTTTCAGCAAATTGTTCAGAACAGCAATATTCTGAATGGTGTTTCTGGCTGTAGTTCCAGACAAAATTTGTAAACCATATGGACAAACACCATGCCAGCTGGAATGCTCCTTGGTCTTCTTGCTCTACTGTCAAGCAATATTTTAAAGACAGTGAGTTCTGCTCAATATCTTGCTGTCAATACTTTCTAATATTGCACTCATGCTGGTATTTAAAAGCAAGCTGTACATTATTGCAACCTAACCAGTTAAGTTTAGTATCTCAGACAAATGTACAGATTAGATAGATTAAGAGTTTTACTAAGGTGCATTTAGATCAGTGATTACAAGCAGCAATCCAAATAATCCATGCAATGACCATAAATGTGGTCATGCAGCAAGAATAGGCAAGAATATGATCTCACTGCTGGTCAACAGGCCTACCTGTACTTACCAATGTGTCATGAATCTGGACTACAGTTCTCTCCATGGGACAACATGCTTTTATTTCCACTTAGGCTGACATACACAAGCTTAACCTCAGAACTTCAGCTGAAATTTCACAATCAGGGTTAGGATCATCTAAAGATAATTTTATTCTTCTGCCTTGTTCCTGATTATTGTGGCATGAATTTTCTGCAAGAACACAATATAGTTGCCCCTGAATAATACTCCAGTATCTTAAGGTGTTATATATTTACTTCTTCGTTCAAACAAAAAAAATCTACCTTCAAAACTAATTTTTTATTATTTTATCAGCGCTGGTTTATTCAACATATCAGACCCTACAAGTAGAGAATAGCCTGATTTGAACATACAGTAAATTTACGGGGTTGTGAATTTCCTTCCTGGAAATAGTAGTTCATATTTCTCTGGCTTTATGACCTCCCTGAAAAGTCAGGGAACTCTCACTACTTTTGTTGCAGTCAGTTAATATTTACCACACTGAGGAGTATGACTATAAACTTTTAAGTGTAAGCTGATTGTCTGCTTAGGCAAGACTAAGTACATGCATAAATTTGTTCTTGATGCTTTCACTTACGTTTTTAAATAATGTCAAGTTTAAGTAAATAAGAGATGAAGATATAAATCTGTGAAATACAATAAACTTAATAGTATAATATTTCATACACCATCTATAGCCAAATTTTTAAAAAAATGTTTTCTCATATGTTCCTTTAGAACCATATCCTTTGAAGATCTGTAAAAATTAACCTTGCAACAGAATAAGAACATCAGGGCTTTTTATCTAGAGGAATATATCCACAGATGAAGATGCAGGGTGTAGAATGGCTTATCAGGGGGACATTCCAGCTGTAGCTGGAACATCACTAGGTCAAAGAGAATCTTTTTCCACAGTATGGGATTTAGTTAGAAGCAGTCTTCTGACTGTTTTAACCTAGCCTATCTATTCACTGATCAAATTGTCAGTTAGAAATCCTTCTCTTCCCCCATTCCATCAAGCAGTGTTTAGGAGCTGATGTGCAGCTTTAGTAGATAAGGAAACAGTGATTACTTGGGTGGGTATCTTGCTACAAAAATTCCTCTAATTTTTTAACTAACTTCATTTTCCAGATCAGAGACGTGAACTTTCAACAGAAGTGAGAATTAAGTTAAATGAATGAGTATGTATTATCTCAACTACAGTGCCAACACATTATTTCTTCTTCTTTAAAGCTCAGCACTTTTCAGCAACATTAGTGGAAACTAGCTTCTGGAACTGAATTGTTTTTTAGAGCCAATGGACCACTCCTTGGTTTCTCAGAATGAGAAAAACTAACTCAAGTCAGGGGAAATGCTGCAGCCTACTCAAGTTCAGGCTGAGGGAGCTGGGGTTGTTTAGCCTGAACAAGAGGAGGCTCAGAGGTGATCATGTATTGCTCTCTACAACTATCTGAAAGGAGGCTGTAGGAAGGTGGGGGTCAGTCTCTTCTTCCAGGCAACCACTGACATGACAAGAGGACAAAGCTGCACCAGGAGGTGTTCAGACTGAACACAAACTCAGGAGGAATTTCTTCATGGAAAGAGTTGTTAAGCATTGGAATGGACTGCCCAGAGTGGTGGTGGAGTCATCCTCTGGAGGTGTTAAAGAAATGACTGGATGTCACCACTTAGTGCTGTCGCCACAAGCCACAAGCCACCATTTGACAAGGTGATGATCAGTCGAAGGTTGGACTTGATGATCTCAGAGGTCTTTCCCAACCAAAATGTTTCTGTGAATCTGAAATGCTTCATAGTCTGGAAAACATATGTCATAGATCAAGAATTTTCAATTAGGATGTTCTCTTGAATGCAATATGGTTTATATCTACTAGCACAGAAGTTAATATAGGCAGATAAGAAGTAGGTTGAAAAATTAAAACAGTTCTAGAAGATAATTATATTTATTTCTCCTGATCAAGAACGCACAGATCGCACTCTCGAAGGCACTTCATGCCACACTAGCTAGATTAAAAGAGGCTTCTGCTGTTATAAAGTTAATTATCTATTTATTTAAAACAAAAACTGATTCCAGAATGACAGCTTGTTTTTTAACCTTGTTTTATAACCAATTATTCAGTGAAAAATTATGTACACTGAACTATGAAATATTGCTTGAAAGAGGGAAGTTCAATGATTGAGTTACTATGCAGCATAAAGTTATGCTGAGCTTTAATGTTAAGTTGAGGTTACCTGACATTCACCCAAATATGTTCTTTAACCCAAATCAGGATGCCAGATTAAACTCTACCATAGGTATCCTGGAGAATTTTCAGGGACAGAAATATAATTTATTTCAGTCTTCTGTTTAGTACAAGTTATATTTTCTAGCTGAGGCTTCCATATTTTGGAGAAATATAAATTATTAACCCTAGTAGAAGGCCAGGATAAGAAATAAATCAAAGTAACTGTGTTACCTCCTCTTTAATTTCCTCCTTAATTATGTGGAGAGCTTTTCTTATCTTTTTCACCTCTCCTTTAGCAGAAATTCCAAGATCATGTCTGGTGGAAACTTGTGAAAGATGGAATATGCTTTGGTTGCCCTCACCTACTACAGCTACTAGATAAGCCACCCTGTCAGATGTCATAAAGTCAATGAATCTTAAAATACCACTATGGACATTATTAGAACAATAGGCACCTCAGGCTACTTTAAAGAAAACCTCGTGGTAAGCCACAAATATGCTACACACTCTTATGAAAACAGAAGCCATAGAACACACAAAGGAAAGGAAAGGTGGTTTTATTTTAACAGTTGTAGTGCAACCACTGCAGAAATAATTGGCTCTTTGCATGTCTGTATGTGTATACATTTTACACACCTTTATATACAAAGCATATTTCAATTCTTCATCAAACACAGATATTTAGTGGTGAATATGAATGGAAGAGGAAGCAGAGAAGTGATGCAATAGGTCTTCTTTTAGAAAACAGAATCTTGTACACATTTTGTTTTTGTAGATATGGCATATGCCAGTATCTGTACAATATCTGGGTGTCACATAAGCATTATTATGATTAAACTAGCTCCAAAACTGAAAAATTCCTTCATTAGGAGAGCAAGTCTTAGAAGTACCTTTAGTACATCATTTTGAATTTAGAAATTGCATGACTGCTTTTCCCAAGTCACTGAGAAAAGCATCTGTGTCCTTTGAATATATATTTCTGTTCATTTTTTGGGTCATATCTGCAATGACTTTGCCTGTCATTTCATCAGTCAGAACTTCCCCAGATTTTTTCATGTTCCTCCAGATGTCTGGAATGCTGCTTAAAAATTGGTGCCACATTTCAGCTTAATTTCAAGCTTCTGATATTGAAGAAAATGTAAAAGATTGCATTAGCATAATGAGTGGTCTGACTGCTCGATCCTTGATATCCTGTAGAATTCTTTAGTGTGGTCCAGCTCAGCCTGCCAGTTTGTTCCTATTCCTATGGCCCATTTGCTCTGTCATTGTTTGTCCTGTCTGTGCTCTAGGTGTGAGGGGCATCCACCCATGGCTCCATAAAACTCAACATCCTCCACAGGTGGATGGAAAAAATTATCTAATATCACTCTTATATCCTTATCTTCTCTGAATTTTTCGTCCCTAGAGGCCTTCTTGAAAGCACCATGTTCTGCTGCATCTGTAAAAGGGATTTATTACTAGTTTTTAATGCTTTTCCAAAGAGACTCTCCAAACTCTTTCTCTCACGCTTTATATATTTGCATTTAATCTGTAATTGTTCGTGATATTTTCTGCTTTTTTCATTTGGACTTAAATATAGCTTTTTGAGGAGTTCTTTTAATTCTTTAACTCTGTAATCCTATACTTTCTCTTTAGCCATGGTGTCTCATTTTGGTCCCTCTAAAGGTTCCCCTTTCTCACCAATCACTACAGTATGACTGCAACAAATTTTTAGGAACTAAATGTTAGTGAATGATAATACACTGTGCTATATATTTAGTATAAACATGTTCTATTCCTTGGATTTACACTTTCAAACACTTGAAATTAAATTCTAACAAGTAATGTTTTACTGTGAAAGAGGGGTCACAGCATATTTACACTACAGCATGAACATGCTCAATAAGAAATTTGCTTATGAGACACAAGTCTTAAAAATGAAAATAAAAATAAAAATAAAAATAAAAATTTAATCCAAGTAACGAATTGTTGTCAAATTACTTTTCAGTAAATATGTTTCTTCATAGCATAGGGAGCAAACGTAAGCATGGCCTAAAATAAAACCAAGGTGAAAATACTGTAAAAGCATAAAGATGTAGAGGTATAGGTTGACAGACAGGTAGACAGATATAAGACAGTTAAGAGAACAAGTCTCCTAATTCATTCTAATGTGTTAGAAAAATCTTGGGTCTAATGGCCTAAGAAGTTGTAACCACACTGGGTCAGATGATTCAGATTGCTCCAATAGTGACCAGCAAGGGAGCTAAGAGCCTCTCTCATAAAAAGCCTTACAGTTACTATAAATGCAAAGTAATTCTTTCATCCTGGAAACAACTCTTTTTTCAAACTGATTCTTCAAGCCACTGCACAGAGACATTTAGTCTACTAACATCTAGTTTCCAATCAAAGTCCGAATTTCTCTGCTTGGTATGTACATATATATCCTTGGTATATTCCAGATATAACTAAGTATTAAACTAATCCTACATAATATTCCAGAAACTGACAAGGAGTATATATGTGTGGACACTTCATAGAATGGCTTGGGTCAGAAGGGACCTTAAGATCATCTAGGTCTAACCCTGCTGCCATGGACAGGGACACCTTCTACTACACCAGGTTGCGCAGAGCCCCATCCAACCTGCTCTTGAGCACTTACAGGGATGGGGCATCCACGACTTCTCTGGGCAACCAGTTCCAGTGTCTCATCACCCTCACAGTAAACAATTTCTTCTTGATATCTAATCTAAACCTACTCTCTTTCAGTTTGAAGCCATACGTATACAGACATGCCCTCATAAATAGTCTCCTTTTTTCCTGTAGGCTTCCTTCCAATACCAGAAGGCCGCCATTTGGTCGCCCCTAAGCTTTCTCTTCTCCAGGCTGAACAATCCCAGTTCTCTCAGCCTTTCCTCAGAGGTGCTCAATCTCTAACCAACTTGGTGGCCCTCCTCTGGAATTGCTTCAACAGGTTTATATTCTTTTTGTGTTGAGGACCCCAGAGCCGCATGAAGCACTGCAGATGGGGTCTCACCACAGCAGAGCAGAGGGGCAGAATCCTCTCCCTTGACCTGCTGGTCACACTTCTTCTGATGCAGCCCAGGATACAATTGGCTTTCTGGGCTGTGAGTGCACATTGCTGGGTCAGGTCCAGCCTCTCGTCCACCAACAACCTCAAGTCCTCCTCAGAGCTCCTTCCTATCAGTTCATGCCCCCAACTTGTATTGATATCAGGGGTTGCCCCAACCTACACGTGGCATTTGTACATCATGATTTAGTTACAAGCTTGTATTAAGCTCCACAAGTTATCAGAACATTTATTGAAAGGATTTGGTTTTGGACTACCCACCAGACAGACTACAGAGGCACAATCTGGATGCTACAGCTTTTATCGTAAAAAAAATTTAACTTATATTTTGTTAAAGAAGAGGCAAGCAGGAATTTAATTTTTTTCCTTTAAACGAAAAGATTCTAAATAGAAAAGTAAAAAGTTTAACCTAAAATAATAACAACTGAAATGTAATTTAAAGTCAAATTACAATAACAGAGAAAAAAAAAGTAATTCTACTGACAAAGTCATGATTTTAGATTGCTTACAGCAGTGCAATCACTTTGTATTCCTTTTATTTTTCATTAAATGGGGACTGGAGAAATTATGCACAGATTTTAAAAATAATTATGTTTAATGTCATCAAAACTTGTTACAAGGATCTGATTTAGTATCATTTGTCTTAGATATGCAAAACTATGTTGATCTGAAAACAGCTACCTATTTGAAGCTTGGGCTGTTATTCTAGGAAGGAGCTTCGGTGCTAAGGCAGATCTACTGAACATGATCACTGCCTGCTGTACCTGTTGCCCCTCCAGCTGATCAAAAGTCCTCCCTGTCGACATACTGGTCTGTCTTCTTCCATCTTTCTCCCTGAGGAGAGGATACGGCCTCCAAAATCCAGAGAGTCTCTTGACACAGCCTCTTTGGCACACCCAAACTGCTGAAGGATGATACGTAGCATTTAGTCTCCAAAGGGCTTAGCCCACCTCTCCTCAGAAACGTGTCACTGTTATGCAAGCAACACGGGAGAACCTGAACATTGCTAATTTTGGTCATTGCCAGGAAAGATTCTATGCTAGCACTTTTGTTAAAAAAATATGTAAAAGTCTTTCCCTGTTTCTTCTTTAACATGATTTTAATTTGTGTAATTTTATGAAAATGAACAGGGAAAAATTAAGCCCATTGTATGGCTTCATGCTGGCAAATATATTAGTCAAAAGCAGAGTAAAACCTTTTAGAAGCCCAGCTGCTTTAAAAGACTACACAGTGCTACTCAACTGATGTTGGGCAATTATGGGATAATCTTGAAGTTGCTCATAGCTAAAAATTAAATTAAACCCTAGAAGCATAAAAGAAAAAATGAAAATCTGAAAGAGGTTATTACTGTATTCCATCTCATGGTTTTTTAAGAACTTTATCTAATGACTATTTAATGTGTGAGGATGGCTCAAAGTTATTTCAAAGGAGTTGCTGTCATATCGGGGCAGATGCTGGATCTTTGGCACAGATGTAACAAGAAGATGTGTATTTCCCCTTGTGCCCTGGAGACACAGTGCCTCAGTCTTGATGCATCTCTATATCTGTGCCTAAGCACTTCAGCTTTTTATGTGCATTGTTCAAGACTGCTTGCTGAAGCAAAACTTCATATTTCATGGACATATTTGTGGGTAAGCAAGCCTTTTTACTGATATGGAGCTCCAAAGATTTGGATAGTCAAAATTATATTCCTCTCTAGCCTTTTTTCCTCCCAAGCACATTAAAGTACCAACATATTAGAAGCTCCTAAAATTTCTTAGGTATAAATGTAGCCATCTTTTCAATTTTACTATAAACATAAAGATAGGTAGGTGGCCTACTTCTTCTGAAATGACTTAATTTTATGGAAATCATCTACTGAAATCAAAGATTTGTGACTGGATTTTCAAAACTGTCACACAGTTTGAAAACACAATGTTCACACAATGTCTTTTGTGACCACTTAAACCAGAGGTATTTATACTCTTGTTGTTTAAAAGTACATCCAACCACTTCAAGTAACTATTCAAATACCTTTAGAAGTTTGGCCTTTAGACATTTCTCATGTTGGGAACTAACTTCTCATTTATAGACTTAAGATGTGTCTCTAAAGTAAACTACCCCAAAACTGATGGATCTTGGATGAAATTGATTTTGTTCTAAATCTCAGTTCTTTGTCGCACCTCTGACCAACAATAAAATGATGTACAATCCAGGTGTAAGGAAATATAGATCTCAGGTCCTGCTGAGTGTATAAAATTGTTTCCTTTTCCCCTCAATTTTATTACCCAAAAGTCAAACATCACAAAATGTAGAGTCACTCCTATCTTTGAAAAAGAATTTTTATGACTCTGCCTACAATGATACATATACATTCAGTTTATAAAGTTTGCACCTTGAATAATAATTATTTTAGCAATGTTGCCCATAACATCATCATTGACAAGGTGGTGTTAGGTCATAGGTTGGGCTTGATGATCTCAAAGGGCTTTTCCAATCTAGTTAATTCTGTGATTCTATTAAAATGCAACCTTATCTGAAGTTCAACAACACTGGAAATCTACCAAATTAACATTAGACATTACTTATAAAGAAACACTATTTCTGTAAATTGGTAGGATGTTAATTGCACAACATCTCTATACCTTTTAAACACCAAAGAAATGAACAACTGAAAGATCAGAGGTAGAGAGCCTGCTCAAACATTCTCCTTCCTGAGAGCATACAGATAAAGGACAACTGTAGCTACAGGCAAAGCTTCCTTTACTAATGTAATGTAGGTGAGAGATGTTAGGCTACATTTCCACAGACACACTAATTATCACCAGCTAATGTCTTCCTTGGAGATACTCATCAGTGTCTTTTTCTACTTAATGACTCTAAATTATTTAAGGTAAACTTGATTTAGTACTATCTCCTGGTAACTGATTTCTTAATTTATTCACAGCTAAATAATGATTTAAAACATGTTAATAATTACTAATTTTTAATAACTTGACTTTATTGAAAGACATATTCAAGTTGCAGAATTCATCCATTAGAACACTTAATAATTTTTTCAGATGACATTCCCACTATATTCTTGATTATGAAAAGTGGGAAGGGAGAAATGGTCATTAAAGTTTTAATTGTGGTATTGATATACACATTCCTTACTACATATTCCTTAACTAAAGTAAAGTATTATATACTTTTAACAGAAGCTTCAGTATCTTTGTTTAAGGCACTACTTTGTCTTACGTTTTTCAACACATGCAGAAAATTTAATTTAAATGCAAATTTGTCTCATTTTTCAGTTTCAGCTTGTGGAACAGTGCCGCAGATCTTTTTTAGGTCAGGTGCTTAGGAAAGAAATACTTTGACATGGGTAAACACAGAAAGTAAGTAGAACTACAAACTTCTGTAGTAAAGATGTTTGAGCTACTTTTGCATACATAGAAAATGCTGGGAAACTGGGAGAACCTAGACTGCTTAGTACATATATCAATAATATTAGTCAAATATGAATGAAGCTTTAGATAAAAGTACCTATTTTTTGTTACATCCTTGTTTTAGAAGTATTAATTCCTGTGCCCTTTGGTTTCTCATGAATATACAATATATAAGGAAGTGAATGCATAAGGCAACTCTTTTGATACTTCGGACTATATCTACTGATATTAATGCTAGTGCATAGTGGAGGGAGAATCAGGATTCCAAAGAAAAGTATTTTATGACCTTTAGATCTGAGTGAGTGCTGCAGACAGGCTCATTATTCTCACAGATATAAGCAATGAAAACAAACCAGTACTCAACTAAGATAAACCCTTTGACTTATCAGTCCCACAAACCTACAAGAAAAAACCTTTAAGACTGTGTCTTATAAACTTCTTCAAATAATTTTTAATCGATTCCATTTGAAGATTTGCCTGAATCAAGACCACAGGAAAAACAGTATCATTGTACCTAAGTATTACATAGACTTCATTAAGCAAAGATCCTGAGCAGGGACCTGACAGAAAAAGTACGGAATCTGTCCAAAGAGCTGTGCTGTGGGTTGAAAGCTGAATAAAAGTTCATAATTTGTGACTTACCATTTCAGTGTTTAGACTGGAGCAGAAAGAGCAATTCAATTAGTCAATAAATTACTCTTTATCACTTTCTGAAATCTGAACAGCTAACCATCGGAGAAATGCCAAATCCTGACTTTCAAATTAGCACAAAATAACATATTTTTAAGTCTTCCAAGCTATATTATAGGGGTTTTTGTCCTATTTACTCCCCTCAGTCAAAATGTATTTGATTTTTCATTAGGGCACTATCTGACAAAAAGACCAGATCTATGAAGTCTGTGCAATTCTTTGTCCTACTTTGAACTCCTGAAGTCCAAACTTGGAATCATTCCATGCACAATGAAATATTAGTGTTCATGGAAACTTGTCTTTCAACCATTTCTAGACAAAGAAAACTGCTTTCCTGTCCTTTTCCTCCTTAATCTTCAACTCTTACCTTCTTTTAATTTAATCTTGCTTCTCAGCTTCTAGAAGTGTCCTACATGAAAAAACTATTATTCACCCTCTTCAGAGATTGTACAGTATACCTGACAAAAAAAAACTGAAAAAGGATAGGAAAAACTGTAATATATGCAATAAGTATTCAACAGTAGGTTGGTGTTTATAAATCTATAAAGTCAAAGGAAAAGAAAAGCCAAGATTTTCTTTTTGCACCATTTTATTTTACCGTGGAAAAAAAATTGTGCCCAGTAAATATTTGTCATCAAGGACTATTTTGGTTTTCTGTTATGTGTGTTATGTGTGTATTTTAATGGAAATAAATACTTCCCCACATGATAAAAACTTATCGCTATGAAAACTAATTCTTCCAAACAAGCCTCATTTAAACATTTTTTTTCTAAATAATTTGATATAGGATAATAGGATTTAGTTCTTTCTCCTGACAATATATCTTGCTGAAGAAATATAGGAAAAGTTAACTTGTAAGTTTGACAACCAACAGACATATTTTCACAATGATCCTTCTCAACTAACAGACCATATAAGCAGTTAAAGTGCCAAAGGGCATATTCTTGCACTGTTGTCATAACAACAAAAAAGATAATGGGGAATGTGTGTAAAGACAATTTCAAAATATTTGAAAGAGAAATTTTTCTGCAGCTTAGAAGAACAAGTGAGCTCCCTCCTTATGCACTTGGTCTCAGATGCAGGCAAAACTTTTTTAAGTTAAAAGCAGCACAATATTTTTTGAATGGCAATTGGTTGGACTGATTATAAATTTATCAAGAAACCTTACTGCCCTCTCTGTAAAAGAGAATGATTCAACTTGTCCCCAACTCAGCTGTCAAGCATTGACTGCAGAAACTCAGGTACAGACTATCTATATTGATCAAGATCTGGACAAACAAAGGAACTCCCTGCCAACTTCAGCGTGTTTTAAAATGTGGTGACATTGAGGCAACTGTGCAGCACCTCTGCTGGAAGCGAGTTTCATTGAGGAGAACCTTTCATACCCAACCCACTGCTTTAAAACTTGTCTTTGAAAGAGAAGGAAGTAGTTTGCAGAGAAATGAGCAGAGGCTGCAGTCATTTAACTCCCACCAAGTATATATTTTCAAGATGTCAGTGATAATCTTGAAGTGGCACAATATGATTAGGATACAATCAGGAACACAAGAAAAATAAAATATTTCCTATACATACCTGTGCAAAAAAACATGGTTGGAAGAAAGATTTATTGTTGATCAACATCTTTTATTATAGATTATATTGTGCAATAGATTATATTTTAATGTAGTTTTCAGAATATGGACATCTATATATCCATATCCAGTAAATATATCTGTCTGTATATGGTATAGGTATGGATGATCATATGGAATGTTGCATTAGTGCAGCTCCACTGTCATTTTTTGACTAAATAAAACAAACATAAATGAAAACATACATGAATTCACTAAACAAAGTAGCTGTCTCTAATGAATGTCTTCTTTAGCTGTCAACACAGTTTTCATACACAAATAACAGCATCTCTGTACAACTCAGCTAGTCATGTATGCAGTGATGGCTGGATTTCTTTGAGATCCAAGCTGCAGCTCTGAATACAGAGCAAAGTACTGACTCCACAGTTTTTGCAGTTATTATGACAAATTACTCATAAGCTAATAGATGTAGATTTAGGATGTGTGATATAAAAAAACCCTGCAACACCTAAAATGACACTCAGACTTCTAACACATCTACCTGCCTAAGGTCACCCTCTGGCTAGTATTTGAAGGTTGAAAAAAAGACAAAATACACCATCGATTTGCCCACTGATTAAAAAAATACTGTTGAGGAAATGATAAAGTACGACTTCTGAACACATCATTTTCCTAAAATAGCTAAGAAGACTTCTGTGTCAAAATAGCAACATGAAAGTTTTGCCTGAGGCTGGATATATCTTTCCAGGATGAACATCTTATGCTTAATGAAACAAGTGATGTACAGAGGAAATAAAAGTTGAATATCAGAATTGCTATTAGACATGATCACTAGGGTTACTAGTAGAAACAAAAAAAAAAAAATGAAAGAAAGAAAACCAATTCATTCTGGAAACTCCTTTTCCCATTTCCTTTGAAAGGAAACAATGAAATATTCACAGTTGTATTTCTGTTATACCTACACACAGGAAAATGCACGTAAAGAAAACTCCTTCCTGTAACTGCCAATGAAATGCTGTGTCTGAGTAATAATACCACCCATAACTTCAGGTGTTGATTTAAGACAACACGAATATCCCTTTAAAGTCACTACATATTTTGAAAAATGTCACTGTGCATCTGTGCCTCACTGAGCATTTTATCAGTCCTGTCCCTGAAGGTGTACTCTAGGGGCAACATAACTGGAAACATTCAGAATCTGCCACTTTTTCTCAAAGTCTCCAAGGAAAAGATAGCTCTTGCATAGAAGGAGGAAAAAAAATCCTGAATTTCAATCTTTTATTTGGAAGATATAACTATATTTAGGGAAAAAAAATAGAATATTCACTATTGGTAAAATTTCCTCTCTGAATCTTATCTATCCAATTTAGCACCAGCTGCTACACAATGAAAGCAAAGCCAGCCTTCTGATATTTCTATAAATGCTTTAACCAGCAAAGTGTTAAGTAGTTACTTATAGAAACAAATACCAAGTCAAATTACACACAGCAATATTACAGCTAAGTATCACAAAATTAATGAATTTTAACCTTGTACACATTGTAAAAGGTGCTTTAATTGTTCATGTAAAAAACCCTGCATGCCTAATTGCCCTTTCTAGAAGTATTTACACTGACAGGATAAAAAAAAATGTGCTTTATGGGACCTATCCCAAGTAAGTCCTGCAGATTCAATCAGCCTCTGCAACCTGATTATGTATGTCCTGAAGGATATCTGTAAACTCTTTATTTACTCTGATAAGCAATAGGCTGTATCAAAACACCTACAACGCAATGAATTGCTTGGCTTAGTCTCTGAAGAAATCTTGAGCTTGAAAAAAAATTAATAGAGATTGCTTTAAAAATCATAACATCATTAAGAAAATCCTTACAACTAATTGTTTTCTCCAGTACAGAAGCGGAATAAGGTGTTCTGGTCTTTACCTTCATATTAGAATGTAGTTAAGTTCATACTCCTGTGTTTCAAGCACTGCAACATCTCAATGACAGGGGCACTAGAAACAGCCTTCCACCTAATTAGGATAAGATTTGCAAATACAAGGTTTAAGAGGTTAGCCTACATCTAATTACCAGTTTTATAAGTTCTCAATGAACAAAAGGAACATTTCTTAAGTGTGCTGCAATGGCATTTTCCCTGTAAAATGGTGGAAGACATTTGAGAATGAATGGAACCATTAAATACACCTCTTTTTCACCTGTAATTTAAACAAAAGTAAAAATAAATTAGAAGGTCATCTGGAGAGATGACAGTTGATGTTCAAGCTGACTCTTCAGTGGCACCAGTGGAGGAGTGGTTGCATATAAGATAGAAAGGTGAGTCAGGGAAAAGACACTAAATGTAAGTTTAAAACATTTTATTTTAGAACAGGTTCCTGTAATAAACTCTAAAAGGAATCTGAGAACATATTTGTTGCTAACTTTATACTTCTTGCGTATCATTTTCTGCTTAGCAACAATTGCTGCAGATATTGTCAGGTTTTGTCCAAAAAAACCCATCATAACTATTTTAAGTATGAAACTTTCATAATAAGGGAGTGAAATCTCAAATTCAAAGTATTTCCATGTAGGCACAATTTTCATGATGAAAAACATTAATTCTGAAGAATTTATCCTTAGATTTTGCTGGCCACAAAGTTCTCTATTCAACATATCCTGGAGCCCTTTCTCAATATAAATAGATAATAGCTGGACACATGGCATTTTTCTCCAGCTAATAGAGAGCTCACACAATAAAGCAGTTTGTAAATTATTCTTAGAAATAGACAGCTTTGTAGCTTTTGTCAAAACAGGGCAGGAAAAATAAAATTTTGTGCATTTTCATGGAGAAACAGTAAAAGGAGTGGATGTGGAACAATCAGTATATGCTTCTGACACTGTTTAATTACAGGAGAGAGTTTTGGAGCCTGGTCATGAGAATGTCATGAATAATTTACTTCCATTAATCAATTGTTAAGAATTGGTATGTAAATTACTATGCAAACTTAATTAGCTGCTTCTCTATTTTTAGTATTTAAAACGCCCCACTTTAGTAATATATATCCTCTTTTTTGTACAGCAAATTAAAGGAATTATCTTTGTTAATATTTGATTTGACATGAAAAATATTAAGGTAACCATGACAACAGTGTCAGGAGCAATGAATCAGCTGAATTACAATAATGACAACATGTAAGCAGTGGAATGTGAGCCTTTAAGGGAGCAGCATGTTCTGGCCCAGTATAACTACTATGAGCACTCCCTGGCTTATGCTTTCTTTCATTTCTGATAAAGGCCCTTATTCCCAGAGGTGCTTCATGTAATCAAGCCTTTAACGAAGTGGGATGAGTTGGAGATATGCATAACAGCTATTCAAATTCATGTAGATAAGAAAGAACACACTGCTACAAGCCAGAGTTTTTCACTTAAAATTTTGATATAAGCCATTACGGACTGAAGAATTCTATGCTGTAATAGTTGTAGTATTTGAGTAAATTCAGATTGGTCAGCAATTTTATTAAAATATACTGTGCTCCATCATTAACAGTCAAACTTCCAAGTCTCAGGAAAGCAAACACTTAAAAGAGGTTACTAACACTGGAAACATAACAGGCAGTGAGTCCCAGGAACTTTGGTCTCTGTCCCAGTCTTCTCCATTCCTTGGAATACCCTGATCATTTGTCTTGTTCACCTTGGAGAAGATTGAGGGCAGTCTGCAACAACTAGGATGGGGGCAGTGGAGGAAAGGTGGTAATCGCTTCTCTCTGGTGACCAGAAATAGGGCACAAGGGAGAAGAGTGAAGCTGCATCAGGTGAAGTTCAGACTGGAATCTAGGAAAAGGTTGTTCACTAGATGGGTGGTCACAGCATGAAGCCTTCCAGAGCTCAAGCAGCATCTGGATGATGCTGCTAGTCATATGGTTTAGTTCTAGGTAGGTCTGAGAGCAGTAGGGAGTTGGACTCAATGATCTTTATGGGTCCCTTCCAGCTTGAGAGATATGGTATGATTCCATGATTATTGCTTGCACAGGCTCAAGTGGGAAAGGACACAACAAAGAGCCTTTTGTGGATTTTAGTATTTTTATTTTTGACTGCTTTGAATGCAAGGTTTCAGTATCAACACAGAGTAATTAAACACAATTTATTAAATTTCAAAGAAATTTCTTTTTTTTTTTTTAATGAGACATGAGGAAAATGTGTCCACCTTAATATTGTCTTCAAATTTTTACAGCCACAAGTTGCAACACATTACCTAAGTCTGATTGTTCATTAATGTGGAAATAGCTTGCATAGCACATGATTCTTCTAAAGTTAGGGAATAATTGAGGAAAAAATTAAACAACCTTTTTTTTTTTTTGGTCTAGCTAGACGAAGAGTGGCTTTGTCCTGCCAAGGTAATGGAACTCAATAGTCTGGTAGACAAGAAGACATTATTCTGCAGGGGAGCAGAAAGCCCTAAATTGCCTTCATCTCATTCTCTGACCGTCCTTGTTAGTCACACAAACACATACACACACCCATCCCTACTGAGCACAACCTCTTTGACTCTCCCTTTCCTGCACAGACAAAGACGGGCAACACACAGACACCTGCACAGACTGATACTAGATTCTACTTTTCAGCTGCCCTGAAACAACTTGAAATCACTGAGATAACTGCTAATTAGGAGGTCAGTTAAGTATTTAATATATGTCAAACCTTTGACCTACAATAAAACAAAATAAGAATGAAGGCATACCTAAGAACTGTATTATGGTTACTTGCCATCCCGTTCAAGGCACTTACTGAACAAAATACACGATATCACCTAAAAAATAATCCTATGTCAAATGAAAATTTCTTACTTTTCATAAGGGAAACCCAAAGCTTTAGAATGTAAGAATGATATTTCTAGGTTAGAGAAATTTTATGGCCTTTATTTTTATAAATATTTTCTCATCATGCTTTACCAGCTTATATTTGGGTTACATGACTTTTGGTATATTTATAGCATGGATAGAGACTAAATGAATTAATTAGTTTTGTATTATGAAAATAATTTGTATATAAAAGTAGAAAATTTGATAGGAACAAGCTAGTCACATTCTGAAAGAAAATCATGGAACTTCAGCTGCAGCTCATATACGGAAGATTATATGCAGGGCTGATCTTTCTCTCACATTTTAAGGAAATTTCTGAAGTTATTTCCAGATTTTTTTTGCTACCTTGCAATTGAATGCAAGCCTTTCCTTCAGAGGAAGTCTCTAGAGTTTAAATTACAGTTCCTTCATACAATAAAAGAAAAAACCCACCAACGGCAACAAAAAAAAACCCTATGACTCCAGTCAAAGGGGTTTCTCCAGCTTTTATGTGACCATATTTCAACACTTTCTTTCAGCTTAAATGATATTAGTGCTAGATTAATTTGAAGACCACCCCCTCTTCCATCTTCTACTTTCACCTCATATAGGCACTTAGGCCAATAAACAAGGTGACTCAGAGCAGTTTTCTACTTTCTTGGTAGAAAATACTTGGTGCAGGAGTGATTGTCTGTGGGAGTGTGCATTTATGCATGAGAAAGGGAAAAATGATCCCAGAAAAGGAGAAGGAGGATAAAAGGGAGTAAGATGCATCAAAATGGCATTACAGAATTTCAGCTCTAAGAGAGTTTGCTGGTGACTGAAATGTGGGTGATGGTATCCAGGCTCATCTATACATAACAAAGCCCATAAATATGAGGTTCAAATCTTATATTTAGTCACAAAACATGGAATTTCTATGTGAATCCAATAAAACAGGATGGCTGAGAGGCCAAATCCTCCCAAAGAGGAAGACACACAGGTTTTAATTCTCTAGCGAACTCCAGTAAAGTACAATACACACAACAAGAGTGCCTACCAATATTCCTGGCTCTGCATTTTTAGGCAGCGAAGACAGTCAGCATTCCACACAGCAGAGCAGAGGATAAAGTTCCCTCAGGAAATAGAGCTATGATAACTGGAACAAAAAACACAGACATGGAGAAGCAACACAACACAGGCCAGGGCAAGGCTGTATTTGGTTTATTAGCCCTCCAAAGATGGATGTTCTTTGTTGCATGCTTGAGTAAGACACTTTTTTTCTTTTCCTTCACCCTACACAGCTGTCTAAGACTGATAATTACTTTCTCACACTTAGTTCAAAACACAGGTCAAAAGACTCACCTTTTTACTTTAGCAAGCATGTCCAAACAGACCAGAAAAGTTAGTACATGGGAAAAGGAGAGCTCTTTTTTCTAAGTTAATTGATTTTGCTTAAGGTAGCAGGGAGGAAAGAAAGGGTGGGGATTTAAGAACATGACAATTAAAAAACCCAAAATAGAAACACAAATAACAGAAGATTTTCATTAATTGGGTGAACACATCCAGGTGTTTTAAAATGCTAGTGAATAGCTCTTAGCCCTTCCCCCAGTCAGAGGTTTTTTAATGTTTAAGAGCATTAAGCACCTTTTTTCTGGTAAGACATTTTAAGATTCCTTTATATCATATATCCATATGCTTTGTAATGTGATATGCTTGCTAATAATTTTTAGCATTAAATTTATATTTTGCTTATATCAGTAAAATTTTCTCAATTTCTTACTCATGGTTTCTACTCAACTGGATCCACTGTGAGCTCTCCCTAGTTTTGTGCTTTCTCTAATTTTTTATATTTGCTCTTTTAGCTTCACAGAATTTCATCTTCTCTTTGTACTGTGTCTAAAAGGTCAGTTCTTATAAGAGCATAGCACTCTCCTTTGTTTTGTTTTGGGCTTTTCTTTCACAAGAAATATCCAAAATATATATTTGCATCAATATAAAAATATTTAAATAACTATTTCCAAGGAAAGTTTTTTTGGGTTCTTTTACATGATTCACAGAAAAGAAATAATGTTGAACTATGGAAAAAAGGACATGATATTTTGAGACAGTGTCACCATGTTCCGTTGTCCTCTAGACAGAATGACAAACTTTGTCTGGGATCAAGTGAGGTCAGTTGGAGAGAAAAAGAAAGGGGGCATCTACTTTGTTCCAGATGTATCATCGTGTTCCACCTCATCTTTAATATCTACTTGCCCTTAGGTGCAAAACGGGAGTATTTCACAGAGTACCCATATAAGGGTTTTCATTTATCAGGAGCACTGGATAAACTCTGAGAACTACTATTTTAAGATGAGCAGAAGTTATCTCACACTGCAGTTCAAATGGGAATTAAGAGAATTCATCAGGAACTGGATATTCAAAGTATTTGTTTTCCATGACATTTCATAATGTCTACTGGAGCCAAACAATCATTTTTCTTGAGGTTCTTGGTATTTCATATTTAGCACTTATTGTAATTTGATGTTTAAGAAAGAAGGTATTCCAGGGTGGAATAGGTTTATCTAGAATTCTGCCTGAATGTATATTTTACAGGATAGATATCAGCATTTATACATCCTTATTCACATATATTGACTGATTGTTTAAGTCTTGATTTGGTATGGAGTCAAGACTAATGCAACAATATTCTTTATGAGTATTTCATTTCCTTCAAGTTAAAATATTTAATATTTCCTAATCTGATATTTATTTGGAGAAATCTAGAAGCAGGGAAAAAATTATCAAATCTATGGTACAGATATATAATATATATATACATATGTGTACAAAACTTAGATGAAATCTTCCTGCTTGGAGATGAATTTTTGCACATAATAAAGTTTATGAACTGAATGAGTTCTACAGAACTGCAACTCTAAACTGCAGAGGAACCAAGAATTATTTAGCTACAGGAAACCTTTGACATTCATTATTTCTGGCATATCCCGCCATTCTTGTCCTTTTCAAAGAGCTCAGAAGAATTTGTATTCATAATGACAGTCTGAATGACCCTACTTGTAAAAATAAAACCATAGAAGAAACAAGAAAGTAAATATCATGTTTTCTAGGCATGAGACTTCTGCAATACAAGAAGGAAAAAAATATCAACATGATGCAAGAAATGTCTCTGTGATAAGATGGGTTACAAAAAAAGCTTTTGTACTCTCTTTTTTTGTAGTCATTCAGCAGTGTATAGGCATAGAGACATCTGCTTCAGGTTTATATTTCTTTGGACTTTTTTTAATCCAGTGACCATGAAAATGTGCATGTCATTAGGACTACCTTTCAAACTATAGGGCCATTTTATTTTAAGGGGAACTGGATTTTCATGATAAAATAGTAGACATTTTTTTCTACTGCAACTCCAAAAAAGGGCTCCTAATGGAGCATATTTCTACAGAATTAGGTTTGTACTCATTTATTTCATAAAACTATATTTTTACGTTATTTTCAGAGTACTAGTTGTCCCAATTAATGAATTTTACTTATTAGGAAGTGCATGAATTACAGCCATTTATTTTAAAATTCTGTTTTAAACACTATTTCCAGCCCTCTAATTAGGTTAGGAAATGAGTGAATTTATTCCCCTTTAGGGTCTGAAATTTTATAGCAGACTTCAAATGGAAAATATAAAGAAGTCTCAAAAAACAGGACTTTATTGAAATAAAACTACTCATGTAAGAGGTACTGTATATGTTGAAACATTACCTGGACTGAGGTTGGTCCTTCCACCTTACTCATTAAAAAAACAAAACAAAAAAAACCCCCCCCAAAAAAAACAAACCAAAAAAAAAAAAAAAAAAAGAAAAAAACCACAAAACCCACCAATGTGTATATATCTTTCTCTTTCACTTGTATTTTTGTCCGTTGCAATTATTAGTATATCATTAAACCTGGAACTTTTTACCTCTTTGCATTAGAATGACCTTGGCTATGTAAGAGATATTATAATGTTCTGATTAACTAATATTATATGCAGTTTCCAGACCACTGTAGCAACATTTACTTCAATGAAAATATTATTACATATAGCAGCTACAAATCAGACTCGGATCACAACTCAGTGACTTATTTTATAAGCAAAACACTCCACAGTTAATATCTTTTCCATTTTGTCAATGTCTAAATTATTCCTTCCCAAAGTAGGCTAAATACAAAGCTAGGTAAAGCACTGTTAAGAAAATATGCCATTCAAGAATGTGGTTTCTCTAGATCACCAGGAAAAAGTTTGCAGCTGCGCATATCACAAGCTTATTTCAAAACAAGCTTTGGGTAGTCAAGTGATTCCACTGAATGGGAGGAAATTTGCAAGGAACCATCTTAGCCATTGATTCAAGCCCCCCCTTGCACTGGTCACAATCAGTAGAAATTGAGTGAAGGTAGTCCTTTTAAATCACTGTCATCAAACACAAGCCCCCCAGTAGCTCCTTTATACCACTGGAAGAACAGGTATTAGCCACAACTTAGGGAATTTGCTGGATGTGAATGCCATGTTGATATCTGAGGGGTAGTTTTATTTTATTTCTCATTTCACCACAGAGACCAAAGCAGTAACCTCTTAGAACTTCCTAAAGACAATTCAGAATTTAACACATCAATAGTAAAGCTTAGCTAAAACTTAGATTTTGAAGAAATATTCAGAAACAGAAAAATTTTAAATGCCTTGTTAAAAGCTGAATGATCCATTATTAGTCATTGCTTCCATACTGAGACAAGGGGAAGGTTTCTCCGTTTAAACTGTGAAGTTATAAAGAGAGTCTGGATAAACAGAATCCCTTTACAGCGAATTAAGGATTAGTTATCTTTTCATCCTTGTTTCTCACTTGCACTGTGTGCCTGCCTGTCCATCACCATCCCAGAATAAAAATTTGGTTTTGGTAGTCACTTTCAAACCCAATTAAAACCAAACAATTCCTACAGTGTCATTAAAAAGTATCAGAGTGGGGAATAGGGTTCCAATTAGTGATTCTTGCCCAAGTAAAGCAAAAGGCTACTGTGTTATTTCATCTCTATCAGACATCACAAAACCAGCTCAGGAAAGAGCAGACATATGAAGCAGGGAGATGCACTTTATAATATTCCAGCCCCAGTAAACAGTCCAGTCATGACATAAAAGACCTTGGGAAATGAGGTGTTATAAATTCCATTACTCATTAAGCTCTTTGGAGATTAATTCTTTTCAGTGACCCTTAGTTTTACCAGGTCTTATCACTTAGCCCTACAGATATATGTGATATGTTATAAATACTAAGCTAGCTTAGAGTTGAATGCCTTAAGTGTTTCAGGGACATTATCCTAGGTAACTTCCTAGGATTTAAAGACGTATAAGAAAACTGCTTCAGCAGGCATTATAGTTTCCATTTATGCTGAAGAACTACACACACATTTATAACTGCACGAAGTAGAGCACATTTTAGCCACAGCTAAAAATATGTATATTATAAGTAGGCCCCACAGAGCAACCAATGGGAAAATGAACACAGCTATAGTTCCATCAGGAAGACCTTCTTCATGGAAGTGTATGGTTTCAAGGGAAGGGCAAAGTGAATAGTTACTCAGGCTAGACTTAGCATGGGACTTCTGTACCGTCCACTGCAGTCAGTTCAAACAGCTTCATCACACTTTCTTTCTACCCAGCTTACTACTCTCCATTGTGTATCGAGTTTCAGGCTTTCATTAGTTAAAAATACCATCCTGAATGTTCCCCACAGACACTTCTGGGCTCTCGCTGCAACTGCCGTGCAAGGAGAAAAAAACCTGTGGGCCCCCACAACATCTCTCATTTCTTTTCTATCAGAATTCACGTGTACCTTGTCACCTACAAGCATACCCAGTCTATTCCATAATCATAGCTGTCTTGCTGTTAATTTACATTAATAATTGCCTTCCACCAGTGACAAAAGCATCCTTGGATTCATTAATCCTTTAGCTCCTCATGAATACAGATTCTAGCGTAATGAGGTCGGGGAAGATGAGTTGATGAGGGTAAAAAAAAGGTTTAAAAAAACTCAATGCTCTACTTGTTTTCACACCCAAACAACTGGCAGATTGTATGTATCCATAGTCACATTACTATACTGTTTTATGCATGCGAACAATTCCACTCAAGGCAAAAAGATCATTTACTATCTCAGAAATAAATGTCTGCATAGTGGCAAGCATTTTTGTTTGGCATATAAAGTGCTATATTTTCCCAAAGACCTTTTTCCAAGGTCCATACTTATTTGTTTTTACCCTTTCCTGTTTCTGCATTTA
>NW_008240046.1:11858566-11862343 GCF_000691975.1 Corvus brachyrhynchos
TGGGCAGGGCACAAAAACTGCTGCAATACTCTGTGGCTGTGGAAGCGAGCCATCCCTCAGAGATACCAGCATCAGGGGGCCTCTGGTACCTCACCGCGAGCCCCGCCTTATCCTCCTGTGGAATGGCAGAGCATTTGAAAAGCCCTTGTCTTTTCCCTCCTGCAAACTGGCTCCATGTCCATGCCCACCTCAGGATATCTCTCTGGGACATTTTTCTGGGTTATTTTACAGTTGTTAATCCCAGGAAGATTTCGGTGTATGACTTCACAGCTGTCACTCTCAACACCTCAGGGTTTGGAAAGTAGTACATATTTTTAAATTTAGCCTTTAAAATTGTCAGCTAAGAAGGCCAATGCACCCGTTATGAACTCTCGGTTTTTTCATGAACCTTGCTTTTTATCTTACCCTACACTTCAGACAGCCAAAGGAAACTGTTCTTTCTGACTAGCATGGAAAAGTCTTCTGCATTCTTTCATAATTTTTATATGTCCCTTAAATATCTTTACAAACATTCTTCCTTCTGTTTGCTGGGGACCATGTCTCCAGGGCTAGAATTTTTTAAGATATATAAAATATATCTATACTTTCTTTGTGGTCCATGTCAGGGAGTAAACCCTGACTTGACTCAGCTGGTGTCAACACATCCATGTTTCTCAGAATCACTTCTGGAATCACATGGCCATGTACAAGGTGAATATCAGCTGGATCGAATCCTGGCCTGGTGCCTATCACGTAATCCTTTGTGCCTGGGTGTGCAACACATTATTGTACTGCCAGACCTCGCTGAGAGAGTGACCCTCTGCTTCCTTACCACCAAGTCTCATTCTGTGTTTTGTACTATGCAGTGCATAAAAACTGTTAGTCCTGTTGTCAAAAGTTCAGTTTACCAGAGAAGGGGAAACAAGACAACAGTAGTTCCTGCAGTCAATAAAACAGCAACCTGGTTGTGGTTTACTTTATGACAATTAAGATGAAAATACATAAGCATTGCAACTAAGCGTAAGTAAAATGCAGTTGGAAAATTTTAACATCTGTTTCAGATATAATAAGAAATGCAACTGCAAACTCCTGAGCTCTGTATCATCAACCATCAGCTTATGCAGTCTCAGTCCTTGAAGGTTTTCAAGACCTTTCTGGATCAAGCCCCAAGAAACCTTTTGTGACCTCATTACTCATCCTGCTTTGAACCGCAGGCTGTATCAGACAACCTCCTGAGTCCTCTGCCCTGAATTTTCCCATGGTCTTGTGATCCTGTGACCTCTCTCAGGAAAACATCATGTGCACTAGGTGTTTTAAATATAGTTCATTTGTTTTTTAATATCCAAAGTAACCTACTGCCAAGAAAAGAGAGGAGAGGAGAGGAGAGGAGAGGAGAGGAGAGGAGAGGATTTTAGCATTTTACCATTTTACCGCCGATACTCCAGAACAGGTCCATGACTATAGCACTGACCTTGCCTTTAGGAGCAAGAGCTCAGTTCAGCCAGGTTCTCTGTATTCATTTTTCCCACTGAAATCGGTGACCATTAATAAGCCTCTTAAAAGTTCCAAGCAAAACTGATAAGACAATTAGGCAGTAACGCACATCCAGCTATTGCCTATTCTTACATGGTACCAAGTTTTAGTAATCAGTAAACATTTTAAACATAATCTTTACCCAAAATCCAGTATATGACCTTTCAGCCCTGCAAAATTACCAAAAGAGGAATTTTTCCAATAGGGCCTCTTAGCTTCAGTTTGTGGAACACTTTATTACACTTATTGTTACAAATTATCTAGATACAGATATATTACTGTAATTATATAATATATATATATAAACACATTAGAAAAACACATCCTAAATTTTAACACCTAGAACATAAATGGGTTATTCTTCTTTCTTCTCCCAAAAAGGTCATACTTCTCAACAATAATAACAACCTCTTTTTTTCTCTGATAGAATCTTTAGTGAATATTCAGCTGGTCATTGATGTTCATGGATTATACTGATATAGAAAGTTTTCTAACAGATCTAATCCATCATTACTTAGAAGATTTATATTTCTAGGGCTGTGGACTGCCTTAAACAAAATGAATTTATTGGAAAGATGTCCTGAAGTTTATGTGGCCTTATCCACCTTGAACAGGGACCAGATGAGTCGCTGTGGTCGCTTCCAACCTCACCCATTCTGTGATTCCCCTTCTCCTTTTGTTGTTAATCTATGCACAGTGATCACAAACTACCAGAACAGGCATTTTACACAAGAAAATACATTCTGACAGTGTTTCCTGAGAGACACAATTCTTAACAAGAGAGATAACAAAACCCTCAAGAAATTGTCATTAAAGAAACAAAACCTGTGATTCACCACCACTGAGACTAATACAGGTAAAGCAGACAGAGAAGGATTGAAAACATTTTTATATATCTCCACTGTTATTCTTCATTAACCAGGGTATAAACAGCCTAGATATGGAAAGAGAAGAGCCATTCAGAAAATACTCAATCTTCAACATATGAAGTTCAAGTCCATATATTTACAATGTGAGAAACTGGTTGTAATGGCAGCAATTTTTATACACGTTTTTTCTGCAATAATATCAAGGTTGTTACAAAAGTTTTTTACTCTTCTCAGCTAGATAAAAATGTCTCTATTGGCAACACCTCCTCCTCTAACCCTTAGTTTCATCCTTACTTATGAAAGCAAGAATTTCAGGATGCAAACGTAATTGAAAAAGGTCTGAAAAGAGACAAATTATTTTTTTACTTGATTTGTTTTCTGAAATCTTTAATGCTGTTAATATCCAACAATTATTTGTGTCATTAAATTCCAAGACATGGCTACAGCCTTCATTTCAGGAAGTCCCTAAAATGTGAATTATTAGTCTTAGCACATCTTTTCTGATGCTCTTAAGTATCTGTTGCTGTTCACTCCCAGACACGTGAAATTTGCTGTATGTCCTTGTAGTGTGATTCATTACAGATTTTATTCTGAACTCAGTACCCAGAGATTTCAACAATGACCTTGCCGTTTTACTTTCTCAATTCCCTCTGTCCCTATTCCACACCGGCAGATACACAGCACCTTCAGTTTTGTGTCAGCTTTCAGGAAGTACTAGGGGATGTTTTCCTCTCCCTGGCTCATTCCTCTTTGCTTAAAGCCTGCGTGACTAGTACCATCCCTACAATAAGGCAAATATATCTAACAAGACCTGGCAATGAGTTAAGACAGAGTCTTGCATGAAAATTCTTCTTTATAAAGCTTTTCAAAAAACTTTGTAAAATTCACTGTGATATGTGCTCATTCTTTCTTTGGGACTAAAATTGACAGTTGTACAAATAAAAAGAAGTTGTGGGGAAATTAACTGGGAAACTTGACATTTTAGTGGTTAAATATTATGGCTTCCCTTGACATCATATTTTTCATTTATATTTTTATTTCATGAAACCTGAAGGGAGTATTCTTTATTCTTTTGCATAAGTTATTTTCATTTCAACTCTAGGAGGCTTGTGTTTTGCATATTTGAATCTTTGCATTCTTTAAGAATGCCTTTAGCTGCTGTTATGTTGCCATAACACAATTTAACTTCAATGATATTTTGAAAACGAATCTCTGAAATTTAGGAAGCAAAAAGGCACACAGTCATTTTAGCATAAGATTGTAATAAAAATAATCTTGTCAAAGTACTTGTTTACAAAAATTTCACTGCCTTCTATTTATTGTATTAATTCACAGTAATTTTGAGGCAGCAGAAAGACGCAAACTCAATTAATCAAAACAAACCCCACCCTCCCCC
>NW_008240046.1:11862445-11863478 GCF_000691975.1 Corvus brachyrhynchos
AGTTATTTAATCAGAAACATACATACACACATAAAAAAACCCCAACCAACCTGTCGTAGTTTCGGAGATTGACAAGCGGCAAGACTCACTGGGTTCATGCACAACAGCCAACTTCTATTGACTTCTACTTTACTTATATAGATCGGAAGGTCCACGTGGTCGATCCCTATGGGCTGAACCTGTTGCCACCCAGCCAACCAGCCAAGAGCTCCTTGTGCCCCCAACGGCCTGGGCCTGCTCTCCCACCATCCACACTGGTTGGATTACATAACCCACCGGTCAGGGTACTTATGTAATATCTTCATTATTTCAGTTATAAAAGAGGGAGCTATAAAACGGGATTAATTATTATTGTGAAGTCTTCAGGCCAGCTGCTGACCACCACAATAATTCCCCCTTTTTGTTTTTAAATATAAAAGCAGCATCTGTCATCCTGTCTGCAGGGCCCTTGGAGGCAAGGTGAAAAACAGGCCTAGGCCCTTTCAGCCAGAGATGTATCCCATTGTATCATTGGCGATGTAACGATCATATGCAAAAGCTGTCACATGGGATTACCAGTGATACAAACTCTCAAAGTGGCAAGCGGCAGGCTTATTACCTTAAAGTTACAACTTAACAACTTAACTCTATGAACAAGGAACTTTGGAACCATGGGAAATATCAAGCGCTCGAGCACGTTGATGGAAGAAGGCGTGCGAGGCTTTTGCCTGTGCAAGTGTGTCTGATTGTGGTGCTGTCCAGGAAGGGCTATCAGCGGTGTAGCGACGGTGACAATATCGTGGTGTTCCGAAGGGGGCCAATGACTCTGGGTCTCTCTCATGTCCTTTGTTGGTATACATTCTGGGGACAGCTCCAGCAATAGCGGCATGTGTGCTGCTGTGGCAGCGGCGAAATTAGGACTTCTTGGTGCTCCACATGGCCTCACGGCGCTGCATTCGGAAGACACCCCGGCACAGGCCAGCGGCACAGCCCTGGTTGGTCGCAGAGCGCTCCCCGGTGGCAACATCCCGGCACGGGCCGGCGGTGCAGCCCT
>NW_008240046.1:11863550-11898780 GCF_000691975.1 Corvus brachyrhynchos
TCAGCAGCTGGACATGGTCCTGCAGTGGCCAGCATTAAGCACTGCTCTGCAGCTGTCGGAGGCAGGGCGCGGAGGGGCTGGAGGACACTTGTTTAACGTAGCGTGGCCGCCCAGGGCACCTCCCCTGTTTGGTTCAGTGGCAGCACTTTTCGCCAACTGTACGTCCCAGCATGGGCAGGCGGTGTGGCTCCACATGGCCTCACGGCGCTGCATTCGGAAGACACCCCGGCACAGGCCAGCGGCACAGCCCTGGTTGGTCGCAGAGCGCTCCCCGGTGGCAACATCCCGGCACGAGCTGGCGGTGCAGCCCTGCTCGGCCGAGGTGCTCTCCTGTACGCCCAGTGCAGCGTCCATGCCTCCCGCTGCCTCTCCGGTGTCCTCTCCCACTGCCGGCCTCAGTGGGCAGCGCCCACAGTGTTCCCAGGGTCGTCCTTGCATTATTCTCAGTTTTTAATTGTTTTAGCAAGTCCACTGTAAGCCTCCAAGGCTTTATCACATTAATAGCTGTCTCATCTCCGATGGAGGCCACTTCGATTATAATTTTGCCAGCCTGCTTCCACTTTTCCAAGTCCAGGGCAGGCCTCTCAGAGATGTCTAGTCTGTGGCTCTTCCATCATGTGATTAAGGCTGTTAAAGCCTGTTTGTTGTACTTTATCCCTTTTTTTTTGTTAAAAAGGAAGTCCATACCTGTAGTACGGGGTCTTCCAGTGCTGAAATCCATGCACCCACGCTGGCAGTGTCTCCTACTTACAAAAAAGGAAAAAGAAAAAAAAATAGAAGGGAAGGTCCAGACCAAGCACGGCTCTCTACGTCATTCTTCACAGCTCAAAGGCTGAGGGCATCTCTTCCCACTGCCCTGTGCCTATCCTGCCGCTCTTTGCAGCTCAAAGGCTGCAGGCAGCTCTCCCCGCTGTCTCGTCTGTCTCCCCTCTATACCTGCAGCAGCTGTTGTATGACGTCGGGATCACCAATTGTCACAGTTTCGGAGACAGACAAGCGACAAGGCACACTGGGTTCATGCACAGCAGCCAACTTTTATTTAGTCTTCTTCCCCTTATATAGATCTGAAGGTCTGCATGGTCAATCCCTATTGGCCGAACCAGTTTCCACTTGGCCAATCAGCCAATGGCTGCTCTCTTCCTCAACGGCCTAGGCCTTCTCTCCAACAGTCCACGCCAGTCAAGTTATATCATCGAGGTACTTATATAATTAGTTACCTTTCAGTTATAAAATGGGTATTAATTATAATTGTGAGGCCTTCAGGCCAGCTGTTGGCCACCACAATATCCAGGAGACAGATGAGTGGCGGACCAGGGGGGTCTGTGAAGAGTCCACAGGAAAGGACCACTGAAAATCTCACTGGTGAGTACAATGGGATCTTCAGGGAGGAAACCTGGGAGGGCACCAATGGAGGGTAGCACAGCTAAACCTGAGAGGGCACCTGTGGAGAGTAGCACAGGCAGGTAAAACAAGGCACCCATGAGGGTAGCAAACGTAAAGCCAGGAAGGGGTCCTGGCAAACAGAATGACGATCCCAAAATTTCTCCAAAGAATCCCTTGGAAGAATGTGGAGTTGGTTTACACATTCTCCCAGAGGTAATTAAGGACACAGATGCCCAGAAGGGGCAATAAGGGGAATCGAGAAGGAGTCTCCACAATCCATGCCCAGGGGTGTCAATAAGGGAAAGTCGAGAAGGGGTCTTCACAATCCATGCCCAGAGGGGGCAATAAGGGGAGTCGAGAAGGGGTCTCAACAAGAGGAGATGGACAAATAGGGTTAATATGGTTGAGGCAAGGAGCGGCAGGACCGGGCGTTGTTACGATCCGGTTAAAACTCAGAAAAGCAAAGAAAGCTACGTCTTTGTGCATAAACCGGAAAGAACTTAGAAGGTTCTAAATATTCCCAGAAACGAGATGAAAACCAAACAAGATTAGATGTTGATGCCAAAAAATTGATGTATTTTATTTAATAGTAAAAGAGGCGAAGAGAAGGGAAGGGAAGAGAAAAGAAAGAAAGAAACAGAAAAAAGAAGTGTGCAGGGGGGGTTGGGGGACAGGGAGAGGCTATTCATAGAGTATGGTCCAGCAGGATGTTGTTCAGCATTTTTTCCTTGCTTTTTTGTACTCCAGTGAGCTCTTTCTCCCATCAGTAGCAAGAAGATTTACACTCAGAGAACTATCATGTGTCCTAATGATGTTTTTACACTAGTATGACCTTTTAACACATGTTTACATCAGGTATTCTGAATTTGAAATGTCTTGACCCACAGTAAATATGCAAATTAAGCACTGCAAGGGAAGGGAAGATTAAGAAAAAATATATGCATGCAGTCACACAAAGCCAAGAGAAAATACTTTAACATTGTTTTAGAAGCTCATTTACCTTCAGAAAGGAAAATTGACATGATTTCCCAAAAATAATACATAGCATTTAAAATAATGAGAATATCAAAAATTCCCACGTGATCTGTTCAAAAGAGTTGAAGTCTCAGTTTGGGTTTGCATAAGCTACTCCATATTATGGCTTGAATTTAAGATGCCCTTAGGCTGAAGTGCCTAGAGCAGACACAAAGGCCTGATGGGTTAGTGAGAGCCAAGCCAGAACATACCTGGAATCCTGCGGGTTTGGGAGCTGCGGTTTTATTCTTTAGTGTTTTTCTCATATACCTAGGAGTCAACCATGCTCTAATAGAAAAGTCTTCTCTTGACCATTGTTTTAAAAGTTGTCAGAGTATGCCTGAAAACCTTGTTTTGCAGAGACAAGGTGCATGACAATGTAGAATTATTTGCAGTACAAGTAAAGAGTCAATTGGTTATATTAGATGCTGTGAACCAATTACACAGGTGGTTTCAAAAAGTTTTGCCAACTGGAGACATTAATTCCTGCATTACAATGGAGAATACCCATGACTTGTCCCAAGGCGTAAAACCCCCTGGCCAAAATATTTTCCACAAGTCTCACAAATCTACCTAAGGTTATAATTTAATAATATATATTCATGAAAGGTCCTAGACAAACAATTCCTTTGACTTTTTTATCATACAGCCACAGATTTTCCCTGTGTGGACTGTGCTTTGACATTAACTAGTTCTTAAGTGTAAATCTTCTTGCTACTGATGTGCAAAATACTCCAAGTATTAATTATTTTGCACAGAAGGATAGACTTACAATTTTTTATAATCAAGGAATGCTAAAACCTCATTTTTTGAGGTTTTTAACACCAGACACAAGTACAAGTCAGTCTTTGAATTCTTAGTAAAATGCATTATTTATCTGAATTTCATCTCTCAATGTTTTCAGTGTTTACCACTAGATAAGGGCCTGAAGTATTTGAAAAGATGTGCTGCAGGGCATGAGACATCCTCAAAGTTTCGAAAGCATTTTTCCTCTGGTTGTTTTGACTTGGTATAGTTTTTTCTTTCTACAGTTCAGGAGTTTTAAAACATTAAAGTCTTTGAGAATGAATTGGTTGGTTCACTATTCTCCTTTGGTTCAGATGCACATCTGTCTCATCGCCCTTCTCTGTAAAATTTTATGCACAGACAGATTGTTGTGGGGCAGAAATTCTCCTTCCCTTTTCTCTTGTAAATCCTGATGTTGTTAAGGATGTTTTGTGTGGGAGGCAACCCCTTGGTTCATTATGAGTGGTGCAATCCAATCAGATTTCAAATTTAGGTTGATGAAATTATATATGTTACCAAAAAAATTTTAATAATATAAACTCAAAATAAAAAAAATTACAAATCTAGTTGTACAATTTTGCCATTGTAACAACTCAGGTTTAACAGTTCTTGCATTTATTCAGCCTAAATAAACCTACCTCACTAGGGATTTGAAATTTTACAAGTACTGTTGAAGACATAAATTTAGTATTCTTCTGTGTCGGAAAAAAAAAAGGTTCATGGACTCCGGCGGGGAGAGAAATTGCAATCCAAGCCACTTGGGTGGATACTGATAAAAGCAAGCTCCGTTTATTAGCAATCCAGAGGCACTTACATAGTGTACCAGCTTGTTAACTCTTAAGTGGCTTAAAACTTATCAAAGTGCATTTCTGCTTCTACATAATTGGACTTACATTGGCAAGCTTCTACAGTTATGTTATGATTAAAAGAATTCAGAGTTCACCTCCCCTTCTCCGGGACTTATCTGCACAGCTGTACCTTCTCAAACTCCCTTCTTGTTCCCAGGCCTGTTTTTCACACAGGGATTTTCTCATGGAGAGTTTTTCTCACACAGGCCTTTTGCTTGCAGGCTCTTGCTTGTACAGTTCTTTTATTGATCCCATAATTCTATCAATGATCCATGCCCCTGATCCTCTAACCATATCCCAACACTTCTGTTATATTTATCCAAGTAGGTAATTTTAAAGTGGGGAAAAAAAATTAAGTTCAATACGAAATGTCTTTTCTAATGGGCTTTGGAAGGTTGCACGCCACACAAACAGATTTTAACTGACCTATTGATGAACTAGCCTTCCTCTATTTAAATAATTTATTAAACATACCACAGAATTCAATATTATAGGTGTTCAGGCAAAATTGAAGAGTTCCATTAAAATATATTTGCTTTTCATAGCTTTAGCTAAAAATTATCTTTATGAATTTTCTACAATTATTATTGTACTGCATTATAAATTTCTTTGAGGTTTCTTGAATTTGAGGTTAATTTGAATAATTTCACTTTTACCACTGTTGCAGGTCACAAATAATTTCTCCTGGAAACTTTATGCAACGTACCTATGCTTTTCTGTGTCCTAACTGTTTGTATTTTGAAAGAGTAATTTCCCCCTTAAATTATCTGGTGATGGATAAGCAAGGTACAAAATAATTAGAACATTTAATTAATAAGACATGTCTCCATCAGCCTTTATTCTTTATGAGAAGCACAATAATTCAGATGCAAACGTGAATTTCAGTGTCACATAAAACGTCATACAGTGATATTTTAAAGTAGTATTTACACTGGCAATTGATTAACTGTTTAGTTAATAAATTTAGACAGGAAAATATTTAATAAAGATATGTATCAAGTATCTATTCAACTTTTCTGCACAAGTGAAAGAAAAATTCCCACCCAGGCTGAGTCGCACAAATTTATCAGAAAATAAGAAGTCCACGTATGGTCTTTGTCTGATTATAAGCACCAAAAAAATAGAAGTCAGAAGTCTCACTTTCTAATTCAGATTTGCAGGACCAGTTTATCCAATGCTCTGGACAACTCTTCAGGTTATCTGTGGCATTAAAAATTAGCAAAATCAGTGAGAATGTTGCTTCCAAACCTGAATGCAATCTCACCTGTGATCAGCCAGGAGATGTAGCAAAACACGGCCAGCATTTAACAAATATTTCCAAGAGGAAACACAAAGTTCTTAAGAGTCTGAAGTATTTCATTTAGATTTTGCAAACATAAAAAAGTCCCAACCATAGGTATTTTCTATACAATCTACTTCTGTAATTAATTCTGAGATCACCAGGCATTTTTAGGGAGGCCCAAGCATTTATTATTGGATAATTCTTTTCATAGTGGGATCCGCTATGAAAAAACAAAAACATCAACTCCAGGCCTGCTGGGAGGCAGTTCGTACCTCTCACACAACTGAGAGCTGCAGGGACCTACTATAGCTACCCACTGAAAGCACAGGAGAGTGATGAGAAATTTCCTACAGAAATGCCAGAAATGTATTGCGTCTACGACTTGGCCAAATCTTTTAAAATTCTGCTTGTATTTCATACCTGGATGAGACTAGGCATTGGGGTGAGCAGTTGTACTGGAAGGAAATTAAAACTGTCCAAAGATTTTCATGTTTTTAAGATTTTAACATTTAACCAGATGCATACAGATCATTCTTTTAAGACATGGAAAATAATACTACCTGACAGTATCAGAACTGCTTGTGTCTAGTTTTGTTTTTCAGACTTTTCTCATTGATCTTCATTTTGTCTTTGCAGTTTGTTTCTGAACTGTAGTCCATGCTCCAGTTAAACCTGTTATGCTCAAGCATGATCTGCTATTTTAGCAAATGTTTTTGTCTCTAATGAATTCTTGTCCCCTTCACTACCTCTTCACTGCTTATAAGGCGCACAAGTCTCCTGCTCCTTTAATTAGATTCTCTTAAAAAAAAAAAAGAAAAAACCACCACAAATTAAAAACACCACAAAACAGTTTGCAGCTTTTTTTCTATTTTTTTTTTACTTTGCCATTCTCTGCTGTTTTTTTAAATTATTGTGCAGAGGTCTGCCCTTTAGATGTTCACTGCACATCACTGCTGAAAGAGGCACAGCCATCTGTTACTAGGCACTATCAGCTGAAGACATGCATATATATGTTCACTTAATCTAGAGGTGGCCATCCTTCAGTATTCAAAAGGGCTGAAGATATGACTACACCACTGTATGTATGGTTTTTTAACAGACTACGGAATGTGCCTGAGATTTTTCAGTCTGGTTTTTGCTGCTTTTTGCTGGTTATCAACATCTGTTACAGTGCACTCTGCACTGCAAAAGAAATGTACATAAAATGTGTTACAGAAGCCCTCAAAATGCAGAAGGAAAAGATGAAAGATTGCATTAATAATTTTAAAAACTGTACTTGTAAAGAAACTAGTGCCAGAGAAAATATGGTTTCTGGTGGTACTGTTAACCTGTGGCATTCCTACAAAACCCTGCACAATTCCAGTTCATCACCTGGAGCCATCTCTGTTTGCAGTGTATTGTCCCTGCAAGGCCTGCATGGATAAAGGAATCATGCTATCAAATATGTTGCATTAAATCAGGTTTTATTAGGACATAAAGCAATCCAAGCAGTATTCCTAGAAGACTGTAATTCTGAGATGTGTCATAGTGTCTTAGCAAGATGAGAAAGGAACTTCTACTGCTCACTTCTCTTCCTGTAAAACAAGCAATATGGAGAGATTAGACGCTTTACTTTTAGGGAACCCAAAAACAGAACCAGAAAATGAACCTCCAGTTTCCAAATCATAGTTTTATGCTTTGTCATCAAATAATACTATTTTCCTTCAGTGCTTCTTCAAAGTCTATTTACATGAATACAATTATATTTGCAATGTTAATCAAAGCCATACACCCTTTTTCCAGAAAACACTGCAATGCCCGAGGCAGCTG
The DNA here is from genome assembly GCF_000691975.1 of Corvus brachyrhynchos. Taxonomy (NCBI): domain Eukaryota; kingdom Metazoa; phylum Chordata; class Aves; order Passeriformes; family Corvidae; genus Corvus; species Corvus brachyrhynchos. The sequence continues at coordinate 11,870,673 of NW_008240046.1, forward strand.
TAAGGACACTGTTGGAGTATATATTTCAATTATTCCTAAGGGTGGCCATAACAGCAATAGACATAACAAGAGATTATTTTACTTTTCCATATTTTATCTGTGTATCCAAGAGATAGACATGTCAATTAAACCTCATTACTTTCTCTCTGTCCGTGAATATTTCAGCATAACTCACTGTAAACAAATACTTCAGTGGTTATATCATTCAGGTTGAAGTACCTTATATTATTGTAGACACAACACTAAGCTTCATTAAAAGCACATTTAATATCAAAACCCACATCTCTCTGTTTGATCTACAAAAAAAAATGTACATTTAACTATTTCCAACTTTTTACTCAGCTATTTATTTCTTGCAATGTGTAATGTTTTGCCCTATAGATATTGTGTGTATAGGCTATAGTCTTACTTTTATTTTAATTGGCTAAATCTAAGATTTTTTAGTACAGGAAGAAGGATCTTTGAACACATACACACCTATTTTGCAGAGGTATTTGTTTTGAAAGATATGATCCATAAAAGAGTAAGAAATATACTTTGCTAAATTACTGCTCTTGAATAGCTCACCTACTGAGCACAGAAAAACACAAGGTATAAATTAATAGAGATCAAGACAATGTAGAGAAGAAACTGAATTTTCAATTTTCACAGGGGGTTGAAAAAAATGGAGGAGATAAGGCCCAAAGTTTAAAAAGTAATTAAAAAATTAGAAATCTCCTACTGTAGACAGCATATGTGGAGACCACACTAACCATTTTGTTCTGCTCCCAAAGATTGTGCTAAGAGTCCCCAGCACACAACTCTGGCATTTCAGAGAATCAACTCTGCTCCTTCCAACAGGTCTAAATGAGTTGCTCCTTACTTTCATCCCACAAGAAAAGGAAACACAGCTGAAATATTTACATACAAGTATTACCGCAGGCCTGGTTCCTACAGTATATCACCATGTCCCGCAGCTATAGGGAGGAGGAGGAGGAGAAGATCCAGCAGGCAGGAATTGTGCAGCAAGATTGATTTATTTAATTATTTTACAAACTCTTTTATAGACTTTTTTCTTCATAGTCTAATTGGACAAAGGACCAACCACCCCTTGGGGGCGATTGGCCAAAATCCTAAAACATCCATTATCAAAATATTTTCTACTATACCATAAACAAGACTTTCCAAGGTTGCAGGTGGCTTGGTTGTTTACATTCCCTGCTACCTCTTCTGTGAGAGAGAAAAGTCTCTCACGGACTTAGAAAAATAACAAGAAGATCCTCACTAACAGCATTTTTGTACCTACATACAAGGATGTTTGGCTAATATAATTACTTAATTCATACATTATTATAAATAATTAATACATTTGCTAGTAAACTTATATAGCACCATATGAGCATTAAGCTGCATCTACGTGAACATCTATAGGTCAGTTTGCCAAAAGTAAACTCATTAATACCTATTTTCTGTACACATCTATTACAGTACATGCCTAGCAGAAAAAAATAAATCAGCATTTGGTATTAAGTATTTTTTTAATGTTGCAAATGCTTTTGCTAGATAGTGGGTATGCAATCTTTCAAAGTGCTAAGGACATGCCTACATATATGTGCACTAAAACTAGTTGTAAGATGTGAATTTTGTCAGTGGAAAACCTAGCAATATTTCAGTTTCACCTTCTAATCCTTGGGTTTAGTTATGTGCTAGTTATCCTCAATGCAGTGGTTCCAGAATTGCCTTTGCCACAGTAGGGCACATGACATTGACCTTTCCTACTCAGCTGGAGGAGCTGGCTCAGCTGGACAAAATGTCAGTACTGGCTTTATACATCTTTATTATAAAAATCTATGCTGCCTCTAAAGAAGACCAAACAGCACGGATATAAGGCAGGGATTCAGCAAGAGCCGGCTTATGCTCTGGTAGACTGGGAGTTCCCAAAATATTGACATGAGTCCTTGCAGATATGCCTGTTGAAGTTAATGCCAGAGAAGTTCACACAGTAGACAAGAGGTCACGTAAATTTGGGGGCATTAAAAAGATGAAAAGTTATCATTTTAACATACCACTTTTGCCAAGCAGGACTTTAGGGAATAGGAATGGGATAATTCTACAGGCACAGAGAAACAGGTCTTCAGTTAATTTTTCTATCATGAGTGAGGAATAAGGACACTATTCCAGAATGACAGAAGATAGGAGTGTGTGTGTCAAACCTAAACCAGAAATGGTCTTTGAGGATCTGAAGTGAGAACCTAAACCTGTGTTGGATAAGTTTAGCAGCTAGAATAACATGATGAAAGTGTAAGACCTGGAGAGGTAGTACCCACACTCGAGAGTCTACTGGACACTGAGAAGACAGCTTTGAAGTTACCCTAGCAGTTTCCTGTTTGAAAAGGTCACTGAGATGAAGAACCATGTCAGGGATGGTGTCAAAGTTTAATAGCAGGACTTTAATGGCACCAAATCTGCTATTAAGCACAGCTGCAGTGAGCAGCTTCACATAGGAGAGTTCAAAGTTTCTAATTTGCAAAAGCTCTTAAAACCATTTTACTTCTAAGCTGATTAGCACCCGTTATCCTATTCATTAAGCCTGCAATTCATGTCCTAAATATAATCTGTTAAGTTTAGGTGCAATTTAGTTCTACATTCTTAGTGCAATTAGACAGCAATGACAAGGCTGCGGACTGGGGACTGCTTGTTATTTATTAATTCAGAGTTAGCGTTTCTCTTTATAGCCCAGTGACAGAAAGCAGACCAAGTACTTTGTTTGGTACACTCATTTGTTGAGGGAGTGGTATGAAATAGAGAGAGAGAGAAGAGTCTGCTCATCAATAAGTGACAGATATTTTATAAAAGTAGTCGCAAGAATGGCAAATACAGAACAAAAGTGTAGAAGTATATACCTCAACAATAGCACTCCATTTTGAAACGTCCAAGTGGATTTAGGTGTAAAAATAAGGTCTGGTGTTGTGAGCACTGTCAAATTGTCAGTATAGCCTAGAGCTCAAAACATGAATTCTTTGTGAATTAACAATGTCACTTTCTTTCCAAGAGAGGTGTGGGTGGACTTTCAATGACTTGGAAAGTGAGAACAGTCAGTTGCATGGAGTGCAGCATTTGATCTATTTCTAAACTGTTAAAAATACTCCTTTTTCTATGGACATTGCAAAATTTCTAAGTAGGTCTTTTCCTCAAAGGAACTGCAAGATCAGAATAAGGAGAGCACAAACCATTCTAGAAATCCTACCTTCTTGGCTATGCATTTGCACACAATGTGAATAAATTAAAAGTGGAACTGTCATTTTGAAAGTGAAAATACAAATTTATGCCACCTTTAAAGACAGAATCAATTTTGGAACACTGTTTGTAGGAGCACTGATTCTCTTCTCTACTATTTTTATGCAAGTCCCTCTATTTAGTTGACCTCAGCCTATATTTTATAAGATCACTAATCCTTCAAAAATGTAATAAGTGCTTACTATGAGAATTCTTGTAAGACTTACTTAAACAAACTTGTTCTACTTTTAAACAAAGGATTGGAAACCAATTACAGGATACAGATTCTTAGTTCTAAAAGAACCCTAACACCAGCTCAGGCAGGTGTCTTTCTGTCTGTATGGTTTATTCTAAATCTATGAATGTCAGATTTAAAATTTGATATTGCCCTTTCTCCCATGTTTCTATTTTATAACAAAAGCAGTAGTCAAAACCAGTTGATTGTTGGGCCAGTGAAGGCCCTGATGGCAGTATCAGGAATATTTGGTTGCACTTGATAATTCCAATGAGATAGATTTGCCCAAGGGATGTTGAGCTAACAGCAACGTTGGATAAATTTATGTAATAACTAATTTTTGTTATAAACAGCAGAAAGAAGAATATCAAATTAACAAGTAACCACTGAAGAAATTAGGAATAGTCAGTGAGCTAAATGCCAAGATTAAATTCAGATGAATCCAAAGGAAAATTCAGGTTCAAATCTTTGGAAACTGAATAGAAATTATAAAAGGGTTAGAAAAAGCAAAAAAAAACTTAGCAAATGCTGCCTTAATTATGGGTGTTAGATCTGCCTCTCTGTAGTGCCTGCCTCTCTGTAAGTCTCGAAGTCCAGATTCCAACTTTTATATCTCCCTGGTTGCAGTGCATAACGCAGTCCAATAGACTGATTACTGGAAGAGGGCAAAGAGTAGGACTCCGGCAGCACCACTTATACTGACTTTGCACCTGGCCTATTTGCCTGCAAGTAACAGTAACCTAGTAAATGGCCTCTGCTATCAGCTTATACAAGTGAAGAGACAAGTTTGTCCTCCAATGATTCATCATGATCATGGAGCAACATGATCACCCCAAAGCAGTTGTGAGAGTTTATCTTACTGACTTGTCTTTTCTTATTTCTCTTCTGAAATTGAGACAATAATAGCAATAACTATACTGGATAAGTCAGAAAACCTCAGATTTTGATAATAATACATTCACATGAGACCAACAACTTTGAATTTTTTTTTTTTAATCAGTATCTCTCTGTAAATAAAAGCCCAATACCCCTTAAAGTTTTGGGTTTGGAAGAGACAGGCTGGAATCTCAAGATAGAGGAATATTTTCAGTTTTTTGATTGAGATGGTGGTTCTCTCTATTATTGATAATAATCTATCGAATTTCAGAAACACAACTCTGGTATTACCCTACCAGTATAAAAATAATTCAGCATGAGCTTCTGTAGTCTCAAACCAATCTGAGAGCACACCAGAAAGTATGAATCTCCTTTGAAATTTCATTCCCCTTCAGTCATTCTGGAGATGGAAGAACGTGGAGACAAATTTTGCAGACCCTTGGGGGACAGTTTTACAAATTCACTTCCTAAAGATGAAGTAAATATTTGTGGGCACACTGCTTCCGGAACATAAATAGCTTAATGAGAACATGTAGCTGTACATGCAAATAATTTCAATCACAAAACTCACCCTAAAATTTTGGATAAGCCTGAAGAAAGCTGTTTAACTGGCAATTTAGTTTTATTATTAACCACTACATAAATATATAGGGATTTAAAAAAAGAAATTAATGGATTTTCTACCATTATATGTGCTAAATCCCATTTTCTTGGAAAATGTAATATTTGTAAAGGGTTTGTTCAAGGACACAGCAAGACCGAACCGATTGATAGGAGTGTTCTTTCTGAATACTGGTAGACAGAGATAGAGGAATTGTGTTAAAATCATACTTATTTCTCAATAAAACCCTGCTCCTTGAGCAATGCAAGATGTAACAGAATCCCTCTCCTAGGCCTGATGTTACAAAATGTTTACTCCTAAGAAAAAAAAGAGTGTGTTTAAAAATATGTACTTCCGCATTTTCTACTGTGTGGAGTTGAAGTTACTGAGGAACCTCAGGCAAAGAGATTTGATTTTGAGAACCTCAGTGACCCATCTATGCAGAAAGCATCAGTCTGAGCCCCTAGACTAAAACCTAACCTTGGGTCCTACCTCCAAAAGACAGGAACAGCAGAAGACCTCCAAAAATAGTATTAGAAACAGGAGATGCACTGAGATTCTTCCATATTGTCTTGGGGTGACTTTATGATGTGTATCCCACATCGCTGCCCTATGCCCAGAAATTAATTCTTGTGCCTTTCTATGCCTCTAAACTGAGCCTGAGAGGGGGAAGGAAAAACTGAGCAAAACTTTTCAAAGCAGTTTGCAGCTTGTTCAAGGTCACACAGAGATAGAGATTTTTTTTCAACTGTGGCAGGAGAGCGAGGAAGCCCCCGGCTTGCTGCTCCCGGGTCAGCTTTTGGCCAGTTTTTCAGTTTCTCTTTTTCTCCGGAGAGAGACTGAGAGTTAGACTTTGTTTTTCCTTCCCTGGAATTTTGGATTTTCTCCCGTTTCTACTGGACTGCTTCAACATCAGAGCACATCAGGAGGACTTTCCACCGAGCACAGAGGGCCTGGCCCTGGGCCAAGCCCCAGCTCCAAGGAGACCAAAGGGAGAGGACTGGAACACTTTCCTAGGTTTTTCCTCCACAGCAAAAGATTTTATTATTTAGCATTATTTTCCTTTCCCATGTGTTTGTTAAATAAATAGCTTTTATCTCTTTCACTTTCCTTTGAGGAAAATTTTTTTTTTCCTGAACCTGGTGAGGGAGGGGTGGTGACCTGCCTTCTCTCAGAGGATATATTTCTAAATTTGGCCAAACCGGCACACATATTTTCCATCTTCCCTCCATTATGGCAATCACACTTCAGGTACTTTTTGAGCCATACTCCCTGCTGACACTTCTATTTATTCTCTTTTTTTATAATTTTGACCCATATGAACTGGGAAACTACTTAACAGAAGGCTCATTTCTGCATTGTATGAAAAAGTGCCGCTTTACCTTTTAAACCTTCTACTTTTTGCCAACTCCAAGATCATGTGCTACAAGCAGATGAATTCTCCACAGATTTTCTTCACATGGTATGAAATTATGTAAACCTCTATTGTGCTCCTTCTGCATGCATCCTCTTTGAAAGCTGTGTCTTAGTCAGTCCAGCTTTCCTGATGGGGAAATTTTTCTCTGTTTCTCACCATCCTTCTTGAAAACCTCTGTACCTCACAGTCCTTCTGCATCTTTTTTGAGAAACAATGTCCTACAGTTCATTCAGCATTTAAGTTTCAAAAGCATTATGAATTCCCAGCATCATACCGATACGCTGTTTTGTATTCTTTTCTTTCCAGATAATTCCCATGTTCTCTTTGGATGGCTGCTACACACCAAGTTGATATCCTCAGACAGCTACCCACAGTGACCCCAAGATCTTTTTCAACCCAAACTCCTGGGCATTTGCACTTTTAAATTTCAGCTGAAATTTCTCATTCATTCTATTGAGCTTTTTGAGATTGTTTTGCAACTGCTTGTACCCTGAATAATTTTCTGTTATCCAGATATGATGTAATCATACCTGAAATTATGCAATTTACTGATATCAAGATTACTGCATGATGCAGACCTCACCTTAGATCTGTGTGCCATTCCACTGGTAATACCCCTCCATTGTGAAAACTGGACATTCAACTCTTGTCTTTACTTCTAGTAGCCAGAGAGAAATCAAACTCTGTTATTTCTTGACAGCTTTAATTTCTTTGCAAGTTGGTTTTATAGTCTTTGCCAAAGCTCTTTGGAAGGACTTATCAAATGGATCACCCTCAATCACATGTTTATATGCCTAGTGACTCCATTGCATTTCTTCTTTTAATAGCTCAAGTTAGGATTTTTAAATGCCCCTTACACATGACAAAATGAGTTCCTGGCAGCCTGTACAAGCATTTTTTGCAGTCAGTCATATCTATACACTCTGAAAGTATACTTGTACTTTCTTTTCATCCAAAGGAAGCACTGCGGACAATGGATATTTCAATCTTACATGTGGATGTCTCTGATACTTGTACCCAGTTGTCATCTTTAAGGCTGAATCAATGGCCATATGAGTTTCACTTCATTATGGACCTTCTGAGCTCAGCATCTATATATGAGTGCTAGCATATTTACATATGTCTTTTTTTTATGTTTAGAAAAAAAAGCAGTGGCTGCCCGCCAGTATCCTGCCTTTTAGAGCAAGAAACATGACTGACATAAAATGCCTGCAAATAAAAAAGTAATGACAGAGAATTTTAAAATGAAACATTTTGGTGTTTTCTATGTACAACCAATAATTTCTCAATACATCTATTTGAATTAAATTGTGTTAAACAAACAAAAATGTTATCCAGACTGAAAATAGCACAGCTGGTGATATGGTGAAGCATTTCAAAGTATCATTATTACAGAAGGAACAGTGATATAATGATGGAAAAGGCATAATAAAGAGCAAGAGAGGACAATAAGCACTGGATGCTTTAAAGTTAAAATTTTCTGAGATCCTTAGCTAATGAAAAAGCAACCCTTTGAATACCTGCACCAATGGACCCGTCCTATTCACAGACCATATCACAGTCACTCACAGCAGAGATTTTAGGCCACTGTTCAAAAGTGTCTACTGATTTTCCACAGTTAACAAAAATGGAAAGAAAGAAAGAAAGAAAGAAAGAAAGAAAGAAAGAAAGAAAGAAAGAAAGAAAAGAAAGAAAGAAAGAAAGAAAGAAAGAAAGAAAAGAAAGAAAGAAAGAAAGAAAGAAAGAAAGAAAGAAAGAAAGAAAGAAAGAAAGAAAGAAAAGAAAGAAAGAAAGAAAGAAAGAAAGAAAGAAAGAAAGAAAGACTATTAACTCATTCCATTCTTTCCTTTTTGTTAGTGATGGTTCATCACTTGCACATTGCATTTAGTAGGTATGGGATACTGGCATTTTGTTTAAAAAGAGTGCCTATGAGATACAGCTGTAGCTTGTGACGATGCATACTGACACATAGGCTTGTCAAGACTAGAGTATATGGCCCTTCACACCAGAGAATAAAGTTTATGATACAATATAAAAAATGTTGATTGAATATGCAGAACTGTGAGCACCATCTGTTTGCCTTGTTTGTCTAACCTCATGGGTTTGTCACTACAGCTGCTAATTGCATTATGGTATTTTCATGATAGGCCACTTCTGCTTCAGAATTCATAAGGGCATATTCCAGTTTACATCTACTTAAGCTTCAGAATTACAACTAACTTAATTTTTTCTCTTTCTACATTGTTTTTGTAAGGTTCCCAGAACTGTCCTTTTTTTTTTTTTTTTTTGGACAGTTATTACTGCCATTATTTACTTTTTAATTGAAAATCTGTGGATAGCTTAATTAAAATGTGCTCTGTCATGCATGCCAGAAGCACTACAGGCTTAAAGTAAAAACAGTTGTAAGTAGAGACTTGGTTTTCATTCACATGAATAAAAGTTAATCAAGTGAGTTGAAAGCTTCATTTGCACACTATACCAACACAAGGAAGAGACTCATGTCACTTTCTTTGGTGAGTTGTTTTCTTATTCCTCCCTTTTTTGGCATACCGTTGTTGGTGTTTGTAGGATGTAAATTGAACTATGCAATTGTTTTTCAACACACAAATGCCTAGATGCAGATGTTTAACTCTACTCCCAGAACAGCAGGCTGTCATGTCAAAGAGGAAATGAGAATTTGAACTGACCATTATTTTTCCAACTGAACCATATAAATGTATTATTTTAAAATGACAGAAAGACTCCAACACTCTCATGGAGGAATCTCAGAAACCAGGTTAAAAGAACTACCAAAAAAAAAAAATTAAAAATGACACTAGAAAAAAGCCACTGACCGTCCTCCCATGAATAGATTCATGTAACATGTAGTCGCTTTCCAAAAAGTACACAGCCAATGATCTAAGCTGCAACGAGCAAATAGGAGAATAAGGTTCTTTGTCATTCATAAGGGACAAAGTCAACCTCTGTTTACATGGATAACAGAAAGCAGAGTCTCAGCTCTGCATTCTTTTCCTTTATAAGTGTAATTGAATATTCTATCTATTTCCACTGTGTCAAAGTGTGGAGCTAAAAAACAGCACTGCCTCTGCACAAAGAAAAGCTCCTGGGTGTATTGGTAGTTCCTCTAGATCAAGTGCTGCATATCACTGCACTTGAACTCTTTATTATGCTGGAAAAATACATTGTCTGCATCAGGCAGGAATGATTTTGGTTTTAATTTGTTTCAAATTAATATTCATGTACACCAGAGTTCTAAAACCAGGAGAAAATAGCATTCACTTTCCTTCTAAAACGTAGTCATTTACAAATGAGTAATACATTGACCATTCTGAAGATGTTCTTCATCTTTATAAATATGTAACTCTGTTTGGTCACCCTTGGAGTCATCCAGGAAAAAATGACACTTAATCAGACCTGATAATTCAACTGATTTGTCTAATAAACAATTGCTTTTTATTTACTACACATCATCTTTTCCTTTGAATCAGAGTTATTTGATTTGCAGAAGCCCAGAACACAAAGGATCTGGGATCTGTGACACCTGCACATGCTTAGACCATTTTGCTCTCTTGTGCAATGAATGCCACTGCTAAAGCAAATGCTAGAAATGATTTGCTGGCAGCTGAAACAATCAGTAAATTCACACCACCCTGAGTCAGACCTACTGGGCTTCCATGACTGACTGCCATTTGCATCCAACAACTTGTATTGGTGTAGGGATGTCTGTTTTGAATAGAATACTTTTTTTCATTATAAGGAATTAAGAATTTTCCTGCATGTTCAAGGCACCATTAACACAGTTGTCTTTAGTTTCCAGGTTTGGATTTCTAAGAGCATGTTTATGAAATAAATTTTTAAGAGAAGTAGTTCAATAGGCAGCAGGGAACTTAGTCATTTGGGACTTGGACACTTTTGAATCTACCACGTCCATCTGAATGGATGTTTGCAGGAGCTTTGTATCATACTGACTTCAGTGGCTCCAGCCCACAGCCTCTCGGAGTTAGTTCTTTTCTAAGCTCCCTATATGTTTCTAGATGAAAAACAAAGAGTGACCAAAAATATCAACTCATGCATTGTGATAAATCAAACTTAAATTTGTTCATCTTTTTTAAACACAAAAGAAGTTGCCGTTATTGCTCATTAATCCAAGACCAGACGAATTGAAGCCCAAATATTTTATAAAATAAACAAAGTGCTAAAAATAAAATAAGTTACTTTAGACTTTATCAGCATGAGCAGGAATATTTTCCATTTAATTATCACTTCTGGAGAGCTTTCACCAGAGACCAGAGCTTTCACAGGAAGGTTATCAAGCTGTATACTAGAAGTGAAGCATCTGCACAAGCTCAGGAGCATGTGATGTGCCTGAATTGGTGACAGAAGAATTCTGCAAGCAACAAATATTCTTGTTTTGAGTTAAATATACTCATGCAACCAGACCAAATTTTCTGATAGTGAGGTGTGTTGGGAGTATGGGAGAGGATTCCAGGAGAAGGATTGACTTTTGCCTCACAATGCAGAGCACTAAGCCCAGAGTTTTTTATGCTGATATTTATTTTAGGCTGAGTTATTATTTCTACAGACATAAATTCTAAATTCAGCTATTTTTAAAGAGTGTAAGCAAAATTAGTTATTCTGAGGGAAAAAAAAATTAGATAATATTGTGTTCTTGACAATTCACATAATCATTTGGGTTGGAAGGGACCTCTGGAGATCATCTGATCCAACCCCCCCCGCTACAGAAGGGTCCCTTAAAGCAGGTGACACATGAATGCATCTAGGTGGGTTTTGAGTTTCTCCAGACTCCACAACCTCCGTGTTCCAGTGCTCTGCCATCCTCAACATAAAGATCTTCCTCATGCTGAGGTGAAACTTCTGGTGTTTTAGTTTATGCCCATTGCTCCTCATCCTGAAAATAGCAAAAAAAACTTTGGACAGACCTGAAAAAGAATCATATTTTAAAAATGGATGGTAATTAATGACGGGGAATTTTTATTTCTTCCTTTTTTCTCGGAGTTTTGGAAAACAATACAATCTTGCTTCTTGCTCCTCCACCATCTAAACAGCAGAACAAATGCCTGCAGTCTCAAAATGTCTGACACTCTATGCCATCAATGCAGACCAGAAGCATTCATTGTTAAAATTAAATGTAATAAGAATGCATAAAAATTTCAGATGCATTAAAAAGTAAACTATCATGGACCAACTAGAAAATAAACATGGGAAGTATCAATGAAGAGCATTTACTGAGACATTTCAATATCATGACCTTCTCTTAGAAAACTGTCCATTTCCCAGGACCAGAAAATAGGAAAATTCTAACATTCATTAACCTTTCATTAAGTCCCCTGATTTCAGTAAGGAATTTCTGCTTGACTATCAAAATCAGGATGGCAACAGGAGCAGCTTTTCTCTAAAACAAAGGTTACTTACTTCTTGGTAAGAGCCTTGGTCAGGGTAGCTCACAGGTACACTCCTTATTATTCTCACCTGATACAGAATCAAAACATTTCATCTCATGAGACAATACATCCTCTAATAGGAACAGATACAGTTGCAAGCCTAGGGACAAAGAGAAAGCAACCTCAGGAGATACAATCCAAACCACATTCACCGTGTTCCCCTATTAAAAAAAATGCATTTAAAAGGGATTTTCATGTAAAAATCTAGTTTTAGAAGTCTTTTTACAGGCGTCCCCAAACTGAATGGTGAACACAGTTAATTACAGTTTGGAAGACAAGTAATATGGCTTATTTATCAGATTAATTATTTTTCAGAATCAAAGAGAAAAATAATAACAATATTTTAAGCTAAAGGTTCTAGAGCATAAAGAAGATCATATCTAAGGATGTCAGCCAAATTTTCCTCAGTGATTTCATCTCCATGACACAGTCCAGTACACCAGAGTCTAAAGAAGTTCAGTCTGGTACAAGACTCCCTCTTGCTATCCAGCCCTTCAAATTCTGTTCTTCAGGCATTCTTTCATCATTGAGGGGAAGGGCAGAGAGGAGGCAAAAAACCAAGTTCTTCCTTTACAGTTTCACAGAAGAGCAGTCATTGTTTACGACAAAACAGTCTCTGATCACTGCAGAATGGTGAATACTGTGAATGGCTCAAGGAATGTTGTATGCAAGTTCTTGACTCACGTATCAGTGAAATCCCATTGACTTTAGCCAAGGTGCTGCATTTGAAGCAGAGGGAGTTTTCAAGTCATTTGATAGGTGCACAGCATGTGTTGGTATTTCTGCTCACCTCCAGTAGGAATATTTTCCCTTTTTAGTGTAGCTGCGCAGCATGAAATAAGCTTTCTCTGGACTGCTCTGCAGAGGTGCACCACTTCCAGCTTACATAAACTGGGACTTCTTGTACTCTTGACTGTGTGTGCCCTAACAGCCTTTCATGTCTAAGGTTGAAGTACTGAAAGAGCAAGGTAGTTATGGTTGTTTGAAAATGAAAGGATGTCCAGTTATGTAAAAATTATAGACCTTGTACTTCTGTCAAAAAAAAAAAAAAGTAAGTAAATAAATAAGTTTTATGGCACTTCTGCTTGCAGTATGGGTAAAAATCCTTACCTTTTTTCCCCAAAACACCCTATATTTTACCTCATTCTTCTGTTCTTAAATGCACATGAAAGAACCTTTTCTATTTTTCTCCTCCCTTTGAAAAACAAAATAAAAAAAATGAGAGGATGAAAGACAAAGTACACTGCACCAACTACTTTGCTTCTACATTCACAAAAGTGATCCTTTTTTAAGAAATCAGCTTCGAAGTTTTCACCATAAGAATTGAGATCCATTCTAGTTGCTGTCCAGAAGTTATGTCACACAATTTTTAAAGTGACATTGGAGTGTCCTCACAGATGAAAACTTTACCTTCCCATTCCACTATTTAGAAAATATTACAGTCCATCATATTATATAATTATTTCACAAATAATCAAACTGTCTGGACATTTTTGGACACTTGACGATCCGGTTGGTTTATCCACATTCAATTGATGATGTTTGTGTGTAGCAGCTAACAACTTTTCACAGGATTCCATAATTGCAAATATTTCCAGACCATCCAGTTCACTACAGAAAATCAGTTGGGCAAATAAGTATTTCTTCCTGTTCTCACAAGTCTTTTCGGTGTTAAATTAAAAAAAAAAAAACTTAAAAGCTTTAATTAACACAAAACCTAAGCTTTAATACCTAAAGTAGTCAATAATCTAAGAACCTACATTGATTATGGCAGTGGTATTATGACACCAGATAAAGTATAACTACTAGTTCAATCCCCATCATATTCACAAAATTATACAGTCCTCAACATGAAGGATTTTGAAAAATGCATTAAGCTTTGTATAAATCTGTCCACATTCATAAACATCCCTACCAGTCTATAAAGTACTGGTCCATATTCTTTGCTTATTTGAAGTTTAACAAGTCTATCAGAGGGTATGGATATTGCTCATTTTTGTGTTTTCTACTATCTTTTTCTATCAGGAATAAAATAGAAAAGAAGAAAAAAGCCCACTAAAAACAATCAAAAAACGGGCTTGTAACATTTCGAGAATTAGCAAAACCATTGGATAGCACTATCTTTTATACAACAGGATTCCTTGAGGCAATTCAACACTAACAAAGAATCAGTACTCTTCAAGTCAAATGACTGAATATTCATCCTGGTAACAACTGCATTCTATTACACTGAGAGAAGCATATGGTGAGTATTTATACAAGATATTCAGACAGATGCACACCAACATTCACTAATAAAAGGTAAATTAACACAGCATCTGCTGACAATTTTGCCCAGCATGCCAGGATTGTGCCAGGCAGAATCTGAGGTAGTACTGTAGGATCCGAGCTAATCTACCATCTACTCACCAGTACATTGGTCTCAGCTTCAAAACAGCAGTAAATTGAAACTGCAAATACAACCGAGGATCAGAGAGCAGCTTAAAAGCTGCTGAGGTCTAATATCACAGACAAAAACATACTTAAGATGCAAATCTGCACTAGCACTGCAGCTAGAACCAGCCCATGGCCTAGCTCACTGTAAAAGTTATTTTCATCCTAAGGAGAAGATGTTGGTAATTAGTGCTTGACTAGGTATTTCAAAACTTCTACACAAAAACATAACAAAAATGTAAAAACATTAAAAAAAGTTTGATGAGCATTTTTTTTTTAATGAAAGACAGGAAGAATGAGCTTTAGATACCAATAGCCTCAGGAAAAAAAATCACTTAATTAAAGATAGTAAACATAGTGTTTTGGCCTATAATGACTTTTTACCAATAGTTTTGTGTAAAAATTTAAACCTTAACTGATTTTTTACTTCATAAATATGTCCTACGTCCTCATCTCTGCTACAGAGATAAGTGCATCCACTCTCTATTTTAATAGTCAGGACTTGTACAAATTTGTATTTACAATTAAGAATTACGACTAAAACATTTCTTGCCCTTCACTGTTGCTCTGCTCTTCATTTGTTCTGTTCTGACTTAAAGGAAAACCATATAATCATGGGATATCACAGGCTGGAAGGAACCACAAGAGATCCTTAGCTCAACAACTTGCTCAAGGCAGGGACACCTATGGGATTGACTTAGGATGTTCAGGCCCTTATCTAGTCTGGTCTTGAAAATCTCCAAGAATGGAGACTGCACAAACTCTCTGGGCACCTGATTCACTAAGGGAAGATCGTAACTCCATCTTCTTGACAACCTCTCCATGGTTGTCAAGAGCAGCACTCTGGGGCTGCTGTTAGGTAGCCCCACATGCATCTCCTCTCTGAGCAGAGGTTCCCCATCTCTCAGCCTTTCTTCATTGGGGAAATGCTCTTATCCCCATCTGTTCCAGGGGCCTCTTGCTGAACTTACTCCCGTTTTACATGTCTTATACTGTAGAGCCCCAAACTGGATGCAGTATGTTGCAGGAGCACCGTGCAATAGAGGACAATCCCTTACCTTCAGATGCTGGCCATGCCCCTTCTGATGCAGCCCAGGAGGCTGCTGGCTTTCTCTGCAGCCAGAGCAGGTGCAGGCACACCTTCAGCTCCCTGCACACCAGGACCACAGTGCCTTCTGCACACTGCAGCTCCCCAGCATGGCAGTTCTCAAGCTGTACCACTGCAAGGGGCTTTTCCTTACCAGACATCGGACTTTTGCATCTGCCCCTGTAGAATTTCATGAGATTACTGTTGGGCTGTTCTTACAGCCTGTCTAGGTCCTTCTGGATGATAGCATTGCCCATGGTTATATCAACTACTGGCCCCTGTTCAATGCTGTTGGGGAGAAGGGCTTTGAAGTTTGCAAGAGCATTCTTAGTAGATGTCACCATTGACATCCCAGAAACACTGGTTTGGATTTTCTGCGCATAGATTAGCTTGACACTGTAAAACTGCATCCATGTAAAATGAAATCTAAAAGAAAAGAAGTGTCTGAACCTTTCTATTTCTTGTGTTTGAACACTGCAGATCACTTTTTGAGAAGGGGTCAAGAGAAATCCAGTAAATGTCCAGTGCCTGTCTAGTTATCTGTCCAAGGTTATAACAATGGGTACAGCTTGCAGCTCTTTGCCAAATTCAGTTGAGTAAGAAGAATAAGTAATTCAAGGCTGCTACCACGATCTTGAATATCTTGTAGTCTGAGTATCTCCTGCTGTCCCACTGCTGGCTCCTGAAAACTACTTCCTCAGGAAGGTACCTTCATGGCCTGTGCTTTTGAGGAGATACACAAGTTTTGTTTCCATTGACTAGCTACCTACATTTCCCAAAACAAACGCACTCCTCTTCCAAACACTTCTCTATTTTTTGCTATTATTCCTCTATGGATTCTCTCAAAGAGAGTAGTCACAAACTCACCACCACATCTCACTAAAGTCCCAGTTTGCATGCTGATTTTGCAGATAGACACCATAGAGCTCTATTCTGCACACGTTCACTTTTTTTTTTGTGTGGTTTCCAGCTATCTGAATTCCTGTTCACAAAATAAATAAACAACAGATATATGATGTTCAGGAGCTTCAAGGATCACAAAAAAATGACAGGATTTTTCCTCAGGGAAGGAGACAATAGTCAGTGTTAAAAGAGGAATAATGTGAAAAATAGATTAGATGTTTCATGTTAAGAAATTACGTGGGGGTAAGAGAAAGTGATTGAAGAATGAAAGACTTGAAATTTGAATTTCAATTTCAATTACTAAATTCTACCATATGCATTATAATTTTAGTTAAACAAAGAAGGCATATGAAGCCATGAGAATACATGGGAACAGTTTGAACAGAGAACTCAGTTCAATTATTGCAACCCCATTTCATACTATAGAAGTTTATACAGCTTATCGGAATTCCAGCTATTTTACAGTAGTGGTAAATGGCGGACCAAACTCATGCTGATAAACTCAATGCTTTGGGATATGATCTAATTTACAACAAATTGGTTAATTTGACAGAAATTCCAATAGATATTCAGCGAAAAGAGACAATAATTATGAAGTATCACAGCAATCTGTCTTATAAAGTTTGGATTCTGCTGATGATAAAAATACACAAAACTATACTTTGATCAGGAATGGAAATGCAGAATAGTCTCATTTGGATTAAGAACAGAAATAATAAATTGAGAAAAACTCCCAAAATCTGCAAGGAACTATCTATTGAGTTATCCCCAAAGCAGCAAAAAAAATCCATTATTGACAGTGCTTGCTGGGAATAATATCTCTTGGTTCTACAGAATGCCTGAGAAATCCTTTGCCAGGAAGTGCACAGACTTCCATAATCTCTCTGAGGTTCCACTGCTGGAGAAACAGTACCTTAAAGGGACCTTTCTGTCTGAAAAAGAACAGTTTTTATTAGATTCTGAAGGAAAAGATTTGGGTCATTCCTGAGAGACTTGTTGTCTGGGGAAAACAAGTGAACTATTTAAGGCTTCCCTGGTAAGAAACAGAAAAACTTATTTCCTGAAGACTCCGTCTCTCTCAACTTTGTAAGTACCTTGTACTACTAAGCATTATACTAATCTTTTGTGCAATTCAGAAATGAAAGAAAACACAGTCATAAGCTGAAGAAGGTATGTTGGGGTTTCTTAAACTCTCAGTTATTTTAATCTCATGAACAGCTTTTAGAAATTTTCTGGTTAACATTACATTTACTCTATGCTCTGATGTCAATTCATACTACTTATGTGACCTTTAATGCTGTACAGGTTTACACTGTACATTTTTGGGGAAAAGTAATAATTAAAGGAAAATATCCAAATGTTCTTAAAGTGACTACTGACTTTTTAACTTTATATTACCAAACAAAAAGTAAATCAGTTTGATGGAATTAATGCAGTAACTACAGATGCAGATCAATTATAACTTCCATTTTTATGCACTTTATATCTACCATCAAGATTACTATAGCAAAAATATGGTATTTCTTTACAGTGGTTATTATCACATTAGAAGAGCCACAGCCTTTGCAAAAATGTATATGAAATAATAGTAGATGTAGAAAAATAAACAATTTCTAACTCAAACATCTTTGACAATTATTTCTATGTAACAATCTCCTCATTGGATCAACTCATTCTGAGTTGACAAGGAACAGTGGAGCACATCAGACACAGGGCTGACTTTCTTCAGGGTGAGGATAGTCAGACAACAGAAAGATAATCAGGTTGGCTGGTTGATTCTGCATGGAAACAGGTGGGAACCTGCATATACACTATGCAGTTTAGTCAAGCAGGACTCCTCTCCCAGCATTTTCAACCCTTTCTCTAATAATAATCTGTCCAAAGTTTCACTCTTCTTCCAGCACAGAATTGAGAACTGAAGTTCAATATCCTACTTCTACACATAAGGAGGTAATTTAATTTCTTTTGGCCATTCATATGAGACTGACACGAAGAAAAAAAGCACAATCTGAATGTTGAAGAAGCTGAGTTCCAAAAACCATGGTTCAAGATCAAAAATAAACCCAGGCTCTCACCTCACAGTAAAATTAATACAAAAATATACTGTACTAGGTCTGGCTCAGATGGAGATGATTTTCTTAATAGTACCTTTTGTGGTTCCGCAGTTTGGGTTTGTAACTGAAAGTGTTGATAACACACAGGCATTTTGACTGTTGCTGAGCAGTGCTTGTGCCCATGACACATACGCAAAATCCTCAGGCTCTGACAGAAGCCTTTAGGCTCACGGCCCAAAACACCTTGGGATCTCTCACAACAACTAGCATGCTTTTGTAAAATACAGTGATATCTGTTACAAATATTCTGCTTCAGACACATCCTGAAATCATTCAGACAGAATGCTGGTTCCACTACCAGTTCATTCCTCTGATGAAAAAATGATACTGTCTTCAGATCATTAAAGCAGAAACAAGGGAAAAGAAAACCTGAACAGATTGCATATTAATTTAGGATCTCTCTTTTTACAAAGTAGTAAAGATTAATCAGTTTATTCTTTCTTCATTTGTATTCTCATGAATAATTATTAAATATTTGATATTGTGAATCACACATAAAAAGTGGATGTAAAATTACTGGAATATTTTTTAACTTTGAAAGTTTATCAAGTGATTATATGTCTTTCATAAAATTGTGCTATATCAGAAAGTTTTTTTCAAGTTGTTTGAAACATCATAGCTTTATAGAAACAAGAGATTTACTTCTCTCCTTTTAAAATAACCTCATTAGGGAAATTATTTGTGAGCAGGTCAGTATTATCTGACCTAACAAATTCACAAACTTGACTAACACGATAAATTACATAGAAGGAAGGACTTCAGAAGTTATAAATAAAATTTCAATTCCCACAAGAAAATGTTCTCTTTGAATTTACCTAAGAACTCTTACCCATCTTTCTCCTACCTAGTTCAAATGATTGTGTATTTTGCAGTGCATTATCTAACAGAGGTTTTCAGAATTTTTGCTGTTTCTACTGTCTAACTCATAAAATTTATCATACAGTACATTTGGAGTATTGATTTTCTGGGCTGTTTGAGACATAAAACAGGATAAAAGATGCAACTTATATCAACTGAAATACAAGTACCAAAGTAGTTCTCTTGTCAGCTACATTAAGAAAATTATCAAGAAAAAAAATAGAGGGTTTAGAAAATTTATCTCTGCCACATTCATTGACTTAACTATTTCAAGTTAGTCTTGATTAAATTAAATATTCCCTTCTGTGTCTAAGCATTCAGGAAATATCTGGGGGAATAAAAACTAAAGAGCAAGAATTGGTAACAAAATACATCACCATTTACATCTGTATTTCTCATTTCTCATGTACCCTGCTTAACAAGTACTTAACCTACAAATTCATGGCTTTTTGGGAGTTGCTATCAGGTAACTCATGTTCCGATTTCAGGAAAACAATATTTAGAGTTGTTCTGGAGTCTTTCTTTTTCTGCAGTATATTCTTGTGCTCATATTGCAGCAATCAGAGAGGAGAGAACATGATATGAGAAGAAGGTGGCACAACCAAAGCTTGTGTGATCCTGAAAACAATAAAATAAAGCAAAATACATTTTTCACACTTGGATATATCACACATCAAAATCAAACCACTTGAATAAAATAAAACATTCCTCTATCAGCTGCACTTAAACCAATGATTTTGGCAGTTTTGCTACAATTACATTGGCCAAAAAATCTGATGTTTAGGTCTTATGGTGAGGTTTAGCTTCGTTTTAGGGAAAATTTTTGCATCATTATTTAAGTTAAACTATTCACAGTTCAGTGATCTGCCTTATATGTTCACTTTAGTTTCTTGTAATTATAACACAATCTTCAGGGATTTTTTTTCTCAAAAGAAATAACATCACCTTTTTATTCTTGACTTTGAACCAGCTAGAATTCTGCTTAATATGTCAGTTCTAAAAATTTCATAAATATTTATCAACTGCATACTGTACAGGAGCTGCTGAAATGGTACACTATTTCTTATATACCTAGATGAAAAATAAATGATGAAATTTTAATGACAGCCCAGGGAGCTTTGTTACTTGCCTGAACATCTAGACATCTGCTAACTGTTGCTATCAAGACTCTGGATGGCTCTAAGGAAGGTGTTACTGGATGAAATTTTATGACTCTTGCTCTAAAGAAGGTTAGAATCAGAGAATCAGGAATGTCAGTTCCCAACTTAAACATTTATGAAGACAGAAACAATTCCTTAATTTCATGCACTTTTATATGCATCTGCTGAAGAGAGCAGATTGGATGCAAAAGGATAAGGACATCACTCTGTCAGTAGAGCAGAGAAGTCATTCTTAGGCACCAATAATATCCTTTAAATTGTCATAATGATAAGTAGATGAGATCCTATTGCAAGACCAAAAAAACGGTCACATACAAAAAAACTCCTGCCCCGGTCATGTTTTTTCCTCCTAGATCATAATAAAAAACCTACGATACAGACCCTTGGGCCAAAATATGTATAATACAGCAGGCTCATAAAATGTGTAGAACTTTAAACAAGCGTGAGACAGAGTGGTGTCTATGAAATATTAAAATCATTTTCTTAGAAGAATGGTCCTACAGAGGAGGATTCTATAGAACATGGTCTTCTAAGTTTGTCTAAAATTAAGTTGAAAAGTACAGAAATACTTCAAACTTTTCTTGTTAGGTAACAGCTATGTCTCTGACAAATTTTAAAATGTAACTCAGCATATCAAACATGAGATCCATTATTTTTACATTTCAATTAATCCCATTCAACACAATTTCCTGTCATCAAATCAGAATGTGTAGTGTTCACTTAACTAATTTGCCTGCAAGTCAGCTCTTATTCAAAGGAAATGAAGGAGTAGAGAATGGAGGTGATAGTAAAGATACCAGTATTGTTAAGTGCAAGGTTCAAAAAGTCATGTACTTAGATGATGGTGTAATCCTTCTAGAAAAAATTCTTTTAAAAAAAATACAATAATCTAATAAATGATCTAATGAATGACCTAATCAAATATAAGTATCAGTACTAAAATTTCTTAGGAAGCCTTCTCTTTTCATGACATGTCCCATTTTCAGTCATCAGAGTAATTCAGTGTTTTTCACTCAAATATATCCAGGAATAATTAAGTAAAATCCTGCTGTAATAACTAGGTACTTTATCAGTTAATCCAATATGATTTTTTGTATCCAAGTATTGTCTTTTTTTCAGAGGAAATACTGAACTTCCTTGATTTAATTTTATAAAGTAGAGGAATTCTGATCATCACATTTTAATTTCTTTCTATAAAAGATTCCTAAGTCTTTACTCCTGTTTTGATATAAAGATAGCATTTCCAAAGTTAGCAAAGATAAACATGAGTAACAGTGAAAACAGTAATGAAGCCATTTAATTTAATTAAAGATTTAAACAATATGAAACCAGCAAGGATAATGAAAAATCCTTTTAATAATTTTAAGTGGTCATTGGAATCTTAAATAAATACCAAACGCAGTGTGAGATGGCTCTGTGAACCTGCAAGAAAACTGCTGTTCTAAAGCAACAAATTTTAATGTTTTTATTTTAGAATTCTTCCAAGGTAAAATTTTCTGAGACACAATACTTTGCCATGTTAATCTGAGTGCATCTTGATTTCTGTGTCAGTTAAAATCCAGATATTGCAAGCAGAAAATGCATAGTTATATACATCATACAGGAAGACATTGATTACTTAAGTCTTTAATTCTAAAATAATTTTCTGTTTCATATAAATTTACTTCCAATTATCATAATGCAACAGAAGCTTAATAGAATAACACTAAATTACATCACAACACAGAAATATATATCGCCTCAACAGCTGCAAACTCCCCAAATTATTACATATATATCCTAGAAGTATCTCTTAGAAATGAAGTTGAATGAAAATATAAGGTCACTAAAAATTTCAGCTGATAAATGTGTCCACTCACAAAACCTTATAAAAATCTATTGAAATATAAGACAAAAAGAAATACAAAGAGAGAATGTAGGACTTACAATGAGTTTAACTGCCAGCTAAGTTGTAGAGCTGCAAAGCACAGAAATACCAAACTCTTCCTTGCAAGCAATGATTTGGGGGTTTTGTGTGATCTTCCAATAAGAAATGTTAAAATCTTTCCATTTGCATATAGTTTCACATATAATTAATATTAGCTACTGGTTTAGCAAAAGAGATACCCAAATTTATTTTACAAAGAGAAAAACTAAGAGAAATAAAGGGAAAGAAAGTAGAAGACACATATAAGCCATGACTGGCCCAAAATTCAGAACTTAAGGGACATTTGCATTGACTCAACAGGGCTCAGATTAACTGGATTGGCTCAGGATATTTTTATTAAAATTAAAAAAGCAGTAAGTGAATGATGTGTAAGGGAAGAAATATGGGTTTTTTAACCACATTTCAGCTATCAAAAAGTTTTGGTTTACATAAAGCTAATCTAGTTGCAAGGATTCCCTCTGTTTCCATAAGGGAAGGCAGGCACCTCCAAAGCAAAATTCACCTCATCTGTCCAGTTGCTACAAAGTCTGTTAAGGTGTTCAGTTTTAAAGTGACTTAAGATGACTGTCATCTTATGAGGTAGCAGTAGAAAATTTTGAAATATTGAATAAAAAGTAATAAATTCTTGCTTGCATAATTCAATTTCTTGCTATATGCACCTAGACAGATGGAGAACCAATGCAAATTAAATGCTACAAAGCCAGAACACTAAGTAGTCATTCAGGGACGCATTTCAAGAATGGCCAGTATGTCTTGAACTCTGCTTCACAAAATCCTATGCTGCACTTCAAAGCAGGGATCTAAAGCACTGGGATTACTCTCGTCTGAATTGTGATAGGGTGTGAGGCTGAGTAAAAAAAAAATCTACGTCTATGTCATATTTACAGAGAAAAAGAAGTAAGTTTCCATCTCTTTGTTGTGGTAACATGGGATTTGTTAGGCATTTCAGCAAGAAAAAAGTTTATCTCTGGGGTTCAGAAAGAAAAATTAGAACTAGAATAATTTACCTTTTTTTTTTGTCTTCCTTAACTAGAGGCAAGTTGTTGACTCTAGTCCCAGAGGCTAGGAGCAACTTCAAACATTAGTTAGCTAATTAAAGAAGGTCTGATGCAAAGACATTTGAAAAATATAAAGGCATATAAAAGTGCAGTTTATAAAGTATTTTGACTACTGAGTGGCAATATATTACAAAGATAATGAGTTGACACACTGGGCATTTTTTGGTGTTCCATTACTGTATCAAAACTATGACAAGACATAGACATGTTGCAATTGAAAATTGAAATGCAATGTCCAGGGCACTTTATTTACAGCAGTGATGTTACTTTTTCCTTTGAAATTTGTCTGGTCACATAATTCACCCCATTAATCACTTAGACTATTTTCAAGAATGGTTGTTCACATTTTTTAAATTTCCTTGCTGTGATATTAATGTTTAAATTGATCAAATGACAAGACTATTTGCCCAAAACATTTACTTTAAAGAAAATTGTAGGGTGTTGTGAAAACAGCAACAAAATGTTGCAAAGTAGTCAGATTTGAGAATAATTTACTGTCAGTAGTCATTTAAACTAATGTGATATTTCATCTTTGAAATGTCATGAAAATCAGGGAGGCATTCCAGGAGACTGAAAGAAGGCTAATATCACTCCTATCCACAAGGAAATCAAGGAAATTGTAGTCCTATCAGTCAAATGAAGCCCATGTTTAGGAAAAGCCAGGACAGACTGACCAAGGACAAATTGTGCTTGACAAACCTGACTGCCTCTCATGACAAAGGAACCTGCTTGGTTGATGTGGGGCAAGCAGTGAACATTGTCTACCTGGATATCTCCAAGGCTTTTGATATGGTTTCCCACAGCCTCCTCCTACAGAAATGTGCATGTGATGGTGTGGATGTGTGATCCATGAGGTGGGTGGGGAATCGGCTGACCGGCCACACCTGCAGGGTGGTGGTAAATTGCCCCCTTTCACACTGGCAGCTGTCACAAGTGGAGTCCCCCAGGGAATGATACTGGGCCCAATGCTGTTTAGTATCTTCATCATGCAGGGTGGTGGTAAATTGCTCCCTTTCACACTGGCAGCTGTCACAAGTGGAGTCCCCCAGGGAATGATACTGGGCCCAATGCTGTTTAGTATCTTCATCAGTGGTTTGGATTATGGGATCAAGTGTACCTGGATGGAGTTTGTCAGTGACACCAAACTGAGTGGGGCAGAGGACACTTTGGAAGGGAGAGACACCCTGCAGGAGCACCTGGACAGGCTGAAAAATTAGGCTGACAAGAACCTTATGAAGTTCAATAAGGACAAGTGTAAGGTCTTGCACATGGAAAAACATAATCCAGGAGAGCAGCACAGGCTGGGGATCTAGGCTAGGGAACAGCTCTATGGAAAGGGACCTGGGGGTCCTGGTGGACAAGCAGCTCAGTGTGAGTGAACAGTTTGTTGCTGCAGCAAAGAAAGCCAACACAAATGCTGGGTTGCATCAACAAGGGTGTCACCAACAGAGATAAAGAAGTCACTATTGCACTCTACACAGAGCTGTTCAAGCCAAACCTGGAATGCTGTGTTCAGTTTTGGTCCCTGCTATACAAGAAAGATGTGGACAGGGTGGAGAAGCTTTGGGCAATGAAGATGACCAAAGGACTGAGAAGCCTGTCATGCAAGGAATGAATGAGAGAAGTGAGTTTGTCCAGCTTGGAGAAAAGAAGCTTAGAAGACACTTTACCATGTTCCAGTATGTAAAGGGTGTCTGCAAAGAATATGGAGACTTGGTTTTTTCAAGAAGCCCTATGGAAAAGACAACGGGTGATGGGCACAAGTTCCTTCTGAGGAGATTCTGATTGAACATAAGGAAAATTTTCACGGTGAGAACAATCAGTCATTGGAATAATCTTTCCATTGTGTGGGAAGCGGATTCCCCAAAGTTGGCCACTTTTAAGATTCAGCTGGACATGGTGCTGGGCCATCTTTTCTGTACTGTGTTTTTGCCAACAAAGGTTGGACCAGATGATAAATGAGGTCTCTTCAACCTGGGGATTCTATGATAGTGTAATTCTATGATTCATTGAAACCAATTAAAAATACGGTTTGGGTCTTTTGTGTGTAGGGGCAAAAATAATCAGTATTTCATACTGTGGACTGCAACTGACAATTATATAGGTAAAGCAACAAGAATACATCTATTGCCACATCAGAACACATTCATGTGGAGTCTTCCACATTGTTCCCCAAATTTCATGCTATAGTTGAAGAAATTAATTTAAAAATTGATTGGCTTGTTGAGTTTTACAAAATGTTATCAGTGTATGAAATACAGGTAAGCTGAAAAACTGTAATGTGGGATGTTCCTTGCAACAGAAAGGCAAATCTAGGTTCTCTTTTCCCATGTAGGTTTAACAAGTCTACACACTGTAAAAAAATACGCTGAATGAGAAAGATTTGACGTCTGTGATCCCCAGCAATGCTGCCTAGCCTACGTCTCTCCGCTCTTTGAAAACTCCATGTTTGTCAGTTTTGTCATGAGCATGACAGTTTTCTGCTAGATATAATCCATTTCTTCCTCTCCATAGTCTTTTCCATGATCAGTTTGTAAAATTGAAGATGACACAGACTGTTTTGATGAGACCTTTTCCTGAGCAGGCAAAATTCAAATAATTAGGTTTAAGATGAGGAAGAAGTCATTCATGAGGGAGCAGGTACCTGATATAAATATGAAAAGAAACTGTATTTCACCCTAACAAGGTCTTTGATTTGAAAGCATCATATTTTGTGAAATATTGGCATAATCCTGGCATCCTTGGAATCAGACTGTCCATCTGTGACAGTACTGGGCTTACAAAAAATGTAAGGCCCTGTTCAAGCAGGAAATAACAACTCTTTACAGGCATCACCAAATCTA
This sequence comes from Corvus brachyrhynchos, assembly GCF_000691975.1. Classification (NCBI taxonomy): domain Eukaryota; kingdom Metazoa; phylum Chordata; class Aves; order Passeriformes; family Corvidae; genus Corvus; species Corvus brachyrhynchos. The sequence continues at coordinate 11,896,902 of NW_008240046.1, forward strand.
GAAAACCTAAAAGGAGACTGATCCGTGACTTAGCATGCTGGGAAAAGAGAAGAGAGAGAAAAAAGGTAGAAGTAAACCCTTGGCTGCTTCTAGCCCTGGCACCAAAGGAGAGTGAAAATATCTGTTCCTAATCTTGCTTGACTTGCCTCATCCCTTCCTGAAGGTCATGGATGGAAACACAAGATGTAATTTCCCAGGTCCAATTCTTTCATGTATTTCTGGCATTGCTTTCTCATTCCCTTGTCCATTAGGATGGCTGCCTCCTCCTTCAAGCATTTTCTTGAATGAATCCAGATTTCCTTTTTCTCCAGGGTTCATCTCATCTCCTTTCATCTAGTCTCAGCTGCCCAACCATGAGTTGGTTTTCTGCTTCAAACTGAAGTAAAATCTTTTGCAGTCCCCACCTGCGACACAGTTTTTTCCAGCCTGTCCCAGCCTTCCCTTTATTTCTGTTCCTAATTCTAATGGGGGATTTTTTGGGTTAGTACCTCCCTACACCCCCATTTACACAGCCATTGCACATCCTTCTTTCCTACACAGGCAACCCTACACCATAGGACTGATTTCTCCTTTCTTTTCCATGTTTTTTACTGACAAATTTCCTGCCCATTTTTGTTCCAAAGAACTTCACACCAGTGTAGCTTTGGTCTTCTCTGACTTACAGGCAGGCAGTTTCTCTCTGCCTTCTATGTGCCTGTTTTCTGCCATATTGTGAGGTTCCACTGCAGCACAGCCCTTGGATTGAAGCATGTTCAGTCTCTCTTCAAAGCTGGGCCATGTGTGATGTTCAAGAGGCATCCAGGATAGTGATGAACCAGCACAGACACTGAGGAATGGCTCTTCAGAGATACCAGCTACTAAGCCCACTGCAGATTGTACACAATGGTAATTTGAAAGCCAATTTTTTAAATGCTTGCACAAGAAGAGGTAAATGCCTTTCCTGGACACAAAAGGCTGACTGTGTGAAGAAATTCAATCCATGTACTTGAAGTCTGACAGAATTAAAAGCTTGTTAAATAGGGCCATAAAATGGGAAATTTCAGATGTTCCTATTTACAAGGTAGGATAGGGGAGAAAGGGGGAAAGGAAAGGAGCAGTGTCAGCTCTGTCTGTAGTACACAGAGCTTTAACTTCAGTGTCTATTAACTGTGAACTTACACAGAAATATCATTGTATAAAATACAATAAGCCTGTGAAGCAGCCATGAGGTTTCAGGTTTCCCTACTGCTTTCAACCAGGCTTACTCTGACTCTCCTCTGAGCCCAGAGAAGTCTTTGTAGTGTGTGTCTGCTTCAGCAGGGAAGGCAGTAAGTTATTCCAGTTGCTCCAGTTTCAAATAGCATTGGATGTTCTGCAGAGGACAGTGGTTTAAGTCTCCTCAGGTGGAGAAAGCAGAGCAGAGACCTCACACATTTAGGAGCAGTGTGCCTTTAAAGAAAAGCATGCCTGCATGCTGCTCCTTTACACACGGTCTGAAAAACATTAATTTTCTCTGAAGGAAGAGATCTGGTTACACTGTGCCAGACACCAAACCCTGCATACATGAGCCAACTATGTGAATTTTCTTAACAACTCTTTTACCCTCAGATTCCTCACCAGCTTAGTCCAAGTGGCTCCTCTATTGTGCCAAACATTCTGGTAGATAACAATAAGGTGAGAGGTTTGTTCTTCTAAGAGGAAGATAAAATATCAGATACTGCAAATGTTCTTCAGTCTCACTGAGTAACAAGCATCAGTGAAGATAGGACTGAAATAGATTCGCTTAGTTCTTGCCTGACGATTGCATTCACCTAACCTACATTACACATGCATGCCTGTGCCAAGAGACAGGCTCCAAGCATCAGACATATTTATCCATTAAGTAAAACTGGGCTAAAAG
>NW_008240046.1:11898831-11918639 GCF_000691975.1 Corvus brachyrhynchos
CGTGGTACAATCATCATAGTTTTCAAATAAAACAACAAAAAAGTAGATATTTTAAAGACCTGCTGTAAGTCATTTCTATGAAATCTAACTCCTATTTATACAACAGATATTTTCCATTGCTTATTCCACCTTTGCCCTTGTTATATTCCTTTTGAAAATTAAAAAGTATCTTTTATCTGACCCAGTAGATCAGCTAAACTTTCTTTTTTTTTGACCTTATTTTCTTAGATCAGCTTTGAATTTACATTTTCCTTTTTTGCAATATTAATACATAGAGAATATGAAGTCATCTAACATGCCATTAATGTATTTTAATACCATACCAATACACTCCCTTTGGATTAATTAAGAAAGAAACATGAGTTTTCCACTGTATAGGAATTATGCACAACCTTGGCTTTATAAGACAGACAAAATTGTTGATGCAATAATTTTGCAATTCTTTGATAAAGTTAAATATAACTCCGGCAAGATGGCATTGTTTTCCTACAAAATCTATATTAAGATAGGAGCCTGCAAGGAACTAATAAAATAAACACCAGGGACTTTGTCAGACTGAATCCCACTAGTCAACTGTAGTTAAGAAAGAAAAAGATAAAGACTTCCTCTAAAATCAAATGTGATTTGATTAGAAGCATGCAAATCACAGCATAGCCACGTCTGAATACTGAATGATTTAATGAATACTAATTCAGGTCATTTGTTCTTCTCTTCCATGACACTGTGTTCATCTTTCTGAATAGTCCACATAGAATCATAGAAATCCTGAAACACAGAATCACAGAATATTCTGAGCTGGAAGGGATCCACAAGGATCATCTAGTCCAACTCCTGGCCCTGCACAACACTATTCCCTGTGCCCAAGAATGTTCAAACACTTCTTGAGCTCTGTCAGGCTTGGTGTTGTGACCACCTCACCAAGGAGTCTGTTCCAGTGCCCAGCCACCCTCTGTTTCTAATATCCAAACTAAATCTCCCCTGACACAGCTTCAGACCCTTTTGGGTCCTGTCACTGGTCACCACAGGGAAGAGACCAGTCCTGCCTCTCCTCTTTGCCTCATGAGAAAGTTGAGACCACAATGAGGTCTCCCCTTAGTCTCTTCTTCTCCAGTTGAGCAGACCAAGTGACCTCAGTTGCTCCTCACACAGCTTCCCCTCAAGGCCCGTCACCACCCTCATAGCCCTCTTTTGGACACTCTCTAATAGATAAGTGTCTTTTTTATATTGCAGTAACCAGAACTGCACACAGGACTCAAGGTGAGGCCGCCCCAGTGCAGAGCAGAGCAGGACAATCCCCTCCCTTGCCTGGCTGGTGATGCTGTGCCTGATGCCCCCCAGGACACAGTTGGCCCTCCTGGCTGCCAGGGCACTGCTGACTCATGTTCAACTTGCTATCAACCAGGACCCCCAGGTCCCTTTTCACCTTGCTGCTCTCCCTCATCTCATTCCCCAGTCTGTCCATACATCCAGGACTGCCCCATCCCAGGTGCAGAATCCAGCACTTTCCCTTGTTAAACTTCATTTGGTTGGTGACTACCCAATCCTCTAATTTATCAAGGTCTCTCTGCAGAGCCTCCCTGCCTTCAAGGGAGTCAATATCTCCTCCCAGTTTTGTATCATCTGTGAATTTGCTTAGTGCCCCTTCTAGTCCTGTGTCCAAGTTATTAATGAAGATGCTGAAGAGAACTGGGCCTCAGATGGATCTCTGAGGAACCCCGCTAGTGACAGGTCCCCCATCTGATGTCAACCCATTCACTGTAACCCTTTGTGCCTGACTCATGAGCCAGTTGCTCACCCATCCCATGATGTGTTTACCCAGCTGTGTGCTGGATATTTTGTCCAGAAGAAGCCTGTGAGAAACAGTACGGAAAGCTTTACTGAAATCCAAGAGGATAATATCAGCTGGCTTCCCTTGATCAACTGTTGGGTTACCCTGTCATAGAAGGAAACCAGGTTTGATAAGGAGGATTTTACCCTCATGAAGCCATGCTGGCTGTCACCAATGACTGCATTGTCTTTCAGGTGTTTTTCAATACCTCCCAGAATGATCCTCTCCATAACTTTACCAGGCACTGAAGTGAGACTGACATGCCTGTAGTTTCCAGGGTTCTCCTTCTTGTCCTTCTTGAAAATTGGGACAAGATTCGTCAGCTCCCAGTCATCTGGGATCTTGCTGGATTCCCAAGACCACTCAAAAATCAAGAGAGGCTTTGCAATGACATCAGCCAGCTCCTTGAGGATTCTTGGATGAATCCCATCAGGCCCCATAGATTTTTAGGGATCCAGCTGGAGCAGCAGATCCCACAAAATTTCAGGATCAGCTGGGATTTGAACATTCTCACAGTCATGATCCTCCAGCTCAGGGCACTGAAACCCCCTTGGTCCATCATCTGTGTTGAAGGCACAGGCAAAGAATGCATTAAACACCTGTGCTTTGTCCCTGTCCCTCTTTGTGAGGGGACCATCCTCAACCTGTAACAGGCCAATGTTATTTTTACACTGCCTATTGCCATTAATATATTTGAAAAAGCTCTTTTTATTGTCCCCTGCAGCTCCGGCCAACTTCATCTCCAATTGAGCTTTGACTGTACAAATTTTCTCCCTACAACGGCAAGAAACATCTCTGTATTCTTCCCATGTCACCTGACCTTGCTTCCACTGGGCATACACCTTCCCTTTTTCACCTTATTTCTGAGACAAGATCCCTGTTTGGCCTAGATGGCCTTCTCCCTCATCTGCTTGACTTCTGACATTTGGGAATTTTTGCTCCTGTGCCCTTAGGAGGTGATGTTTAAAATGTAACCAGCACTGGTGGACCCCACCACCTGTAAAAACACTACTTACTAATTCCCTGAGCAAGCTGATAATGTATGTTCTCCTCATGTCCAGAGCTGAGGTTTTGTTGGCACTTCTCCTGTCAACAGAGATTTTAAACTCAATCGCTTCATGGTTGCTGTGGTTAAGATGGCCACCAGTCTCCACTTCACTCATGAGATCCTCTCTGTTGATAAGCAGTAGATCAAGGAGGGCATCTTTCCATGTTGGCTCCCATAGAACCTGTTTCATAAAGTTGTCATCCAGATTTTTTAGGAATTTGATGGCCCAGGCTGTATAAGGGATGCTCCCAGCTAATTTTTGGCAAGTTGAAGTCCCCCATAAATACAAGAGTAGTTGTTCCTCAATTCCTCAAAGAATAATTTGTCGGTGTCATCATCCTGGCTAGGAGGGCTATAGTAGTTTCCCACAGTGACACCCTCATTATTTGTTTGCCCCTTGATTCTTATCCAGAGGCCCCCAGCTGTGCCATTGCCAACTGTGAGCTTCATGCATTCTAGAAAATATCAGTAGACACAAGGATCTCAAAAGCTTTTTTGAAATTAAGCATCTTCCAAGCAAAACAGATAATGTGTTGGAAGAATGACATAAGTATCATTAAAAGCACCAATCAACTAAACTCCACACACAAACTTCCATCACAGATGTTCAGAACAGATTCAAGGTCTTTGTACAAATAGACTATCGCTAGAACAGAAACTTAAGTTCCATCTTCAATGACCAGTTTTGTTAGATTTCTAGTCTTAATATCTTCCCCCTATTTATTGTTTCACTAAAAAAAATACTATACTATTTGACTATAATCAAAAAACAAAATAAAGAGCATCTAAATACAGATTTTTTTTTTTTTATAAAATGGTCAAAGCATAAAAGATCTTACCTTTTCAATTTAAGACATATGCTTCATAGAGGATTTGAAAGAGAGCAGAACTAATTAATGCTTGCAGTTGGTAGCACAACTTGTATCATAAATATACGTGGGCTCAATACAAGAAAATCAGCAGCACACAGATAATTTCAAAATCCAATATAAGATCCTGGATATTATCTTATAGTTTAGTTTATTTCTATTTTGTACCTAGACTTTTACTTAAAGCACAAATGAAAAGTTTGTTTTCAACAAAAAAATTATTCTTGACCTGCTGCACTCGTATCAGAAATAATTTGTTATTAAATTGAAGACTGTTCCAGAGATACTTGGCTGCATCGCTCATATTTTGCCCCCTTAACAATAGTAATACTCTGTGCAGTAAAAGATTGAATCTTAATGCATATGTGTAATCAGATTGAAATGCAGTTCATGTGCCTAGTCAGGTCTTGTTTTCCTTTATCTTATTGCTTATAGAGGTGAAAACCACCTGTAATGTAAAATGCCTGTATACTACTGCTTGCTGAGTGTCACTGTCCCTGTTTGTACATAGCTGTATTTATATATATATAAATGTATGTATTAATGTGTGTGTGTAGAGTTAGAATATCTTAGTTTGGGCATTGAGCCAACGATATAAGAGGTGGAATGTCTTGGGGTGACTTTATGATGTGTATCCCCTATCACTCCTCTATGCTCAGAAATTAACTTTGTGCCTTTCTGTGCCTTTAAACTGAGCCTGAGAGGGGCAAGAGGGAAAAAAAAAGCAAACTCTTCAAAACAGTTTTTTTAAGGACACAGACCCACACTCTCTGCTTCTAACAGCAGCAAGAGCGGAGGAAGCACCCTTGTTGCTCTTCAGCCAGCTTTCAGCTCCTTTTCTCCGGAGGGAGACGGAGAGTTGAACTTTGTTTTCCTGGGACTTTGGTTTTTTCCCTTCTTCTCTTCTGGACTGTTTCAACATCAGAACACATCGGGAGAATTTTCCACTGAGGTCCCGGAGGTGGGCCCACCACGACCCAGCTCCGAGGAGGAGGGGAGAGACCACACCTATGGAAGGACTCTGAAATCTTCCCTTGCCTTCTTTCAGATATTATATTTCCTCCAAAATTGTCCAAACAGGCACAAATAGTGGTGTCCAATGTGGAGCCCGAGATAAAAGCTGGGCAGGTAAAAAAAGGCAGGTTATAACCATCCCTCCCCTACCAGGTTTGGGAAAAAAAAAATTTTCCTTGGAGGAAAGTGAAAGAGATAAAAAATATTTTTGTAAAAAAAACATAGGAAAAGGATAATAATGCTAAATAATAAAACTTCTCGCTGTGGAGAGAAACCTGGGAAGATTTCAGAGTCCTTCCATAGGTGTGGTCTCTCCCCTCCTCCTCGGAGCTGGGTCGTGGTGGGCCCACCTCCGGGACCTCAGTGGAAAATTCTTCCGATGTGTTCTGATGTTGAAACAGTCCAGAAGAGAAGAAGGGAAAAAACCAAAGTCCCAGGAAAACAAAGTTCAACTCTCCGTCTCCCTCCGGAGAAAAGGAGCTGAAAGCTGGCTGAAGAGCAACAAGGGTGCTTCCTCCGCTCTTGCTGCTGTTAGAAGCAGAGAGTGTGGGTCTGTGTCCTTAAAAAAACTGTTTTGAAGAGTTTGCTTTTTTTTTCCCTCTTGCCCCTCTCAGGCTCAGTTTAAAGGCACAGAAAGGCACAAAGTTAATTTCTGAGCATAGAGGAGCGATAGGGGATACACATCATAAAGTCACCCCAAGACAGAGTACAATCTTAGCATCATGTTAATACAATCACCACATAAAAACTGTAGTTGCATTATACATAAATATTAAAAATTCTAGGGTTGCAAAGTCAAAGATTAACATCCTGGGAGAACACAGAGAGAGAAATGCCTGTGTAAGAAAACACGTTATGGAATTGTGCCACACTATTTTTAAAAAATGATCTGTATTCAATACAATGCATTTAAATTAAAATGAAAGGAAAAAAGGAAGTTAAAAAAAAGTCCATGCAAGGAAGTTAAGAGTTATACTGAAATTTCAAATTTGTCACCTGGACATGCTGATGAATATGACTGAATGAATTTGCAAAAAAGCCATAGCTCAAATCAAGGGCACACATTCTAATTAACTACACTACATCAGGGAGAAGAAATTAAGAGTTACATTGTGCCCAGCTGTAACAAGGAATGCATGAAGTTCAAAATCGGCTTCTGCCATTCATACAATTACCAAGAACTACCACTGACTCCTGTGCCCAGGGAAATGCAGAAATTGCTTAGTTCAATTATTCACTTTTCTGAAGAGCAGAGGCACAGAAAGTATTACAGCCTCTGACGCTGATACAAGAGCTCAGTAACCTGGGAAACTCTGAGGTATAAGGATGTAACACAGAGACATACTGAAAAGAATAATATCTGCTAAGCTTCAAATTAGTTCCAGGGAGAACCTAGCTGTTCCTGCAAAAGAATGGTATTTAAATGTATGGATCTGTGTCAGGAATTTATTAGCTAATAAGATAAGGTCTGTTATGGGAAAGGGGATGGAGTCAAGGAAAAAAGGAAAGCAAGAGAAAGATTATTTGGTGGCAGAGAAATATGTGAAAACGTAAAAGAAACTTGGAGGAAGTCTGCAGAGGAGAAAAGACTTTTCAGAGGGAAGACTCTAAAATCCAGTTTGGTATCACCCCTTGAGTCCAAAAATCTCTCTCTGAATTGCCTCAGGTCCTGAGTGGCTCAGCTTTGAAAAAAGAGAACAGGTGTCCTTTTATCTGCAGAACTCTCATCTCTCTTATCTTTTTGGAAATCCACCACTTTTGGAGGGTGCCCACGACCTTCTGCAGCCCTACACAAGGTAGAAAATTCCCAGGAATTTTTAGGGTTATGTTGTTAACACAGAGAGATTCCATAACCATTTTTTCAATGCAAGTACATTAGGGCCACTAAGAAAATTTAGAGCATGACACTTGCGTAAGTTTGTTCCACAGGAGAAAAAACATACAGTGCAGATAATCTTAAGTTAGAAGACCAAGCAAAATTCGGATATTGGATTCATCTTCTTGTCATATGTGACTAGATATGTATATTACAGAAATTCATTAATAAAATTGCCAGGATGTGGGACGAGGATTAAAGACAAAACTACATACAAGTCCAGTTAAAATCACTTTTTAAAAAACCTAAAATTTGCTAAAGTATTTTTTGTCCAGTATTTTAGTAGTTTTTAGCTAAAAACTTTGCGAAGAGAAAGAAAGGAGGGGGGGAGAGAGAGAGAGATGGAATTTGCACATTCACATGCACAAGGAAAGACCTCAGCTTCCTCCACATCTTCAACATCAGGCTGTCCAGGATGTCAGCTTGTCTATCACTGCTGACTCGATTATGAAGACACACTTAGACAGAACAGCTAAAATTGATGCTGCCTTCAATTTCACGTTCTAGCCTTTTTCTGAAGGTTCCCACTCCCAAAGCAGACACAGCAGAAAGAGCAAGGTGTCTGCTCTTGAATTGCCACAGCCAACATCCAAACATACGAATATAATCTGAAATCAGTCATCCAACCAATTTCAGCTTGGCTGTAGAAACTAAGTAGAAGATTAAGCAGAATTCAATCCTCACTGATAATAGACCATCAGCCCTCAGGTTCCAATTACATCCTCACATGTCTGCCTGTACCACCTTCTGTAAATCAGTCCAGGACAAAGTCCTTCCATGGTTTGAACACAAATATGAACATACAGCACCCCAGCTTTCTAGACAAGTTTTTTTCTGAAAACTCTTCCTGTAGACTGAATCTCATTCTTTAACCTGTCATCTAGCCCAGGTCAGAGGCAGCTGTACATGAAATTCTTGTAGTCACAGCTGCACGGCTGGGCATTGCCTTGGAGCCTGCCAACAGTGAGCGATGAAATCCTTACTGGAGCCTTTCTCACACTATGCTTTGACCCAGTTTTCCTTCCCACATAGAACTGGGCATGGAAGATCACTGGTGTGTCAAAGTGATCCCATTTTAGGATTAGGATATATAACCAAGGCATGCACTCAGGTCCTGGGTCCTCCCATATTTCCAGAATATCCTTAAGCATCCTATTTGCTCTTTCAGTCAAACACAGAAATATAAGGCTACTTTAAAAGTTACAGAAGAATGCAAAATTTGGCTCAAACTCCAGTGTGGGAGAACAATACTTTTTATTCTTGATACATCACCAGAGCTTCCATTTGATGTCAATTAAGAGTATAAAGCAAGTCATATTTAATTTGGTTTGTTGAGTTGTTAGTAAATATGGAAAAATACGTGCTGGAAATATTAAATATTTTTCACCGTTAGAAAATAAAATATATTTTTTAAATAATCAAGATTATTTTAATTGAAATAAATGTTGATTCTTCTTATCTTAGTACAGTATTGGCAAGATAATACAATTCAATCTTTTTACTTTAATGAGTTTTATTTGTCATGCTAGCAAACATTAGTTAACCAAGAAATTGATTTTCTACAGTGGAATTAGGTCGTAGTCAAACACTCCCAGTGTATTCAATTTTCTACCTCTATTGAAATCCAGCCATTAAGTTTTTAAAAATGCGTGCACTGTGTTTGTACCCTCTGTAAGCAAGACAGATACAATAATTATTGCCCTTTCCCAATTTGCTCTGTGCAACAAAAAAGTGAAGACTCTTTTGCTCTGTTTTTATAAGGTGAACTTGCTATGTTGTCCATGGTCTTAGAAAACAGCTTTTCCCCACATTGTTCTAAATAAAGGCCACGTATGTGGGTGACCAGAACTATAAGAAGTAGTCTAGTGTTTTTCTACTGCTTGTTGTGGTTTAACTCCAGTTGTCAACTAAGTCCCACACATCTGCTCACTGATCCCACCCTCATTCTGGTAGGATGGGGTGAAGAATTGAAAAAAAGGAGGAAAAACCTTATCTCTGGATTAAGATAAGAATGCTTTAATAATTGAAATAAAATATAAATTATAATTAAAATAATAATAATTTATAATAATGATAATAACAACAATAATGAAATTAAATGAGAGACAACAAAAAGAGAGAGAGAGGAATAAAACCCAAGAAAGACAAGCAATGCACAATAAGATTGCTCCCCACCCTCACAAATACCCAGAAAATTCTGAGCCACCACTGGCATCTCCCAGTCAGTTCCCCTCAGTTTATGTCCTGAGCATGACATTGCATGGTATGGTATATCCCTTTGGAGAGTTCAGGCCAGCTGTCCTGTCCTGCTCCCTCACAGCTTCTTGTGCACTTCTCCACTGGCATAACACTAAAAAACTGATTCATTGTGTGTCTACCCCATAAGAGGACTGATAAAAGTCTGGCTGACAAAACTGTCTCAGAATGCTTTTTGAATCCATGCTTACAAATTTATGTGTTACAGAAAAAGTCTTAAAATACTCTACCTACAAAGCACAAAAAAAAAGTAGTTTCTCCATGTATAAACCAATAAAGGGTATCAATTTCTGTGTCTGAAAATAAAATTAAAAAACATTGTTCCAAGTCAGATTTTAATAATTTATTCAAAGGGAAATTTATATTTGTATTCCACTAAGTCCCTGTGTGAAACATTTGTGGTAAGGAAGAAGCTTCAGAAATTTATGTTTGATGCTAAATCTCAATGACCAGCTCTGCAAAGTGCTAGAATTGCAGAAGACAACAGACACTCTGTCTGAAATTCCCTCTGTTGTGTCTTTTCTCTCCTCTCAAACACTGACAGCTGCAAGACTCTGGAGAGAAGCTTAATCCCTGGAGCAAAAAGAAGCACTTCCCATCACTTCCATGTCTACACAGGCTTGTGTACATGCACAGACTCAAACTCAAAAAATGAAGCATCATTCTCAAAATTAAAACCTGAAATTAAACAGAACAATTTTTACTATTGAAAAATTATGAATAGTGTGACAGACAATGACATTATTCACTCTGAGGTTTTATCACTCCTTTAGAAACTACTTTTTTTGAGATCAAATAAAGAAATGAGCTAATATCGGTTATAATATTGATTATGGTGTTGAGACAGAAGTTCTCCAACTGCCATTTGTTTTATTGAACCAGCAAAGTAATGTTTTATCTTTTGATTCTTTATGCAGGGGTTTTGTATTATATGAATAGCTGAGAGGTCATAAGTATAAAATGACTCATAAGGAGAATTATTAATGCTGGTAAATTGGATAGCACTCCATAAGATATGACAAAGTAATTACTTTCTCAAGAACTCCCTGCTCTTCTCAATATTCACTGATAATATGCTGTATCCATTTATTTATGACGTCTATGCTATAATGTATAGATGCTTCATATTTTTCAAATGAAGGTACCATCCTGTATAAACATCCCATTTTCCTTCCTATGTAGAAATGTATTTTTCCTACTGCATGCACTTCAAAGATCTATAACTAAATAAGAAGATGAAACAACATTTACAAATGAGTGTGGAGATCTCTCCTCTGTGTGCCAATAAACACGAGACCAGGCATTTCTCAGTGGAAGCAGTGGATTGTTTGGCAACTGGCTGCCAAGGATGAAAATGGTGCAGATCTGAGGTAGGTCACAGGCTGTAAACACTTCTGGCTTATCTATTGCAAACTCTTTGTTTACCTCTCCTCCTTTATTGCTTATTATTATCTTAAATTGCATTGTCTTTCTAATTTTATCTATTTTTTCCCTTGAAGACTGGTTCTCCCTTTAACTGTGAAGTGTCCTTAAAGGCTCAACAAGCTGTATGTTCGGTGGTTCATGTTTTACTGACAAAAAAATACATCTAGTAACGCCAGAATTTCCTAGGTCTTATTGGAATATGCAACCCATGATATATTATAATTCTGAATTAAACTGCAGATAGAAAAGAACTTCTATTTGGTGTACAAAAATTTAATTTTTTCAGTGTTTTTTTTTTTCTAATTTCTCCTTCCATGTTGGGCATAGCTTACATTACAAGGAAGAATCATGCAACAGTGTTTTTATTGTTAGCATTTTTGAAGGTAGATGAGATGCACACAAACAATAAAATGGAATTAAAGTATGAAAAATTTCCTGGTTTTGAAGTCTGATCATGCTCAAGGTCCTAATATATACAAGGTGTTTCAAACCCCAAACAGCAATGAGAAGAAATAAAAATCAGTGCAAGGGTCACTAGAGTCCATGCATTCCAGAGAGTAAATTTTTATTGTGGGAGATAAGAACTTACAAAACACATGAAAAAAATTGGTTTTCTATGGCTAAGAAAATAGTACTAGTTTAGAATATTTAGTTTAGAATATTTTCTGAAGATACTGGATATTGCATACCAATAGAAACAGTAACTCCTTTGCCCAAATTTTGCAAATAGAGGAACTGAGGCAGAGAAAAAAAGTATCTGCCTTAGATGATCTGTTTTTTCAGCAGAAAATAAAGAATCTGGAGTTCAAGAGCTCTGAGCTCTAATGCAGACACAAGAGAGACCCTGCTCTGGGTACATACAGTGCGCCATCATTAAAGTTCATTTTGAATTTAGAGTATAAGACTTCTGTTTTAGGGACCAAACAGGTCTCTAATGCTTTCAGATATGTTAATAAAAAAAGGAAAGTGAAATGGTATAAAACAAAAAATAGATGTGGCAATATTCATAGGCTAACCTATAGTTCAACAAAAAATGTTAATTGGGCCCTAAAGGAAGCACATGTGCCCTCAAAGGAGAAGAAATACCCGTACATAAATATCAAAAGATAAACATTAAGTCAAGTTTTACAGAAAATACAAAAAGCAAAACTAAAATATAACCGAACAGACATAAATGAGATCACAGCTGCTTGTATGAGGACTGATTCTGGCTCTTTGGTAAAAGCATCAGACAATTAGGAAAAAAAAATAAAATTGCAGGTGCTGGCATTTAATGCATCACCTCAAAAATGTTTTAACCTCCCTATCTAAGAAAATGTCTATAACATTTAAGAAACAGCAAACCCCATAACAAAATATTCTTAAATATTTTAAGCCTGACATAAAAAATACACACTGTGCTATACACAAAAGTTGCAAAGCCGTCTGAACAGGGCAAAGAGTCCTTTGATACTTCACGCACAGGTGCAACTGAAATCCTAATATGTAGGCAAACTGCCAGTCAGAGATGACTAGGAGTAACTACTGAGATACAAAGAAAACAGCAGGAGAAGAGGTTGGAACTGAGGTAATTTGGGTGGAGAGTGCTGGGTCTTGGCAAGAGAGAAATGCTCCAATAATGCAGCAATGGCTCAGTAAGGCAAAAAGACTATGTAGAATTTAATTTAAATAGAATTTAATTTTAAACATTTGCAAGTGGAAGCTTTTCACTGATTTTTTTTTTTTTTTCTCTCCTCATGTACTGTTTCAATAGAAAGCATGGGAGTTTTTTTCCATTTTCAAAATTTTCTCTCTCCTCAACATTTTCCATGGTCTCCCTTTATCCAAGACACACTCTTTGGGTAATAAACTAGGGGACAGGAAAAGAAAAAAGGAAAGGAGAAAAAAATCAGAATTACTGACAACATAAATGGAAATTTTTTTAAAAAGTGGCATATTCTAACTTTTTTAAGATATCCTTAATTTCTAATTAAACAGAGAAAAATCAACATTTATTAAAACAAATTACAACATGCAAAAGTTTTTCATTAAAAGATGTGTTAATTTTTCAGCTCTTAACCTAAAACTTAGGTTAAAAACTGACTCTTTAGGCAAACAGAGTAACCTGTTGGGTAAGTAGGAAGGAGTGTGCAGGATACATGCTGGTATTAGCTACGTTTTTACATAAGTCCAGATTATAGTTTCTTAATTAACTTAAAAAATACAGTGAACAAAAAACATCATAGGGTAAATTTGCAGCTGAACAAAAAAAAATTTGGAGGACCAGTTAAACATAATTTACTGTCAGAGTGGATTAAGTTTTTCAAAAGGAGTCCTAAGTTCTCTCCTGGTTTGACTCTGCTCAATATTTTTATAGAGGTTTGAATGACGGAACAGCAGAAGGCTTGCAAATATTTTGTCACGATTTCAAGACAATAAGGAAGGATATATGACAGCAGCAAATCAAACCCCAGCAACTGTTGTAGAAGGTGCTAAAGATTGCAGTATTTTAGGTAGACCAAGCCAATTCTGTTTCAAAACATTGTTACAGCATATTTAAAAGAGAAGTTTTCTAACTGTTCCAACATCGAAGAAGTCCTGAACAACAAAACAACCAAGGCATCCTAACTGAAAAGTGACTGTAGAAGCTGCTGGTAATAGGTTTCAGAAGATGATGAGAACTGCAGCTTCAGCACAGGAGGGTAACTGCTCCCACCTGCCCCTTGCAGGGACTAGCTCAAACCTGAAGCCCTGGCTGCCATAAACACTGGCCTCAGCATGAAACCGCTGAACACTGAAAAATGGTATATTGCCCACAGAGTAAAGGCTGTCCTTTCAAGAAAAGCAGGTCAGAGGGGTCTTTGACCCAGTCAGGTTGTCACTTTATTTAATAATACCGAATCAAAGCGTGGTATTTAAGAGGACGAGTTAAAGCTGGAAACTACACACAGTCACAGCCTGTGTTGCACTCTGTGACATACCAGTTCCTGACTCACACACATACACACAGGCTCACAGCAGCAAACAGCCGACTTGGGGACTCACAGCTCTGGGAAGTACCACCAACACTGCACAACTTCTATCTTACTCAAGCAAAATACCTCTACCATTTCAATACTGAAACTGAAAAGGGCAAGAGGGCCTGCACCATACAAATGGACCACACAAGGATTACAAGGGCAGAATTTAAAAGAGGTCATAACAGCACACTGAAATGTTATTTACACTGCTTCTCTAATCCCATGCTGTTTTGGAGCAAGAAAGGCCAGCCTTGTTACAAAGTCTGCACAAGGTCACTGAAATCAACAAGGACACACACAGCTGACTTCTGCTGATGTTTAAGCCCCCTCAGGTAAAGCCTCCAAAGACTTTCCTCTTTGAAGTCCTTTCTTGCATTAGTCTAGAAGCCATAGGTAGCAAGAAAAACACTTTCCAGCAGAGGGTCTTCAAGACTACATAATTCGCTAGATACACTTTACAGGTTCTAACAGCTTTTTGCAGGGCTTTTCCCTGAGCCAGTCAGGCCGTCAGCTAGCTCTGCAGAGGGGAACTGGGTTAATTAAAGCAATTATGGAATGCATTCTACTTATACTGTCATAATGGCTACTTTTGTCATTAAAACTTAAATCCAAAGCTCACAAGAGATTAATGATGAGCTCATTTCCATTTCAATAGAGTTATCATGACTGTAGCTGTTGACAATTTGTAGTGTTACTCTCTTCACAGAAAACAAAGTCCTATTGAAAATGCCCTATCCTTCCACTTACTTGCAAGAAAAACATTCTTTTTTTTCTCAGTCTTAAAAAAAAAAGTCTATATTTTCAAGTTATACCTGGTTAGAGTCCAGTTCCCAAAAACTAGACAAATATGATTGTTCCAGTAACATTTGTATTGTTTCAGTGTTGTGAATGAAGTCTTGTACATACATTGTGATTAGTAGAACACCTGAAAGTCAAATTCCCTGGAACTGTCTTTTGCACCAAGTATCCTCACTCACTCCCCTCACAGCTCCTACAGTGCAATGGCCCTCCTAGCAGAATTAACACAGTTTTGCTGCGTCCCAATGTTGCTCTTATCAAACAGGAGCATCTGCAACACCAGGCTGAAGAGACATGATCCCTGTGTGCACATACTCGGCTGTGTGGATGGAAATAACCCACCCCACTTACACGAGGGAAGGAAAGGCAGGGGTGCATACAGAACAAAAATGGAAAAGCAAGAGTCAGAGAGAAGTCAAATAAAAGCTGGAGGAGAAAGGAAAGAAGTGAGCTCCTTATTATAACAACCCCTTGAGTAACAGCTATTTAAGACACTCACTTTGAACCAGGACACCTGTGATTCCACATTTCTCCATATCCAAATAAAAATCTGTAACTTGAGTGAAAGCATGCACTTGCGTGTCAGAATGAACGCACAGGTCTAGACCGAAGAAAACAAAACAAAAAAAAAACCAACAACAGAAATTAAAGAATAAACCCAAAGAGAAGAAAAATTTATAACTTCCAGTGCACCTCAAATGGCCTTAAGCAGATAGTGCTGGCTGCTGAGATAAATTCTTCAGATGTCCTGGCAACAAGGAAGCAGAAGGAGAGGGTAAGTCTCATTCACTGCCACGTGAGTTCATGTTGCTGGCATTGCAGGTGGAAAATTTGGTAAGAAACATCTGTAGCTTTGTGAAACCATGTCAGGCTTTGAACAGAGCAGCATGTGTAGGAGGAGGAGCAGGCAAGCCTTCTCTATAATAGTTCAGAAAAAATCTGTGCAGACAGTTCTACTCTGCAGCAGCACCCCACAGGCCACTAAATATAGGACTCTATCTTGCAAAAGAAAAATATTTCTCAACGATTTGAGCAGCATTATATCACTAATATCTACAGAAGCTCCCTAAATGCAGAGTATTCTATACCCATGAGAAGTCAGAAGATAACTTAATGTCCTTGAGAATACAGAGTGCAAACTTCTACAATGGCCAACACATCTCAAGTGGCCAAGCAGAGTGATTTCAATCAAATCCTTTCTCCAAAATTTATAAGGGAGCTCCACTGATGATGCTTTCTCCATCTCTCTGCATTTCCTATATTCCAATCATCTCTAGTCCTCAGTCTCCATAATCTTGCACATGCCATGAGAGAAATATGGTTGAAGCACATGAAATAACGAACAGGATGTGAATGGAGATAAAATTTAATATTTCTTAAAATGTGAGAATGGGAGAATAATCAGATGAAAGCAGTATTTCTCCATACAACAATAAATAAACCGGGGACCTCATTGCCACAGGATGCTGTGAAGGCTAAAAATATTTTTTTAAAGGCTCAAAAAATCCACCCCAAACCCAATGCTTAAATTAAAGGAAGAGAAATCCACTAAGACCAAAACACACTTATGGATACAGCCTCACAATAGTGACCCTCACAGATGGTCAGAGGATGGATCACATTCAAGAGATGAACTGCTGCAATCTTGTCCAAAGGACCTGTTGTTACACACACATCCACATGCAGAGCAGAGCAAAGGTACCTGGCTAAGCTGATCAGAGTTTCATGCAGTACAATAATCCTTTGTATGCCACTGTCTCCTCCCCTCTCCCATTTACCAACACTCTGCCCTTCAGCTCTAGCTGTAGCAGCCAGGTTTAACTCTTTGTGGAAGGAATCTTTGTGTGGAGGGAATCTTCCCCAGGTGGGCACAGTGATCGGAATGGTACAACATGAAGATGCCAGTGTTGTATTTGAAAGCACTGATGATCAATTCATCAAACCCCATTTAAATAATCTTGCAGCAAATGCACAGCCCTGCTTAACTCTGTAGAAAGCAGGTTATATATATATATATATATATATACACACCATAAAAATACCATATATATATAGATATATAGATATATACCTGCACTACGTGAGTTAATTCACCACTGTTTCTGCAAGGTCAGGATGTTTATTAACTCATCATTTCAGCATGAAATGGAGGAGAGAGACATATAAACTAGTTTCATCTACGAAATTATAAAATTAAAATCTAATAATTCCCAAGAAGCTCAGTATGCAGCAGTGTAGCTCTCCTATGTCTGACAGGTAACATTAGATCAGCTCTGACATCAAGCTTTACTTCATTGTCACAGCTGTACACATCTGCCCAGAGCTCTCTGAGGCTGAAAAGCAGGTTTGTGGCTGTCTTCAGTAACTGAAGGAAGAGAATTGTTCCTTCTCTCACTGTTTACAAACTGTCCCTGTAAATTAATCATTTTTTAGACACTAAGCAACAAGAAGCAGCAACTTAAGCTGTAAAGATGAAGTGGAATCTTATTGAAAAGATCCCAAAATGTCAAGTGACTATAAGTGAGCAACATCTGAAAGCTGTTACTGAAAAGGCTGTTTATATTTTTATTTCTGGTATGCTGGGAATACACAAACACATTGTAAAACTTACAGCTTTGCATTTCATAATTGCTAATACAAGAACGTACATAATATATTATCTATTAAGTCCCAGGGTATAGTAGACAGTAGACATTAAATTAATATTATTAAGTTCTTCTTTTTGTCTTAGGTCATACAGTAAAGTAATTTCTGGACAAAAACACATCTATGCATGATCGAAATAATTTTCATGCTTATCTAAATTCAGAAGTGGATTACTGATAATAAAATATACATCAGATTAAATTATACCCAGACAAGTTTTCATTTAAAACAGATTCCAGTGAAAAAGTTTGCTTTGATGGAAAGATACAGATTGGCAAGTGCAAATGTCATCCTATCCTCAAGCAGCCTTGTACAAGAATAGTATTTCTAATGATAAAATACACTCCCTGCTGTCCAAATCAGCACAGAATATTTTGCTTTCCTTTCATAATACAAAACTTAGGGGAAGCTGCCCTCATTGTGGTTGCCTAGCTCCATCTAGTGACCAGAAGAGGTATATAAATTAACTCTACAACAATAATTAATCATTTGCCACTGGTGAATAAAATTCATAAATCCCAAAACGCTGTTCCTATTAATTTTCAATTAGTGGTAAAGGAAGTTTATGTAGTCCATAAAAAAACCAGAACAGATTGTCTCCAGCATGCTGAAAGATATTAGTGCATTTGTGCAAGGCTTGTAGGATGTGCATCTCATATGGAGACCCGGACAAGAAGGAAAAGTGGGATGTCAAGAACAACATGAAGTTTAACAACAAAAAGTGCAAGGTTCTGCACCTGGGGTGAAATAATCAAAGAGTCTGGTATAGGCTACGATCTGTGGGCTGAGGAGCAGCCTTGCTGAAACGGACCCAGGGATCCTGATGGAACATGAGTCAATAAAGCACCACTGCAGCAATGACGGCAAATCAGATACTGGAATCCAGCCACAGGGGAATTACTAGCAGTGGTAGAGGCATGATCATTCCACTCTCCTCAGAGCTTTTCACGCTGCACTTGGAGCACTGTGTCCTGTTCTAGTCCCTCCAATTCAAAAAAGACACAGAGAATAGAGAAGGTCTACAGAAGGGCCATGAAAATAACCAAAAGTCTGGAGAACTTGCCCAGTGAGGAAAGACTGAAGGAGTTAGGTCTTGTCTTCCTGGAGAAGAGAAAACTCAAGGAGGATCTCATCACAGTATTCCAGTACTTAATAAGTGGCTACAAAAAGCCACACAGGACCACACAAACAGGTCAAGGGGCAAAGGGCGCAAGTTGCATCAGAAGCAGATTTATCTTAATATGAGGAAAAATCTTTTCATAATAAGAACAATCAATCGCTGGAACAACCTCCCCAGGGACACTGTGAAATCCCTATCACTGGAGGTTTTCAAGACATGCCTGGACAGAATGCTAGGTAATATCATCTAGGCTCCCTTTTTCAGTAATGGTTGTACCAGATCCCTTTCTGTGGAAACCAGTGACACTGTGCCAAGAGGGCACTGGCAGAATTCAGGATTCTGCAGTTCTGCAGTCAGCAAAAAAAAAGATGTAGGAGAGTGAGGAAAAAAAAGGAGTCAATTGATTGAATTAATAACATTAGTTCTATTTAAAAGAATAAAAAGAACTGCTCCTTTGGAGTCAAGTATAGTACTCTAAAAACAGGCAATCATTTCAGAACCTAAAATGTTACAGGGAACTTCTTGGTTTAGACAGACTGTAGATGATTGTCACAAATGTTATCAGGGGTTATCAACCTTGCTGAAAAGGAATACCCCTCTCTTGTTGGGGACATGCACAAGGAATATTCAATATTCAGAGCAGCATCTACAGTACCAATTTTACTCACAGCAAAACATAAGCACAAGTACTACTCAAGACACAAAGCCTTTAAAATAGTGGACTTTTATGCATATTTCTCGTAAAGTGGGTTTTTTTCTACCTATAGGCAATAACACTTGAGATTTTTAATCCACAGATCAAACATGACATGCTCAGAAATCTATCTACTAATTCTTGTACAGCAAAATTTTATTTCAATGGAAGTTTTAATTTAATTCTCTGTAGGAAATATTTAGAGATTTCTTCATAAGTTATAATTTACTCACACCTTTCTTTTTTTATTCCCTTCTGCCATCTAGAAATATTGATAAATGTCTTTAGCATCCTCTCATCTCTTTAGCAGAGCTACAGAAAGACCATTAGGGCACAGAGAAGTGTTTGAGAGAAGTGTTTCCTTGGGGAAAAAGGAACAGGAAAAGGAAAAGGAAAAGGAAGAAAAAAAAAGAAAAAGATGAAGAGGAAGAGGAGGAAAAGAAAGGAAAAGGCAAAAGATGTGGCGAAAGAAATATATAATCAGCTCTTACTTTGTGTGTATCCATAAGCCCAAATCACCCTTTAAACATTCTGCCTGGGGGGGCAGGCAGGCAGTCTTTAAAAGAAAAAATTTGCTTCATTTGCACATCATGGATTGGCAACAGACTGCCAATTGAACTGCTGTTCAATACTGCTACAGCATCTGAGGGGTTAGAGTAGCTCCCAGTGCTGGAGATATCAAAGGGAGAAGATCCCCCTACAGAAGATGCCCCAAATCTTGCATAGCACACATCATGTAAGGCCCAAGGCTAATAACTGTGTTCTATATTTATCCCTGTGGTCTTATGCTTTGCTCTGTCACCCTAAGAAAACCATGTGAAGCCCCATGACTCAGATATAGCTGACTGATAAAGCTCCTTTTTGTTATCCCTCGCTTTTAGAAGCATGCTGTTTATTTGGTGTATAGAAGCCCTGACTACACAAGGCAGACATACATGAACAGAGCAAAATTTACAGGGTTCTACCCTTCTCCTTCATTTGCTATGACATTCACAATCTGCTTTCAAAGCAGCATCTCTGCAATAAGGAGAAGTGAGTAATTAAATCCAGCTAAAAAGTCCATATGGAAATTATTGCCTCTGGTGCTCATGTACAGTCACATAAATCTACTTTCAGACCTGGCTCTTAGGTAAAATCTGTGCCTGAAGATCTTGACTGATTCCCTCACAAGAAGATATGGTTTGTTACTGGATTAAGGTTTTTTAACTCACAAGGAATTTAAGAACACACCTTAT
>NW_008240046.1:11918661-11919827 GCF_000691975.1 Corvus brachyrhynchos
TTCATTCATTTAAGAAAGCAAAAGTTGTGACAAACATGTGGCAGTCACTCTGTCTTGCATGTAACACAAAGTTATTTATAGAAAGCTACTGCAATGAGATGGTTCTGCAAGTTTTAGTACCAAGGTGAATTCCTGACCTGCTCCAGATACAGTGTAAATCCTTACCACCCTCACTTAACCAATGTAACACCTTCTCAAGGAAGGAGTGAGTATTTTTCTTTACCTATTCAATGTTCTCTGTAACACCTCAAAACGTGATTGAACAGGCACACAAACAGACAACAGATACCAGAACCACATCTCTTAACAGCAAGAACCTCTTTGAGAATGTCCGTTCAGAGGGATTCTGCTGATGGATCAAACCTGCCCACAATACAGAAAAAGGGCATCAACAAGCATCTAACCTCTGTTAACTACAGCAATTGCTTTTCATTTTCCTTTAGAACAACCAGATATTTGTCCCGTGGTACATCCTTTTTTTTTTTTTTTTTTGTCATATAAAAGTTCTTTTTAATCAACATTCTCAACAAAGTTCTCAGTTACTTACTGCTCATTTATGCAACAGAAACAACTTAACCATTTAATTCCACATTAAGCTGGTCCTTCTGCATGATTGGCTGGACTATTCTTTTGAGGCCAGTTTCTGCCTGTATAGACTTTTCCAGGTAGTTCTTCCAAAGTCCAGGCCACTGCTTACCTCCTCTGGGGTAATGGGATGACTGACTAGTCCCTAAATCCTCACAGCCAGGCTCCAGCTTTGGGCACCTTACACTGACTTTCTCCTTATTCCATACCTCATCGCTATCTTCACAGGTAATTTTGTAGTACTAACAGTGCTTATGGCACCTTAGCCCACTGAACTCAAGAGTTTCCAGAATTCTGGCACCTTTTTTTTTTTTTTTTTTGGAAGTATGGCACTTCAGGTCCAGATGTTGATCTCTGGAATTTCATGCTACCAATTTCATGTTAAGTTCTATGGAGATAAGAATGAAGTTGTGTATTGGCACTGAAAATCAAGGTTCTAAGTACTGGTAGGGGTGAGACTGAACAGGCCAAATACCAGGTATCTCCAGTGTCTAAAGTTCAGCTTTGAAGTGCCTGTGCTACCTTAGATATACTGTAGCCCAGGGCTAGTGCTAATGCTCATAAGAAGAGGTGCAGAGAAT
>NW_008240046.1:11919896-11958585 GCF_000691975.1 Corvus brachyrhynchos
CAGTAGGAAGAGTGTTGTGAATAAAAGCACTGATTTCAAAACAAAATTTTCTAGGCATTTCTTTATACATTTAAAAAGTATGACACCAGTTGAAGTACTGCAATCTTGAGTTAAATGTTACAATTTGATACAAAAAATGACAATTTGTTGAAGCTTCTGCTTTCACAATCAATTTCAAGTTAACATATGTTTAATGTCAATGAATTGTAGCACTTAAACATTTACTACTTAAAGGGTCTTAAGTGAGTTCATCACAGTTATATTGATCTACCCGGTCACCAAATGGTGCCAGTAAGGATAATTATTGCTTGATTTGTCTTTGTTACTGGAACAGGTTTATGTTTCAATCACATATGACTCTCATGGAGGCAGTCTTCAACAATAGATTTAAAGTTTTTCACCTTATTTACATTATTTTTCTTTAAAATTTGTGGCTTATAATTATTTTTCCTCCTATTTTTGCCAGTTTATCTTTTGTGCTCTTAAAAATAGATAATTTCAAAAAGAATGAGAATTATATATGTTCATCCTCTTCTTCTAACCAAGTGATTTTTTATATTAGATTTCCCTGTTATATTAAAAAATCACAGGCAACCTAGACAAAAGCGTCTTGCAGAAAAATGCAAGATTTAAACTATTTTATTAGTTTAAAAAATATCAGAAATTAAAATCAGTTTATTCTACTCTTACCTATTGTGCACATTATTTCTCAGGTTCTTCTTAAAATATCTGACATAAATATTCGTATTGAATTCAATGTTAAACAATGGGATCATACAAATTAATCCACTTGCATGGAAATATTAAAAGTTAATCGAGATTTATGTTCCAAAATGGAAAAAGTATTCATATGATTAATAGTCTCAACTACTGAAAAACACATTCTTTAGTATTCTGGATTACCGGTAAGTTTCCTTTGATGGAGAAAAAAAATCATAAAAGCAATTCATAATATATTTGCAACCAAATTTCTGTTAGAACCGTCCACTTTTGGTCATGCTCATGAAGACTTGCAGACATCCCAAAAGGGACAAACTGCAGGGTTGCAGGATTCTTAAGACCCTACATTTTATTCACAAACTAAAAAATTTAGTTAAGAGATCTGCTGAACAGGTCGGACTTCACAAAAGCCATGGAGATCAATATCTGGAGGCCCATCATTAACACAGCTACAGTCCCAATCCTCCAAACCAACAAGTCACATTGAACTCGAGGTGCTAAGGTATTTCATCAAGCAGTCACAAACATCACTCATTAAACTTGCATGTCAAATTACTTCAAAATAATCAATCTCACTTAGATTTCTCTCCCAACTACATTTACAACGGCCACGTGCTGCCCCAGACAGGTTGCCACACTTCCCTTCCTTCTCCACAGCTTTCCAGTGCCTTGCATTTCAGCTGCTATTTATAGCTACAACTTCTCTCTTTTCTCCTTAAGGAAGCAGCAAGTTCTTCGATAGTTAATGAAAATCAATCAGACAATCAGACTGTGACCTCTTTCTTGTACATAGAAAGCAGTTCTTCAGCTAAAAAAATAAAAAGAAATGGGGAAAACAATCTGCCTGCTCTTAAAACACATTTCCTAGAAAAATCAAATTCTAATTATAATTTAACCACCTTCCAAAGTATAAAAGTAGATGTTTCAAAGCACCAACCCATTAATAAAGAGTTTCTACAAAAAGTACAGTGCACACTGAAAATTATTCTTGCTCTTAATGTTGAATTTAAAGCAGTGTCAGGCCTGTGGTATACTACTGAGGCTGATTATGGCATGTTTTGACATCGCTTCTCGTTCTGAGTAATTCCATAAAATGAACATAGGAAATTTATATATTTTCCTATTTCTCCTTTGAGCTTTTGGACTTCAGGCATTCCTCTTCGTAAGGTTTGTTTGCCCTCCAAGGAATAACTGATTCAGGATCCCACAGCTCAATCCAAAACAGTAAACAGCTAGAGATAGGACTTAGAAGGAGAATCCCAAAGACAGTTAGCCACAAATACAAACCCAATCTATTAGTGGCTGAAGAGTGCCTCATTCCGTGTCTGTCTCACCCTCATCTAGACACGGAAATGACTGAGCATGGTAATGCCTTAAAAGCAAAGGATACAACTGAGTTAGCCAAATAAAGTTTTCTGTACTTCTCCATACTACTGATTTCTCCGGAATTTTCTATATGGCAGCATTACTTATGAGGACAGAGCCTCTCTAGTTTTCTGACCATTTCTCGCCTAGTGCTGCATTTTAAGAAAGGGGAAGGAGACAAGGGGATGTGTAATTAAAGTCAAAATACTTTTCTTCACCTCAGAAATATTGCCATTTCTTTCTTTTGATGCCTCAGTTTAAAGAAAGGAAAAAGACAAGTGGGTGCCTGCTGTTGCACTGCTTTTGTTATCACCACAGTCGCTGCCATAATTGCACTTTCAACGTCTGTGTCTGCCTCCACCGCTGAGACTGTTACTAAAATAATTACAGCAGCATTGACTTTTCTACCCTTTTTCTAAGCCTTGTCTGTGACGTGCATTTAAAGTGTTTTATTCCACCTGCTTCCAGGCAAGACCAGACACTTTCCTTACAGGGGAATAAAAGGCCCAAGAGAGCTCTTGATTCCTACACAACATTTCCAGCTTGAGTGAGGAAGCAAGGCAGGGCACAGGCATTACCTGTGCACTTGTCTTCTTCATTGCTTATGAACTTGGCAGGGCACAGCTGTGTCAACACATTCAATCACCGGTTACTGCTGGTGGCACTGGAGAAACTCCTCTGCTGAGCAAGGGAGAACTGAGGGATTAGTCTCGGGTACACCATTATGCACAAGATGAATGCCTGGGTGGAACTCATTGCTGTCCCTTGTCACATAGGTTTTGTAATGCCAAAGGTCTGTTTGGGCACCTAATGTGCAGAAATATGAGTTTCAGTAGTTAAGGACAAAGTAGGAAATTAAAACACTGCAAACATATCCATCTTTCTCTGGCTCCTCAGTACATGTATGACTTTATCTGTGTACCAGGCTACAGTAGCCTTGGGTATATGTCCTAACAAAAGTTTGAAGTTACATTTAATTCTGCAATAAGAGATCCCTAATCCTCTATTAGGTACCTTCATTAAATAAAGAGGCATAACTCACACTTAGAATATGTAAATATAAGTTGTATTTGCTCTTCCAAAGTTCACATGCCATAGACTTCTACTTTTTCCAGCACATGTAGATGTGGAACTTTATGTACTTGGTTTAGTGGTGGACTTGCCTTGAATCAATGATATTAATGGTCTTTTCCAACCTAAATTATGTTATGATTCTATGCTCCTATGAATGAATTCATAGACAAGAGAGAGTAAACTGTCAAACAAGGTGATATTTTTCTGCTTTGCCTTAATTGAGCTAATAGTTAGAGACCCATGAAAGGGAACAGCTTTTTGAATATTATCCCATACACAGATAACCATATTTTTGTGCCATTTTACTGTCCAGAGGTACCAGTCAATTAATTGTGAAAATTAAAGAAATTGACAGTTTGATCTGAAAAAAATGAAAAAGCCTACTAATTTGATAAAGTTCTGATGCTTGCTTAGAATGAAAATAAAATAACCCAGTAATTGGAAATGTTTTGAAAATTAAAGCTTTTTCACTTAGTATTTGAAAGAATAACCTATGAATAGCATGAATACACTTCAATATTTTTGTGGGTCAGTTTATACCTCAGCCCACATAACTAATCATATAATTCTGAGACTGAGACACTAGTTTGACTCTTGTAGTGCAGAGACCACAGGGTTTTTGTACACCCGTTTGGCTGGTTTTTTGCCAAATCAGGTTAAGCAGAGCAAAGACAAGGCTTTTTTTGCCTAGAAAATGGAAATGCAGAGTATTCTGTGAAACGGGTTATATATCAATGGCACGCAAAAATTCTACCTACTGAGAGAGCAGTACATGTGTAGAGGTCATCATACACAGTTATGTGCTAAGAAGCCATAATCTTTGTAAGTGATGTTACTTTGGAGACCATTTATTCTATTTTAGATAAGAACAGCTAGTAGTAAAGACTTGTAACCAGTTTGCTGCTCCAACTCTTCAGGCACCTGCTCTTTTACTAACTTGCTCCCATAGGGACTGCATAATTGTTCAGGTTGAGGGATTCACAAGTTATGGTGCATTTGGGCTTAGGAGTTCCTAGTGTAATATTTGAATATATGAAAAATTATAGCAAAGAACATAAAGTGGGAAATGACAACTTTTTCCAAACTTCTCTGTGCATGTTACTTCATTTTCCTTTTTACCCAGACATTAAAAGTGCCTATAAATAACTTGATATACATCGTTTCTCTTAGTGCTACCCAGGATTTTTCAAAGATACCTCATTACTCATCGATTTCTGGAACATGAACATTCACTTGATCAATGTCAAATAATAAAGGTTGCCATAGTTCTGTCTTAGCTGACATGAAAATAACTAATGATTTCATTAACAAAACAGATTAAAAGCAGTGATAATCAGTGACAGCTCATTCTGTAGTGGCATCTGTATTGATGCATCTCTGGTGTCTGAAACACTAGACAATTTTCTTTTATTAAATGGAGTTAAAAGAGATTGGCACTATCCTGGTTCCTTTAGGCACCTTCCAGGGAGCTCCTTCTAACACTGTTAGTAGCATGTCAAGCCCAATACTGTTCTCATAATGAAATGTTATTAACACCATGTATTTCAATGGTAGATTACCACGAGGTGTCTGAAGGGCTGTTTATTTTAGGTTCAATTTCATTTTCCATTTATAATAATAATATAAAACATATCTGGAAGCTTTGCTTTATCTTGAAGCTGATTACATCATTTGTACCTTCTAAGTATGAAATCATACATTTTCACTTCTGAGTGAAGCACAGCTGTGTGTCAGGTGTAGGGCTTTGGGGTGTGACTAAGTGCCACACATATACTGGGACCAATGTGAAAATTAAATTCTTCTGTGGAAATTAGTTCAAATGGTGCTTAGATATTTGGACTGTCTAAGGTCAAGAGTGAGTAGTGAATGCATACGTTAAGATCCCAGCATTCAATGAGATACACAGATCACAGTATCCCTAAATTCTGATTCTAATATATTGCAGCTTTGGCTGCTTCAGCCATCATGAGCATGAGTCAGTGGATTGCCTGGGCACAAGTTAGGAGCTCTGCCATACAACACTGCAATATTAAACAGATTTCTCTTGGCTGCTCTTCAGAAATAAATGAAAAATTGAGATGTAATATAACTGGAAATAAAGAGTCAATTTAATAATGATAAGGACTGTCCCCTTATGTTAACTGTTAGACTAAAAAAAGAGAGCAAGTTATCTTGCAATCAAATTTTAGATAAATTTTACTATTTTAAATACCTTGACATCCACAAGAACCCTTACAAAGGCACACAAATTTATAGAAATCATACACTACATAATACAATAATAGAATCCAATCCCTAGCAATTTTACTAATTCAGGGTCATCTATTTAGGTATGGATGTTGACACGCATTATTATAGTGACATCCACTGGACCCAAAACATCTTAAATTGTCATGTTTTCCTTGGTAGAACACTATTTGGCAGGAAAAGTTCCAGTACCTGATGTTTAATATTCAGTATATCAGAAATTACCTAATGTATCTAACAGATAATTATGGCTAGTTACAGCAGACTTTGGTAGATCTGCTCTTATGAATTGTTAGCAACGATTAGCTAAATGCAATTTAAAAAGATGTGAGTCTTTGAACATTTGCCTTTTAACTTACTGCAAGTAACTCAAGACAGGAGGAGAAAGGCTAGCAGAGGGGTTATGGGCAACCTACAACAGCCAAGAACATTTTCCAGTTTCTGATCAGAGCTAAAACTCAGGAGCAGTCCCAGGTCTGCATCAGAACCATATAGACTGCAAATTTGATCTTTGACACTAGCAGGAGAAAGCACCCAGCACACTGTGACTCAGCCTGAGCTGGCTGAGGCTTGTTTTAACAGCTGTACAGAGGTCAGTGGCCGCTGCCTGCCCTGTTTGAGTTTGAGTGATGGGAAACCATATGTGTTTAAGACCTGAGAGCCCCAAGGAACCAGTGTGCAATGAACAACAGTCACCTGGGGCAACACAACTGGGAGAGGCCGGGGGCAACTTTCAAACATCAGCTGGGAAGCAACAAGAAAGAACAAACTGTGTTAAGAAAACATGTAAAAATAACCCCAGGCAAACCATATAGTCAGGAGAAGGAAGCTCCATGGCCTTCATAGGCCCAGAGAAGGCCCTGGAATGGCCTTGTTTTACTGAAGGAAAATCTAAGTACAATTCAGATGCAACCGTTTTCTCTCCAAAGTTATCAGGCGAAACGAGGGTGAGCCATTCAGAGCTCTGGGATTATAGGATGCAGCACTGCAAGATATGCACATCAAGAGATAAGCATAAAAACAGCCAGACTGGCTGAAAGAAAGAATTCACTCCACATAAAGCTCTACCTGCCTTATTAGATAACTTTTTTGGAAAACATCTCCCTGTAATTAAATTGAAAGAGGTATGCAGGCAAGTCTTACATTCTCAACTATGCAACAGCATAAACAGCTTGTCCAAGGTCACATAGAAAGGATGAACTGAACCCACCTCTTTCAAGCCCTAATAACCATGTACCATTTAATGAACTTACTAATCATGATACAACTATTGATCTTTCAACTGCTGCTCAGAGGTGCTAGTTACCACATTTTGAAAATTTCCCACTTTGTTTCCTTCCTTTAGTTGAATACCACTCCAGCAGTAAAAACTCATCAAGGCATGTAGTAACAGGACAAGTGGGAATATCTTCAAACTGAGAGTAAGTTTAGATTAGATATCAGGAAGAAATTATTTACTGTGAGGGTGATGGAGCACTGAAACTGGTTGCCCAGGAAGGTTGTGGATGTCCCATGTCCAGAAGTGTTCAAGGCCAGGCTGGATGGGGCTCTCAGCAACCTGGTCCAGTAGAAGGTGTTCCTGACCATGGAAGTGGGGTTGGAATGAGATGAGCTTCAAGGTCCCCTCCAACCCAAGCCATTCTATGATGCTTTGACAGGTTGGATCGCCGTGATTTAATGAGGACTGTTTTCTCTTCATGTAACTCAAATAAATTTAGTTTTACCTAAGGGTTATATTGGAAATCACTGATGTATATGGAGGAATCATGCTCATTTCAAAAACTGACAGAAGACACAGCTTGAAGGATATTGAGGACAGGAAACCACTCAAAATTTGCATTGCTCTAGCTTGTTATCTCTGTTCCTCTTTAAAATACAGGAAGACATGAGAGTAACCTTGTAATGGATGCTGCCCCTGGTGTTATGCAGCTATATCATATCACTTGCTTGCTTTTCTAAAAATGAGACATTCAGTACCAGCATCCTGAGTGATGCTCTTTGGTGCGAGAGAAAGGTTTCTGAGTAGTTTAAACTTTAACACGTCTCTAAGAGACAGCTGACTTCACCTCATCTTGTGAAGTCTGCACAGGTAATGGGTCCTGTTCCATAGGATAAGTCATCATTAGCTTTTATAAGCCAGGATGGGCTATAAGGTCTTCCAAACAATTTGGGCTGACATTCCTTATTATCAAAACACCTTTTGCTCACATTTCTGGCAATAGCATGGCGATTCCTGAAACAAGAGATCTTTTAAGCAAAAGTCACTGGGCAATGTGAGCTTTTGAAGTGTTCTGCAAAGCTCAGAAACTAATTTCCTCCTCTTCTCAGGAGTGGATATCTTGAACTCATTGTAGCATTGGCATGTTCCTGACTCCTGGGTCTGCCCCCACTAAGGTGAAAATTCCCCCACCCAACAAAGCTGTAGTGAACTGTACACACCAAGAACACATGGCACACCAGCTAAGGTCGGGGGAGAGAGATGAGCAAAGACTCTAAATCTTGACTGTCAGCATTAATGTATAAATATAGGGCACACAGTGAGAAAGTGTGTATCACAAACTGTTTGTCTTTTATTTCTCTGGCTACTATAGCCACAGCCACAAGAAATCATAGCAACCACAAACCTAGTATAGGGAGAGAAGCTGACAACTTTCTGTGATTTCTCATTTATATGTATGAAACAAAGATTCATCAAAAATGCAAATAATTGAGAATACTAACACTGAATTAACATTTATATGAAAAGTTTTTTCAGATGGGTACACATCATCACATGGGGATGCTGGATGTGGTCAGGGCTTTAAAGTCAGGTACAATCTTTTTCTAGTAAAGTAGAAATTGGATGTAGCTACGCAGATACTTTTCACACCTATCCAGATAACAAGTTTCACATATTGTCTCTACCACACATATAACCCCACTCCGCATCAAGAATTAAAATAGACTGAAGAGAATTAAATGAGAACATTGTGTCAAAAAGGGACTGCAGTAAAAGTAAGTAACTTCCTTTGGAATTCGCACCTACTTGAATGTGTAATTTTACACAGATGGAAATTTGTTGAAGTTTAATAAAGGACAGCTCCATAGAAGTGATGTCATGAGGAACAAAAGAAGCATAGTGTGATTTACATGTACAGAAATTAAATCACTAAAATACTGAGCAATAAAAATTTGCTTAAGAAATGGGATGGTATAGATATTTTACCGTTCCTTAGTCTTTTGCATCTATTTGCAGTCTTCTCATCTTTCTCATTTAATCAGCCTCACATGGACAGGAGATGCACCAATGAGAACAAGTGCACTTCAGAGCAGAGGACTTGCTTGTCTTTGCCCTTGGTTCATGAAGTGACATCCCTGTATTCTTAAGTTCATAACTGATTCATTCTGATCAGCATTTAAGAATGCATTTAGCTTTAAGCATACACTTGAGTAATACTGAATTTGCAAAATTTAATTTGCCTGGTCCTAAACAGAGACGATTTCCCAGCTCTAGTCCCAAGTCTATAAAATAAGAAACAGCTCACAGAGGTCTGTCCATGACTAAGTCACGCACTGCTCACAGCACAAAGCTCAAGTGCACAGTCTTGTAGAAACACAAGTTCATATTCTGTAGGAAGCTATTTATTTTTTCTTGCTACTTTATCACCCAAAACTGACTGAAGTTACCTAATGCTTTGTAAAGTCAGCCTTTTACGGACTATTCCCCTCTCACATAGTTCTCGTTCAATATCTTAATCCTGCAGTTTGACTACTAGAAACAAGAAACCATAGATAAAACTACCCAAAACATAGCTTGCTATCATGTTTCAATTATTTTTCCACACTGTTCCTTTAGAAAGTATTCAGGAAAGTTTACCTTTTGATGATGCACTTCCATCCTAGAAGGAAGAGGTGCAAGCAATGAATGACAAAAATAATTGCATTTCAAATTTGCGATTCCAACTAGGAAGTCAATATAGAGGGCATTAACATAGAGAAAAAAAAAATCTATTCTCCCTGAAATAGTTCCAGAAAGTACAATATTCAGTTCTTGTTGATGCACAAAAAACATCTTTCCTTCAGACTGGACTCCCTCCACTTACTTATATATTTGTTTTAGATTCTTCAAAGCCATGCATGTTCACTTATGTTGCTATGCTACCAGTGTAATACATATGGTTACCAAGGCAACAGGTAATAGCACTGTGTGTATGTGTAACATGTTAATAATGTCAACACTCTGAACACAGTATTAATATAAAAACTATCAGCTTACCTGGAAAAATTCTAGTTTTAGACTACTATTCAGTTTTTCAAGTTTCAAGTATTTAATGTTCAAGTGTTTTGACAATCCCTTGACAATGAATTATTTAATTCTACAACTTTGCCATTGCAAATTGTTGGTGCCATTTTTGGGCTATGACTAGGTATGTTTCAGTAAGTGCTGCTTTCAGTGCTAGAAAACCAAGACATCAATTCACAGTGAAAAGTATTCATGGAAGTGCTGAGCTAGAAGCAGTTTATGTATCAACCATTTATTTATGGCATCCCTTGAAGGATTCTTATTCCCTGTAATCCAGATTTTGGAGAGGAGAAAGCAAGGTTATTAGCTGCAGTATTATGTCTTTTAACCATTACAGCATTCTGAACAAAGCTCTGCTAAAATAAATTTCAAAGAGGGATGTGAGGTACCCACCAAAGCTGCTTTATCACTCCCCTCCTCATCTGGACAGGGGAGAAAAAATATAACAAAAGGTTTATGGGTCAGTATAAGGGCAGGGAGGTTTCACCCACTGATTATGGTCATGGGCAAAATAGACTTTATTACCAATCAAATCAGAGTAGAATAATGATAAATGAGCCCAAATCTTAACAACCCTTCCCCCTACCTCTTCCTTCTTCCCAGGCCAATCATCACTCCCAAATTCTCTACCTCTCTCTGTCAGAGACACAGAGGGTAGGGAAATTACTGCAGTTCCCTTTTGACATAATCTTGTCACCTTGATCATCTAGTCCAACCTCATTAAACACATTTTTCCAGGCATATAAAAACATGTCATGTAGAGCAACAGCCAGGTCTTTTACAATTTTGGTTTGCATTCCTGGAAATAAACAGCTCAAAATAATAAGGAAGTCCTGAGCCTTGTACAAGTAGAAATATGGGAGTGACATAACACTGTGAACATGTGGATCTGTACATGCATTCTTATCTCCTGTGAAATAATGAGTATCTTTTCCATGGTTAAGAAAGAAAGGTCAGCTGTCAGCTTTGTACAGCTACAAAATGACTGAGTCTCCAGGGAGATTCAGCAAATATGGGACAATCAGGGTTGAGAGAACAGTGTGAAAACACCTTCATTCTCAAGTGAAACATACGAGGAGAGGCTTGTGAAGGCCCATCAATTTTGCAGGCTCTCACTACAAGAAGTTTTAAGGTGATGACTATGGAATTACTGGCAGATCTTTCAGAACCGCAGAATAAAATGGGAATGGAGAAAGAATTTGATAACAGTATGGAAAAATCAAATCTATAAATGTTCCAAACCAGACATTCATTCATTTGCAGAAGGGTCACACTTCCCACTCCCTTAATGAAAGCTTAATTACAACAAGTCTCTTTAGTTGTATTTTTGAAAAGAGGCAAAGTATCTGACTCGATCACAAGTATCTCCAAGAAGTGACTTTTATTTGTCACTGCAGATTTGGGTTATTTACACAGTTCATTACATACTGACAGTAAGGAGTACAGTAGCAGGACAGAAATGTAGCAGAAATGGCTGTTTGGAAAAACAGCAATTCCAGGGAGAACTATAAATACCCCTGAATGATGAACTATGTATTCAATTATTAACTATACTGAAAGATGTGTGAAAAGTCATCTCACTTGTGTCTATAAATTTCAGGATTGCCTACAAAAAAATTTGCCCAGGCTCCAGAATATTCATTTTGACAAAGGTATTAAATAAATCACCATCTACAATTTGGTTCTTGATCCATCTGCTCCAGGAACATGGTTTGACACAGCTGCAAATTCTGCTCATGGATGATCTAAGCCCTCTTATTTTTGAGACTGGTTTCCACATACCTGAGAAATATACAGACGTCTAAAGGATGGCAAACGCAGCAGATCGACAGAAAAAGGCTATTGTCAGCTCTATCTGACAGAAATTACTCCAGATTTTGAAGATCTGACTCTGTCTGGCAGAAACATAAGTGAATAATGTTTCACTCGTTAGCACTACATTCATTAGGTAATTTAAATGCCACAGGTGGGCTCAGTGCTTTCCAATGCACACGTGAAAAATCAGTAAGTCTCCACAGAAACAAGCAAGCATCAGACTACGCAATTTTACCCTCTAGATCAATTTTTGGATGTTATATATAAATAGAAGGAAAGGAAGCTCTTTACATTGGTGAAGTAAAGTGATTATTATAATCAACATATCCAGTGGATGTGATATTAAAAAGAAGAATATCTTAGAGAGTTTGTTTATAATTTAAATAAATTCCGTGTTGCTTTAAATAAACCAGGTGGCAATCTTCAAGCTGTGCTGCAGACACTATAGAACTCACAACAAAAACAAGGATGTGCTTCAGATACAGTTTCTCAGCTTTGGATCCCATTTCAGCTCAGAAAGCAGAGAATGATTTCAGAATGAATTAGCAGTGCCTGCACACATTCTTTAGTTAAAATAGGAAATTACCAAGAGGACAGAGTTTGAATGGCTTTATGCAGGTTGACAGTCACCACTGAATTTCTGGAGCAAATTGCTACAATTTCTATTTTGTTTTCTTGATGTGCTATTCCATGGCCTTCTGACTTTGACAAGCTTTCTCTGCTAAAATGATACAGGTGTTTAACCACAGGTAGTGAGCCCCAAATTGCTCTACCTTACGAAAAAGATCATTAGCTTTTGATCAGTGAGTGAATGCACATATGACTGTAATTAAGTTAAAAATTCAAATAACTTATGGGATGAACCAGGTGTAAATATCTTAAGCCTTCCACAATTTAATTAATTTTAAAGTAACTGAATGAAAAGATGTAGAACCTATAAGTCCATTTTTGCATTAAGAGAAGAGCACCAAGTTTCAAACTCCCCTTGCAATTTCAGAAACTCCTCTTGAAACAATAGGTATGCTTCCGTTCTTCTAAGGTAATATTTGTCTATTGTCTACACCAAAGCATAAAATTTGCAAATATTTTTATTTCAATTTACCTAGAAGCTGTCCTGTTGTTTTTGGTTTGTTTGGTTTTGGATTTTTTTTCCAAAAGCAATGATGTTCTTCACAAACAGAGAACCTAAGCAGGAACAATTAAATACCAGTTAAGTAGCTCAGTCACAAAGTCACACTGATACCTCTAACTCTGTGCTAGTATATTAAACAGCATCAAGACATTTGGCCATAATTATCCACATTATTTAATTGTTGGCATATTCTTTGGTATCATTTTGGCCCATGACAATGCTTGGGCATGGTTCAAGGAAAAGCAGATCTGGTGGTTCTTACCAACACCCAATATGGACTTGGCTATCCTGCTTTGAAGAAGACACTAAAAATAGTTCTAATTACCTGAAGACCCAAGGAACAGTCTCTCCACAAAATTAGTTACAAAAACATACATGCCTAGATATAAAAATCCAGTGTTGCCTACAACAAAATCCCAGAAGACTGAGATTGTCTCTCAAGAGACAATCAAGGCAAGGAAAACAAGTGCAAAACTCACAACATCCTATAGCAGACTCCAATTCACTCAAAAAAATGAAACCAAAAACCAAATCCCTATTACCTAGTGACTGGAAAATCAACTTGGGGTGCTCTTTACATCCTGGAACAGCAGCCAGGAAATCCTGCAGCCCTGGGAGGTAAAAAGACCAATGAGTACGAAGGGACACCTGGCCTTGGGTAGGATCTCTGAACCCCCTCAAACCTCCTCTTAGGAAATAAGCAAATCCTTACAGATTATTCAAGTAAAGGAGGTTTCCTTTAAGGCCATTGTACCACACCAGAAAGAATCCCAAAAGGCAATTTGGCAAAGAAATTTGAATCAGACCCAGAATTCTAGTTTTTAGGGCATTTGGCTGGGAGAAGGCAATCCCAAACTTGAGTCTTTGCTGCCTGGACACCTGATCAGTTACATTCAAGCTCTTCACTGATGCAAAACATTGAAGCAGTCCCTGTCCCAGGCAATTTTCTGTCACCCAGCCCCCGAATGACACTTGGGATGTCCCCTGACTTCCTCAGTCTGGATGAGTCAGGCACACAGGCTCCTTGCTTCCTTCTGGTTCTTTGATCTCAAACATTCAAAATACCACTTTAGGAAAGTGAGACAGTAGACATCAGTTCTGTCAAGCAAAAGAGGAATTAGGCATGAGGTTTCTGTCTCCAAGAGCACCAACACACCAGCCCACCTTGGTGCTGGTTCCTAAGAGCACAAGTCTGACCCTCACGAGAGTACTCCAGGGTGCACACACAGCCTTTCCTTCCCTGCCCTGACAGCCCAGAAGGGTAGGGAAGAGAGGCCCAGGAGAGGCGTAACTGAGCAAAGTGCTGCAGCTGTTTATCTGCCTCATGGGGCTGCCTGTCACCAGGAGATGGCTCCCAAGTGGCTCCATGAGCAAAATCCAGACTTGTTTCAAAGTCATCCCTTTCCTGCCTTCCTTCCCTCTTCTGCTCTTCAGGGATCTGCAAGCTGTTCACATGATCAATCCATTGCATGGCTTTTGTTTTCCTCTGGGAACAGCGTAAGTGTCTTGCCTTGCCGCCCCTTCAGTACATCTCTGTTTTTCATCCCTCATTTGTGCAGCCTCCCAAAGTTGTAGGAAATCAAAGTATCCCCATGAGGGAATGGGGTGGGACGGGATGGCAGTTGCCCTGGAGCACAGACATGTTGGGTTGGACTACCTAGTGTAGTGAAACAGGGGCAAAACCCTTTGGTGCAGTGAGGACCCATGTTGTGCCTTCAAATCCTGAAAACTCGGCTGCCTGGGTGTCCCTCCTCCATTTCATGGTCTTGTATAGGAAATGCATCAGCAATAAGTAGCACCTGACCTTGCTGGCAGTGCAAACAAGGGAGGGAGCAGCTGAAACAGCTCCACATTTTCACCTCCAGAATGGTCTGTTGAGGTAGTGACAAAAGCTCCCTAGAGGAGAAAAAAAACACATCAGTGCAGAACCATATTTTCAAGGTCATTGATGAAGTTTCAGAATGTTATATTATGAAAATGAAGTGAAAAAGACAGATATAGCAGTATGTACAATTGACTCTGTGTCAACAAGGACAAAACTTTTTATTGAAATCTATGACAAGGGGGTTAATAAGCTCTACAAAATGATAAGTACTTTTCAGTTGAATGCACCATTTGAAAGTTTCAGGGTCAAACAGCATCCCGGAAGATGTTCCTGAAAAATTCCCCAAAGCAAGGAAAAAAAAATACTCTCTGATTAGTAATTTGTTGCATGGCTTGAACTGCAGCAACCACCATGTGTCCTTAAGAGTTACTCAAGAGGCAGCCAAGCACTGTGTGCCAGTCATTGCAGTTCTACATGGCACCTGGGCTCAACCTTATTTTGGATCCAGAGATCCAGAGAAAAAATTGCGGTAAGTCACTTCCACTATGCTATAGATAAGCTTAGATTAGTTTGTCTCCGGGTAACCAGCTCTACAAAATGATAAGTACTTTTCAGTTGAATGCACCATTTGAAAGTTTCAGGGTGAAACAGCATCCCGGAAGATGTTCCTGAAAAATTCCCCAAAGCAAGGAAAAAAAATACTCTCTGATTAGTAATTTGTTGCATGGCTTGAACTGCAGCAACCACCATGTGTCCTTAAGAGTTACTCAAGAGGCAGCCAAGCACTGTGTGCCAGTCATTGCAGTTCTACATGGCACCTGGGCTCAACCTTATTTTGGATCCAGAGATCCAGAGAAAAAATTGCGGTAAGTCACTTCCACTATGCTATAGATAAGCTTAGATTAGTTTGTCTCCGGGTAACCAGCACAAATAGCATAATACAAGCATGACAGTGATGAACTAGACAAATTATGCATGTTTACATCATGATGCACAAACTGTTGGTTTGTTTATATTTTTTGTAGAGCGTTTTTAAATATCCTAACTATGATGCTTAAGAGTAAAGTATTTTTTTCTCAGTGACTTTTTATTGTTGTTCAAAATCCAAGAATAATCAAACAAGCATTCAGAGATGTTAGAGAACTGCTCCCACCTTCTGAGCCTGAACTATGCCATTTGCTTTTCAAAGTACTCTGATCAGATTTCTGAATTCCGTTCATATGAAACAGTAACCAGCAAATCAAATACTGTAACTATTTGCTTTGCTGAAAGCAGTTTAAGGTTGCATTGGAGGTTGTAAGAAACAGTGAAGAAGAGAAAGAACGTAATTTATATTTTAAAATAAACCAAGAATGGTCACAGAGCAATAAATGGCACAAAAAGCAGTAAGTCAAAAAGGGGACTGAAAGAAATGCCAACAGAACCACACTTACACTAAATGTCCCCTTTGCACAATGATGAAAAGCAAAGGCTGAACTTGACAAGGCTGAAAATGAGTTTGACAGCCTTAGACAATAAACGCAAGATGACCTTGGCTGCACTGATTTGAGTAAGCAGTTGTAGACAGATGGCCAAAAGAAAAATATCTGA
This sequence comes from Corvus brachyrhynchos, assembly GCF_000691975.1. Taxonomy (NCBI): domain Eukaryota; kingdom Metazoa; phylum Chordata; class Aves; order Passeriformes; family Corvidae; genus Corvus; species Corvus brachyrhynchos. The sequence continues at coordinate 11,935,947 of NW_008240046.1, forward strand.
GTACTTTCAAGTACAAAATATTCCTGGGACTGTAAAGACAATCTTGCTTTTTACAAATGAGGTCTGAAGAGTCAAACTAGATGTCACAATGTAAAAAATGCCAAACATTATCTTCAGAAACAATCCAAAATATCACAGTGTAAACACAAAAATATCTGGCACTGGGTAGAAGATACCCAATTATAATAACTGCAATTCAGATAAAACAAAAAATAGTAGAGCTCTTGTTCTTTGCCCATCCTTGGTAGAATAGTAAAGAGGATATATTTGGATGACAGTGGAAATTTTATCATATCTCTTTCTGCAGTTAAATTAATGCAGAAAAATCACTTAATAATATTGAAAGTCATTATATATTAAATTTTAGGAAAAACATTAATTCCAAATAAAGTGGATTAATTGCTAGCAATTTAGAGTGAAGGGGAAGGGTGTGACTCTTGGAGGTCTGTTCTAGGTATCCTCAGCTACAAGATACATGAACTGTTTTGTCAAATCTTCCCATTTTCTTAGGCCTTGCCTTTCAGTGATTTCACTCGACAGTTTTCTTCAGCAGCACTATAAGCCGTGTTCTCTTTTGAATCTGCAGGTGCACTCAAGTGTTTCTTCTGTGCATGTTTCCTTGCTACGCCAGTAACACACTCCTCACCAAGTCTGTTTGGATTTCAAAGACCTTCAGTGACAGAGCCTTTAATGTGCCCCAGGTTTTCTGCAGGTAGTTAGATCAGCTTCAAGATAGATGGGGGTACAAACATAATTATCACACTGCCCAGAGGTGTGCAGACTTCAAGTAAATTTGAAATCATGACTTCTGTTTCTCTCCTGTCTACCAGGAACTGCAAAGGGCTTTTTGTGCTGGAGAAATATTTCACTTACGACTTTCACTTATTAATTAGAAATCTGCAAAAATGAGACGATAATTTTTAATATTTTGGTTTGCGGAACTTCCCTCCACAGCAGTGAGCCCTCACAATTAATCATTCATTATACTCTGCTCATTCAGAGTCTGTGGATGATGTGCCATTATAGTTAAGGTTTTTTTCCTCAAGAGTGACTTGCATTGCTAAAATATGCAGGAGGGAAACAAAACAAATTGATATTTCATCCTGCATGTTGTGCTTGTTCTTTTGGAAAAAAAATAAGGACCCCAGAAGTAACATAGTATGCAAGTATTTTAATGAAAGCTCAACAGCATCTCAGAAATAGTTTTGCTTTTTTTTTCTTAAAAACACCTGAGAATTTGTTTCAGGTCCCCCAAAAACATATCAAAGTACTTTTCAGCACAAGACCATAAGGGACTTTTTAGGTCAAGCTTCCTTAGATTTACTTGCAAGCCAACTTTGCATCATTCATATATATCAAGTATATCATCAGTCCACTGTTTTATTTCTACAGTCCAGAAATAAAACTACTTTCAATGTGTTTTCCATTAAAAAAGCTATTTGTCGTGGTCTAAATAAGCCTTCAAATGTATTTTGCATTATAATTCTAGAACTAAACATTAATCATAGTTGAAATTATTATGGCCAAGTATAGTTTTCTAATTGTATGTGCTGTGAGAATTCATAACCTTCATATGACTAAAAGAAAATAATGTCTTTAAATGACAAACTGCTGAAGGGTTCTTGCCAACATTCTTCACAGAGCTACCAGACAGTATGTTTTAATTTCTGTTACAGAAAGATGCCATTAAGGACATTAAAGCACCTGCATAAGGTTTACTAGAATGTAGCAATGGTAACATGATAAATGACCTTACTTTTCACAGCTTTTCAGACTGTGGAAAATTAACTGGGGTACAAATGCATGCCTGCACCAGCAAACTGTGAGGGTGAAGACTAGTGGTAGTCAGAACATGAACAGAGATGGACAAACACCAACCACAGAGCCTATTCCAAAAAATGAGTAAGTTAAAAGACAAAATTCTGTAGTTTGCTGCAGGTTTGACATCTAATTCTGGTGACAAGATATATGATGGTAAAATGTAGGCATCCTAACTGAAATATCCCAAACCCAGGTTTCTGCCTTATTTCTCTTTTCAAGGGAATGAGGAGAAGAAGAAGCAATGGAGAATGGGATGGGAAGGGAAGAAAACAGCTACAATTTCAGCTCCACGTCTGGAGCACCAAAGCATAAAAGATATTCTGTATTGACCTGAACATAACATTTGAGAAGAACAGTAGCAGCAATGGAAGTCAAAATGAATGCTGCACATCTGTAATTCGTATTGAATAGTACTGCTGTTAATTATGGATACATATCTTGTATGTATGTTGAAAGCTAAAAATAAAATCATATTTTTCTGTTCTGGTAAACTCTCAGGCTTCTTAGAGCACAGGCTGTGGGAATTGGAAGGGGTCTGTTTCTTGATTCTTAACAAAAAATACATAGCCCTGCTTCTTAGGTCCAAAAACTCTGTCCAAAACCCTGTTTTCTATACATTTTACATTTATATATTGATGAAAATATGTGTATTATAAGTTTAAAAATCTTGTAATTATTTTGGTATTTCTTTTTATTTGTTTCATTCAGGACCAGAACTTGCAAATAAATATACTTGTGCTTTGAATTCACAGGTTAGAATCTCGGTTCTGCTCATTTTGAATTTCTGTTGCTAATCCATTTGAAATTGCTTCTGCCCTAGAGAGGAGCCCTCTCTACAGATCAAAAGCCTGAGGAAATTTGCAAGTTATTTCAGATGTAACAACCTCCTACCTAGCTGCCGTTCTCACTCTTCCTCATTTCTGTTAGCAAACCAAGTTCTAAATACATCCAACAGTATCAATATCTCAAAACATATTGCTGTTTTGTGAAGGCATCTAAACATAAAAGCTGAATGCTGTGATCAGTGGTGAAGGGTGAATGATACTACAGTGAAACTCCCAACCTGTCTGTGACTTACATTTCTAGTGGTTGGGCCAATATCTCTATGACGAGAGGTATGAGCAATTACTTTCTGTTACACATTTTCATCTAAGAGAAAAAAAATTCCATGCAGCCCATAAAATAGATTTTCAAAGCATAAAAGTTTAAGGTCTGCTGTCAGACTTCGATACAGTGAATGGTTTTGGCTGGCATGAAAATTAAAAAAAGAATGACCTGTTAAAACCAATTATTGTTATCTAATACAAAACATCACTCTTCAGGGCATGAGCCAACCAAGTCACTTTAAATAGGAATAAATGTTCACTATTAGATTTCTGTTTCCTTCAGCTAAAATCTAGATCCTACTCTTTTCTCAAAAGAGTGTATCAAATGGAGATATCACATGTAAATACCAGTCTCCTAGGCAAATGTGGGATAGGGTAGTCAAAATTCATATGTTTACTTTAGATTAAATTCTTTCTAGCATAATTGAGGCAATGAAACCGGAAGTGGAATTAACTTGTGTATTTATATGTTTTAAATTTTCACTTCTTTGCTGAATCAATGTTGCACTTTTTACTAGAATGAGACTAAGGTCACCTGACATCTCTCCTTTATACAATTCATACTTTTTTTACAATCCATATCTAAATAGAAAACCACAGCTATGTTAATTTTCACCTGTTACATCAATGAAACAAGTGAAAAGTTATGTTTGGCTGACCACATTAATTCCATTCTCTGTGATATTGCCTGGAAGTGTTAATGCACCTCATCTCCTTGTAGGTCCTACTGGGCCACTTGTACCTAAATGGATCCTCTTTTAATCTGCTAGAGATGAGAAACTGAATACTCTGTGTAGATAATTATATATAGATCTCCTGGATAAAATAGCACAAAGGTTACATAAACACATACATTAAAAAAAATGAATACATGTATTTTTTTACATATATCCAGATGTAGGCATGCTTCTGAATATATTGTAGGAATACAAAGGTATTTAGAAAGCAGTAAGAATTTGCTTATTGAAAGTCAATTCATTTTTTTAATAATTATTAAAAATCACAGTAAGTAAGTACATGGTGCATACTTTACCTTTATCAGGACTGGTCAGAATTTTGAGTTCCAACTGTAGTGATACCCACAGTGTACACTATCTCTTGCTACAGCATCTGAAAGGCAAAACACTGTAAAAGTATGTAAAATAACACAGAAAATAGAACTCTAATGAAAAAATTGACCACCTAAAAACATTTTTCAGATGGATACACAACGAACTAAACCACCTCGTCAGCCAGATTTGGGAAACGTGGTAATTAAGATCTGTGATAATCATGTGGGAGAAAACTGACTGCTTCACACACACAGCCCTTACACATACACACAGGCTGCTCTCCATAATATTCCACTGAGAAAACTGAGCTGTTGAAAAGATTCATTTTGTAGTGGATACTTACAACTCAAAATGGGGGCAGGGAGAGTTGTCTTAAGAATTTGACTGACTCCATTTCCACCAGCAGAGGCTTTACAATCAACCTCCTGTTTCTTAGAGTTTCTTTTCACTTTGCAAACCTCTGAACACATTGGAATGTGACATTTACTTGAAATATCTAAGTGACTCTTCAGTGAGTCATTCTGCAAATTACGTTTTTCTTCAGCCTCTCTAGGATACACAGCCCTAAGTTCCAGAAGTGAAATACAAGGGAATAATCAGCTGCATTTCCCATCATTACAATGCTGACCTTCATTGCACTTTCACAGAGAGGTCTGATTCAGTGATTCCAGCTCTGTTTTGGTGAGCATTCACCCTGTGCAATACACTAAAATGTATTTCCTCTCATAAGAAATTTTTTTGTCTGTTTTTCATTCCAAAGCTATATAGTATTCAGTTGCTTTTTTTGCACTTAATACTAAAACAAAGGGAAAATGAACATTACAGTGCTACCAAGGACCAAAGTGTCTCCATCCACTCATGAAGTAGAGTGAATGTACTCTATAGTTATCCTTTGCCTTGCAAGACATACCCTCACTTATTCATTCACCAGAATTAAAGGTTATCAATCTTTTTGGGTTTTTGCATCATCTGTATCTCACTGGATAGAAAGTAGTCCTTTGATCACAGAATAAAATTTCCTCTCTGTGGCCAGAACTATGCAATTATGTATATTGCATATCTAAATTCTTAGAGTCGTGCCCATTTTTAATTCTCCAGAAAAGAAGATAAACATCTGTAACATTAATCTGTTATCCACCTCTAAAACAAAATTCTCCTTGATTCTTTCCACAGAAACACAGACTAGAAATTGAAGATTCATTTTAAAATGAAAAAAAAGGTTTAAAGAAACAGTATTTTCTACTGAATTTTTTTCTAATACAAAAGACTTTCTATTTCCCAAATAAGGACCTACAAAACCCACCCCCATCTTCCTTCTCTCTTTTTATATTTATCTCTTCTCCTTCCCAGTATTTCTCTTTTCCTTTGTCTTCTACTGTTTTTGGGATAAATTTTACTGATCTGCTTTGATTTAAACTTTGTGTGGCCTTGCCACCTTTTAATCAAGATAGAGAGCATGAGCATCACAATTCCAAAAATTCTGCAGGGAACAGTCTGCATTGCAAAGTGACTTGCACTGAACAAAATGCAGCTGCTGGAGAAGTGAAAGGTACCGCAAAAATAATCCCCCTTTTTTTTCTTCATGCAGCAATAGTAGATTTTACACTGAAAACCAGCAGCAAATATCTCCTTATGTCCTTTAGACTGGATGCAGCAATCATTCAGGCATCTGCTCAACCTTAAGCACACAGTTATTCAACAGAGCACTTTACCTAAATTGATTCTTCACTGTCCTACCCTTGCATAAATATTCTTAGCTACTTGAGATGAATTCCAAGCGCATGTATTGGTACTGCCTGTGATTCCATGTACTTAAGTTTTTGGGAACCCTCTTTACTTACCACGCTCTAACAGCAAAACTACAAAATGAAAGAACTTGCCATTTTATATTGCCACCTATTAATTAATTAATTAACATTAATTATAGTTGCTTTAGGGGTTTTAATCATTCAAGTCAACACATACAGTCTTAATTGTTACACACATTTTGAATATTTCATTTATTGATGGTTCAAATTAGCACTAAAAGAAAGTCTTCCTCAGTACTTTACGAATTTCAGAGTATTCATAGCAGAAATGACCTAAAGTGCTAAATGTGTCGTTGTTAAATCCTTTGTGCTTTCATGCATTGCGCCTGTAACTGATAAAACAGCATGATGCTTCTTCAGGGAGGAGATTTCAGTCAATTCTCATGTAGGAAAAAGAGGCAGCACCATAACACTTTCCATTCTTTTCTCTCTGATGTAGGGACAGAAAAAGTCCTGGCTAGAAAGTAATGCGTTCTGCCAGTTTTTGTCAGTGTTGGATTTTTTACTGAAAATGCTTTTATCTTCACAGCAAAATATCACCTTTGGTTTCCTCCTTAATATCCAGCAAGTAGCACTCTGTCCACCTAGGGATCAAATCAAGAAGCTTCTTTTTCCAGAAAGTCAACTAAAGCTGGTTTTAGACCATGCAAGCCTTAAAAATAGTCAGATAAAACAAGAATTTCAAAGTGTCAAGCCTAAGGTTTCTCTTGATCCCGACTTTATGTCAGCTTTGTCTCCTAGACCCTGTACATTTTGTTGCAAATCCTTCCATTTCCTTTGATCCTCACCTCTCTCTATCCAGCTGGAAGTCAGAGCTCTGTTTGACCTGGTGTTACAGTGAACAAGTCAACAAAGAGAGCTCTGTTTCCCCAGGTAAAGTTCTGAGTCAAAATCCCAGGTCTGGAAGAAGGTAGGATTACACCTCTAGCATGATTATCTTTCCCTTGTCACAGAAGAAATCCTGTAAATGCTAGTATCTTCAAGTCCTTCCTCATACTTCAAACTGTGTACAAATGTATTTCCTTTATTACCTTTTGTGTAACATTATTTCCAGTCAGGGACTAGCAATCCAGGTGCACTCAATATGGAACTTTGTATTATTTAACATAAATTTTACTAACAGGGCATAGTAGCACAAAGGTGTCCTCAAAGGTTAGAACTCTCTCCTCTCTATTTCAAAGCTGGAAGTATGGTAGCAAGGAATAAAATAGAGCAGAAAGCTCCTGAATCCAAAGTCTTAGACAGTAGGTGAGAACAAGTGTCTGATGCAACAAGAAAAAGGTCAGAGACCTCTGTGCTTTGAGCTGTGCTGTTCCCAAAGGTCTAAGCTGCACTCACTCTGAAACTGAACTGTGTGATCAGTCCTGAAAGCAATTGGACTGGAAAGTGTGAGAGTAGTCCAGACAATTTTAGATTTGTTGGCTGAGTGGCTAAGAGTCTTAAAATTTGTTTTTCCTAAAATCTCCAGGTTATGGCTTCTCAAGACTGCTAAAGTAAAATCTGTGAGATTCACTTTTTCCTCTCTTTTCCTATGCCATGAGAAAAATTAAATATGCAATGAGACAGAATCTGGTATTCCATCTAAAATCCAATAAAAGAGACAATGTATGTTTTAATAATCACCTTTCCTATCCAAAAAAACCTTTACTGTAAAACTAGTATTTTAAGTCCCTCTCAAATATAGAGCCATTCCTTACAAACACTACTGCATTTGCTTGAGGAAATGTGTTATTTACTCAGACCCAACACAGGCAGTCCAAGTAGCAGCCACTTTGCATTCCTGGTGTAGCAGAAGAGACAGGCTGAGTCCAAATGAGTAAGATGGTAGGTTCTCTGCTCTTAACATTTCTGTTGTGCCTGCGAGGTATGAAATAAATCTGAGGCCTTTTCAGCAGACTATAAACAGAATCAGGATTTTCAGGTTTAACACAAGATTTTTTTTTTTTCCCAACAGAGCAAGTGAAAATTCTTATTAAAAAATGAAAAGCATTCTTTCAGCTCAAATATTAACTAAAGACTTCACAAATTACAAAACTTGCTACTATACTGAGTGTATGATTGCCAGGGAATTGAAACTGGTCACAAAAGAAATCTGAAGATGACACAGTTTAAGGTAAACGCATTTATAAAGCTGGTGAAAAATAGCACCATGTTTCTTTCACTTCAGGAAAACACTGTAAAAGAATTATCTGAGACTGTTAGAACAAGATTCCCTCAGTTTCATCAGAAGAATTTATAAATTCTGCAGATTTAGGTGTTTAAATGCCTGTAGGAATGCTTATAAGCTTATTAATACTGAACTTGAAAGCAAGTAGGAAGACCATAAGCCATATACACCATAAGATGAAAAAAATCTTACCCTAAATTCCTCCCCAGTTTATTTTCAATACCTCTCTAAGCTTAATTCATTAGAATAGAACACTTGCACAAAAGCCAGTGGGGGATAATGACATAACAAAATATCTGAGTGCAGTGTTGTTATCTATTCAAGCTCAGCAATAAGAAGATAAAATGCATAGAAGGTCAGGCCACAAGCAAGAGCCATAATCAAGTTTTCCAACTCTTCCCTGATTTTTTTAGGTAGCATATGCTTGAGGTGACAGAGACAGCCCTTCTCTGATGACTGTCTAATGATATGGGAGACTTCCAAGAAGATCAGATCTCGGCTTCTCTCTGTTCTGTGAAAGGTCAGCAGCTTCTCTCAGCAACTTATCCTTTTGGCTCCCTTATTTGGTGAAAAATGGACAGCATGAGAATGAAACATATTTGATTCACCAAATAGACTTGCTTTGAAGTTTGACCTGAATAATCTTTTAGATTTCATTCATCTGCCAAGGGATAAAAACAATATTCATACAGCTTTAGTGTTAGCACCCTAATGCATGATTAACTTTCCAAAAATAAAAAACAAGTATTTTTTCCCTTGGTTCTGAAGACCTGACATAACCTCCACATTTCACGAGAAACATGCATGTCTTTGAATCCTGAATGGTTCCCAGCATAATAAGTTACATCTGTTTTACACAGTGACTAAGCCTTATAAATAACAGAGTTTCAGCCCAGTGAAGCAACCAAAGTAACAGTCTGTTACCAGAACGATCTTCAGACAATAGTCACCACTAATGATAAAAGCTCTTGGGCTGAGACAAACAATTCATAACACCACCGAGGAATGTAGAGAGACACTTACCAAGTGAAGTTCCTGGTTACTCATGCAGGTAGTGGGGAATGTTCTGCTTTGTAGACATCTGTACAGGGCAATTTAGCACCATTAATAAGCACCTCAGTGCCAAATAAGCACAAAAAAACCCCAAAGAGAGCAAGAACACCATTGCATCATGACTGTGCTGAATCCAGGCTAATTAGCAGAGGAGATCTCTGAGCTCTATGAGCAGAGCTAATTCACTCTGGAAGAACACTAATTGCTTCTGGACCCCACTGGGCTTTTGCAGCACACTGGGCAGCCCATGGCACCACCTGGACATGCCAGGTCACACAGACTCTGGCTCAGGGATCACCTACAGGAACAGAGAATACAGAATAGAGAAGACATAGGATGATATCCTGCAGAGGGAAGCCCTGCCCTCACGAAAGGGAGAGGTGAACTACTCTCCAACTTGAATGGGGCCAGCATTTCCCTTTCCTTGGTGTGAGTCCTGAGCTGTTCTACTAAGCATCAGCTACTTTTATAATCGTAAGACTTTACCTCTGAGTTCACTTCAGCTGGAATTTTCTGCTTAATGTGTATGGATTGTCTCAGCCGCGTCTGAAGTGCTCTGACCCTCAGGGTCAAAAGTCCATGACATCTGTTTTATTTTTGCAACATAACAAGGCTGGGTTTGAGACAGGAAAGAAAAGGATAATTTTTCAAAAGAAACTGCAAGTAAAAGGTAGATGAGGAGAATGTAAATGTTGCCCTGAAATATAGCTGGGACAGTTCAAGCTGGCTTCTGTAGTTTTCAAAAAAGTGCCAGAATAACCACAAATGGTGGTAAATCCTTAATGTGCTTCCTTGGACTTTGAACATCCATCAGCAAACTGTAATTTGTACTGCTACTCTTTCATTTTCTTTCTGTATTATATATTCATTTATATTACCTTATAGTGCTGATGGGCAGAATGGCCCTTTGTATTTCCTCTCTTTTCCAATACTTTAGTATTTGAGGGTTGTGTTTATGGAATAAAGTACAAAAGCTAAGAATACTTCATTTTCTTCTCTTGCTTGCTTTATTATATATTTGCATGCTTCAATTGCCAAAGTATATTTAGCTCTCTCAGTCCATCCCTGTTTTTTCTCAACAGTAATTTTTTTTTTTACTTAAGGTCTTTCATTAATCTTCCCCTGAGTCATAAATTTTAGTCTTTTTCTATGGCTTAAAATGGCCATGGAAGGTCCAGTCTTTGTACACGTACTGCTTAACACCAACACATAATCCAGTTTCTTCTAACTCCTTCTCTGATGTCAATGAAGTCTGCTGACCTCCCATTTTATCTTCCACAAACAATTATTCCAGCAGATACTCAATTAATTACCTCACACAAAGGTTTTTGCTATGATGTTTGCTTTCATAGTAAACTTACACAGTAGGGGGAAAGCAACTTAGCCCTTCTGGTATAAAGAATATTTTTGAAATCACAAAAAATGGTCTTTGAGGTGAGGGTGCTCGTGCCAGGAGAAGAAGTAATGATAAATAAAAGTGGGCAAAATTGAAGAGTTATTTAATGTGGTTATTTAGGTTTGTATTCTTACAACTGTATGCAATATATAGTGAAGGGAATTCATCAGAGACCACGATGGCTTAAGAATCCTACTCACCGAATAAAAAGTTCAGGCCTGATGGGCACACTGAGAACCTGACTTTCCACATATATCACCCAGGTGTGGTGTGAAGGTTTTTCCTTTTTATGCAAATCAGCTGCCAACAGCGTCACCATCTGCACCTTGGGTGAGAGCTGTTCTCATGTGGGCTGTGAGACAACCAGCAAGCCTAACCCCACCAGTGCCTAGCTGCTTCAAGGTATGGCCTCCAGAATCTTTTGGCATTTAAATCAGACCTGTTGTGATAGAAAATGCAGTATTTCTTGTTACTGCTTAGAAGGCTCATGTGTGTGCCAGATGTGCTCATCTGAGCTTGCTGAGAAAGTGACTTTTTACATGGGCAGAGAGTGAGAGCACAGGGAGGAACAGTTCTAAACTTATAGAGGAGAGTTGTATACTAGATATTAGGAAGAAATTCCTTACAAAGAGGGCAGTGAAGCACTGGCACGGGTTGCCCAGAGAAGATGTGGATGCCCCATCCCTGGAAATGTTCAAGGCCAGGTTGGGTCGGGTTCTGAGCAATGTGAGCCCCTGCACATTGCAGGGGGATTGGACGAGGTGATCTCTAAGGTCCCTTCCAACCCAAACCATTCTGTGGTTTTCTAATTAAAGATGCAAACAGAAAAATAAACATTCAAGTGATCGTGGAAACTTGCCAATGGGGATTTGAAGCAAGATTTGGATGGCATTTTCAAAATGTCAAGTGTTTCCTACACTAGAAAGTATGCAATCAGGTGCTCTAGAAAATACAGTCAGGTGTTCCTTTCTTTTAACTTAGAGTCTTTGTACAAGTACAATTGCATTTAATTATGATAAATGAATAAATGCCATAAAAATTTTCAAAAATATTTAATTTGTTCCAAAAATATCATAATGTTTTTTCAATGGTTTGATTTTCCCAGTGGCCTGAAAAAAATAAAACTGACCTCAAATGTTAGGGAAACCAACTTCATGATATACCTAATGAAACTATCATAATATTCATGAGAAATCTTTTCAGTCTAAAAATAAAGAACATCTGAAAATCCACTTTGTTTTATGCTGTTTTACTTTCTGCCTTGCTAGCCTAATTGCAGAGCACAGAAGCAAAAGCCCTTCAATACAATGTCTGGAAGAGATACCAGGCACCCTAATTTGACTAAAGTCTCTCTGGATACTTAGTCTTAGTCACTTAGTCTTAGTTTTTTCTTTGAACTCTATATGTGCTTATAAATTTGATAGGTACCATCACAACAAAAAATTGATCTGTAGCTGTTAAACTGTCTGAGATATGACTCCTTTCTACAGATTGACACAAGCCCTTTTTCTGTCTCTACCACACTTAAAGCCTTCATGGGGAACTTTTCACGCACTGAACATTAATGAAATGGAAAATGGAATTATCCAAACCAATCAAAAATGTCTGGTGACTGGACAGAAGATGCATAAGCAACACTGAACAAAACAGCAGATCTATTATTTACAGAACTGATCATAGCATCTGAAGCACATATTTCAGTAAAGTGCCAGCAAATGATTTTAATATTGATAGTTTATTGCACATTCTTATCATACATTTTATTTTTTCCTAAAAAAAAAAAAGACTAGTTATTTCATTTTCTGAAAAAGAAAGCAATAAGTGTGTGCACATGAAAAACTTGTTCATTTATCCTCTATATTCATCTGTCACTTCCCTCTCATCTGCATAGAAATAATTAATTTTAGTACAGAATCACCCATGTACCACAGTCTAGAAACTTACTTGTGTTGTTTGTTCCCGCAATCTTCATTAAGGAAGTGTAATTGCACCTCTATACAAAATGTAATTATCTCATTAAAAGGCTTTCTCCCCATCCAGCTGGCCTTAAAATGTTTTGCTATGCTGTAACCAGAGATGAATAAAACAAGAATCAAAGTTATAAGAGTTAGTGAAGTGAGCTCAGCTCATGGAGAACGCAAGCCAGACGTAGATTGCTTTAGATTGGGGAAATGCCCCTAATACTAGCTCAAGTCAAACAGATAAGCTGAGTCCATTTATAATGACTGGTTATCCTGTAATACTTAGGGCTACTAGAGAATTTTTGTTCTTAACAGCATATTTACTCAATCCTTTCCGTTAAATTCATAGGATATAATCTAGATTTTTGCTTGAATAAATGAAACATCATGTGTTAGACATTTTGCAAATTAACCTTTTGCACTGCATCAAAACCTACACCCAAAAATAGGCTGCTTTGATGCCACATACAATTGTGAGTAATAAGGTACTGAAAGAAATTCACTGAAAATTAAGTGTCTCACTATCAGGCAGACCTGAGTCATTCTGCTCTGGGTATTCCTTGTGTTCAAACAATGCATTTAGAAAACATGGGTTATCTCTCTATAACCTTGTCTGCCCGAAAGTATGTATGATGTATAGCATTGTAAGTGCACCCAGCAAACACTGATGGAGTCTACCCATCAATGCAAACACAGATACAGCAGCTGAAAATATTGCTCTAATTTCTGTCATGGTTTAAGCCCCACACAGCCACTACCCTCTCCCCAGTCCCCTCCAGTGAGAAAGACAAAAGGCAGAGATTACAGGTTGAGATAACAATTTACTGGAAAAGCCATGAGATAACATAGTAGCATCAAAAATATTAATTACAAAAGTATACCAAAAAGAGGGTGATTTTCATGCAGAAAATGCTCACCAAGTCCAACGCAATGTGACCTCAGCTGGTGCCTCCCCACTACTCCCTCCACCACATTTTTTTTCCCAAGCCTGAGACAATGAAAAGCAATGATGGACAAATCATCCAGTTGGGACCAGTGCCACCCCGCTTCTCTGCTCACCACCTGCTCCCCCAGAAAAGGACAAAATCACTGTGAGAGTCTGCATGTCCCCTTTTTCTTCCTCCTGAGCCTCCTTCCTCCTCAGAAACAAGAATCCAGTACTTCCACACCCACTAGTGATTGGCAGTATAGAAGAAAAACCTACACTAGAATAACAAATATGGCTCCAGGTTCCACCCCCTCATGGCTACCACCAGAAAACTAACCCTGTCCTGACCCAAATGAGGACAATTTGCTAATGATAAGCAATAATAGCAGTAGTAGCAGTAGTATTTACTCCAGAAACTTCCACAAGTCATGCCAGAGCACAGAAGTGCAGAGAGGGATCATAAGTGATAGTCTTGAAGCGACAAAATGGTAAATGACATGCTTCAAATAATCAGCTCTGTCAAATCCCAGTTTCAGCTACAAGATTACCCTACCCATCTCCTTTCCAAGTGTGCTTCTCCCGGCGTAATTTATCTATATCTGTAGGTCTGGATAATGTTGATCCAGGGTTCACTTCTGGAATGGAAGAGTGCACCAAGTCATGGCATATCCCCTGTCTACCAAGGCTGCTCTCAGGTTTGGAGTGCTCCAGCAGAGCTTGTTGACCTTTGAGGAACCAGTGACAGTGATCTAAATATCTTTTTAAAGTCTGTGCTATAGATAAAAGGGAATGCAAGAAATTCAGGTCAGATTTGCTGTACTTAAGTTCTGGTGGAAGATTTGGCCTACATTTTTACTTCAGGAGATTTCCCTTGATCTTGTCTGGACATTAACATAGTATCGCCAGGCCGCACACATGACAGCTGTGAGTCAGATTTTTGAAAATAAGGAAAAAAACTTTAACATCAGGAGGATTTTTGTTCAGAAAAACTGCTTACAAATACTAGTGGGAGCTTGTAAGCCTCTAGAATGGCTATAGGTTATGTTTTTCAGCTTTTTTCCCTGCTGCCACAAGAGACAGAAATGTGCTTTCTATGTATAAATATCACCTTCCCACAGTCCAATGAACCTCACTGCTGCAGCTTTAAAAGGGAATATCAAATACAGAACATTCTGTAGAAATAAAAAAATAACCAAAACCGAGTATAAAATCTTTATATGTCAGTATCAACTGTATTTATGAGGACACTATAAGTTATTTATTTTACCAGTGTTTTCTCATTAGGTAGTGCCTGGAGGCTAACCAAGATGAGCTTCTGTTGTATTGTGCAGAGTAATATGGGAGTTCAGAAGCAATAGAAAAGGTTGCAAAAGGAGTAATTTTCTTTTTTTTCCAATCAACAGATAACAATACTCCAAACTGAAGTTCTGCTACTACCTTAAGAATGTTCTCTATTTTTCCCTTGTATGCCTCCATAACCTAAAGTAAATCTCTGTTTACTTTATGTTCCACTAAAATCTTCATTTGCGTGAAAGGGAATGCACCACACATTCAGGTTCAAAATGTATTGCCAGTCCAGCTAATGTTTTAATAGCTTAATAATCCATATTGTCCAATTAACACAGAAAGTCTATGTTAATAATACAGGAATAATTGCTTTAGAAAGAAAGTAGCCCTTCCAACTACATACCCCTTTTCTCTGATGTGTGCTTACCCTTCCTATGCTCCCTTGCATCCAGAGGTCGATGGTTTCTGGCTTCCCTGTGAGGTTTCTGCTGGATGGAGGGACGTTGTACATACAGCAACTATCACATACTCAATCCTTAACTGAGCGAAGTACGATGTTGATGCTGGGTATTCCAAAGATCCTCTTGAAATTATCTTTTATGCATTTTATCATGGTGTGTTTCTCTTCGCTTACCAGTCAAGTTTGAACAATGCCCCCCCAGCCCTGATACCCCAGCATGCTGTTGTTTGTTTAACAGTGGTTCTCTTTGGCCTTTACCACACTCAGTTTCCCATCACTCAAGCCAAAAACAGGTCAGGCAGCAGTCACTGCTTAGTTTAGCACTTCACAGTGTTAAACTAAGCCCCAGCCAGCTCAGGCTGAGGCACAGACAAGTGCTGGATAACCAGGTCAGTGCAAAGCCTGGTGCTTCCTCATGCTAGTGGCAAAAATCACATTGAATGGACAATTAACTCATATCTTTATATTAGTCATATTTAGGCCTATTTTATCTTCTCATTTGCCTGTGTTCCTTTCACTTTGTTATGATTTTATATGGACTTGAGTCTTCTAAACAAAAACAACAACTCTTGAAGCAGGGAAGAAAATGAAGTCCATAATAAAAAATTCTGTTGCTTGGAGGAGAATGAGAACCAGTTAAAGAATGGGCAAGCAAAACAAATGGACAAATATTCAAAAAGACATATGTACAGAAAAAAAATGAAACCCATGATTTTGTATTGCTGTTCACAATCATAGGCGGCAGATGGAAGGTCCTGTCCACCACCTGTGAAAGGCAGGGCCAGCTACACCATGGTGTAACCTAGCCCTAAATACTTCCAGTGATGGAAGCTCCACAATATCCTCAACTTCCCCCTATCCACTGCTTCATTCTCTTTACCCCAAACAGTTTTTCTCAGCATCCTTCTTGGTATAACTTGAATTCACATGTTCTTTAATTCACAAATAGCTCTAAATCTTTGGTTTGTTCATTGATGCATAGAAAGAGCATTTCTTTCTTCCTGCGTGAGCGGTCTAAGTTTTACTAAGATGAACAGCCACTTTGAAATGATAGAGCTGTAGTAGAAGAGCAAGATATTATTTATTCTTCTGCTCGAGAACATGTAGTACCTGGGACATTGTTCTGCATGGCTCCCTTTGGTTGTGCTCAGAGGTAATGCTGGACACTAATAATTCAGATTATCATCTCTTCCCAATACTGAGCAATTTATCCATTTCAGAATATCTCACTACAGGTTTTTCCAGATATGAAAATCAGACAAAGAAATTTTTAACAGATGGGTATGGTTTTGGTGGTAAGAACCATTCATACATTATTAAAGTTCAGTCTATATTTGTTTCAAGTTTATAAGGCACAGTAGTGTGTGAGGGCCAGGCTCACACAAAGTTCCCCCAGCTATTTCCCTCAACCCCGTCGCCCAAGCTCCTTGATTCAGGGCCAGACAACTGCACTGAGCCCAAGTTGGCCTCAAGCCAAGCCCCCCAGAGAAAGCAGATGTGCTCAGAGCCCTGACTGTTTCTTTCAGTGGTTTTATGCATATTTATTAACATGTGAAATACTGTGGGGTTCCATTGGCAGGGAGCTGCAGGCAAATGGCTTTTTTTTAACTTGATTTTGTCAGCCTTCGTGTCCTACTGTCTTTTAATGTTCCTGTGCCACGAAGAAATGTGGAGGTAAACATGTCTGCTGCCTTTGAATTCTACAAGTTCCACAAATAAAGATGGAAATTTAATTATTTATTTTTACTTATCAGCTATAGAAATAAAAATATCCTTTTAGATGTTCATTTTCTCATCATAGCCATTAAGCAGAAGACAAATTAAAGCTAAAGCGCCACCTAGTGACAAGTTATTGAAAGTTATTTTAGAAGACATGAAAAAGTTGCTCTTTTTCCCTGAAATTTTTGTGAAAGTTAAAGAAATCAGAGGTTTACTGAGAGCCATAAAAACATTTCTGGAAATAAGTATATAAAAGAAGTTTATATATAAAGTATATAAACTTACTGGAAATAAGTATACAACCTCTTTATTCCATTTCCTTCCTGTGTTTATAGTAATTCTAGTGCTTACACCTGTCCATTCTGCCAATCTTAAAGTTTGAAGTTCAAGTTTTGGATTGTGTGGATTCATTCATTATTTATCAAATAAATGTTTTATTAACTGTTCGGCTGAGTTCTTCCAACAATAGGGCTCAGAAAACTAGTTGGGATCAGTCAATACTATGGCTCCAAGTCATCTGTCAAAACAGCCACATCCGAGGAAGGCAAGAAGAGAGAAGCAGCTCCTTTGTCACTCCCCTTGTACATTTTCCCCCTGTCCTCCATGGGATGACACTGCTCCTCCCTCCTTCCCCAGTCACACTGAGCGATATGTTGAGTGTGACTTGTTCCCTACTCAACATGTTGGGCACAAGGTCAAAACCAAAATACTCGTGCCTAAATTTCTTAAATACTGAACCATGCACAGGAAAAGGAAATCACAGCAGAGAAACATAGAAGATTCAGACATGTTACGGATGATGTTTCCTTAAGAAGCACCTTTCCATTAGCAGCACTCAACTAACAGGAATCATTCAAAAAATGATGCTGTGCTAGGGACAGACAACACAGTAAACTTCAGGAAGGCTACATCACCCAATAACACCTCAGAAGAGATTTGTTTAGATCTCCTGTGATAATTAAAACCATACCATCCTCCAAATCACTGTAGTTGACTTCAGGGACTGTATTTGACTTCAGGGACAAAAATAAGCAAAGAGGTTATTGGGAGACAAAATCTACCAGATGGTACAGTCAGCAGAAATGGGAGTGGAAGTACAGATATGGGGCTGACAATTGAATCTGGTACCTCAAAGTAGAGCAGCAAATCATAGCACAGTTGAGTGATGATAAGCTCAGATCTGAGCACAGTACAGTCATGTTAGGGCAATGCTGCACTTCAGATGATTCTACAACTTCCTAGCACAGAAAGACTTCCTGTACCACACACATCATTTAATTTTCAGGTCCTGAGGTACAGTTTTGTGGGCATGGAAAGGATGTCTAGGTGTTCCATCATATTTTCAGTTCCAGGTGCCCAGATGCGTATCTACTGTTTAGGTTGGTCTTTCTTCAAGAAACTGATTCTTGTTTTGTTTGTTCCAACTCTCTTTTTTAGTTCCTATCAACTCCCCTTAATCTCTTGCATGCCCTGTGCATTCAGTCCTCTTCCTTTGGTATTATTGTTCCCCCACACACACTTCTCTAACCCTTACAAATAAACAAGCCAACAAAAATATGGGAACTGACTCATTATTTGCTGACATCACATTGTGATGGGAAAAGAGTATCAAAAACTTAAAGAGTAACTGCAGAAAATTAAAAAAAAAAAAAAAAAAAGGCAAAACAACAAAAACCAACCAACCAACCAACCAACCAAAACCAAAACCCATCACAATATCAAGGAAACCCCGAACTCCACTGCATACGACATGAAAAAATTTCTTGTGGTGTGCAACAATCCACAGTAATTCTAACACGTCTATACATATCTGTAATGTGATTTACAACACAAAGACCACAGGAAAAACAATCAATTTACTACTCCAAGAAATGCTTCACTATAAATATGTAGTATTGCATATCTGCTATTATTGCTCAGAAGCAAAATAATGTTGCCTCCTATTTGAAGTAGAAATGCGTTTTGAATGTATTTTATGCAGATATTGCACTTGAAAAAAAAAAAGCACCTAGCAATAATTTTTCAAAGAATCCTCCATACATACTGGAAATTAGGCAGAGAATAAGAATTCACAGTTCTCCTACTATGAGGAGTGCCACTGTGAGTTATTTTAATTCCATCCAGTTTTCTATTTTTCAGCATTGGAGATTCATTTTTCATTACAGCAGAATAATAATTTTTCACAGAACAAATTAAATTTACACTAAGAGGTTACACCAAATTGTTCCACTCCCATCTGCTGGGAAAGCAGAGCAAATGGACTTACTAGGTGACCTCTCTAGATCTCCACTGCAAGGGTTTTGAATTCTCCCAGCAAGAAGAAATGAGAGGCTTTACTTCTTGTTCACAGCTCAGGTCACTTTCAAGAAGTCATACTTCAACCTCAGACCTTAGGCAAAGCACCAGTAGTGGTAGGAAACACTGCATTGCTAGTTTAATGGAAAACTGGGTGGTTCTTTTGTTTACAATTCTATTAAAATTATTACAGAGAAGGCTATTACAAGTTAGAAGAGTCCACTTGAGCAGCAAAAGAATATGACTTTATTTTATGACAAATTAGTTGTTCTCCAGACTGTCACAGCATATATGAAGTGTTTCATCGGTGCCTGAACAAGCCTGAAAATTTCTGGGATCAGGGATCTTGTTTGTACAAAAAAATCACACCAGACTAATGCTGCCATTCAATACATCAATAATGGCACTTGCCCCTACCAAAATTTCTACCTATCTATTGCAAGTAAGATTATGAGATTTATTGACATTCAGGACAACCAGAGACACTTGCCATCAATCAAAATAATAACTAAAGCACTGATGTATATCTTCTGTTCCAAAACAAAATGAGGAAGATTTAAAGTATAAGACAAGGCTTTTCTTAAATGAGATTGAGATAGGTTTTTTGGTTGTTGGCTTTTTAAAAATTACTTTTCCCCAGGGAGATAGAGGAGAAGTGAGAATCAATAAAGGTCATAAACTGCCTCTCATTTAGTGCAAGTTACCTCTTGATACCAGAAAATCCAAGCAACATAACACTCAATAATACCAACACACTTCTATGTATGAGTCTAAAGGTCTCAATGAATTACATATCACACAGGTGTATAAACCCACATAAAGGTCAGACATTCCCTCATGTAGTTCATCTTAAACAAAGTCATAAGGACTTCATATAGGCACCATGAACTCCTGAATTCTCCACATACTCCTGGTACTCACTTTTAGCCATCAGGAATTTATTACAGATGGACCAACAACTAATGCAAAACATCACTGAAGAATACCTGCTCTAGGTGAAAATATATTGGAATAAGGTATTTTATCTGGTCAACAGCTACTCATTAAGGATGTCTGCAGCCATTAAGATCACTTATCCTTTCCAAAGGAACAGCTGAGTTTCCTTTGGCATATTGCTGTCACCTGGCATACCTCTGAGAAAAAAAACATGGAGCTACAGAGGTCTACAGAGCACTGCTCAGCTGCCATTCCTCTTTGTTACTGCAATACTTACAACCTGAAAAGTTATAGCACAAAAAAACAAACAAACAAAAAGGAGGGAAGGAAAAAAGAAAAAAAAAAACCCACAACATATTTTTTGTGCATTTCAAAAAGCAGATGACAGCATTATTATGAGAAAGTATTAAAGGTTGTCAGATTGACATTACATATACTCTTTAGCCTACACAGTTTGAGTATTGGCAGACAAGTATTTTGGACGGTCTCCTGATGATTCTTATTTGGAGAGCTTCAGCCTCTGCTTTCATACTGAAGCAATTCCTTTTTTTCCTTCAGCAACTCTTTTCCAGCTGTCTTCATTCCTTTCCCATGGGGACAGAACCACACTTGAATGCCAAGAATCTTTCTCTTTTTATCCGTTTTCTATTTTTTCTTTCTCAGTCCCTTATTTAAGTCTCTAGGTTTTTGACAGCATATCTGAGGTTTGCTGTTATTTTAAACCAGCTGTGGATTAAACAGAGCTTGAAAAGGACATCGGCCCCCACCTTTATCTCCTGTTTTGCTTCTGCAGTGTTGGCAAAAATCCCAGCACAGTGATATGCCTTCCCTCTCACCCTTGGCCCAATTCCCCCAACACACACCAGACTTTTCCTGTTGGCTCTCTGAACAGCCATGGCCTGCATTAAGGACTCCCAATGCATGAGAACTTTGGTACTGTACACCCCCAGTGACTCAAGCCCAGGTCACCAGGAGTCCACTATGGGGCAGAGGGAAGGTAGAACCTCTCTTTCCCCAGATGTACCTGCAACAGCAGCATTACCTCTACCCTACTGTTAAGTTTGCACTGTTTTCATTCCTTCCCTGAATTCTGATTCTCTACAAATAAACAAACTTACTAAATCAACTCCCCAACCTTTGAATACAGCTTTGGGATTTCAGGTTTGTTGACTGCAGTCAGTTTAGTACTGCACACCCTGACGCAGATAGGAATATAAGCTTGTAGTGTGGAATTATATTTTTTTCCTCAGTATTATTTACAAAGAAAGCATAAAAAAATTAAAGACAAAAGTAATTTTCAGCAGCTTGATTCTTTTCTCCCATAAATTTGATGTTTAATTCCTAAGTTTCATGACCTCATTTACTTGCAGAGCTGCTCCTGCTGTTTACCTCCCAGTGTGGTGTAGGGCAATTATGAATAGCACTCTGGAACATATTTGCAGCAATTATGGTAATGTAGATTATTAGGAAACAAGTTCATAAAGTTTGGCAAAGATGGTGCTACTACTCTACTCTCCTTTCTGATGCAGTCTGAAATGCTGCTTCTTATTATGGGAAAGTAATTAATTTTTGACTCCTGTTTCTCACACTAGTATTAATTTTAGCCGTGAAATATGTTTGCTACCTGACACAAAGTAACAAGAAATGATAAAAGGAAATAAGGAGAAATAGGAAAAGGATAAAGTTGTTTCTTTAATCAAGGAGATTTAGGTATTTGGAATTAAAAATATATTGTGTTACAGACCAATGGTATGATGTCTCTAAAAGGGGAATTCCTTTTTTTTATTTCCTGGGTATTCTTCCTCAAGAGAAGTAGACCCCCATTATCGTTCTTATCACAAAATTTTCCACAGCAATTAGAATAATGTAAGTGAAAGACAGCTCATTGGGAGCAATGGGTTAAAAGCAGAAGAATGCTGGGGATTGTAAACACACTCAAGTGACCTTGCAGCTGGGAAATGCAAAAAGTCTGGACAGTAACAACATAGAAAAAGATATACTTTATGCCTTCTGCTGTTTACGTTCTGTGTGCATTGAGAACTATCTATGTGTATAGATAACATAGGTGCTTGGTAACTTGGACGCACCTTAAGGGACAGGTGTGAGCTCCCTGCCTTGGTCCTGAGAAGATCAAAGCCCAGTGAAGATCACAGCATGATGGTAAAGCACGCATGTGCAAACCCTAGGCAGGCCGCTGGGAACAGCAGGGCAGGATCTTCGAGCATGAACTGGGCGTGGTGGTGTCTGCATCCACGTGTCTCCCTCTGCCAAGACCTCTGGGTTTATTTTCTTGGTTAGTACTGACACTTCTTTGGTTAATTCCCTAAGGAAACTAGGTTTATGCAACTGTGTATGCATCTCCATGCCTCAGCTTCCCTTCCCCCAGCCCTTTAGTAAGCTTTTAAGTGGTTTGCCCATTTTAACTACATTCAGACAAGGGAGGGAGATTTCTTTTTGCTGTGTTGCAGCCTCCTAAGACAAGAAGTAGTACCCAGCTTCCAGGTCCATACATGTCCTGCAACCTCCTTCACTCCCATTTTGTGCTAGCAAGGACAGAAGTCGTCCATGGCTCAGCTGTATTTTTTCCTGCCAAATCAGTGATCACAGAATTTATTGTTATTACTGTTTTTTATTTAATAGTAGGAAAACT